>NC_133327.1:187689188-188289188 GCF_042186555.1 Aquarana catesbeiana
TGCTCAGGTCAAGCAGTCTCCTATAGTAGTACTTGGTATTGTTGTGAATTCTGATATTCATACCAGGGTGCCCATGTAGTCGAAAAGTGTGATATTCTATCCTGTGTGGTGTGGATCAGCTCCTCCATCACTGCTATGGGGTTGGTTCGGATTGCCCATTCCTTCATTGAAGGAGGTCATTTGGACCTCCAATGGACCGGAAGGCATAGCCTGGCTGAATTAATCATATGCATAGCCATTGACTTGTAATATCTTTTGTGGGAAATTTTGGAATGATGTAAGAGGTATTGCGCCGGTGTGAACTCCAAGGGAAGCGAGGATATCTCGGTTATCACTGCATGAAACTGTCGCCAATATGGTTGAATCAGCGGGCAAGTTCACCATATGTGGAGAAGGGTACCTGGGCCCTGTTCACACCTCCAACATTGATCTGAAATCGTTGGAATGAATTTGTGGAGTATGTCTGGGGTTCTATACCACTTTGTCATAAGCTTATACCCGTTTTCCTGCGTTTGTACGTTAAGTGAGCCCTCGTGCATGTACAGGTGAATGCGGTTGCAGTTGGTGTCCTCTATCACTGTGCCTAGCTCATTCTCCCAGCAGGTATGTTCCGAGCACAAGGAAGCGTAGGGCTTCCCAAACATTGAGGCGTAGAGCACTGAAATCAAGTGACTCTGGGGAGAGGAGCTGGAACACAGTGATTCTAGGGTTGTTGGGGCTTTTGCAAAGCTTTCCCTGTTTGCAGATAGAATGTATATGTATATAGATATATATATATATATATATATATATATATATATATATATATATAATGTTTGGGGTTCTGAGTAAAATTCTAGCAAAAAGAACTTGAAGCACTCTCGAATACTAAGTCTTTCTCCTTCTGGGCCTATGTCCAACTGAAACACTACCTAGACAGCCCTGCAAACAGGGAAAGCTTTGCAAAAGCCCCAACAGCCCTAGAATCACTGTGTTCTAGCTCCTCTCTCCAGGGTCACTAGATTTCAGTGCTCTTTAAATTCACCTTATCTTTTAATTCATTTAAAGTGTGTGTGTTTTTTTTTGTTTTTGTTTTTTTTTTTTTAATTACGTTTTAAAGACCGCTGCGCAAATACAGTGTGACATAAAATATTGCAACAACCACCATTTTATTTTCTAGGGTCTCTGCTAAAATATATATTTTAGCAGAGACCCTAGAAAATAAAATGGTTGTTGCAATATTTTATGTCACACTGTATTTGCGCAGCGGTCTTTAAAACGTAATTTAAAAAAAACAAAACAAAAAAAACCACACACACTTTAAATGAATTAAAAAATAAGGAAACAGTAAAGCCCAATTTTTTGGTATATTGTGAAAGATGATGTTACGCCATGAGAATCGTGATCTTTATTCTAAGCAAAATAATTGTGATTCTCATTTTAGCCAGAATCGTGCAGCTCTACCTCTTGTATCTCTTGACCCTCCCTCCTAGATTGTAGGCTCTCTAATTCCTACTGTATTAAAGTGTATTGTATTTGTACTGTCTACCCTCAAGTTGTAAAGCGCTGCATAAACTGTTGGCGCTATATAAATCCTGTATATTAATAATTTAAAACTGATTATTTTATTTTTTTAGTTCAGTTTCTTCAGTTACTTCCTGGTTTCCAGGCCTATGCAAATCATGTAATACGCCCAGGAGTCTTCAGGAGGAGAGAAGGGGCTTTCCCAGCTAAGCACACCCTCCTGTCTGCATGCCTGAGCTAAGGGCAGATGGATTCCAGGAAGTAAATGCTACATGAATCATCTGCACTTCATCTAGATGGCCATAAAGGACAGGGAGTGTTTTTCAAATTGATTTCTCAGCAAAATAAAGCATTTAGGCATGAATGGATGGGGGAGTTTACTTAAAATATTAAAAATGAATTAAATAGTTTGTGGTGCTGAGATGCAGTATAGTTCTGCTTTAAATTGAAATATGTCTTTTGATCCTTTAATATATATACACACAGAGACACAATTTTTTTCCATAAATATAATGGGTTCCCAGAGCACTATATGTTAAGGTAACCAGATTTTTAAAATGAAATCCAGGGACAATTTTTTTTTTTTTTATTGGCAAATAGTAAACCTGTTCAGTGCCCATCAATGCAGCCTGTTCAGTGCCCATCAGCTCAGCCTTACCTAGAGGAGAGAAGTCAGCGGCCGCTGTCCTCAGACGAAGTCCCACCTCCTATGATAGATGTCACCAGTGTGCTGCCTATCATAGGAGCCGGCTAAGGAGACAGGACTTCGTCTGACAGCTGGGTAAGCGGGATATCCCCACTCTGTATAATCTGGCGGCGCTCGCCCCTCCCTGTCCGAGACAGACCAAACCCCAGCAGGACTTAATGGAGGATGGGGGGGTGCCGCCACACTGGATATTTCACAGCCCAGGCAAATATAGAGATGGGAGACCCAGACATTCTAACCTGCAAAAATAATTTCAGGGAGGTTGCAAACTCAATTTAACACAACTAGAGGATGATCAAATAAAATGGAATCAGTAAACAGAGGTTTACTTCTTCTGAGAGATATTAAAGGAGCACTCTAACCATCATAAGCACATCAGTAAGTTGAAATGGTCATGGTGGTAGGAGTCAGTATGTGCAGTGTTTCTGCTTGAAACAGGTAGGAGGGCTGAGAGAGAGAGAAGTGGGACTAAGAGAGAGAGGGGCTCAGAGAGAGAGGGTGGTGGATGGAGAGAGAGAGAGGGAGGGTGATAGAGAGGGGGATGAGAGAGAGGGAAGGTGTCAGAGAAGTGAGTGAGAGAACGGAGGAGTGAAAGAGAGAGAGAGGGGGTGAGAGAGGGTTGAGGTTGAGAGAGAGGGGGAAGAAAGAGAAAGGGGGGTGAAATAGAGTGGGGGTAGGAGGTGGGAGGGGGTGAGAGAGAGAGAGGGTGGGAAATGGGTATTCTCAGTGGTGGGGCACTTACCGTGGAGTGCAGTGCTCAGTCGTTGTTGGTAGTGGGCAGTGCTGTGTGGCCCCAGGGATTAGGCTGGGTCCTGGGGTTGTGCCCCCAGCTCAGGCATAGAAGAGGCTTTCCCCTGCCACATAGTCCCAATGTTCAGGCTTGGAGAGGATGGAACATGAGCAGAGCTGTCCCCGTACACAGCATAGGACTGTGGACAAGCTCAATCATCTGTGGAGGACCCGGGCACCCCAAGTGTGTACACTGTCCTCAGTTGTGCAGACTGTTCCCTTCAAGGGTGAGTGAAGCCTGGGACAGGAGCCTCTTGTGGGGCCCCTAGCCAGTGGTAGCTGGTGCTCAAAATTTTAGGGGGGGCACAAACTGAAAAATTCAGAAAAAAAAAAAAAAATCATCAATCCAAAGACATGCTGGATGCTGGTAGGTTAATTGGATCCTGTCTAAATTGTCCCTAGTATGTATGAATGTGAGTTAGGGACCTTAGATTGTAAGCTCCTTGAGGGTAGGGAGTGATGTGAATGTACAATGTATATGTAAAGCGCTGCGTAAATTGACGGCGCTATATAAGTACCTGAAATAAATAAATCAATCAATCGTGCCCATCAAACGCTGCCAATGTGCCATCAAATGCTGCCACTGTGCCATCAAACACTGCCACTGTGCCCATTCGATGCTGCCACTGTGCCCCATCAAATGCTGTCAGTGCGCCCATTAAATGCTGCCACTGTTCCCCATCAAATGCTGTCAGTGCGCCCATTAAATGCTGCCACTGTTCCCCATCAAATGCTGTCAGTGCGCCCATTAAATGCTGCCACTGTTCCCCATCAAATGCTGTCAGTGCGCCCATCAAATGCTGCCACTGTGCCATTGAATTCCGCCAGTGTGACCCGCAGCCTGGTCACCGTCTGCCCGGCACTTACCCTGTCTCGGTGGGACAGCGGGTGACGGTGACGAGCGGGGTCCTCGTCTCCTCCCGTCCTCTCCTCCTGATAGGCATCCAATAGCGGCGCCTGTCGTTTCTGCCAATCAGGTGATGGGTAACAGACCCAGAATATTCATTCACTTTCCTAACACACCTGGGTGAACTGCGAGCGCAAAGCATGACGCTTGCAGTTCACCTATTTTGAAGCCTATTAGAGCCTGGGGCTCTAATCAGGTGCTTCAAAAACACCCCCGAAAAGGAGTCGGGTGCCTGAATGGGTGGTGATAGTGCAATGCATGAATCTATCCATTGGTCATAGAGGGGGTGGCTGGAGAGAGGGGGCGGCGTCCATGCGCCCTTATGGATGCACCGTCACTGTTCCCTGGACCATTGAGCAGTGCCTGGGTGTCCAAACGGTCAGTCCGCCCCTGGATATCTGTACACTGAGTGCTATTCCCTATATAAAACACTGACATCTGTACATGGAGTGGAGTGGATTTGTACTCCATGTACGGATGTCAGTGTTATACATAGGGAATAGTAGTCACTATTCCCAATATATATAACACTGATCTCTGTACACGGGATGCTAGTACCTCTGACACTGATATCTGTCATATCTGTACACCAAGTGTACAGATATCAGTGTGCACTCACTATAGAAAGCAGGGTAAGTAGATATAGGTTAGGGAATAGCACCTGGTGGAAGGGCACTGGGAAGGAACACTCAGCCTGCTTGGTATACATTAAAGCAGTGTGACATACTAAACACTTGGCCTGGTGATCACACACTGACCTGCTGCTGTACGGCACAGAGTCTGACAGCTGTGAGACCAGTCCATGCTGCAGTGCACCGCCTCCAGCTCTCTAAGTTCAGCACCACCTGTGCTCCAGGGCAGGAATGTAGACTGAGGGCGAGGCTGAGACTGTAACTCCCCGGGGAGAGATGTGGCCGGTGCAGATGCCGCTGCCATCATCCCCATGGCTCCACGATCATTCTCTCTTCCCAGCCAGAGACCTTTCCTATATCTGCATTAGACTGCCGGGTGGCGGACTGCGGGAGCCGCAGAAGAGGAAAAGGTTGACGGAGCCAGGGCAACACTGACACGGCCTCGCTCTGAGAGTCTCTGTGTGTGCGAAGTCACTGGTTGTTAGACGGCAGGCGGGGTGGCCCTAGCAACCAGTGATCAGTTAGGGTGGCTGCAACTGGTGTGTGTCCGGGAGCCACAGCCCAAATGCGGAACACTGCCGCACCTCATGGGAGACTTAGGATGTCTGGTGACCAGACATCCTTGACCCTGCAAAGTGGGGACAAACTTTCTCCAGGGACAGTTTCCTCAGTCTAGGGACTGTCCCCAGAAACTGCCGCACCTCATTGGAGACTTACGATGTCTGGTGACCAGACGTCCTTGGCCCTGCAAAGTGGGGACAAACTTTCTCCGGGGACAGTTTCCTCAGTCTAGGGACTGTCCCCGGAAACCGGGGATGTCTGGTCACCTTACTATGTGTTAGCTCATTCGTTTTACTACAGCTTATTCACACCATATCTGTTGATTTGCGTGTTTCGACACAGTCACCACCACACATGTATGGTATCAACAGGTCACGTGCACCACTGGAAATCCCCCACAATACGGGAATGGGCCGTGGAATTTAACTATATTATGCGAATGGAGGAATTGATGGCTGTACACATAATGATAGCCATTCTAAGTTTAGGGACATATGGACCCCGTGGGTTGAATCTTCTGCCTCCCCGTGGTTATTGCCTCTCTCTCGAAATGGAAAAAAAATAAATGGATACTGGTATTTATTTTTTTCTATTCTTTTCTCTTCTTATTTACTACATTTTCTTTGTTTCTTCATATAATAATATATATATATATATATATATATATATATATATATATATATATAAAATCTGAAAAAGGTAGCCTTGAGAGGAATCATTTTCTATAATGCTCAGTAGTTATGTTAAGTTTATTTTATTTTCTTTTTTCTTGACTACTTGTTCCTCTGCTCCAACTGGGCTTGGATTAATGGTGATGAGAGCCTTGTCACTATGTATGTTCGAGCTATGCTATTGCTGATTGACATGACCATTCATAGGTATATTCTATCATTGTCAATTACCCTTTGGTTATATAACTAAAGCTTATTGTTTCTATTTCTGTCAGTGTGCCATATTCTTCAATAAAACTTTATTAAAAAAAAAAAAACAAAACAAACAAATATACAAAAACAAAAAACAAAACAAAAAAAAAGAAAAAAAACAGGACACGTACACTGATACACACATAACATTATAACCACAGATAGGTAAAGTAAATGATATTAATGATCTCCTTACAATGGCATCTAAAAGTGGGTGGGATATATTAAAGTAGTTGTAAAGGCAGAAGGTTTTTGATCTTAATGCATTCTATGCTTAAAGATTTAAAAAACTGTGCGCAGCAGCCTCCCCTCAGCCCCCCTAATACTTACCTGAGCCCCATCTAGATCCATCGATGGGTCGTGGTTCCATGACTGAATGGACACTCTGATGCCCCTATAGCAAGTTGCTTGCTGTGGGGGCACTCAACAGGAGGGAGGGGCCAGGAGAACAGAAGAGGGACCTGAGAAGAGGAGGATCTGGGCTGCCCAGTGCAAAACCACTGAACAGAGGAGGTAAGTATAACTTGTTTGTTATTTTTAACGGAAAAAAAAAAAAAAGGAGACCTTAGTATCACTTTAAGCAGCAAGTGAACATGTTGCCCCTGATTTTAATGTGTTTAAAGCAGAAAAAAAAAATGGGAAAGCACATGGATTTGACAAAGGCTAAATTGTAATGGCTAGAGGATTGGGTCAGAGCAACTCCAAAACTCCAGTCTGCAGTGGTCAAGGTTCATTGATGTGCCAGGGAAGCGAACGCTGGCCCGTGTAGTTCGATCCAATGAAAGAGCTTTCGAATGTAGGCTCTACGAGTAGGGCCCTACTGTACCTTCTGTATGGAACTGTACTGTTATTGTGCTGTCCCCCCCTCTACATTGTAAAGTGCTGCGTAAACTGTTGGCACTATATAAATCGTGTACAATAATAATTATAATAAGAGCTACTGTAGCCCAAATTGCTGAAAAAGTTAATGCTGGCTCTGATAGAAAGGTGTCAGAATACACAGTGAATCACAATTTTTTGTGTATGGGGCTGTGTAGCCACAGAGCGATCAGGGTGCCAATTGTGACCCGTCTTCACAGCCAAAAGCACCTACAATGGGCACATAAGGATCAGAAATGGAACATTTAGCAATGGAAGAAGGTGGCCTAGTCTGATGAATAAAAGAATGGTTTGAGGAACATGAGTTTGAGGTGTTCTCAAGATCTCAATCCAATTGAGCATCTATGTAATGTGCCTCATAAAACAATTTCTGATCCATGGAGGACCCACCTTGCAACGTATGGGATCTGCTACTGACAGCTTGGTGCCAGATATCACAACATACCTTTCAGAGGTCTAGTGGAATCCATGCATTGATGGGCTACAGTGGGTGATCATAATGTTTTGGCTGTTCATTGTAGAAAACAATTGTTTTCATACATGGTGATCTGCAGAAATATTCAACTCAACAAACATGGTGTGAACAAGCCCTGAAACAGTGGACTAAGCAGTCTGATAAAAGACACTTTACTGATGATCTGTGTACAAATATGAGATATTGAGATTTGTAAAAAAAAGTTTTTTTTTTTCCTGAACAGAGTTGATATTGACAGCCTGTAATTTTAAACATATTCTTTCCTGGCCATAATCAATGAAGAAAAAAAATGGCATTATATGACCCGCGGAAACATGGAGGCTACCACTGCTGATGTGTTCTACTGTACTATAAATGGTAGTTTTCTGACTCTCATACTCAATCGATTGTTTTTAGCTCTTTAGTTACTGACCAAAAACATACATGCAGATTATAATTTCTGACTTTTGACCTCTCTGAACTCCATTGTTCCAAGAACTGAAGCAGGAGGAACAATAAAATAGCCAAGCAGCTAGCATTTTCAGGTCAGTGACGGCAGCCTCCACATTTCTCTCACTACGGCCAGGTAGCACTGTGCTAAAAATACAGACTGCTACAGCAGCTCATGCAATTTTGGACCAGTCATAGGACACCTTCACAACACCGGGCACTTGCAAGGCTGCAAATATATGTATTAGACACCAGACTTGGGCCTTTGTGTGTAAGCAGCCTACACACAGTACTGTTGTGGAGTGCCATACATCATGAAAGGTTGCCAAGATACTTCATCATAGCAACTATAGAAGCTCTTAACATTTCAGTCCTGGGAAAGTGAAAACCGGAATACACAAGACAAGTATATACATGACAAAAAAAAAAAAAACACACACAACACCTTTAGTTACCCAAAATAATTTATAATCAATTTGCTTAAAAACAATTTGATTTTGAATGATTTTGCACATATGATGAACTAGGTGACTACTCTAATGAATCCAAATAAAGTTTTGCATAACTGACAACCATACTTTACTGAATACAAGGTGTAAGGTTATATTACAGTATCAGTGTCAAGTATAGAATATTGAATAAAAAGGTAAAGCAATAAAATAGTACTAAACCTAAAAACAAAGATTTTATATATCATTTTTCTAATCCTTGTAGACGTGGAGGCTGTATTAGTTTTCTTTTTTTTTTTCTTTTTTTTCTCCCAATAATCTGGCCAGTAACACACCTCCTGTCTTAGGATGTCTCCACCCTGAATGGAGGAACAATGGAGCCACCCTAGGACAGCAGCATTGTCAACCTGTGAAGAGGGTAGTTTTAGATGCACTAGAAGATTTAGGTGGACTTGACTAACAAATTAAGGTGGAACTTAAAAAGAAAAAAAAAATTGAGGCTACACCACTTTCGTATTTTGGAAGAAGCGTCATAATGCATGCATGGGTAAAACGCAGAAGCCATCGACCATTACATGTGCACGGCCACATACAGCCATTCGCTTTGTATTGGCACCAGAAAGCACTAGAGATTTTATGACTCAGTACACAGGGGCTGCTACAGTAGGTGTCTGCAAGGCAATGTCATAATGTGCTAGTAGGCATCGCCTACTAGCACATTATGAGAAACTTACCTTAGAACAAAGCCCTCCAGCGCTGCGCTATCACTGCTGACGTCTTCCTTCCTACACAAGTGGCCGGGGGCGTGATGACGTCACTCCCGCGCATACGTGTGGGAGCTGCCATTTGCGGCTCGGGCTCTGAAGGTCCGGCACTGTGTTTTATATAGATTTTTGGGTTTAATACTGCTTTAACCCCTTCATGCCATCCGTACGCAAATATGTGATCTCAGCTTGAAGTGGTTATACCAGGGTGATGCCTGCAGCTGCAGGCATCACCCTGGTAATGTTTTTTAGAGCCAGCAGGTGGCTTTTTAGTGGTAACAACCAATATGGCTAAAAAGCCGCTCAGCTGTTATGCTAAGGAGCCAGAGGGTACGTTCCCTCTTCCCGCTGCCTTCCGCGGCTCTCCTGTCCCACCGGGAGGCCCGAGCGACCTGCCAACACGTCCGCTGGCTGGCCAAAGACCCGAATGAAGCTGGAATCGGCTCCGATCGGGTCTCCTATCTAGTAAGCCGGAAGCGATGTCATGACAATGTACCCCATTTTAATACTTAAACCCTTTCTCAGGAGAAAGGGTTTAAGCTCTCTTTTACTGTCCAATAACGGTTTGCAAGTTGGAGATAGCACAGCAATAATAAAAGTAGTTCTAAAGCCTAAACATTTTAAAGAGACAGGAAGGGAAAAACGGCAGCGCCGATCTAAGTGCAGTATAGGATGAAAACAATTTACTATGTTGGTAAACAACTCATGTTGGAGAAGAAGTAAAAAAGCATGTAGTGCAGGAAGGCGCTGGGGATTGCCAGTCCCGGCCGCTCCGGTGGCTTCCGAGGCTGGGAGATCAGCTGGGCGGGATGGGAGGCGTCATCCAGACAACAGCAGTGTCAGATGGGAGGTGTGGCTGAGCTCACGTTCAAAGCATGCGTGCATTCCTTACACTTTGGTAAAAAATGTTTATTCATCAGCATCCTCCCTTACCCCCCCCCCCCCTTTTTACTTACCTGGACCCTCATTCGATTTAGCACTGTGTACGTCTGCAGCTCTTCTCTCCCCTCACCCATTGGCTCCCAGTGCTGTCAATCAAAGCCAGTAATGAGGAGGGGGGGGCGAGTTCTGTTGTCTGTGTCATCAATGGATTCAGTAGCGGGGCTCAGGAGGGAAGGGGCTTCCCATGGGGGCACTGGACAGAGAGGGAGGGGCCAGGAGCGCTAGTGGGGAACCTGAGAAATAGAGGTTCACAGCCACTCTGTGCGATTACATTGCACAGGAGCAAGTAAGTATAGAGATATTTGAAGTTTAAGGCCCCTTTCAGACCTGCGGATCCGTATTTAGCCATTCGCTTGCTCAGCGTGATTGCTCCGTTGATCCCCGCTAAGCCGGCGGATGACAAGTCCATCTCTGCACACTGTGCAGGGATGGACCTGTCAGATCTCCGCTCTCCTCTATGGGGGGATTGGATGATTACAGACCGCCGGTCCGTTTTCATCTGATCTGATCCACCAGACGGATGGAAAATAGGACATCTATCCGTCTGGATTTTGCAGGGCGGATCGGATCAGGGAGGATCGGATGTCAGCGGACATGTCACCGCTGACATCCGTGGCACCATAAAGATGTATGGAGCGACCGTTCAGGTCCACCTAAAAAAAACTGACAGGCAGATCCGAACAGTCCGCACATGTGAAAGGGGCTTTAAAAAAAAATAAATAAATACATATTTACCTTTACAATCACTTTAAGATATGCGTGGACACTGTTTTTTGGCGTTGATATGAATTTTTGAACATAAGATTGCTGGACTCAAACACCAATTAATATTTGCATACACAGATGGATCAGGTTTATTATTACTACATTTGATGATTGTTTATTAGCATTAAGATTTTAAATTATGCTCCATTTATTTGTAGCATTTCTTTCTTCACAGCCCTATTTGACACTCCTCTGGTAGGGACCCAACCTTTAGCAAACAATGTGGGACCCTCATCATATTAAAGGGCTTGGTGAACTAACGCCCAAGCACAAAAATGAGGTTTCCAAAGGGAATCATTGTACTGTAAGATTGTAACAAGGCTAAGTGATCATTTGATGTCATTACTGCAGACAGTGTTTCCAGTGTGAATAAAAAGTCTTAAGAGTTTGGTGGGCACAAAAACTAAAGTGACACTAAACTCTGAATTACAAAAAAAAAAAAAAAATCTGTTTAAGTATGTATACATAGTTCAAAAAGTACCTTCTGTCACTCGCATCCTCCTTGAAATCATTTATTTTTTGCTGCTGTGATCTGACTTACTGGTAGAGGGTGGCTCCATTCATTCTCAATGGTCCCACTGTATGTAGGAACATAGCCACCCTCTCTTGCTCACTCCAGAGATGGACTAGGGACTGTAGTCCATGGGATTTTTATCATGTATAGAGCAGTGCACATGGTTGCAACTAATGTGAACTGCTAATTCCAAGAGAAGCGAGAGGGAAAATAAATGGTTTGGGAGCTCACTGAGAATGTTAAAGTGATTGTAAAGGTTTTTTTTTTGTTTTTAAATAACAAACATGTTATACTTACCTGCTCTGTGCAAGTGTTTTGAAACAGACAACAGGACTCAGCCCTGCCGCTGCCTCTCGTGTCACTGGATTTGATTGACAGCAGTGGGAGCCAATGGCTCCTGCTGCAATCAGTCTATCCAAAGAGGACCAGAGACAGCGTCTGGTGCTGCTGGGCTCATTCTTGTCACTGGAACGCTCAAGTAAGAAAAAGAGGGGACCAGGGGGGCAGCTGCACCACAGAAGGTTTTTCACCTTAATGTATAGAATGCATTAAGGTGAAAAACCACAAGACTTTACAACTCCTTTAAAAAGGTAGACAGAAAAACACAGTAAGAAAAGATTTCATGAAAAATAGATTTCAGAGTCATTAGGTAATGGATGTGTATGGATTACTTTTGAAGGAGCATATGGTTTTGTGTCACTTTTAACACATTTACAAACCTTGCTATGATACATTTGGAGATCTTGCACCTAGAAAGCTTACAAACGCTTCACAAGGACTAAAAACAAACACGAACCATAACTAAAGTTGGCAACATGTGCATTGCAAGCCCTGGTTTGCGTAACTGTCATTAATGTGGCAATACATACATTCGAGCCATGAAGAACGGAACATTATGATCACACTCAGATTAGTTATTGATTAACCAAAGTCAAACAAGTACAAGATGTAGGGTTTGAGTTCCATGCCCCAACACCTATTTGTCAAACATTCAAGGACACACTGCATTTAGACCAACTTACCTTTATTCTTCCCAAGCTATAAAACTTTTCCTTATCTTCTACAACTGCTTTGAGGATTGGTTGAGACATTCTGTTACTCTTTTTTCTATCTGATGGGTTGTTGAATTCCACTCCACTCACAACTGCTCTTCGATAGGATGTTGACCTAAGCCCTCTGCGCAGTGCGCCCGGACTGTCGGTTTCATTTTCAGCATCTCCATCTTCTGGAGCCACCACGAGCCGAGCCGAGCTGGTCTCCACCATGCTTCGAGTTTTCAGCAACCTTTTGATAGAATCGGAATTTTGGTTGTTCTGATTGCTAGTTTTATTTGTGACTTTTATTTCTGAGGCTAGGCTCTTAGGAATGATTTGCTGGGCTCCAGCTTTGAGAGCCGCGGGACTGTTCGTGCTCAAAACAATTGGGGAATGTTCTGGATTTGATTGGGTTCTTTGCAGAGAATGCTTGTCTTCCCGGGAAGACTTTGGAGAACCTGGCAAAGACTCTGAAGTTAAGGTGTCCTGCGTGGCCTGGATGGGATGAGGCGGACTGCAGTTGCTAGCAGTTACCATCCCATTAGATGGAAAACAAGTACTGGACCCAAAGACAATCTGTTCCCTATCAGGTGTCAGTGTAACATTTCCAGATGTCCGCCGTGAAATCATTGGTTTTTGGTTTGGTGAGAAATGGTTGTCACCTGTAGTAAAGGAAATGGAGTTATTGGAAACTACTTTTAAGACCTGAGATGAACGTTTGTGGTTGGGGGATTTGTATTCCAGAGATGAGAGCGATGTTGATGTCTGTAGTTTTCCATTAGGACTGTGCAAATATTTCCCTCCTTGATGACTTTCTGGTGAACTTGTAATCCTTTCTGCAGGCTGGGTCACCGTAAAGCACTGCCTATCCTCCACGGGAAAGTCTGTGACAAGTAATCCATTAGGACTCTGGTAGGACTGCGGTCTTGGTCTAGGAGTGCGGCTGTAGTACAGTCCCTCTCCCTGGGGAACATGAGGACTCGCTCTCCTCCACAATGGAACAAAGTTAAGATCACTGGAAAACTCCACCTCGCTTTCTGCCTCCATGGCAACGTCTATTCATCCTCCAAAACCTCAGAGAAGGTCACCAAATCACCACCATTCTGCCATTCCTAGAAGATAGAGATTGTTATGTATCAGTGATCAGGTGATTGATGTTATACACCACCTCCACATCTGCAAAGTAATACGAGTTCCCAAAATGATTTAATACATATAATGAGCTTTAGCTGTATTGACATGAATTTATCTGATAGGCAGAATATTCTTATAATTGCTACAAACCTCAGGTTAGATATGTAAATGTATTCCTTCTGCCTATTTGGTCGTTTTAACTTTAAAGCTCAGCTCCATTCAATAGCCACAAAAATTCAAAAATCCACTTTGCATGCGCCAATTGCATTTTGCAAACCCGGATATTACCTTGTAAATGTGTGCTGTACATTAGTTGTGCAGAGAGCAGAGCTGTGGGAGGGGCCAAGGAGACCCCACCTGCTACTAGATGCCTGCAGACAACCACAGGAGGGGGCGGATACAAGACCAGTCACCCTGCACAAGGAGAAAGAGCAGCAGAGACTGGTCTTTATTACAGGAAGCTCCTGCACAGAGCAAATTTCATTTCACACTGGATTACAGCACAGATCTGGAAGAAATACACAAAGCACACCAAGATTCAAGTAACACACACATGACTTGTATTTCAACAATATCTGCTTATCCCGGAGAACAGTTTTAATGTAGGAAACAATTAAGGTTTCAGTTTACAATTCAACACCCACTACACATCACATGTCAATATAAATCTACCAAACAGAAGTCACAGTTTACACTGACCAGAATAAATCTATCAGGCTTAAAAAAAAAAGAGTACATAAACCCAACATTTCACATTCCTGATATGTGCCTGCTGTAGCATGTACTTGTATTAAAATGTCTAATGTTCTCTTTGTATTGCTTCCGTTATTTGTAATCCCTGGCGTTCCTGCCAGTTCCTCTGCTTTCCTAATAAAAACTGACCACAATAGTCATGTGAGCATCCTGTTGTCAGTTCTCAAACTGTGCTGGGAACTCAGCCTGCTCTCCTCCAATGATCAGACACCCCCCACCTCCGCACAGCCTTTGACTGGGAAGCTCAGTGTGCTGCTGCTTCTCCTCCATTCAGCGCTCATGCAGCTGAGAACAGAGGGAATGTGATCACTTATAAAAACGTTGGAAAAGGGTATTTAGTTT
Source organism: Aquarana catesbeiana (assembly GCF_042186555.1). NCBI lineage: Eukaryota > Metazoa > Chordata > Amphibia > Anura > Ranidae > Aquarana > Aquarana catesbeiana. Next base: position 187,703,690 of record NC_133327.1, read on the forward strand.
TTCTATTTTAATATCTATATACATATATTTTGCTTTTCATTTCGATTTTAAACTGGATAGGTTGTTTACAAGGTGATCATTTACAATCACTTTATTTGAAGCATGGTGTCTGGTCTCTTCTTTAGAAAATGCTGCTTGCTTTGCTGTCAAACTGGTCTTTTTGCTTTAATAGGTGGCGGTTGACTTCCTAAAAAGGTAAATACTGTAGGTTGTTTCACTTTACAAGGAAACTTTCCCTAGAGTTTAGTAAATGTGGTGAAAATTTCTCTTTGTGAAGAGTACCCAATCATGTGCAAGGGAATAAAAAGCATTATTGCTCGCATATGATTGGATGATAAAAGACAGCAGAGCTGCACCTCATTCACTAAGCTCCTGGGCACATTCTCTTGCAAAGTGAATAGTCTATCTGCTTTTAGGAAATCAGCTCCTCTGGAATCATAGACAAGGAAAGAGTAAGCAGACTAGAGTGCCATATTTTCTGACCTGCATATTTGTTGGGATCAATACCTCTAAACTAAATAAAACCTAACCCTTTAACTACTCTCCTAAAATCCTCTGACCCCCACCCCCATAGCTGTAATCTTCCAGTGCCGTGGGGATTAATACAAGCGCTCATCAAGAGTTCCAATTATGTGCACCTTTTCCACCCCTCTTCTCTAGTCACAGAAGCTGTGCTATAGCTTCCACCAAGGATAGGCAATCTATGAATGGAGGAGGCAGACCTTTCATTCAACTGCCCATCCTCCATTCATAGAGTGCTTTTCAATAATAGAGGATATAGTGAAGTTCTATGAATAGAGGAGTGCATCAGAAAGGGCAGCCATAGTCATCATACGAGGTGGATGGAGTAATCCCCCCCCCCCCCGCCAGCACATTGTAGCAATGCAGAATACACCGATCAGTGGCTGTAGCTGCTGATAGACTTTACAGCATGTACCTTCGGCAGAACTCAAACGATCGGCTTCTGTCGAGTGAGGATGGCCACACACTGATGGAAATGTGGCCAGTCCCTGCTAAACCAGCTGAGTTTCAATAAGTGTATGGTCAGCTTTAGACTTTCTGCCAGTAAATCAGAATTACAGCCAGTCAACTTGTATTTCTAGAAAGAGGCCACCAATAGCAGACCTCATATTACTATCATGACAGGTATACTTTAAAAGGAATCATGATGGGTGAAGAGAAGTCCTTTGTAGTTCAACTTTCATCAAAGTCATCACAATAGAAGTCTGATTGGTTTCTATAACATAGTCTGGCCATACGTGGTCTGGTCCTTACAAGCAATGTGCCCAATTTTAGCAACATATACAGTTTCCTTGGAAAGAGAGAAGCAATTCATGTTGCTTTGGAAATTACATATAAGTGGGTACAAATCATTTCCTGCTCTATAAAAAAAGACAAGTACTTTTTGGCATGTGTGCACGATCAGTAATCTTCCAAGGCCAAGAGAACACCCTGTTGGTCCTCGCTGGCCTTAGAATGCATTCCAGAAGTAGCAGTGACTCTATTACCTGTCATTTGCATAGACAAACAAGCCACTGGTTCTTTGTCTATCCAAGGCCAGCTTTACTGCACAGTGCATCATGTTAAGGCGACCATACTCTATACAATCGGATTGTAAAATCTTCTTTAGATTATATAATGCAAGGGTCTGCCTGACTTGATACAAACTGAATGGGTTGTTTAGATGCGTCTTTCTACTAGGCCCCTTTCACAAGGGCTTTTTTGGTCAGGTTGACCTGTCAGTTTTTTTAGGCGGACACTCCATGCAGCTCTAGGAGCAGGAAGAAGTGTCAGTCTACATCCGCTCACCTCCAAGTCTGTCCAGGTTCAGAAAAAGAAAAACAGAAAAGGACTGAATTGTTTTCTGCTTTTCCAGACCTAGACTTGACCAGTTGAAGGTAGACTGATGTAATTGGACATAAAAGTCTTTTTACATCCAGCAGCCTATAGATCCATTCTGGGTCCGCCACAGTAAGCTGCCAACATACTAAAGGGGTATTGATATGACAAAAGTGACACCTGTCAACTTCTGCTCTAAATCAGCAAGGGATCTGCTCATGAATTCTCTACTGAACGGTGTGGAGTGTGCCCTTGTGAAAAGACCCTTAAATAGTTTTGGTTAATCTAAAGGACACTGTACAATCAACTTGTATAGTATAGGGTCAGCTTTAGCATAGTTTTATTAAGCATGCCCATAGATAAGCAAATCCTTCAATAATGACAGGAAATGAAAGGTCATCATGATCTTTTTCCACTATCAGCCAAAGACTGAAAGCCTCGCACATGTATCCCTTGTCTGTGCGTTAATGAGAATGACTGGAATCTGGTCTCAGGATTTTTCGGAATGTTGAATACCTTATAAGCTCAATATTCTTAATGAAGGAAAAGCATGATCTGTCCCTGGCTTACCAGGCTGGATAGCAGATGGAAGATGGCACTCCTCTGTTTGCGGAGAAGATCCAGGTATGAGGATTAAGGATGAGGTGTGTTCGTAGCTGCACGTGCAGAGCCCGCCAGGAAGTTGGCACTGCGGAGCGCTTATCACAAGCAGTGAGACATTTCCCTGATCCGCAGCTGCAGAGATCGGGAAATGTCTCACTGACCGGGGGTTTGGCGCTGTGCGGTGCCGACTTCCTGGTGGGCTCTGCACGGGTGGTTGCGAACACGTCTGAGCTCATCCTTAATGAGGATGAGCTCAGGTGTGTTCAGATCCATCATAGTCCAAACCTGCCTGAGCTATCCCACCACCAGAAAGCTGTCACTGCACTGGGCCAATCAAAAGCACCTGAGGAATTACCTGCTGCACATATACATGCCCCTTGCAGATGGCTGGCACAGTACAGGTGACAGCTTCCTGGTGGGTTCACTCCGGTGGGTTCAGGCTAGGGTCAAACACAACCTGAGCTTATCCATATAAAAGGAAAATATCACATTACTTTTCAAGAACTGCTCCTGTTCGGGCCACCACATGGTAAAACCTGACCATACATAGAATCAACCTTAGATCTGCGCTGGGCCAATCATAAGCATCTGAGGCATTCCCTGCTTCGCAGATGCACATATGATTGGCCCAGTACAGGTGATGGCTAGAGTCCAAACACAACCTGAGCTTATCCATACACATAAAAACATTACATTACTTTTCAGTAACTGCTCCTGTTCAGGTCACCACATTGTTACAATCGGACCATACACTCATCCTTAGATCCACCAAATAATGTAGGTATGTAATAGGGATGAAGTCAGGTGTGTTTGGACACAAGTGTGTACCCGCCTGAGCTATCCTGTTGGGAAGCTAAATCAATAGGCAGCAGAGGCATTCCCGAACACGCAGCAGCAGGAATACAAGGGGTATGTAGACGTAAGGCTACTGGTCAGGGTAAGCCCCCACTGCCTATGATTGGCTGTCAACTTTGTAGTAGGAAAGCTCAAGTGAGTTTGAACCCCCCTGAGCTCATCACTCGTATGTAATTTGAGGACCTACCTAAACTATCCAATCATTCAGGCCCTTGCACTACACGCCAATTGGTAGATTTAAAGAAGATTGTACAATCAGATTGTAATGAGTGTGGGGAGCTTTAGTGACAGTATTTAAAAAAGGGACGACATGTAGCTTTACGTAGGCGATAACCCTTTGTTTCATTAAGCAGGATTATAAAGTGCTAAATAATGAAAGTTGATTGCTGCCTGTGAACTCTCCATACAAATGGCAGTTCTTTCAGTTCTTCTCACCTGCCTGTATCACAATGCAATAGATTCCTTTGGAGGAAAGCTGATCTGTCTTTAAAGGATTATTTGTGCCAAATACAGTGAAAGAAGAAAAGAATAAAAACCACATCCACCTGGCAATGGGTCGGGAGCAAGGGAAAAAGAACACTAATAAACAGGTTGAGTAATGTGATGGGATTGATGATTACCGATTGGATTTCATCTTACCATTTATATCATAAAACATAGGCAATGACCCATGATCTAATAACTACCTGTCTGTGGAGGTAGAACACCTGTCCTGCACAAATTCAACAGTCAGAGAGGAGGGGGAGAATGAACATAGACAGCTGGGGTAGACTTTAACCCTTTACTTCTCTAGTGGAACCACAAACCCCAGCATGCCTTCCCTCACATCTGAGAAGAAGAAATTACACTAGAATACTAGAATAGTAATTTGCACTGCCTAATGAATACAGGATCACTCATATACCCACTACCACCATACTGAGATGGTAAATATCAGGTACCCCCTGAGATAAAGATCAGGTACCCTCTGAATAAAAAAATAAAAAAAATAAAAAAAATCGGGTAACCCCTTGGATAAAGGTCAGGTACCTTCTGGATAAAGGTCAGGTACCCTGGATAAAATTTGGGTAGCCCCTTGGATAAACATCAGGTACCCCCTTATATAAAGGTCAGGTGCCTCCAAGAACAGGTACTAAAGATCAGTTACCTCATTTGATAAAGATCAGGTAACCCCTGGATATAGATCAGGTGCTCCCCTATGATAAAGATCAAGTACCTCCTTTGATAAATATCAAGTGCTCCCAAGAGCAGGTACCCCTTTGATAAAGATCAGGAACCCCTTGGATAAAGTTCAGGTTCCCACAACACGTACCCCATGGATAAAGAACAGGTACCCCCTTGGATAAAGAACAGGTATCCCTTGGATAAAGAACAGGTACCCCCTTGGATAAAGAACAGGTACCCCCTTGGATAAAGAACAGGTACCCCCTTGGATAAAGAACAGGTACCCCTTAGATAAAGAACAGGTACCCCTTAGATAAAGAACAGGTACCCCCTTGGATAAAGAACAGGTACCCCCTTGGATAAAGAACAGGTACCCCCTTGGATAAAGAACAGGTACCCCCTTGGATAAAGAGCAGGTACCCCCTTGGATAAAGAACAGGTACCCCCTTGGATAAAGAACAGGTACCCCCTTGGATAAAGAACAGGTACCCCCTTGGATAAAGAACAGGTACCCCTTGCATAAAGAACAGGTACCCCCTTGGATAAAGAACAGGTACCCCCTTGGATAAAGAACAGGTACCCCTTGGATAAGGAACAGGTACCCCTTGGATAAAGAACAGGTACCCCTTGGATAAAGAACAGGTACCCCTTGGATAAAGAACAGGTATCCCCTTGGATAAAGAACAGGTACCCCTTTGCCATGACAGCCAGTTCCAGGGGTCACTGAGAATAAATCTGTAAAAGGTCATTTCTCTGCTCCTTTCCCTTCATAGTGGATTAGTGAAGTTTTCGAAGTAAAGTGTGAGATGAAATGCTGAGTGCAGTATATGAATAGTAAATGATTTCTCGGGCTGTGTACAACATTACCGTCTAGATGAGCGCTCCATCCACGTCTCCTCCTCGGTGTCAGTAATGATCGGAGGAGATCCTCTCCGGTTAGTCTCCCGGTGTACTCAGGTGAGTATTAGCAGTCTCAGCTCCACCTGTCCTGTACAGGGTGGAGTAACAAGGCTCCTCTGGGAGGGTCAGACAGGAGCAGAGTCCAGATCCTGCCGGTGATCGGAAGACAACGAACCGAATCCAGCACAAAGTATCCAGCAGAGAAGGGCGCCTGTCACCGATCACAGCACTCTGAGCCCACTGCTCACTTCTACGGGGAAAACTTCCATTCATGGCGTGGGCGCCCCCTCCTGGAGACTCGCTGCCACAACAAGCACTGGGCGATGCACTAGGTTACTAGATCAATAAGCATATGACAAGTCTAATGAGATCACCATGTGTTATCAACAATGTCAGATGAGTGGAGACGTCAGCGGAGAGGTCTATTGACCAATTCTCCAGGAATCAGTCTAAGCTTGCCATACACTCTACAATCTGATTGCACAATATCCTTTAGGTTGGCCATACATTATGCAATTTATTTTCCTTCATCCACAGATCAAAGAAAATCATATCAAAAGAAAATCAATCAGCGTATTTCATCTCTGATTAGTCATCTTTTGGTGGTCGACGCATATGGCCCTTCTTAGGACCTTCACATTTATTGTTTTTTTTTACATTTCCATTTGTGTTATTTCTGTATAATTGTTTCTTTTTGTATTATTCACTCACATATTGATATACGAGTTCACTCCCTAGCGCTACATTATTTATCATTTCACTCTTTAGCATCTTTGTCACATTGTTTATGTAGCAGCTTTTCACCCTTCATTTGAGTTAGCGCAGTCATTTTCCCATTTATATAATGTATGGTCAGCCTTAATTTACAAAAATTATACATTAGGAGGACAAAAATAAGCAATTCATTTAATTTGCATCAAATCAGACAGTCACTGCAGTACTTAGTTGATGGTAGACCTAAAGGAGATTGTATAATCAGACTGTGTAGTGTATAATCAACCTCCCCATACATATTACAATCTGACCATACAATAAACTTTACATCTACCCAAACTGTGTAAAATGAGCACCTACCTAAATTATCCAATTTGTTTCCATATAATGAGATAGACTCCTCTTGCACCATGTGGTTGTTGGTAGATCTATAGAAGATTGTACAATCAGATTGTTTTACCTACACTGTAATATGAGGGTATGCTTTATGGTGTATGGTAGATCTCAAGAAGATTGTACAATCAGACTGTATAGTGGAGTGTTTAGTGTATGGTTAGCCAACAGTCATGTCGATCTACCGTCAAATACATAGTGCAAACACCTGCATTGATTGTTTGAATGGATTATTTAGTTGTATCCTCATATTACATGCTTAGGTAAAGCTAAAGAAAATTGCTCAGTGATTGTATGATCTGAGTTTATAGTGGCAGCCTTTCTCAACCTTTTACCGCAGAGGAAGCCTTTGTCATTGGGAATATGCCCCTTACACTGGTGGTGGTAAGTGGGAAGAATACCCCCCCACCCCCTACAAGGGTGGCCAGAATGACACCCTTGTAGTCGTGGCTCTGGCTCTGCCAAGTGATGTTGGCATACCTCCCAACTTTTTGAAATGGGAATGAGGGACACCTATCAGCAAAAGTATGTAGGCATAGGACACACCCCATGGCCACACCCCCTTGAAGGAGAATTGTACAAAAAATAAAAAAGGTTGGTTAAACCCACAAGTGCTTTAGTAATTTACAAATGCAGCAATTAATGCCGTGTACACACGACCGGACTTTTCGTCCGGACTGGTCCGACAGAACAAATCCATCGGACAATCCGACCATGTGTGGGCGTCATCGGACCTTCAGCTGACATTTTCTGTCGAAAATCAGATGGACTTTAGATTTAGAACATGTTTCAAATCTTTCCGACGGACTCGAGTCTGATCGAAAAATCAGTTCGTCTGTATGCTAGTCCGACGGACAAAAAACGACGCAAGGGCAGCTATTGGCTACTGGCTATCAACTTCCTTATTCTAGTCCCTTCATACGTCATCACGTTTAAACGAACGGACTTTCGAACACACTTTGGTCCGTTCGTGTGTGGGCAAATCTGGTCGTTCGAAAGCTTACATCTATGGATCAGACCAAAATGAGGTACAAATGAGAAGGAATGAGGGACATTGCTCCAAATCAGGGACAGTCCTTCGAAATCAGGGACAGTTGGGGGTGTTGGACCTAAACTATGGAGGCACCATCACATGGAAAGTCAGTTAGCTAAAACCCAAGGAACCCCTAGACACCCCTGGAGGAACCCTATGGTTCCATGGAACCCTCATTGAGCATGGCTGGTGTAGTGTATGGTCAGCTTTATATGTATTTCACCTTGTGAAGCTTAACCCATGCAGGGAATAATGGACATATGCAAGCCACCAGGGCACCCTGTTATATTAAGGATTGCTTTACAGTAGAAATGGTATTTGCTTGGTTGGCCTTTAAAGAGCCACCCTGGCTGAGCCCTGTGGTGGCATTCTATTCAGGTCTAATGGCTTTTCAAGCTTCAGATGATTATTGTCAAATTGCCAGTGTTGCATATTCAAGTACTCCTGGGGATGACTGCTTTGCCAAAAGCCCCATGTAATCCTTCCAGGCTGTACTCTATAAAGCATAGTTTTAGACAGCTGTCACAGTTGTAGGGATTCCCCTATAACAAATGGACCTTGTAAACCTATGGATTCCATCTGTGTTAGAGGTAGCTCTAAAGGCTTTATTATGGCTGACATGTCTTCATGGAATACTCATTGCTGACATATGAAACGGACTCACATGTTTCCATGTGGATGAGCTGTGAGTCTGCTATGTGAAAGAGATGACTACACTATTCTCTGCGCATGGACATCCTGCACCTAATTTATTGTATTGAAGATCTAATCCTTTCCATAGAGTGTCTTTATTTTATTTCCTCCAGTGGCTGTAATGGGTAGCTCTTCTGCCTTGCAGCACTGGGGTCCTTGGTTCAGATCCTGTCCAGGGCACTATCTGCATGGAGTTTGCATGTTTTTCCGTGATTGTCCAGGTTTCCTCCCACGCTCCAAAGACACGCTAGTAGGTTAATTGGCTTCTGTCTAAATTGGCACCATTATGCATACCATTAAACTTAAAGTTTTTGTTACCCCAACATTTCATATTCCTGATATGTGCCTGCTGTACCGTGTACTTGTATGAGAAAGTATCCTGTTCTCTTTGTATTGCTTTCTTTATGTGAAATCCCTGGTGTTTCTGCAAGTCCCTCTGAATCCCTTTCAAAAACTGACCACACTAAGCAGGATAACACACTGTGGTCAGTTCTCTAGCTATACTGGGAACTCAGTGTACTCTCCTCCAATGATCAGACTTGTCCTGACATGACCCCACTGCACAGCTATTCACTGGGAAGCTCAGTGTGCTGCTGCTTCTCCTCCCCCAGCTCTTATGCAGCTGAGAACAGAGGGAATGTGATCACTTATAAATAAAGGTATATAACTTTTTTTTTTAATATCTATACAAAAATGTGTTTCCTTCCATTTATATTTTACCCACTTTAAGACCACCCACCTCACATATACTGCAGCAGGGTGGCTCTATTGCATGAAACAACATACCTGTATGTCATTTCATGCAATAGATACTACTGTGGGCATGCGGGTCCGGGGGACACGATGTCTGCTGGCCGCTCGCGATCACTCCACAGAGAGGCAGAACAGGGTCCTGCCTATGTAAACAAGGTGGATCTCCGTTCTGGCAGGGGACAACATGGAGATCTGCTGTTTTTAGTGACCAGGAACAGCGATCTCTGTGTTGTCCTAGTAAGCCCATCCCCCACAAAATTAGAACACACTCAGGGAACACAGTTAACCCCTTGATCCCCCCCTAGCATTAACCCCTTCCCTGCCAGTGTCATTTATACATTAATCAGTGCATTTTTTTTAGCACTGATAACTGTAATAATGTCACTGGTCCTCAAAATGTATCACTTGGGGTCAGATTTGTCCGCCGCAATGTTGCAGTCCCGCTAAAAATTGCAGCTTGCCGCCATTACCAGTAAAAACATAAAAAATAAATAAATAAATACAAGTCCAGAAATCTATCCCCTATTTTGTAAACACTATAACTTTTGCGCAAACCAATCAATATACGCTTATTGTGATTTTTTTTTTTTACCAAAAATATGTAGCAGAATACATATTGGCCTAAACTGATGAATAAATTTGTATATATATATATATATATATATATATATATATATATATATATATATATATATACACGTATATATATATATATTTTTTTTTTTTTGGATATGTATTATAGCAGAAAGTCAAAAATATTGTTCTTTTCAAAATCTTCGGTCTTTTTTGTTTATAGCGCAAAAAATAAAAACTGCAAATGTGATCAAAAACCACCAAAAGAAAGCTCTATTTGTGGGAAAAAGGACATCAATTTTGTTTGGGGGGGTTCCTACTGTTTAGTCTGTATCATCCTGTTATAGTATGCAACCATTTTTTTTATATATTGCCTGTATTAATATGTATCATTTTTGTTCTTTATAATAAAACAATATTTTTTATACTTAATTGTCCATTCCCTGGATACCGAGATAGTCCATAATTAATTCCTTTTTGTCATGGGGCATTTTGTGGAGTAGCTCCTGACATCCCCCACACCTTCATCACTTCAAGCTTAAGGATGATGGTACCCACCCCTACTTCTTTATACTTTTTCAGACTGAGACATCATTCTACATACACACAGACTATGTTGACCGTCGGCCATGGGAAAACGCAAAACTACAATTTTGGCGCGATTTTGTCTCGTTTTGCGTCCGGTGGTCAAAATGTTCCTATTCTGAATGTGATGCCTTTGGTGTTCAGGAGAGGAAGGTTAGGGGAGGTTAGACCTCCCCTAACCACAGCAGCTTCTAAACTTTTGTACAAGCCTATGTGTACATGGACACTTTTATGGAGTTAAAGCGGGGGTCCACCTATCTATCTTTTTTTTATTTTTTGAGTTCATTCACAAACTTTTCTTCTCAGCATTACATACTCACATATTGTGTGTAATAAGTCTGCCTGTGTCAGATTTCATCGAAAAGAATAACTTATATTATTCATTGCAGGCGGTTTCCATCTTCATTGTGGGCATTTGAAGCCCCCAAGCATTTATTTCCTGGATGTGGTGAATGCTGTGCTCCCAGCATTCACCGCTCGTTCCCGCACATGCTCAGTGGCATCCTGGGAAGCCTGAGACTAGCTCCCAGGAGTCTAGGAGAGGCTAGAAACACGCCTACTCCCACGGGAGGAGAACCAGGAAGTGCAAAGAAGAATAGAAAAATAAAAGGTAATTACGGCGATTTCAATTTTTTTAAACGGCATGTCAGCATCTAGGCAAGGAAGAGAATACATACAGATATTGTTCAAAATTTGGGTGGAACCCCGCTTTAAGTTTAGGAGGTTTGGCAAAAATACACCAAAAGCGCCTAAACTCAATTTTAGAAGCTGTAGTGTATATGAGCCCTTATGACAGAATATAGTTACTAAACAGCTGACTGGCTGCTGATTAATTGATGTCAGCTGTCTTTTCTCCTGCCTTGCACCACTGTGCTGAACAGGGCAGGGGAATGCTGCAAAACAATGCTCAATACTCAATGCTCAATACTCAGATCTGTGAGACTGCAGGGTTTGAATCAAAATCCGGGCAGACCTGCAGAATCCAATACTGCTGGGAGGTATGCTACTGTATGGACCTTAGATTGTAAGCTCCTATGAGGGTAGAGACTGATGTGAATGTACTGTATGTAAAGTTCTGTGTAAATTGTTGGTGCTGCATAAATGCCTATAATAATAATATTACGTATTCATGTATTTGAGTTTGCTCTGCAGGATTGGATTAACTGTACCAATCGAAGCGGCATTTCCTGCTACCAAACTCACAATGGCAAGAGTTCTAGAACTCCTAATATGAATAGGTGTATTTGACATGTGATGAAAGTACATTATTGTCATGAGATACAGTAATAAAACAAAGGTCAGGCTGCTTCGAATCTAAGCAGTTCCCAGTATAGTACAGTCTGCTAATGCAGGGCATCATAGCCAATCTAGAGTTGCCATTGAGATCATTAAGGGTAATTTATATATCAGAGCTGCTGTGTGTTATAAAAAGAATTTTACTGCATTTTTTACATGCATTTTGGAGGCCCCTAAAAATGGCCAGTAATGCAAGAAGATGTACACAAAGTGTCAGAGAGTTAGAGCCCCTAGCAGGTATTTTATTTAAATAAAGTCCAGAATTAATTTTATTCAGACTGTTCTATCATAAAAGTGAATGTGTTTGGATTCAGAGGGTCCTCCTTCATCCTTCACTGGGGCTTGGTAATGTTGAATGCAGTGTGTACTAGACTGGCAAAATTTGATTCCAAGGTCCCATTCACACTTCGCCATGCAGGAAAACACCTTCCCACCCAAATGCGCATTGCATGTTTTGCCACTATTTTAGTGTGATTTGGAATCTCTAGTAGTGAATGGGGCCTATGGAGTAAATAGTGTGATCACTTTAGGCTGCTGTTGGTGCTTGGCCTATTTGCAGTCTCTACTCAAGCAGTGTGCCCACCTTCTGCCACCACTCCTGGTAGAGCTGCCTGAGGATAATTATTTCTTCTACACTGCTTAAAACCTTACTGAAAACATCTACTGCTTTAAGGCTGCACAACTTTCTTCTACATAAGGTATTTAGTTCATTTTGACGTCCCCTTATGCCGCGTACACATGAGCGGACTTTTCGACAGATTAGGTCCGACAGGTCCGACAGTCTTTCCGAAGGACTTTGCAGCGTATGTCCGCCAGACTTTCAAACGAACTGACTTGGACACACACGATCACACCAAAGTCCGACGGATTTGTATGTGATGACGTACGACCGGACTAAAATGAGGAAGTTGATAGCCAGTACCCAATAGCTGCCCTAGCGTCGGTTTTAGTCCGTCGGACTAGCATACAGATGAGTGGATTTTTCGACCAGACTGGAGTCCATCTTAAAGATTTGAAACATGTTTTATTTCTAGGTCCGTGGGACTTAGTCTGCTGGAAAGTCTGCTCGTGTGTACGCGGCATTAGGGAGATCCACCCTCAATCTCTATCTTGGTGATCATTTTCATCAGGATAGATACTGTAGTAGTGGAGTCCAAATTTTTAAATATTCACTAGAACAGGAAGCTGGGAAATCTTCCAGCGGGGACACCTCTTTCAGTGATATTATTAGTGACATCTGTGGAAGTGACGGTATGGAAGCACAGACAGCAAATACCACCTGATTGGGGTCTCTAAACTTCACCACTCTAGGGGAAAAAAAGTTTGGTGTCAGACAGACTGTATACTTAGATACTTGGCAATATCATGCACTTTTTCCTTAAATTCACACATCACACACACACACTCATTTTGTGTTGGTTTTTATTTATTTATTTATTTATTTATTTATTTATTTATTTTGTTTCTCTGCTGTTTAAACACTCACTCGCATCATTTTTATGCACATTTCTTTTTTCACATAGACTTAGATACTTGGCAATATCATGCACTTTTTCCTCAAATTCACACATCACACATACACTCATTTGTTTGTTTTTTTTTTTTTTTTTTGCTGTTTAAAACACTCACTCGCATCATTTTCATGCACATTCCTTTTTTCACATATATTTTACATGTCATTATTCACTGTGCACATCCCTCACTTCTCTTCCTATCACTGCCATTGTCAGCATTTAAAGACAAGGTCATCCCTGACATATTTTATATTAGTTATACCAATATAGTCACTTTACTTATTTTATTATCCTTCATATGATCAATTCAAGCTGTAATAGATTATTACAACACTTTCTGACCGCCCAACAGTTAAATCTAACCATTAACCTATATGGGTATATTCATGAGCTAACGCTCTGACAATTTTCGTAGGTTCCGGCCCCACCCCCCAGTGGCGTGTTGGTGGGGGTGCAATTATACGTGTGACTCCTTGCAAGCCATATCAAGTGGATTCCTGTTCCCCCTTCTTCCGGGGTGCTGCTGCGTGCGGGCACACTGGATGGTTGGGCTGCTATGTGGGGAGGCTCTGATCGAGGGGTACATCCAAACTCAGTGGTAATTATGTGCAAAGTGTTACTAAACATGTTGCTAAACAAACTTGCCTATGCTGTAATTCTTTTAAATAAGCTGGACATACTGTTATAAAAATTTTTCTTTTTTCTGTAGCAAACTCATCCTCTGAAGAGACCCCAAAACTCATGGGTCGAAACGCGTCAGGTTTGTTATGCAATAGCCTTATCATATGCTGTGTATAACCTATGTTTGCTATTGTATGTATTTGGTATGGGTATTTTCCCACTGGAGCTCCTAACTTATATTTATATGTTGTTACATTCATTCATTACCCTTCAATAAAGCATTTTAATATTTAAAAAAAAAAAAAAAAAAAAAAAAAAACAGACTGTATTAATTGATACTAGTCTCAGTGCCTGGGAATCCAACTGTTTCGAAAGTAGATTTTTTTTTTTTAACATAGTATCAAAGTATGAATGTATCACTTTCTGTACAAATGTGTCTATTCTTTGTACAACTGAAACCTAGAATGAGCCATTTAGTGAGTGATAGCAGCAGCTGGAAAAAAGCTATCTTTGAAACAAAGCAAGTCTTGGATTGCCATTCAAAAAAAACATTTGCACACTTTTCTGGCATTAGAAATGTGTGTTCCTAATTCATGAAAGCCTTGCAAACAGTTCTGATAACAGTTCCAACAGATTCAATATACAATAATTTCACAATGTGTCACTATGGCTGCAAAAGATTCAAAAAGAACTCCAGCTTGCAGATAAGGAAACTGGAAGTATTAAAGGAGTTGTAAAGGCAGAGGAAGGGTTAGTTTCTGTTGCAGGTTTATTTATTTTTTAATTAAAGCCTGGAGACTTCTGATAACTAGGGGTGGGCATCATTTATTATGTTTGACGTGAATCTGAATCACTTAATGACACGATCTGTGATATATATACATTCTTGGACATTTTTATTTATTTATTTTTTTCACGGAATTGTAAAAATATGTGGTTAGATTATTTACTATTTACATCATATGGGAGCGAGGCATGTGGGTAACCGTTATCTTAAAGGGGGCTTCCAGATTTCAATTAGCTCCCCTCCCACAGATTCCCACAACCACTGGGCCACAAGCTTGTCCTAATCAACATGGGGTTGAGCTGCTTTGCCAAGGAAGTTTCCTGTACTAGGTACTCTCTAATGATGAGCGCATGTGGCCGGGTATGCTTTTATTATTTTTTTTGGTATGTTGTTCCCCTTTTTATTAATACCAGACCATATATATATATTTATATATATATATATATATATATATATATATATAAAATATATATATTATATATAACTGATACAGATATTGATTGATAACATAATATTTTTAGGGGAGACCCAATGATTTCGTTTTTTTTTTAATTGTACGGGATCCCCTGTTACCATCTCTATCAGGCCTTCATCTAGGATAAGGGTCTGGTATGGATGAAGAGATACACAGCCATTTGTTTGCAAAAAGAAGCAAGCTACAACGTTATCATTTGCTGGAAATTTAAACAGCATTTTTTTTTTCATTGTAAATGTCCATTTTGCTGTAGTAGGTTGTATACATGGCACAGATGTGCCACTTCACAGATGGTTTAAGGGCATCCCCCCAGGCATAAATGTAGCATTTTTAATGTTTCACTTTAAGCATTATTAAAGTTGCTGCTCCCCACCTAACATGATTTTTTACTTTTTTTATTTTGTGCTTTGGTACATGTTCCTCAGGGCAGTGCTCATTTGTTTAACAATACCTTGCCTTTTAGCCTAGAAAAAGGACATTAATCTATTTTAACATTTAGTTCCTGTTGATTTTAGTGAATTCAAAACTAGGACCCACCTTGAACTGAACCCAGGTATTTTCAGCTCTTCTCTACTGGTCACATGAACAGTTAAGAAAAAGATGGGATTTTTTTTTAATGGAGCCATAGCCAACCTGACAGAAGTTCTAATTCTTCTTCTTCTATTAACAAAAAAAGAAAGCTCAGAGTTTAATGGAGTTGGCCTTTACAATTGAACTCCATGCAGATATAAAAGTAATTCATGCAATTGTCTTATATTATTCACTTGGGTAAGTACCTGAATTTAACTTGTAGCAGCTTCTTGTAATTCCCTGTACTAGTGCACTAAGACTGACAGTAGCACTAATAGTCAGTCAGGTGTTCTACATTGAATATGTGCTGACAAGGACCTTATTGACAGGAGGAGAAAGCAGAGTGATGACCTTCTGCAGCTCTTTCACCATCACCATCCAGTCACAGGTTGACGGCAAAAGGGGGGGGAGGGTGTGGTGCTTAACTACAGCAAAAAAAAAAAAAAGGGAGGTCATCAGCCTGGCTATACATTCTGGTGGAGCTGTTTATATTTAAAAATATGTAGCAGAATACATATTGGCCTAAAGTGATGAATACATTTGATTTTTTTTACATTTTCTTTATTGGTTATCTTTTATAGCATAAAGTAAAAAATATTGTTTTTTTTTTCAAAATTGTCATTTTTTTTGTTTCTAGCGCACAAAATATAAACCACAGAGGTGATCAAATACCACCAAAAGAAAGCTCTATTTGTGGGAAAAAAAGGACATCAATTTTATTTGGGTTCAGTGTCGCATGACCATGCAACTGTCAATTAATGCAGTGCCGTATTGCAAAAAATGGCCTGGTCATGAAGGGAGGGGGGGGGGGGTAAACCTCTTGGGGCTGAAGTGGTTAATTCTCAGTCCTGCTGAATCTGCAGGAAGATTGGCATTAGTGCAAAATGTGATGCAAAGACAGGGACACATTTCAGTTTTTTTTTTCTGGCAAAAGCTCTTTACATCTTGCATAACTAGAAAAATACAACCACTGTTAATAATTTCACATTTGCTCCATTATGTGATTTTATTAATGCTGGCTGAAAAGTTATTCCTCCAACAAATATGTTATTGGTAATTTATCAATATGACATGAACTTGGATTATAGCAAAATATGTTGCAACATAGTGTTTGTTCCATTTACTATGGCAGAAAGGAAGAATTGCCTAAGTTACCAGGAATCCTGCTGCAAACATCCGACTACTTAATCGTCTGATTTATATAGAAAATGATCCTATTATAAAAATGTCATACACCACACATTCATTCTAGAATATTGCTACAGGCTGCCCCTATCGAAGAGGCCCTGCAATTTTTCAGGCTGTTTATTACAATACAGCTTTGCATAAATAACAGATGCCAAATTATGACAAATTGAAATTTTTATTTATTATACAGAATTTATACAGTGACAATAGATTTCCCAGTGTTTTACAAAATCCAGAGAGACAGTACAGTTAATCTGGACATACACCTATAGATATCTTTCAATCAGCCTGTGTGTTGGAAGGGGGAATGGTTAGTAATAGGGTCGTAGGGTGGTCATTGCGTCCTCCAGGTTTTCCTCCTCTTTGGGCACCAAGCAAGGGTCACATGAGAGGCCTACCCCGGGGTGGGTTCTTTTGGGCTATGCTAGGCAAAGGTAACAGGATCACTTTACTTTATATGGGGTACCTTTACTTTTGTTCCATTTTTATTAATGCCCTGGGACAAGGCTGAGGCTGCCTTGGGAGAAGAGTCAACCTTAAATTGGTTGTAAAGGCACAAGGTTTTTTTACCTTCATGCAAGTCTCTGCTTGCGTGACAGAGGATGACGATGAGGAAGGTTTAGTAAGCCAGTCCACCGCCTCCTCTGCATGCTGTGGCTGGATAGCATGGGCAAACTCACTAAACAGAGGAAATTATGCCCTGCCTGAGGACTGACCACCACGTCCACCTTTGCCTGTGGACACATTTGTTGCTGGCCCCTTTACAGTGCCAAGGGTACGTCTGTCTCTCCTTGTTGTCCTCCCAGACATTATTGGGAGGGAGGGGGCAGTGCTTATAAGCAAATGTAAAGAAGAAGTTGAAATCTGTACGTGGATGCGCCTTTAATCCATGTAAAGAGGTGTTTGGTGCACTTTAGTTTGAGTACTCACACTACACAGACACACTCCATGGATACACTATAATATACTGCAGTATAATGCGCCAAACATACAGTGATGCACAGAACTATATAGTGTTAAACTGGCAGTAACGCACACAAAAGTAAATGGCGTTAAACTGGCAGTAATGCACACAACTATATGGCGTTAAACTGGCAGTAACACACAAAACTATATGGCGTTAAACTGGCAGTAACGCACACAGAACTATATGGCATTAAAATGACAGTAACGCACACAGAACTATATGGCGTTAAACTGGCAGTAACGCACACAGAAGTACATGGCATTAAACTGGCAGTAACGCACACAGAAGAAAATGGCGTTAAACTGGTAGTAACGCAATCAAATACATGGTGTTCAACCGTCACTATACTGACGCTATCTAAACTGTACCTACTCTAGCTATACACTAATGTAAAGATTACTGACATGGTCTCACTGCACTACACTGAAACTATCTGAGTGGTCCCTACTCTACACTAATGTATGTATGAATGACACGGTCTCACTACACTACAGTGAAACTATCTGAGTTGTCCCTTCTCTAGCTGCACACTATACAAAGCTGAATGATGGTCCTCCTCACTACACTCACACTATGCCTAGACTGACACTAAACTAATATTCTACACTGACAATTGAAGCAAAACAGCACAGTATAGCACACTAACTAACTGATAGCACTGAACAGAGCCCTGTTCTATCTCTCTCCACGTCAAAATCACACTGAAAATGGCTGTCATTGAAAGAATACTTTTATACTGTGGGGCGGGAATGAGCCATGATTGGATAAAGTCATGATGACAGTGTCCAATCATGACTCTCACAGTGCTCTGTGCCCTGATTGGCTGAAGCTTTCACTGCACTGTTCAGTGCCATAATGCATTGTGCTCAATTCGGAGGACTGAACAAACGGCCGAACGACCCATTTGTTCGGCTGTTCGTTTAACGTCCGAACAGCTAAAGTTCGGTCTGAACTTATGCTGGGGCTGAACAGTTCGCTCATCCCTAGTTATAAACCCTGTCAGGTTTTTCTGTCTATGTCACATTGGGGAGATTTCCCTTCATTCCCTGTCCCATAGCCAAACAGGAAGTGAGAGGAAATCTCTCCAAACTGAGGGAATCCCTGGTTGTCACCAGAACTAGTGTCCCCATTGGAAGATTTCCCCTCCATTCTTGTTCTGGTGACAACCCAAAAATGTGGGATTTTCTTTCACTTTCACTCTCAGTTATAACAATAAACAGGACAAATAAAGAGGGTGAATCTCCCTAATGGGGCACAGACACAGTAATTAAAAACCTGACAGGTGTTCTAATATCTCTCCACTCTATCTGAAACAAAAAAAAATAAAAAATGTTTTGCCTTTAGCTATACTTTGACTGAAGATTTTATGAGATTGTATAGTTCAGTCTCAGCATAGCCAATAAACACTCTGGCATTTAAGGAAGTGTCACAGCCATTCACAAGTTCTGTCATCAACTGAATGGGAGGAAATGGCCAATTAAATAAAGTAAACACATTTCTAACCAAAGAAGCCTTCAATGAACTTATTTGTAAAATTAGAATATTATTATTGTTATTTAGTTGCTAGCTGTGTACATAGAGAATTTCTCACTAGTAAAATGTGATTGGAGACAGGTTTAGAGACGTCTGCAATTTGTTTAAACAAATATTTTGCCATTAAGTTGCTCTGATCGGCAGTTTTAGTTGGCACTGTTAGAAGTGTCAGATGGATACCTTCTACCTTCAAAGGAATAGGACATCACACCTTTTTTCTTTCATGAGGAATGAGGCTCTTTGAAGCCATAGCCACAAAACAAAGCGTCTCAACCAGTGTCTTGCCATTTGTCCAGGGAATAGTTGTGAATTAGTGCAATTTTTATTCTGGCTGTTGATTACAATGGTCGGTTACAAAGTTATATGAATCTACAGTATGTCTGGTTGCTGACTACTACTGACCTAGATGTTTGGCTACAAAGTCAACAAGTGATATATCCTGTCATATAATGCTATTATAGCATGGCAGTCATATGTCACATGTCTAATATGACTGACTCCATAAAGCACAAAACACATTGCTCTCTATCTTGTTCAAGGCAGGAATTGCGGAATTGGGAGCAAGTACCTGTCAGAAAATGGTCTACCCCTCCAAAAAAAAGCTTTCAAATATGTTAGAGGAGGTACTTTTACTTTTAATTGAAGATCCACTTTAAAGAAGCACTAGAGCTAGAAGTTCTTAAGCTGATGTAATACACTATATAACCAAAAGTATTGGGACGCCTGCCTTTACACGCACATTAAATTTTATGGCATCCCAGTCTTAGTACGTAGGGTTCAATATTGAGTTGGCCCACCCTTTGCAGCTAAAACAGCTTCAGCTCTTCTGGGAAGGGTGTCCATGGGAATGTTTGACCATTCGTCCAGAAGTGCATTTGTGAGGTCAGGCACTAATGTTGGATGAGAAGGGCTGGCTCGCAGTCTCTGCTCTAATTTATCCCAAAGATGTTCTATCGGGTTGAGGTCAGGACTCTGTGCAGGCCAGTAACGTTCCTCTACCACAAATTTGCTCATCCATGTCTTTATGGATCTTGCTTATATATATATATATATATATATATATATATATATATATATACACACACACACACACACACACACACACACAGTATCTCACAAAAGTAAGTACACCCCTCACATTTTTGTAAATATTTTATTATATCTTTTCATCTGACAACACTGAAGAAATGACACTTTGCTACAATGTAAAGTAGTGAGTGTACAGCTTGTATAACAGTGTAAATTTGCTGTCCCCTCAAAATAACACACAGCCATTAATGTCTAAACCGCTGGCAACAAAAGTACACCCCTAAGTGAAAATGTCCAAATTGGGCCCAATTAGCCATTTTCCCTCCCCGGCGTCATGTGACTCGTTAGTGTTACAAGGTCTCAGGTGTGAATGGGGAGCAGGTGTGTTCAATTTGGTGTTATCGCTCTCACTCTCTCATATTGGTCACTGGAAGTTCAACATGGCACCACATGGCAAAGAACTCACTGAGGATCAGAAAAAAGAACTGTTGCTCTACATAAAGATGGCCTAGGCTATAAGAAGATTGCCAAGACCCTAAAACTGACCAGCAGCACAGTGGTCAAGACCATAAAGCAGTTTAACAGGACAGGTTCCACTCAGAACAGACCTCGCCATGGTCGACCAAAGAAGTTGAGTGCACGTGTTCAGCATCATCTCCAGAGGTTGTCTTTGGGAAATAGACGTATGAGTGTTGCCAGCATTGCTGCAGAGGTTGAAAGGGTAGGGGGGTCAGCCTGTCAGTGCTCAGACCATAGGCCACACACTGCATCAAATTGGTCTGTATGGCTGTCGTCCCAGAAGGAAGCCTCTTCTAAAGATGATGCACAAGAAAGCCTGCAGTTTGCTAAAGACAAGCAGACTAAGGACATGGGTTAATGGAACCATGTCCTGTGGTCTGGGGTCTGATAAGACCAAGATAAATGAATTTGGTTCAGATGGTGTCAAGCGTGTGTGGCGGCAACCAGGTGAGAAGTACAAAGACAAGTGTGTCTTGCCTACAGTCAAGCATGGCGGTGGAAGTGTCATGGTCTGGGGCTGCATGAGTGCTGCCAGCACTTGGGAGCTACAGTTCATTGAGGGAACCACGAATGCCAACATGTACTGTGACATACTGAAGCAGAGCATGATCCCCTCCCTTCGGTGATTGGGCTGCAGGGCAGTATTCCAACATGATAACAATCCCAAACACACCTCCAAGATGATCACTGCCTTGCTAAAGAAGCTCTGAGGGTAAAGGTGATGGACTGGCCAAGCCTGTCTCCAGACCTAAACCCTATTGAGCATCTGTGGGGCATCCTCAAACGGAAGGTGGAGGAGCGCAAGGTCTCTAACATCCACCATCTCCGTGATGTTGTCATGGAGGAGTGGAAGAGGACTCCAGTGGCAACCTGTGAAGCTCTGATGAAGTCCATGCCCAAGAGGGTTAAGGCAGTGCTGGAAAATAATGGTGGCCACACAAAATATTGACACTTTGTGCCCAATTTGGACATTTTCAATTAGGGGTGTACTCACTTTTGTTGCCAGCGGTTTAGACATTAATGGATGTGTGTTGAGTTATTTTGAGGGGAAAGCAAATTTACACTGTTATACAAGCTGTACACTCACTACTTTACATAGTAGCAAAGTGTCATTTCTTTAGTGTTGTCACATGAAAAGAAATGTGAGGGGTGCACTCACTTTTGTGAGATACTGTGTGTATATATATATGAATTAAGTAATTCACAGACTTCAGGAGTCAGGATTAACTAACGCACAGGGTCCAGTGCTCAGGATTAAGTATCAAAGAGAGTTCAGGGGTCAAGATTAGGTAACATTCAGGGGGTCAGGGACAAGTATCTCACAGATTGAGTAAAATTGGTGTCCCCCACGTTCGGCATCCGACTTTTTCTCTCTCCTATCCCGGTCATCCAAGCATCATTCCAGGGAGCCAGGAACTGTATACTAACCATTGCAGAGCGCAGACTCAAGTCACACTGCACAAGGGTCAGTCCTAAGTGGCAAAGCCAGAGTGCCCTGTGAGTGCGCAACAATATAGATCGCTGTGCATGTCGCTCTAGCAGCACCACTTTCATTGATGATTATGCGGTGTGACTTGTGTTGGAGTCTGCGCACTGCAGTTGTCATTCTACAGTGCCCCGCTACCAGGAATAAATTTGGGGACAGATCCTGTCACAACAGAGATTGTCCTCGGGAAATGGGGATGAATGGGTAACCTTATTTCAGATTAAGCATGGAAATTTTTATTACTATCTTTGTTCTCATTTGAAACTTTTCTCTTCACTTATGCCTGGTACACACGATCAGAAAATCGTACGAAAAATACCGATTTCAAAGCAGTCGTACGATAGTCTGATAGTTAGTACAGAGCTTTTGAGAGCCGATCAGGACAGTTCATCCGATATTATTTGATCGGACGTGCACGAAAATATTTCTCGTATGATGCCAGATCGTACGATTTTCATTTAATCAGTACAGCTGTTGAATGAAAATGCAATACAAATGCATTACAACACATGACATCACTTATTCTGCCATACGAGAATTTTCATGACTTTAGTAAGTTTATCAGATTCGATCTGAGATTTGCATGCAAAAAAAACGGACGATCAATCGTCCAATAATCTCATTGTGTATATCGGGCTTTACCTTCAATTTGACTAGTGTGAAACACAAGAGGAGGTGAGGGGGAAATCTTCCTAATGAAGATATCGAACACAATAAGAGCAGCTTTTCTAATAGAGTGGTAGAAGAGGGGCTACTTCCAAATTTTTGTTGCTTCTTATGCCACCATATGTATGTATGTTGCTTTTTATTTGCTGTCCAGATGACAATTGTCAGACAGAACAGAAATGAAGGAGAAATATTCCTTTCCATACCCCTGGTGCTTTACTGTGGCTTGCTTGAAAGCTTAATTTAAAGAGTAATTCCATTTCTGTTGAAAACAAAAAAGAAAATACAAAAAAAAAAAAAAAAAAAAAAAAAAAAAAAAACGAACCCCTCTGGGTTGTCTTTTTGACAAACTAAAGCTGGCCGTACTGGCCATACTGGCACTACAACTATGTAGTGAAAGGACCTGCCTGATTGCATACAAATTTAATGTGTTTATATTTGACCTCATATTATATGGTTTTGGTAAATCAAAAGAAAAATTGCACAAGGAAATTTTATAATGTAGGACCCTTATGCAGGCTATACATGGGCCGAATTCAAAAATCTTTCAAAAATCTGAAATATGGTGCATTTTGTGGTCCAATGGTGCCACCATTGATTTCAAAATTCGACCAATCAAGCCTTCAATTTCACCTCATGTTGCTACAAAAAAGAACTTTCGTGACCGGGAATCTTCTTTTCTTTCTGGGAATTTTCTTTTCTTGTGCTCATGCACATTTCTTTTTCAATTATATTTCTCACACGATTCTCCTATCATTGATTTATAAAATCGTTAGTTTTTCAAAAAATTTCCAACATGCCCGAGCACTCAAATTCGATGGCCGCATGAAAATCGACCATTGCTGCAGCCCACTAATTGTGCAAAATTTGAACAAAAATACTTAGCTATGATTTTCTAACGCAAATTCTTTCTAGATTCGACCCATGTATGGCCTGCATTAGGTCGGCCATACATGAACTGAATTTTCGAAAGAATTTCTTTCGAAAATCCTTTCTAAGAATTTCGCACCATTAGTTTGCTGCAGCAATGACCGATTTTCACACAGCCATCGAATTTGAGTGATCGGGCATGTTGGAAATTTTTTACAAAAATTAACGATTTTCTAATCAATGATAGGAGAATCGTATGAGAAATATAATCCAAAAAGAAATGCGCATGAGCGCATGAAAAGAATATTCCTGTAAAGGAAAGTCCTGGAAAGAAAAAAAGGTTCCCGGCCACGAAAATTCTATTCTGTAGGACATTAGGTGAAATTGAAGGCTTGGTCGGTCGAATTTCTGAATTAATGGTGGCACCATTGGACCACAAAAGGCACAATATTTCTGATTTTCGAAGGAAAATTAGTTCAGATTTCGACCCATGTATGGCCTGAATTATGCAGGCCATATGTGAGTCAAATTAGGGATAAATGTTCTCACCAAAACGATTCTATTGCAGAGGATGTCTAAAATTTTAAATATACAGTGTATCCCGGAAAGTATTCACAGCGCTTCACATTTTCCACATTTTTTTATGTTACAGCCTTAATCCAAAATGGATTAAACTCATTATTTTCCTTAAAATTCTACAAACAATACCCCAATGATGCTCCAAGCTTTGCACACCTATTTTTGGACAGTTTCTCACATTCTTCTTTGCAGGACCCCTCAAGTTCCATCAGGTTGGATAAGGAGCGTCGGTGCACAACAGTTTTCAGATCTCTCCAGAGATGTTCAATTGGATTCAAGTGTGGGCTCTGGGTGGGCCACTCAAGGACATTCACAGAGTTGTACCATAGCCACTCCTTTGTTATCTTGGCTGTGTGCTTAAGGTCGTTGTCCTGTTGGCAGATGAACCTTTGCCCAAGTCTAGGATTCAGATCGATCTAGAGCAGGTTTTCATCAAGAATGTCTCTGTACATTGCTGAATTCATTTTTCCCTCAATCCTGACTAGTCTCCCAGTTCCTGCCACTGAAAAACATCCCCACAACATTATACTGCCACCACCATGCTTCACTGTAGGGGTGGTATTGGCCAGGTGATGAGCGGTGCCTGATTTCCTCCAGACATGACGCTTGCCATTCAGGCCAAAGAGTTCAATCTTTGTTTCATTAGACCAGAGAATTTTGTTTCTCATGGTCTGAGAGACCTTCACGTGTCCTTTTGGCTTCCGTCTGGCCATTCTACCATACAGGCCTGATTTATGGAGTGCTGCCAGAGATGGTTGTTTTTCTGGAAGGTTCTCCTCTCTTCACAGAGAGACGCTTGAGTTCTGTCAGAGTGATCATCGGGTTCTTGGTCACCTCCCTGACTAAGGCCCTTTTCCCCCGATCACTCAGTTTGGACATGTGGTCTGCTCTAGTTCTGGTGATTACAAACTTGTTCCATTTACAGATGACGTGGGACATTGTGCTCATTGGGACCTTCAATTATGCAGAAATTTTTCTGTGCCTTCATACAATCCTGTCTCAGAGGTCTACAGACGATTCTTTGTACTTCATGGCTTGGTTTGTGCTCTGACAAGCACTGTTACCTGTGGGACCTTATACAGACAAGTGTGCACCTTTCCAAATCATGTTCAATCAACTGAATTTGCCACAGGTTGTAGAAACATCTCAAGGATGATCAATGGAAACAGGATCCACCAGAGCTCAATTTTGAGTGTCGTGGCAAAGTCTGTGAATACTTATGTACATGTGATTATTTTGTTTTTTTTAATAAATTTGCAAAGATTTCAAACAAACAGCTTTCACATTGTCATTATGGGGTATTGTTTGTAGAATTTTGAGGAAAATAATGAACTTAATCCATTTTAAAATAAGGCTGTAACATAACAAAATCTGGAAAAATTGAATTGCTGTGAATATTTTCCAGATACACTGTATCTTAGTGCAGATATCTAGGAAAAATCAGGGAGCTAATCTCACAAGCTGGAAATTGCGTTTCTGGTGAAGTTCTATATACCAACTGTGTACAGAAGACCTCCAGGTGGCCATATTGTATTGAATTTCACAGAAAAATACAGTGGCTGCAGATTGAAAAGGAAAGGTCATTTTTAATAATATTAACCACTTACCGACCAGCCGCCACAGTTTTATTGCGTCAGAATGGCACGGGTGGGCGAAGCACCATCATGATACGTTGCTTCGCCTAGGGTTGCCATATCATCCCTTTAATCAAGGACACACATTAATTACACAGGTTCTGTGGCTGATTAAGGTGGTAATTAAACTCACTTGGTGCCTTATCTGCATTAAATCAGCCTCAGAACGTGTGTAATTCATATGTGTCCTGGATTGAAAGGATGATGTGGCAACCCTAGCTTCGCCCCGTGGCCACTAGGGGTGCACGCACGCGCCCGCTGCTCGCCCAAAGAGCCGATGCGAGTATGAACAGCGATCTGTCATCTCCCCTCGACAGTCCCATCCCCCCTTCAGTTAGAACACACATGAGGGAACACAGTTAACCCCTTGATCGCCCCCTAGTGTTAACCCCTTCCCTGCCAGTGACATTTTTACAGTAATCAGTGCATTTTTAAAGCACTGATAGCTGTATAAATGCCAATGGTCCCAAAAACGTGTCAAAGGTGTTTGATGTATCCACCATAATGTTGCAGATCGCCGCCATTACTAGTAAAAAAAAAAAAATGTAAAAAAAGGCTATAAATTTATCCCCAATTTTGTAGACGCTATAACTTTTGCGCAAACCAATCAATATACGCTTATTGCGATTTTTTTTTTTTTTACCAAAAATATGTAGAAGAATACATATCAGCCTAAACTAAGAAAAAATTAGCTTTTTTTTAAAAAAAAAAAAAAGGGGGATATTTATATAAGCAAAAAGTACAAAATATTGTGTTTTTTTTTCAAAATTGTTGCTCTTTTTTTGTTTATAGCGCAAAAAAAAAAAAAATGCAGAAATGATCAAATACCACCAAAAGAAAGCTCTATTTGTGGGAAAAAAAAGGACGTTAATTTTGTTTGGATACAGCTTCGCACGACCGCGCAATTGTCAGTTAAAGCAACACAGTGCCAAATCGCAAAAAATGGCCTGGTCATTCAGCAGCCAAATCTTCCGGGGCTGAAGCGGTTAAACTACAATATGGCTTGTGTGGCAATTTTACATGTTATACATTTTTTTATTTGCTATATTTTTCAAAAAAGTGGAGTTACCCTTTAATAATCAAAATTCATTTTATTTAACATACAACACCATCTGCAGTTAAATCTTGTATCTTAATGCAGCCATCTATGAAGGGGGGGTTCAAATGTCAAAATTGGAGCATCTTGCCGTAGATTAAAATGGGGCTGGGAGGTGGTGAATCTCTTAGATTCTCATATAGCCGTGTTGCAGAAGAAGCAATTAAATTGTATTTTGGCTGGAATCTGGCGATCTTTCTCTACAATGATTAAACTTTTACTGTAATTATTTGCACTGCATGTAAAATAAGGAAGTCATTGTGTTACCTCCACACTGCACTTACTGTTCAATATTACATTCCGAGTGTACAATGAAATCTCTGTTTTCAAGATTACAGTAAACAAGTTAATACTTGAGATAAAACAGGGATTAAAATGGGAAACTGAATTAAAATAATTTAATTTATGAAAAAAGTGGCGGCCTAACGCCAAGCAGACACCTACTGTACTTCAATCTGAAACAAAGAAGGCACAATATATTAATAGTAAAACAAAAACAATGATGAGTAAACAATAAACCTTGGAATGGAAACAAAAGCAGTTAACATTCAGCATGCAACAATGATAGGTATACTTTGGATGTAAGGACGTTTGTTGTTAATGCTAGCAGGGACCTGTTCATCTACTGATTTTCATTACCAATTAGGTCACACTTTGGAATGTCAAAACATACTCTGCTTATTGCTCATTTAATTTACTTCTGGTTAAAAGGTATTTTTATATCCAATGAAAATTCTTACAATTTGTCATAAGTTTGCTTTGTGTGTTATATATTTGCACACTGAAAAAAATATATAATTTTTAAATAACAGCCATTATGTACATGACCTGTTCAAATTAAGAAAAGTGAACCTCCATCCAAAACCTTTTTAGATTTCAAGAGCAGAAGGGTTAGGACACATCATAGTTTTTCCTGCCATTTGTGTTCACATTGGGGAAGGTCAAATAAACAGCACTACATACTACCTATGACCAAACCATTTGATAGGTGCTAGCAATAACACAGACAGTACCACTCAACTATCTCATTTTCAAGGTCTCTTTGTGAAAGAAAGGTTTTCCCTCACCTCCTATTTACTTACTGTATCAAAACAGTTTGTGGGGAATGTTGCTCCAATGATCAACCACAACAATTCTTTAGTAGAGTGTGGAAAGGTTACAATGTGATTTTTGGTGACGGCATGTGCGTTACAAAGATCACATCTTATTTCTTGTGAAGGCAAAATAAAAACACAGTTTTAGAAGCGTGAGCGTTAGTGGGTTAGATCCTCTAACTGAGATTGGTGACATTATCTCCTTTGTCTATAAAAGGAAGAATGCAGAAGAAAAAGGACATTAAGAAAGTTAATGTCCATCCCCAGGGATAACAACAATGCTTGTTTATATCTATAGCTTCAATGCTCTCCTCTACTTCCCTACACATCAGGAATAGACTGTCCATCAGTGTCATCACATTCAGCACAGGTCTTCGGGCTCTACATTGGTCTCTGAGGACCTTTGACTACTGGTGTGGAAAGGAGAAGAGGCTCCTGGGGCCAGTCTTTCAAAGCCTGGTGGAGATGGAGGGAGCAGAGAATCAGGCAAAAAGTGTTTGCTATTTGTGGTCCACTAGAACTAAACACGCATTTAACCCTTGTAGTGCAGGGGCAGCCCCACCACGAGAAACATCGAAAAGATATTCTTGTGCTCAAATCCCAATAGCTTGTACTTGTATTTAAACTATCAGGTGCTAAAGGGGTGTGACCACATATTAACACTACAAATTCTGGATGGATTCTCTGCACCCTTTCCAGCAAACTATGAAATGAAAAACAGGGATATTTAGTTCACACATATTGCAATACATGTTTATGTTGACCAACCACGAGGGAACATTTTTGATTTTCCTGAGTTCAACTTTAATCTCACAACAATGCCCTGGTAGTCACAGTACAAGAAATTGGGTGTGTGTGTGTGGGGGGGGGGCGTTGGGGGTGAATTTCCTCTCAGACAGTGTTAGATTTGAGCAAAATCTAACCCATCTGTACACTATCCAACTATCTACTACTGTACACTGTACAAAAAAAAAAAAAGTTATATTGAAGCTCAACGTTTACATCTTGCTTCAGAATCAGGACATGGCCACTTGACTTCATAAAACACTAAACATCCCTCTTTATTTGGAAAGACAGCCCAGTTAACCCTCATCAAATCTTTTACATGCATTGCAAGGGTTTATGTCATTATTGCAGATTCTTCTTTTCTGATGAAACTCTGACCATTGTAATAACATTGAGGCCATTCCAATATCTTTCTCAAGCAGAAGTAAAAGCGATAAGTGGGAGGGTCTACTTGCTCTATTTGCCTGATAAGTCCCAGTGTTCTGATAAAAAAAAGTATTTGGAAGACCAAGAGCAAGAGATAAAATGTGTGGGAGCTTTCTCTACACAATCAGGACAGATTGCTCCCAGTGGGGGGATTTACTAAAACTGGAGAGTGCAAAATCTGGTGCAGCTCTACATAGAAACCAATCGGCTTCTAGATTTTGGCCCACGCTCACATTGGGCAAATTTGGCATGTGATTTGACATGTCAAATCGCATGCCAAATCAGATCCTATTGGCACCAAATAGGTGTGAATTGGCAGCAAATCGGTGTGACGCTGACTTTGTGGCGCCGCACCAATTCCCAAAAGTAGTTTCTGCACTACTTTTGGTGACTTTGGGGGCGATTTCAATAGACATCTGTGCATGAACCCGCACAGATGTCTGTCAAATTGCCCCCGAAGTCGGACTGAAATGCCGTTTTCAAATCGTGCAAGTTCAGCTGAACTTGCATGTTTTCACATCCGCCCTCAGACCCTTTCATACTGAAGACCTCCCTGTGCTAGATAAAATGAGCGGCGCTTTACCGTCGCTATGCGGGCAGGGTTCTTTCAACCCCAAAGAAGGGGTTAACAAGGGGTTAAAATCGCCGCTGCCGAAACGCTTTGCAGGCGCTTCGGCAGCGCTGCCCATTTATTTAAATGGCAGGGCGGTTAAGGAGTGCTGTATACACCGCTCCCGCACCGTCCCAAAGACGCTGCTTGCAGGACATTTTTTTCCCATCCTGCAAGCGCACCGCCCCAGTGTGAAAGCACTCTGGCTTTCACACTGGGGAGTCATGGGAGGCAGTTTACAGGCACTTTATAGGCCTTTACGGGTCTTAGACCCCTTTCACACTGAGGCGCTTTTCAGGTACTTTCACGCTAAAAAAAGCAGCTGAAAAACTCACGAAAACCTATTTCCATTAAAATCAATGAATGCTTTCACACTGGTGCACTGGGCTGGCAGGGCAGTGAAAAACGCCCCTCTGCATTGAAATTAATGGAAAGCTCTTCAAAAGTGCTCAAATGTTTTATTGGCAGTTTAGAAGCACCTCAGTGTGAAAGGGTCCTTAAGCAGGCCATACATGGTCAAATTTTGAATGAATTTTCTTTTCAAAATCAGAAAGTTCGTTTTTTTTTGATCCGATGGTGCCACCATTGATTTTCGAAATTCGGCCGACCAAGCCTTCAATTTAACCTCATGTTGCTACAGAAAAGAATTTTCGTGGCCGGGAATCTTCTTTTCTCTCCGTAAATTTTCTTTTCTTATTACATTTCTCGCACGATTCTCCCATTATTGATTAGAAAATCGTTCGTTTTTCAAAAAATTTCCAACATGTCCGAGTCCTCAAATTTGATTGCCGCACGAAAATTGGCCGTTGCTGCAGCCCACTAATGGTGCAAAATTCGTATGAAAATTCTTAGATATCATTTTCAAAAGAAAATTCTTTCGAAATTCGAACCGTGTATGGCCGGCATTAGTGTGAACAAGGGCTTATTATCAAACCTTAATTGAACAAGCTGAAGTTAGAAGCTGATTGGCTACCATGCACAGCTGCACCAGATTCTAAGGGTATCAGCTATAGTAAATCTCCCCCAGTGTGCCCAGTTTTCAGAAATCATAGCTGGCTGCAGATTGAAATGGAATTGTCATTTTTAATAATTTATGAGTACAATGAATGAGTACAATGAGCAAAGGGCCAAGGTCCAATTAGCCTGCACCAAGGTTGCAATCACACAGGATCAAATGACCAAGGTCCAAGTACCCTTTGTAGTTTAGTTACAAGAGTCAACAGTATAACATAAAAGAGCAACAATGATCCAGAATTGCAAATGACAAATCAAAACACACTATGGGGCTCATCTTAGCTGATACCACCAATGCATTCATTTTTCTAGTTTCCCTGGAACCCATTAGAGACTTGGATGTCAATTTCTTCAGCAAGAGACATTTCTTGGTTTATCTCCTCTGCTATATTAACTCACAAACTATAGGTAAATGCACAAAGGCCCATCAGATACCTCCCACCGATCAGCACAATTTCATCGGTGGCTTTCCAACATCTGTGCTACTTCATGCACAGATGTCTATGCGAGTCACAAATGAAATCGCCAAAAATAGTTCAGGCTCCTTTTGCAAATCGGTGCAAGTGGGAGTTGCACTGATTTTAATGGTTCCATAGGCACAAATAGGGTGCGACTTGCCATGCAATTTTAAACTGTCAAATTATGACAAGCCTCTTTCACATGGGCAATTAATGGCATATATAGGATTCCAGTGGCAAGATTAACCGCTTCAGCCCCGGAAGATTTTACCCCCTACCTGACCAGAGCACTTTTTGTGATTCGGCACTGTGTCGCTTTAACTCACAATCGCGTGGCCATGCGGCGTTACACCAAAACAAAATTGACGTCCTTTTTTTCCCATAAATAGATCTTTCTTTTGGTGGTATTTGATCACCTCTGCGGTTTTTATTTTTTGTGCTATAAACAAAAAAAGAGCAACAATTTTGAAAAAAAAAGCAATATTTTTTACTTTTTGCTATAATAAATATCCCCAAAAAATATATATAAAAACCAAATTTTTTTCTCAGTTTAGGCCGATGTGTATTCTACATATTTTTGGTAAAAAAAATAGCAATAAGTGTATATTGATTGGTTTGCGCAAAGATAATAGCGTCTACAAAATAGGGGCTAGATTTATGGCATTTTTATTATTATTTTTTTTCATTAGTAATTGGCGGTGATCTGCAATTTTTATCGTAACTGCGACATTATGGCAGACACATCGGACACTTTTGACACTATTTTGGGGACCATTGTCATTTATACAGCGATCAGTGCTATAAAAATGCACTGATTACCGTGTAAATGACACTGACAGGGAAGGGGTTAAACACTAGGGGGCGATCAAGGGGTTAAGTGTGTCCTAGGGAGTGATTCTAACTGTGGGGGGATGGGCTTCCACTCACATGACAGCGATCACTGCTCCCGATGACAGGGAGCGGTGGATCTCTGTCATGTCACTAGGCAGAACAGAGAAATGCCTTGTTTGCATCTCCCCCCGTTCTGCCTCTCCGTGACACGATTGCGGGACATCGGCGGACATCGAGTCCACGGGACCCGTGGGCACGGTCACAATGTACGTGGCAGGTGCACTCACTACTCCTGCCAATTAAAGTACTTGTACGCCCATTTGCCCACCGCTGCCATTGTGCCGATATATATCGGCGTGCAGCGGTCGGCAAGTGGTTAAGCAGATTTTCAGCTGGGATCACAGGTATATGCGAAAAGTGGCATCTGCTCAGCTTGTACAAAGTAATGATGGGCTTAGAGGAGTAATTTTTGTTTGCACATCCAACAGAGATCATCTGTCCCTAACTGTAGATAACCACTGCATGTGTGCTTACCTGTAGACAGCCATGTCTGCTGTCAGTTTATCACACATTCACACGGACAGAGTGGCTGCATCTAAATGTACTCACAGGTGATCCCAGCTGAGAGAATCCACTGATGCTTGCCATGTGAATGAGGCCTTTTTATTATTTCTGGCATTTGGCACACCCCTGTTTTCCTTTCACCAGGACTTGTAGGAACCCTACAATTTATTTTGATTTAGAAATAATACTAATATGTTTCACAGTAATACAGTAGTATACCTTTTATTCTGTTATCCTCCCCTTTGTTTCAACATTCTATTCAGTTTATCATCATCAAACATTACCTCATTTGTTCTTATACTTTTCATTGTACCAGTGAAGGTAGACATGATCCACTCCCCTACTTTTCAGCTTTAGAAACACAAGGAATGGCCTTTTATCAGCAGCCAAATCTCTCTGCAACTCTCCACATTCTCTAGTTCTCTTCAATCTTCTTTCTACGTAAAGCACAATATAGCCTTCTTCAAAACAGAAGTCAACTTAATATCTCGCTACCATTACAACTCCATAAAATAAATGCCTTGCTCCTCATTCATCAATTCGATGATTCTGTTAATAGTTAACATACTGTAGTTACATAAGTGAAAAAAGTCAATTTAATTAAACCAATAGAAAAAAAAGAAACTTATAGAAAACCTCCATATATACAATCCTTTACCCACAGTTGATCCAACTTTGCACTACAAGTGCGCTTGGAAGTGCAGTCGCTGTAGATCTGAGGAGGACATGCAAGGAAAATAAAAAACAGCATTTTTTCTTGTACATGATTGGGTGATAAAATCAGCAGAGCTTCCCCTTATTTCAGATCTTCCCCTCAGATCTAAAGCGACTGCACTTCTGAATTCCCTTTCCGTGCACTTGTAGTGCAAAGTGGATTTGCCTTTAGTAAATCATCCCCATTGCCTTTTATTATTCTCTTCCTCTGCTGAGATACTGATGTTATGCTGCAGCATTCTTCTCTGGCCAGCAGAGAGAGAGCTAAAGCCAATCAAGCCTACTGGGGCGGCACAGTGGTGTAGTGGTTAGCACTCTCGCCTAGCAGTAAAAAGGGTCACTGGTACGAATCCCAACCACAACACTACCTGCCTGGAGTCTGCATGTTCTCCCTGTGCCTGCGTGGGTTTCCTCCAGGTACTCCGGTTTCCTCCCACACTCCAAAGACATGCTGGTAGGTTAATTGGCTTCTGTCCAAAATTGGCCCTAGTATATGAATGTGAGTTGGACCTTGGATTGTGGACTCTTTGAGGGTAGGGTGCGAAGTATGTGTGGAGCGCTACGTAAATTGACAGCGCTATATGGGTACCTTAAATAAAATGGGATAATTCTAGACACGCACCCACACTCACTCAGGTTGAACTGGATGGACTGATGTCTTTATTCAACCTTACTAACTATACTATACTATACTATACTAAGCCCATAGACTTCTATGTAGAACGATAAGAATGCTGGGAGTTATAGTCTGAGATTACATTAAACTACAGATTGGATTATGCATTGTGCAAGGAGTGGAGACAGGATTTTTAACAAACTTCACAGGAAAGTTCTTCCTCTTGGCACCAAGGAAAGAGCGAGAGCAGAGCATCTCTTTCCAAGTATTTACCTATACTGCACTCTATACTGCACTTATTCTAAACCTATCCTGCACCTATACAAATCCTATACTGCATTGTATCAAACCTTTACACCATCTGCACCACATCTACCTTGCACCTTTGCCAGGACTATATCATACCTATACTGTACCTATACTGCATGCAGGTGTCACGTCTACCCCAGCGCAAGTGGTCAGACACTATAGCTGGTTACTGTGCGCTTCACCTATAGCAACCCCCTTTCCCTTAAGGCAAGTAGGCCTACTGGTACTTAGTTGCCTCCAGGACTTATACGCAATGCTATAGTGCCTGGCCACCACGCCAGATGCGAACTAAGCAAACAAACAGACTACTTGCAGTTAGCAGACAGATAGCGTGGTTCTATGATAGTCCTGGTCAAAGGCAGGCTGAGTTCAGGGAACTTAGTTGCCCCCAGGACTTATACACAATACTATAGTGCCTGGCCACCACGCCAGATGCGAACTAAGCAAACAAACAGACTACTTGCAGTTAGCAGACAGATAGCGTGGTTCTATGACAGTCCAGGTCAAAGGCAGGCTGAGTTCAGGGAAAAGTCCAATATCTGATCCAGGTCATACACAGGGAAATCCAAACTAGCAAAACAGGGCAGACAAACGGGGGGTCTTGATCAGGAACAATGCAGGTATCACTGTCTCTATCACAAGCAAGGGACAGAGCGTTTGGCTTGCTTATAACAGGTTACTAACCAACCATATCAAACATCTTGCAGGTGGACACAGACAGGGAGAATGCAATAGCAAAAACCTGGATGCTGGAATGCGGAGCAGGAGCACTTAAGTGATCCTGACAGCACGTTACCTTGGACTGTCCTTAAGTACAAAGAAGCTCTTTAAGAGCCCCAATGAGGGCTGGCAGATAGCATCTCTAAGAATTGCCCCTCCCATAATATTTATTCTGCAAGGCCACTTTGTTCCCCTTCCCCCTCTGCTACAATCCTCATTTTCCTGTGGACAATGCACGCCTAGTGGCTCTATGAATAGCATTGCTGTTATAAATGCGCTCTGGCAGTATAGTTCCAGCAGTCGTTAGATTACACTTTACTACTGCTCACTGCTGCATTTGAGATGCTACTGTTTATCTGATCTGGACTCCAAATGTCATCTTATGCCTAGTCCTTACTGTTAATCACGTTGTATGCTAAATTGTGTTATTACCATTGCTAATTCATTTTATGCTTGTCTAGTTACCAGCCGTATTAGGTGACATTATATTAAGTTTGCCTTTATTACCTGGTTTGGTGTCTGTATTCTTTGATATTACACTACAATTGGGTACAAAGTATTACTTTCAGTGATTTCCTGTCATAATATATTTGTACACTCAACTGGGTGTGTCAGGGGGCTGTGGTTCTTGAGAAGGTCGAGGCAAAGAATCCTATCCTATCCAGCAGCTCCTATGGGGTAGCACTACAAAAGCAGGATCCAATTCACTCCAGGTGGGGTAAATAAATCCTTACTGATCCCCCAGGAGGCAATCTATCAGGAACGTTGGGCCAGCCGTCAGGCTAAGGTGCATGGTATGGCTAATGCACGTGCGCGTAGGCATAGGCCTGGACATTTTTATGGGCATAGAAGACTTACTGAACATACATAGTTTTTCACTCATAGGAGCACACTCAGACCTCACTGCTTGATCGTTGCCAACTTCTACCTGTTCCCGACTCTGATTCTGCTAATGCCTTTGTGTCCTTCCACTTGGCTATCATTTGCTCAGGTTTGGGATCTGACTCCACCCTCAACTGGACTTGGCATCTCCACGGTGCATTGTCATCTGTACCTCTGCTCGTCAGATACCAGCGCTCCCAAGTTCCTTTTCACAGTGTCTACAATTTGGCACTTTGAATCTGCAAACTCTGTCTTAATGTCTCGGGGTGCTTGGACAGAAACTATGCAAGAGGCCACCCTAATTACCTCATGCTCTGCATACAGGTATGTGACACAATCAGATATTCCATGGATCAACTACCCCTGGTGTTATTACCTATAAATGTTAGTATCCAGTTATATTTTGTACCTCTAGGAATTAGGAATGGGCGAACGGTTCGGCCTGAGCATAAGTTCGGGCTGAACTTTGGTTGTTGGGAGGTTTGGCGAACAATGAACAATATGCGGTGTTCGCGGCAAATTCGAAGGCTGCGGAACCCTGTTAAAGTCTATGGGACACTAACATGAAAAACCAAAAGTGATAATTTTAAAGGCTTATATGCAAGTTATTGTCATAAAAAGTGTCTGGGGGACCTGGGTCCTGCCTCAGGGGACATGTATCAATGCAAAAAAAAGTTTTAAAAATGGCCGTTTTTTTTAGGAGCAGTATTTTTAATAATGCTTAAAGTAAAACAATAAAAATGAAATATTCCTTTAAATATCGTGCCTGGGGGTGTCTATAGTATGCCTGTAAAGTGGCGCAATTTTCCCGTGTTTAGAACAGTACCACAGCAAAATGAGATTTCTAAAGAAAAAAAAAGTAATTTAAAACTGATCGAGGCTGTAATGAATTGTCGGCAATATAGATAGAACTCTTTGAAAAAAATGGCATTGGTTCCCCCCCCAGTCCATTACCAGGCTCTTTGCATCTGGTATGAATATTAAGGGGAACTCCGAACCAAAAATGAAAAAATAAATTGCGTGGGGGTCCCCCCAAAATTCATACCAGACCCTTATCCAAGCACGCAACCTGGCAGGCCACAGGAAAAGAGGGGGGACGAGAGAGCAGGCCCCCCTCTTGAATCGTACCAGGCCACATGCCCTCAACATGGGGAGGGTGCTTTGGAGTAGCCTCCCAAAGCACCTTGTCCCCATGTTAATGGGGACAAGGGCCTCATCCCCACAACCCTTGCCCAGGGGGTTGTGGGGGTTTGCGGGCAGGGGGCTTATCGGAATCTGGAAGCCTCCTTTAACAAGGGTACCCCCAGATCCTGGTCTCCCCCCTATGTGAATTGGTAAGGGGTACATTGTACCCCTACCATTTCACAAAAAAAGTGTCAAAAATAGTAAAAAAGACAGGAGACACTTTGGTACAAGTCTTTTATTAAACAAATAAAAAAATAAAAATGTCCCGCAATGCAGATCCATCTCACGCCGCATGTTTTTCCGCATAATTTTGCAGGGAAGAAATGGGCATTTATTATTTTATTTTTGCCGCAGGAGCCTGCAAAAGCATTACACCAGTAAAATACCACCAATAAAATAAAAGCATTGCATCAGTAGTGATCAGTAGATCGTTGGATTGTGGGTGCAATGCCAGGCTCCTGCAGACACTTTCTCCAGCTTTCAACCTGTACCTCTGTATAGGCTTTCAGGTAGAAAGCTGGAGGAAATGTAAATGGACCACAAGTGCATTATTCAGGGGGCTGGGGCGCTTGGCAACATCTTATACCCTAAATATGGGTGTAACATTTAACATGTTCCTAATGGCGAACTAAGCCATTTTGCGTTTCGGGGGTGCACCCCCTTCCTCAGCCTAGCTCTGAGGAAGGGGGGTGCACCCCCAAAATGCGTTAGCTGTACCCCGTGTTCTGTGCATGTCCATGCATTGTTTTTATGGCCTTTTGTCAGTTGCATTTTGTGAGTACCCATTTTTATATAAACCATTTTTATTACTAAATTACCTTTGGTAATGCACTAGGTGTGTGCGCCTTCCATTTCTGTTTTTCATATGGATCTGTATTTGTTTGAGTTCATCAACTGTATGTACCAGGGCTAGTGCATTCTGAAATGTGAGTGGAAAAGTTGCTTGTGTTTTAAATAAATTTTGTTTTACTGTATTACACTATGCTAGTTCCTTCTTTATCCTTATGATGCCATTACCTATGAGAGACCATGCTTGCATGAGTCCACTGTTGGGAGCTTAAGAGACACTGAATTGAGACCCCAAAGGGGTAGGTGCTACTTGGCCTAATTGGGGGCCACTTTGGGAGGTGAGCGCATAGTGTGACTGGTGGAGGGTCCACTTGGTGTCATGTCACTCATTTGCTAGTATTCACCGCTGGATTGTATGTGGATAGCAATTTGTTTACGGAAGATATCACTGGATATATGGACTTTTTTGATATATTATGTGTTATATTTCTTTTGTCACTGGTTACACATACTATATTTGTGTTGTTTGTAACACTATCAGGTGCCACATTTAACACTCCCACTAGGTGCACTATTTTTTGATTATATGTTTATATTGTATAGTAAATTTATCATCTCTATATAGAGGTAGCACTTCACATTTATTCTTTTTTATTCTGGTCTGCTAATAACTGTTGGTGTTAAGCAGCAAACTCTTACAACTAAAATATACAACACTCATTTTAATTTTAATAGTAACACAGAAGTACATTTCTTTCCATTATCATAAGACAAGTGGCTGCACCAATGTGCTTTACTATTGTAAATTGTAAGCAACGTAACATACAGTCATCACAAGCCCAATTGCCAATATTTGTTTGCTGCTACATTTTTTAACAATAATGGTCAGGAACAGTTTTGTCTTGGAGAACAGAATATATATCAATAACATTTTAATAGTTCAGAGAGCATTTATAGATACAGGTAAGGATTCAATTACCATTGCAGAACAATAGAAATATTTTATTACAGTTGGTATTTTGTGAAAAAGTGGGACATTTTTAAGAATATACATTGCCCGGAAAATTTACCAAGTGAGGTCAATTTCCTTGTAAATTTCCTTGTAAATTAGGGACAGCAGTCATCTCTAGAAGGGGCTACATGATTTCCCAAGCTCAAACCCTTACTGTTTATGTTAATGACTTTGGAGAATCAATGATTCCTAAATATTCCTAATGCTGTGTTTGAGGTATAGATACCCATAAGGTTAATGTGACTTT
Organism: Aquarana catesbeiana; assembly: GCF_042186555.1. NCBI lineage: Eukaryota > Metazoa > Chordata > Amphibia > Anura > Ranidae > Aquarana > Aquarana catesbeiana. The sequence goes on from NC_133327.1 coordinate 187,742,882, forward strand.
AATGTGGTGATGGGCCTTACATGAAAACTTCACCCTGAATGTTTTACCCTTGATAGCTTTTACCTGAACCTGGGATTATAGGTGGAGAAAGGGTGAACAAAATGTGACTTTGTACCTCATAGAGACAGAAATCACATAAAAATTAAATTACAATTTATTACACACACACACACACTACATATACAGTGTGACCATCAATCAATGTGTTCTGAAAACCATATAAAAAAATTGTATCATTCCACAGAATAAAATTACTCATGTATGTTGTCTTTGAGCAACAAATTTGCAATGTAGTCACTTCCTCAGGATCGTGAAATGCATTGATAAAAGGCCCCATACATGAATAATTTTATTATATCCCATTTATTCTGTGGAATGAAACAATTTATGATAGTTTTCAGGACACAGAACTTTTGTAATAAATTGTGACTGAATTTTTATGTGATTTCTGTCTCTATGAAGTACAATGTCTCTATGAAGTACTTTTTTTCACCCACTAGTGGGAAAGGGGAAGGAGCATGGGTTTATATTTCAGCTGGTTATGGTGAGTTTGATGGAAGATTTTGGGGAATGGCTGTGTGGTCCTAGATTGATCAGGATGGCTGGGTATGTGAGTACCAATTTATACTAATAGATGGAGTGGTTTTAAACTATCCAAAGTGTATATCCAGAAAGTTTCCCTCTTGCACAAATGCTTGATGTGCTCTGCTGGAGGGAAACTCCCCGGGAGGGACTCTATGACCCAGACCTGTAGACTATCGGTGGAACCCTGATGGAGATCAGTGAAGTGTCTTGGGATGGTGAGGTCGCTGTTGTCTTCAATGGAGTGCCTGTGGTTGCCAAACCTTTTCCGTAGGGTTCTGATTCTACATAAAGCACCCATCTGGGGTGGTGGCAGCTATGAAAGTGGAGATATGAATTGCCTGCAGTCGGTTGGATGTAGTTCTTGGCATGAATGGTATTGTTTGTATGAGTTAGTTCTAGATCTAGAAAGGCTAGAGTGTCGGGGTCACAGACTGAAGTGAAGGATAGGCCTAAGTTGTTAGTATTACAATAGGCCACAAAGTCGTCAACCAAGGACCGTGAGCTGTCCCAGATGATGACTATGTCGTCTATGTATTGCCCGAAATACACAATACACAATACACAGCTGTCACCACCCCAGATGGATTTCCAACATACCTAAAAGCCAATTTTGTCGGTTAAAACACAACTGCACATGCCTAGAGGATTACACTGAACAGAGTGACCTCTCGCACATTTTTTTCCTTTATTATATACATTTTTTATATTACTTAGATTTTTTACACATTCTTTGATATGGACATTTTTGCCCTTCTGGAGCATCACTTTTACCACATAGGGGTCGTTTATATATTTAACTGATTTTTTTTATGTCTGATATGGACCATTACTATATGGTTTAGTTGCACATTGATGTCACTTTACTGCTAGCGGGATTTTTTTTTCTTGTGTGTGAGACCCCTGTTTTCTTGGCAGGTGGTGTACCCGTTATTATATCATATATTTAGTATAATATATACGTATACCACAGGTGTAGGAGACCTTTTGACACATACACACCAGTATACAGGTTCAACACATTTTGTTTATTTATTCACTTAGACTCAATTTGGGTTAATACATGCACATTTGGGATTAGCACACATACACTGTGTTTATGTAGAGATTTTCGTCCCCATCTACCTAGGGAGCGCCACCCCCCCCCCAACCCTTTCACATATATACCTGTTTGTACACCCTTCCAGACTGGGGGGGTGTAAATTAGGGGAAGGCTGCATACCTATTTGTCTATCCTAAGCGCGGAGGCAGTCCCATTTATATTCTAGAGCGCATTAAGCGTCTGTGCAAGAGGGATACTTTATGGATATACACTTTGGATAGTTTAAAACCAGGGGGTCTGAATGAGGACATTGAAATTCACTCCATCTATTAGTATAAATTGGTACTCACAGACCCAGCCATCCTAATCAAACTAGGACCACACAGCCATTCCCCATAATCTTCCATCAAACTCACCATAACCAGCCGCAATATAAACCCATGCTTCTTCCCCTTTCCCACTAGTGCCCCCCCCCCCCCCGCCCAATTCTTATATCACCCACAAGAGTACTAGTGTCACCCACTGTCACATTGACTGTAGACCCTCTTTGCTCTCAATGCTGTAGAGAGGTGTGTGTATGTGTGAGTATGTATGTGTATTTGTTTGTCTAAGTATGTGCGTGTGTGTATGTATGTGTATGTGTATGTACATGCATATATTTATGTGCATACTCTGTGTATCAGCACATATCACATAATAAATCAGTTATTTCCCCTAAAAAGAATGTACACATATATACACATATGTGTATATATATTTGATTTAGATACCTGTAGATTAATATTACTGTTGTCCCTTTTTTGCAATAGATAATCTTTATATAATCTGTAAATAAATAATTCCCATAGATTGATAAAAAACAAAAATAAAAATATTCTCCTATAATATTTTTTCTATAGGACCTTTTTGGTCAATGAGATTGTCATAATGTCAGTCTGTAAGTATATCCAACCAATTAGAAAATGTAATTTTTTATATAATGTGCTAGGTCATGCTCAAAATCTATTATAATACTATGCTAATTTACCGGTATTTATTACTTTTATATGCATATTTATTTTTATTTTTATTTTTAAAATTTTTTTTTGTTTTTATTTTTATTTTCATCTTTATTTTTATTTATTATTATTTTTATTTTTATTTAAATTATTTTATTTATATACCTTATCAATTGTATTCCATTTTATTTACTTCGAGTAATGTGTTGTTTTGTGTATGAATTGTTTTAAACATTACTGTATGGCTTATCACTGGGCAAGAAATGTGTGACGCTGGTCTGCTGTGCCTTGCAGTCCTCTTGCGTTGCACCTTCCTTCCTCCATATATACTCTGCTGGAAATGGCTGGATCACATGCCCGATGAAGGAGCATGCATGCTCCGAACAAGAGCGCTCAACCACGCCCCTTGTCCACTATTGCCTGACGTGCCTGCTGATGTGCCCTTGCTGACGTGCCTGCAGTGATACTCTCCAGCCTCGGAGCTGCGGACGCCACTGGAGTGGCCGGCTGGAACCAGGACCCAGGAACCTTAAAGAAATCAAAACAAATGCCTGTTTGTCACAGCTCAAATGTGAATTTATCTTTGAAATAAATTAAAGGGGTTGTAAACCCTTGTGTTTTTTCACCTTAATGCATCCTATGCATTAAGGTGAAAAAATACCTGTCAGTGACCAGCCCCCCAGCCCCCCCCCCCCGTTTTACTTACCTGAACCTTTGAACTTAACCCGGCGGGACACGCTCTCTCTCTGCCCGGGGTTCTTGGCTCTTGATTGGATAGTTTGATAGCAGCGCAGCCATTGGCTCCCACTGCTGTCAATCATATCCAATGACACGAGAGCTGGGGGGGCGGGGCCGTGTCGTTCATTCAGCCTCTATGGATGCCGAATGCTGGACACAGGAGCGCGCCCACAAGGTAACCCCCTTGGGGAAGCGCTTCTCCGAGGGGGTTATCAGATGTTGGGAGAAGCCGCGAGAGCCACCCGGGGGACCCCAGAAGAGCAGGTTCAGGGCCACTCTGTGCAAAATGAGCTGCACAGTGGAGGTAAGTATGATATGTTGTTTTTTTTTTTTTTTTATTTACCTTTACAATCACTTTAAAGCCTTTTTAATGACATATTGCACTTAAAGTGGCGCTGCTCTCTCTCTCCCTTCTAGACTTCCTTCTTATCAACTGATAATGTCATTGGCTGTTAGGATGTCTAGTCGTAATGGTGCATAATGAAAACCCGTGGCTTTGTGTGTGACGGGAGGGCCTGTGGAACCAAGAATCCCTTGGAAAGGTTGTGAAACCCATGTTTCAGCTCCCCATGCACCTCTTATGTCTAAGTCACCTCGGCCATCCTGGCACAGGGTGCTGAGAAAATATATCTTGGATTACTTCAAATGGGACAGTAATAGTTAACTACAATATCTCTCATGATATATGTAAAGACTATTCTTGGTTTGTTGATTCTGAATTCAACATGTTAGTTGAGAGAGCTGATCACATTGGCCTCTAGAACTGGGTAGGAGCCAGACAGTCTACTCCTACTATAGTTTGTTGCCTACTAGGCTGAGGAGGGGGGGAGACCACTGTTCATATTGTTAATTGTAATTAGCTACTGCTATTGTGAGAAGGCGTCCTGTGTTTATACTAATGTGTAAAGCTAGGTGACAACAAGTCTGACCTGTAGTGAAATCCTGATTAATCATAACAATGCTCAGGAGGGCATGGAGTCACATTAGCTGCTTTAAGGATTTGTTAATTAGCTCATGTTAATTCTGTTTCTGGTTACAGGTGTATTGTTAGAGTATTATGAGCAGGGGGGGGACCTCCTCTTCTACTGTATATAAGACTTGTATTTTGGTTGTAATAAAAGAGTCCATGTTCAGCAACTAAACAAGTATCATTTTGTTTTGTGCTTGTGAGCAGTTGGAATAACTGATATCTATCTTCAGACTGGGAGGAAGCTGTATATGACGAAAGCACTCAAGCCAAGTGTAGGGACGTTCTGTTACATTGTGTAACTATAGAGCAGGCTTGATTCACCCGCTGTCTTGTATACAATATTTTGATCAATTTTTAGGTATTTTGCCAAGGCACCCTGGTTAAAGGCTGGTCTAGGCACAGGTGAACTTAAGAATTAGCACTTGAAACAGACTGCATATGTAATAGAACTGCCAAGGAGACCCTGTTTTACTAATATATCTATTTAAAACACATGGATATACTTTATCTCTTTGGGAATAAAATAATCAAGCTCATAATTTATCTAGGATCAGGTGCTCTTTCTTTATGCTGAGATATGCATAACATGCATTTATATTAGGAATGTCCATCAAAATTAATGTAATGACTAATGTTCTACAACCTGAGTTAAACAGGAATAAGAAAGAAACATCTGTTTCCTATGTATGAGAACAGCAATGAGGAATCTACAGGGATGTTTGAAATATTCCAGATACCTGTTGCTGGAAAATATCGTAAAGAAAATCATATTTTTTTCCAAACATGAACCAGCAGCCATCATCACCGTATAGAATGCTTATGAATTATGGTAACAAGCTTTCCACACACATTACACACCAATTTAAGCATTATCAAGAAGCTTAAGAACATCTGGGAGAATGGAATGTTTGAGACTTAGATTACACACTATGGCATGTGGAGACTTTTGGCCTGTGTGAAGCATGCAGTAGGGGGCCTGTAGTGCAGTAACTACAGTATTACCTGTCAATAACATCTCATAAAGTACAATATTCACAAGGTCAGGGAAAAAGCATGGTGCTAATACACAGTATTAAACTATACACAAGTGTAAAACAGCCCAGTCTGCAGAGAATACATAAATCCAGGCTGCCAAGATTCATCACCTGCTTAGTTCTCAGATTGGGCAAGCAGAACATATACATGAGAGTTGAGATTTAGGGTGTATCAGATTCACTCCATCTATTTTCACAAAATAGAATACATATGCAGTCTTGCCATGTAAAACACATGTATCATTCCTTCAATTGTCATTTTACTGTTATTTTACATAACTATCAAGAACCAAAATGAAAACTATCACTTATCAATTGTCAGCTGTCCAAAAAGTGAAATGCGAATAAATGAAACAAAGTTCAAATATCCAAATAATTTATAAAATGAAAATATTTTAGCTGTTCTCGAGTGATACAACTCATCACAGGGAAAAGTTATAGAAAGCCATTGTATTCTTACCCTTCAGCATACTGGGAAAAAATCCTTGTCTTAAAATCACAGAATACACTTTAATTTCATAACATTAGCATTGTAATAGCAATGCAAATGATGAAATATCTCCTTTCCTGTTATCTTGGCCTTCTGGTTACTCTTTCTCTTAGATTGTAAGCTCTTACGAGTAGGGATGGGCCGAACCCCCCCCCCCCCCCGTTCGGTTCGCACCAGAACATGCGAACAGGCAAAAAAATTATTCGAACACGCAAACACCGTTAAAGTCTATGGGACACGAACATGAAAAATCAACAGTGCTAATTTTAAAGGCTTATATGCATGGTATTGTCTTAAAAAGTGTTTGGGGACCTGGGTCCTGCCTCAGGGGACATGTATCAATGCAAAAAAAAGTTTTAAAAATGGACGTTTTTTCGGGAGCAGTGATTTTAATAATGCTTAAAGTGAAACAATAAAAGTGTAATATTCCTTTAAATTTCGTGCCTGGGGGGTGTCTATAGTATGCCTGTAAAGTGGTGCATGTTTCCTGTGTTTAGAACAGTCTGACAGCAAAATGACATTTCTAAAGGAAAAAAAGTAATTTAAAACTACTCGCGGCTATAATGAATTGTCGGTCTGGCAATACACATAAAAGTTCATTGATAAAAACGGCATGGGATTCCCCCACAGGGGAACCCCGAAACAAAATAAAAAAAAAAAAAAATGTGTGGGGGTCCCCCCAAATTCCATACCAGGCCCTTCAGGTCTGGTATGGATATTAAGGGGAACCCCACGCCAAAATTAAAAAAAAAAAATGGTGTGGGGGTCCCCCTCAAAATCCATACCAGACCCTTATCCGAGCACGCAACCTGGCAGGCCGCAGGAAAAGAGGGGGGACAAGAGAGTGCCCCCCCTCCTGAACCATACCAGGCCACATGCCCTCAATATTGGGAGGGTTCCCAAAGCACCTTGTCCCCATGTTGATGGGGAGAAGGGCCTCATCCCCACAACCCTTGCCCGGTGGTTGTGGGGGTCTGCGGACGGGGGGCTTATCGGAATCTGGAAGCCCTCTTTAACAAGGGGACCCCCAGATCCCGCCCCCCCTGTGTGAATTGGTAATGGGGTACACATGTACCCCTACCATTTAAAAAAAAAGTGTCAAAAATGTTAAAAAAAGAAAATAGATGGTTTTTGACAATTCCTTTATTAATGTCCTCTTCTTTCCCCGCTTCTTCTTCCATCTTCTTCTGGTCTTCCTTTGGTGTTCTTCTTCTTCCTCCATCTTGTTCTTCCCCCGCTTCTTCCTCTATCTTCCTCCGCTTCTTCCTCCGTTCTTCTCATCCTGCATCTTCCTCCGGCTTCTTCTTCTCCGTTTCGTCCTCTGATTCGCCTCAATGGGAGTCTCCCGCTGTGTGACGCTTCTGTTCAGGTGACAGCTCTTATATAGCGCACGGGGACTTCCCTATGGCTTTCCCCACTGTGTCAGAGGGGGGAGGGGTCACCTGTTTATGTAAATGGGTGACGAGTACATTTTGATATGGGAAATTTTACTACTGAGTTTTACTATGTACCTATGTACTGATCCGAGCCCCTTTTTTAAGGGGACGGATAGGAACTTGTTTATTCCTACTGACAGCTGTCACTTTAATCCCTGGCTCAGATCAGTTCCCAAGAGTCAGTACATGAGACTCAGGAGGAACTGCTCTGACCCAGGTGAGTTCCTTGTACAAGCTGAGGTCCTTACTACAAAATTCTTGGATAAAGTATACCAGCAAGACTTCCTGGTGGACACCTTGGTTACCGTCAAGACCATGAATAGAGCAGATCTGCTGGTGGAGAGAGAGCCACGGGTAGATGGTGGTTTCAATATGGATGTCCCCTTTGTGACCTCTTATTCTTTACAACATAAGAGCATTAAGCAATTGGTTAGTAAACATTGGCACATCGTTAACAATGATGTAGTATTAAAGGGCATGTTTCCAGATAAATCGCGAGTGATATTCAGGGGTGTTCCTTCATTGAGGAACCGAGTGGTACCTAACGTTTTAGACCCACCTACCATCAGTAGAGGTTTCCTTGATCAATTATCAGGATTTAATAAATGTGGGAGTTGTAGGGTATGTTCTCTGAGTTTGTGTACTCAGAGATGTACCACCTTCGTTTCTACAGCTACACGGAAGCCTCACACAATTAAGCCATGCATCACGTGTTCCACAGTTGGAGTGGTATATATGTTGCAGTGCCCATGCGGGCTTCAATATGTAGGGCAGACCAAACGCCCTCTTCAGGTCCGCTTAAATGAGCATATTACAAATATTAAAATTGGTTTTAAGAATCATTCTGTGTCTAAGCACTATTTACTTACACACAATAAAGACCCCTTTCCTTGGCATCGACAAATTTAAGCCTTATTGGAGAGGTTCATTGGTAAGGGAGATATCTAAGCTTTAAATGGCATGGATTCATAGTTTAAAGTCCTATGCCCCTTATGGGCTCAATATCGATACGGACATTAATGCGTTCATCGATAATTTGTGATAAGCCTTTTTGTAAACTTGGTCTGAGAAGTAAGGGTGCGCCTACTATCACTATTTTTATATTTATTTTTATTGATATTTTCACTATATTCAAGGAATAAATGAATATACACTTTTGAGTATATAATTATTATTAATTATTGCACTTTATCATCTGTATTATCACCTTATTATTATTTACAGTACATAGGTTTAATTACCTTCCTTCCAAGTTATTGGATCTGTTTCACTGTTTGTATATTGATTCATTAAGGTATTATATTTATGTTTATGACACTGGGTTGGTACAATTTGGGGTAGTTATTGTAGGACTAATTATTATGGTGGTTGATTGCTACCTAATAGGGGAAGGAAGGAGAGGGATGTAAGACCCTTTACCTTTATCACATATTTTTTCATATAATTTTCATTTTTCATTTTTCATTTTTTATTTTAGATTTTTATTTTAGATTTTTATTTTTATTTTTTTTTCACTTAATTAGGCGAGTAATATCATGGCCATTTATTCATTTTGTTGAATACACATGCTATTCTCCCTGTGAGGCTGAGTCTGCATCATGCCGATTTGCCATTAATGAACCTGATGAGTGATCGGGGGTTAATATATATTTATATACATTTTTTAAACAATTTAATTAGATGTTTGCAATCTATATATCTATTTTGCTGCTCTAGAAGTCCCTTTAGTATGTTTTGTATATACATTTTTTGCATAGCCGACAGATCTTTTCTTGCTGCTTCGCAATAGGTATCCGATGCCCATAACTAAAATGGAGCTGAGTACGTTTTGATATGGGAATTTTTTTTCATAGCTGTCAGGTTTATACTTGCTGCTTTGGAATAGATATCTGATGTCCATAATCAAAATGGCGCTTGTGGCTTGACGCTTACGTCTCAGAACGAGGTCTGGCTCTATATATGGTGGTGTGTCATTGCGTTGCCCGATCACCATTGAAAACGTCACCTATGACGAAACACGTCTGGGAGGGCACGCGCTGACATCACCACGCTGTTCGAGAGGAGGACGGGCTCCTGTATTTGCTGACCGGCATTTGTTTTTATGCGATTTCTGCCTTTTTATATGTAAGTGCATTACTAACTTTTTTTAATAAATGGTCAAAACTGTATTACGTTATGGTCAGTTTTTCTTCTTTCTGAGCCGATCCTAAGTACACCTCAAGTACGGCTACAAATTTTTGAGACGCTTAGGGGGTTGTCAGCTACAAGGTCAGGTTCCTGTGTGTGTCCAGTGGTCATCATTGCAAGCTAAAGGCCGTGGCTGGGTTACAGCCAAATGCCCTTTTTGCTTGCTATCTGGTAAGCAGGCCTTTAATACAGTGGTTGGGCACTCTTTTCAATGTGTGGAGTCACTGTGGGGTCATTGGAGGACTGAATTACCCTATGTATCGGCATATAACACGCACAGTCGTATAACACGCATATTCATTTTAAGAGGGAAGTGGCAGGAAAAAAACTTTTAAATAAGGAACTTTGAAGCAAAATAAGGGTCAGTGTCCATCTGCAGCCTCACCATTGCCATCAATGCAGCCTGATCAACGCCCATTTGCAGCCTCACAAGTGCCATCAATGCAGTCTCATCAGTCTACATCAATGCAGCCTCACCATTACCATCAAAGAAACAGCCTCACCATTGCCATCAATGCAGCAGCCTCACCATTGCCATCAGAGCAGCCTGATTGATGCCCATCTGCAGCCTAGAGGGGGCAGGGAGGGGGGCGGGACAAGTGCCAACAGATTACATACAGTGAGAATCTGCTATCATAGACAGAACAGTGGTCCAATGGCAGCCAAGGAGACGGGACTTCCTATTACAGAGGCCACCAAGTAAACAGGAGATTCTCACTGTATGTAATCTGACGGCGCTCATCTCGCCCCCCTCCCTGTCAACTCTGAGGCAGCTAACATTGAAGTACTGGCGTATAACACGCACGCGCTATTTGCACTCGATTTTCATGGTGAAAAAGTGAGTGTTATACGCCAATAAATACAGTATATGGACTATTGTATTTACCAATGCTAATATACACATTGTTATTGGTGCAGCTCTCCTTTATTTTATCAAGTGGTATTGGTGGATGTGGACAGTCTTCTTCAAAAAGCTACTGGATTGTCTAGCTCCAATCTCTGTCTTTCACCAAGCTGAAGAAGAGCAGAAAGAAAGTTGGACTTCAGAGAGGGAAAACCTATTAGCTAAATTAAAAAGTGCAGTATAAGACCCTTTTCACACTGCTAGCTCGGCTACGTTAGCTGTAAAGCGCCGCTAATTTTAGCGGCCCTTTAGCAGCGCTGTGCGGGCGGGAGCGGGTGCTTTTAACCCCAAAGAAGGGGTCAACAAGGGTTTAAAAGCGCCCGCAAAACGCCGCTGCCGAAGTGCTTTGCAGGCGTTTTGTCAGTTCTGCCCATTGATTTCAATGGCAGGGGTGGTTTAGGAGCGGTGTATACACTGCTCTTGCACTGACCCAAAGACGCTGCTTGCAGGACTTTTTTTTCGGTCCTGCAAGTGCACCACCCCAGTGTGAAAGCACTCAGGCTTTCACATTGGGGAGGCTTGAAAAGGCACTTTTCAGGCACTTTACAGGCAATATTTTTAGCACTAAAACTCCTGAAAAGCACCTTCAGTGTGAAAGGGGTCTAAAGGTAACATTTGGGGGGAGAAAATATACTTGAATGAGAAACATATTTCAGAGAAGGAAACAGTTAAACTAGTATAAGAGCAATCTAAAAAGGGATACAACATGAGAACAGGACTGAGGACCACTTAAGGGTATAGGGAAAACTATTTTATATAAACAGCAAGGCAAAGTGGCCCATGAGGGGTGGAGAAATAGAAGGAAAAATAGTAATCCTATTCTGATGGGGGTAATTTCCTTAGTGGAGGAATACGGGCTTTGCTAGATTTACTATGCAAGGCCATGCCATGTAATATATGTACAGTACATGTGCTGTTAAAATGGCTATTAAAAACACATTAAAAGCATCTAGAGATCTCAAAGCAAACCGACCCTACTATTTCACATAACCACACTCACTTGCAAATGTGTGTGATGTGCTTAGCAGATGGTGTATCCCATTCTTCAACCACAAATAACCCCTGCCAAAAGCTTTGCTCATCATAAAAATAACTGAGCAGACATATTTGAATAAATGATGGATTATTAAGCAGTCATTACCTTGAGGTCTTACTGTATGGTTCAATGAATTGAACCATTATACATAGAATTACTCAACTTCAATTTAAAAAGAATGAAAATATTGATTTTTGACTTGCAGATATAAGATGATGTTGATGATTATAAAGCAGGGAATGTGACTTTCATCAAACATTCACTGCAGGTGAATCAATCACTGTCATTTAAAAACACACACACCAGAAAGATTCATCTGCAGTGAATATTTGGTGAAAGTCACATTCACTGCTTTGAAAGAAATATACTCCACAAGCAAAAACTGATTATTCGCTATGGAGGACATTGGTACCTGTGATCTGCCGGTGTACTTAGGTATGTACTGGAAAAACAAGATCAATTTTTATTTATTTTTGTGGTGGTTATCATTGTTCATTGTAAACTGCACCAACATATGTTCCTACCGTATTGATGCACAGTTAGAGTTTTTTGAAATACATCACAAATGTATCACAATTTCCGAAACATGTCAAACTTGCCCCTTTAAGTGGACCTTATACTTAAAACTAACTATCAGGTACTAGTTAAGCTGCAGCCACCCCCTGAAAAATGGATGAATTGGAAAAAAAAACAAAAATAAAACATTAGTAATCCTTAAACCATAGCTTCTGGTCTTTGTTCACTAAGGTGCTGGTGACATTAAAGGGCCTTCTGGAGAACCTATAGATCTTAAATCTAATACGAATACACTCCTGCACTGTGCACTTGGATTGGATTTGGGATTTTCAGGTTTCCCAGATGGCTGCCAGAAGATGGCGTGGCATCTCCAATGCCTAGGGGAACTGTCAGAAGCCGGAGTCTAAGCACATTTCTTTTTTTTGCATGGGGGGGGGGTCACAGACTGTCTACCTTCTTTTTTGGTAATTTTTCAGTGCGAGCTTTCAATATGAAGAAACACTAAATGCCTAAGGTAGATGAGTTCACTCTCTGAACCACCTGTCTGCAAACATTTAAGTACTAAAAAATGGGAATCAGAAAAAAAAAAAAAAATCATTACATTAAAGCAGAATTCCACCCCGAAATGGAACTTCCAATGATCCGATTCCTCCCCCCCCTCCGGTGTCACATTTGGCACCTTTCAGGGGGGAGGGGGGAGCAGATAACTGTCTAATACAGGTATTTGCTCCCACTTCAGGCAAAAGATTGATGCAGATCCCACAGCAAACTACGCCATGTCCGGCCCCTCCTCCGTCCCCCCCGCTGTCTTCTGGGAGACACACAGGTCCCAGAAGACATCAGGGACCATTCAAATGCACAGCGCGATTCATGCATGCACAGTAGGGAACCAGGCTGTGAAGCTGCAAGGCTTCACTTCCTGATTCCCTTACTGAAAATGCTGGCTCCTGTGGGACGAGGGACAGGTCGGCTTCGGGTGAGGACATCGCAGGGTCCCTGGACAGGTAAGTGTCCTTATTTTAGAAGTAGTATTTGTAGCTGCTGACTTTTAATTTATTTTTGAATTTTTTTCAGTGGAACTCCTCTTTAAAGGTGTTTGATGAGTATGCACTACATCCATAGGAAGGATTATAAATACTATGTAGGCTGTACACCCTGTTCCAAATTATTATGCCAATGATATTTTTCTCATTTACCTAAATAATTGATGTGAACAACAGTCAGCATAATTCTCATGTTATCAACTATTAAGAGAACAATTCAAATTTTATTAAACAAACCTCCTAATGATAACACTTTTTTTTTCAAAATAAAAACCTTACAATGCACTGTTCGAAATTATTGTGCACAGTAAGTTTCAAAACACGCTATAGGCTGTAAAGAACTGAAAATTGGCATTTGTTGTGTTTGCAGCATATTTACTGAAATCAAAAGCTATTTCAATCAAACTTTGAACAACATTTTAACTTTGTAAACATTTTAACAGGTCACGTTACATTTTAACATAGGACCCCTTATTTGATAGCAGCTTCAAGTCTTGCATCCATTGAACTTGTGAGTTTTTGGACAGTTTCTGCTTGAATTTGTTTGCAAGATGTCTGAATAGCCTCCCAGAGCTGCTGTTTGGATGTAAACTGCTTCCCACCATCATAGATCTTTTGCTTGAGGATGCGCCAAAGGTTCTCAATAGGAGTAAGGTCAGGGGAGGATGGAGGCCATACCATGACTTTCTCTCCTTTTATCCCCATAGCAGCCATTGATGCAGAGGTATTCTTTGCAGCATGAGATGGTGCATTGTCATGCATGAAGATGATTTTATTACGGAAAGTATAGTTCTTCCTTCTGTACCAGGGAAGGAAGTGGTCAGTCAGGAACTCCACATACTTTGCAGAGGTCATCTTTACACCTTAGGGGACCCTAAAGGGGCCATCCAGCTCTCTTCCCATGATTCCGGCCCAAAACATGACTCAACCACCGCCTTGCTGATGTCGCAGCCTTGTTGGAACAGGGTGGCAGTCCACCAACCATCCCCTACTCCATCCATCTGGACCATCCAGGGTTGCACGGCACTCATCAGTGAACGAGACTGTTTGAAAATTAGTCTTCATGTATTTTTCTGCCCAATGCAGCCGTTTCTGCTTGTGAGCATTGGTTAGTGGTGGACGAATGGAAGGTTTATGCACAGTTGCAAAACTCTAGAGGACTCTACACCTTGATGTCCATGGGACTCCAGAGGTGCCAGCAGCTTCAAATATCTGTTTGCTGCTATGTAATTGTGTTTTAGCAGCTGTTCTCTTGATCCGATGCATGGATCTGGCAGAAATCTTCCTCAATGTGCCTTTATCTGCACGAAACCCGTCTGTGCTCTGAATCAGCCACAAATCTCTTAATAGTGCAATGATCACGCTTACATTTTCGAGAAATATCTAATGTTTTCATACCTCGTCCAAGGCATTGAACTATTTCACTCTTTTCGGCATCAGAGAGATCCTTTTTCTTCCCCATATTGTTTGAAAATGGTGCTCTGCTTAATAATGTGGAACACCCTCCTTTAGTAGTTTTTCCTTTAATTGGGCTCACCTGGCAATCTAATTATCACAGGTGTCCAAGATTGTTTTCATTGATCAAAAGAGCCCTGAGACACAATGCCATCCATTAGTTTAAACTGAAAAACAAAATATTTAATCTTTGTGACACTGAAATAGAATTTGCATAATAATTTGGAACATGGGTGTATATGCACTCTGATTCCCTCTGCTATACATATACTTGGAAAGATACACTAAAACTAGTGCACTCAGAATCTATTACAGCTGTGCATTGTAACCAATCAGCTTCTAACTTCAGCTTGTTCATTTAAGCTTTGACAATCAGGCCACGTTCACATTGGGCCAATTTGACATGTGATTTGACATGACAAATCGCATGCCAGATTGGAGCCTATTGCTGGCAATGGCACCGTTCGAATTGGTGCGACGCAGACTTTTGCGGCACCGCACCGATTCCTAAAAATAGTTTCTGCACTACTTTTGGTGAATTCGGGGGCAATTTCAATAGACATCTGTGCATCAACCCCCACAGATGTCTGTTAAATTGCCCCTGAAGTTGGACTGAAATGGCGGTTTGAAATTGTGCAA
This sequence comes from Aquarana catesbeiana, assembly GCF_042186555.1. Classification (NCBI taxonomy): domain Eukaryota; kingdom Metazoa; phylum Chordata; class Amphibia; order Anura; family Ranidae; genus Aquarana; species Aquarana catesbeiana. The sequence goes on from NC_133327.1 coordinate 187,757,952, forward strand.
GTTCAGCTGAACTCACACGATTTCAAACCCACGCTCAGTGTGCTCAAAGCTAGAAGCTGATTGCTTACTATGTACAGCTGCACCAGATTCTGTGTACACCAGTTTTAGTAAATCTCCCCCAACATCTTGCAGATCAAAGTCAGGGAAACTTCTATAATCATTACCCAATAATGGGATGCTTGAGGCTCGGTTCACACTCCCCACATCCAATGACAGGAAACTGTGACCGACTCTCAATGGAGTCAGTTCACACAGCTCGAGGGTGGACGTGGTCCACATTGGAAAACTGTTCTGTGCGTCTTTGGCTCAGTTTCAGCTGTGAATTTAGGCAAAAATTCAGGCCTGATTCACACCTCAGTCGATCTTGCAGGGACGCACCAGACCCCCTGCTGGAACCTGCAACCGCATCAGTGTGAACCCAGCTTTAACCACTTCCCGCCCGGCATATTACAAAATGACGTGTGCAAAGTGGTATTATCCTGACCGGACGTCATATGACGTCGGTCAGGATGTGCCACTATTGCACGCCCCCGCACTGCGGTGATAGGGGATGACGCTTGTCCCTCAGACACAGCGTATCCCTGATCAGTGTAAACAGCCAATGAAATTGGCTGTTTACCACATGATCAGCTGTGTCCAATCACAGCCGGTCACATGTCAAAACATAGTGGATGGCGCGTGTCCCTTGGACATAGCCCATCCCCGATCAGGGTAAACAGCCAATGAAATTGGCTGTTTACCACGTGATTGGCTGTGTCCAATCACAGCCCATCACAAGTATAAACAATACGGCGGTTTCCAGGGATGTCTGCTTCTCTCTCCTCACGCACCGATCATGTGAGGAGAGAGAAGGAGAGATCTGAGATCTATGAGTTACAGCTTTACTGTTATTACTGTCTGCATTACTGTGCACAACATGGCCCCCCCAATGAAGAGAACCTGTCACACAGCCCATCTGGATCTGTCACAGCCCATCTGTCACACAGGCCGCCACCAGTACTGCCATCGGTACCATCTGGATCTGTCACAGCCCATTTGTCACACAGCCCATCTGCCAGTACCGCCATCAGTCCCACCATAAGTACCACCATCACTACCGCCACACAGGCCCATCGTCAGTACTGCCAACATTACCGCCACACAGTCCCACCATAAGTACCGCCACACAGGCCCGCCATCAGTAACCTGTCAGTACCGTCACACAGGCCCGCCATAAGTGACCTGTCAGTACCACCACCAGTACTGTCACACAGGCACGCCAAAAGTAACGTTATTATGTCACAAAGAGTTTTCATAGCTGAGGAGGCATATAACATCCTTACCATGATGAGAACAGCGGGGAGCTCTCATCATGCTATTCTGGTTCAGTAGTGGATCGGAGTCCGAGTCAGCTGAGGAAACCGCCCCTCCTAAGAGAATGGAGAGATCAGGACCAAGATCAGAACCAAGATCAGAAGACCTGCCTACCACCAGCAGCGCCAGACCCCAGGAAGAGGAGCCCAGTATCAGTCTTGGAATTACAAATCCAGCCCAAAGAATCCAGGCCGAGTCCTAGCTTCCGGCTGCCCTGGCAAACCCCTTATGGTTGCCTGCCAGCTCAGGATCCATTATAATTCCCCCTTTCACCGCACAGCCAGGTGTGCAGCCCAACACTACTAATTTTTCACAATTGGATTATTTTTATTTGTTTTTCCAAGATGATTTGTTGCAGTACATGGTGGACCAAACAAATCTTTATGCAGAACAATTTATTGCTGCCAACCCTGATTCATCCTACGCCCATACGCTCAATTGGTGACGTCTCACACTAGAGGAATTCAAATTGTTTTTGGGCCTTACACTCAATATGGGCCTTACAAAGAATAAAAAACTGCATGCCTACTGGTCCACCAACCCGATCCACCACATGCCGATATATTCTGCTGTCATGTCCAGGAACACTATGATATGATTATGCGTTTCCTATTTTTCAACGACAATTCACAGTGCCCTCCCAACCACGATAAATTGTATAAGATATGCCCCCTAATAAATTCTTTTTTCTGAAGTGTTTATTCCAGACCAAAATATTTGTGTAGACGAATCCCTTATCCACTTCACTGGCCTGCTGCAGTTCAAGCAGTATATCCTAAGTAAGAGAGCCAGGTACGGGTTAAAATTTAATAAACTGTGTGATCGAGCCACTGGATACATGCACACGTTCCAAATTTATGAAGCCAAAGACTCCCAGCTCCAGCCCCATAATTGCCCAAAATTGATAGGAACCAGTGGTAAAATTGTCTGGGACCTTGCATACCCCCCTGTTCAAAAAAAGATACCACTTTTATGTAGACAATTACTACAGCAGCTTGATCCTTTTCCGTCACCTGTATCATGAAAAAAACCCTGGCCTGCGGTACTTTCCAAAAAAAAAAACAGAAAGGGCTTCCCACAGAGTTTACTATCAAAAAGGCTACAAAACGGGGAATCCGCATTCATGAGGAATGAGGAGGTGTTGACCATGAAGTGGCGGGACAAGAAAGATGTTCACATGATGACTACCATACACAAGGACACCTTGGTGGAGGTAGCCCCGTTGTAAACCCTGAATGTGTCCACGACTACAATCTGTTCATGGGAAAGTGGATTTAAATGATCAAATGCTACAACCATATTTGTCAACCTGAAAGTCCTGTTACTAGTATAAAAAAGTTGCATTTCATCTTTTTCATATGGCCATGTTCAATTTGTTTGTCTGCTATCAAAAATCACCTGAAAACCAACCAATCACCTACCTCAAATATATTGAAGACAGTGTCACTTCCTGAGTCGACTTCCTGAGCAACATTTTCCCTATAACATTCCCCACACAGAATCCGGAAGAAGACACCAAAAGAGATGTTGTGAATGCAGCAGAGGAGGAGTTAGAAGAGATACCAGCTATTATTGCCCCCAATACTCCTCTCAACCTGGCATGTGTATCGGAGATTGCTTCAGAAATTATCACACATCCATCAGATATTAGTTCCCCTTATTATTAACAGACTGCCATATCCCTGTTTCAAATACCTGTGTGGATCATTTGCCTGCTACCACGTTTCTACTTTCCATGTCAACTGACCCTGGCCTGTTTACCGACGATGTCTTTGCCTGCCGTTTTAACCACAGTTTTGACTTCCACGTGCACCAACCTCAGCCTGTTTGCTCACAATGCCTTTGCCTGCCGTTTTAACAATGTTTCTGACTTCCACGTGCACCGAGCTCTGCCTGTTAATCGACCATGTTTTTGCCTGCCACTTAGACTGATCCTTTTCCCTTCTTCTTTAGTACACAGGGGTCTCACATATGTGAGGGGCTTAAGAATAGCGTTCTGAGTAGAGAAAATCAGTTTTTGGGTTTATGTGTTCCCAGAACAGGGTCTGTTGTCCGGAGGCTTCAAAGAGATTTGTGTGGGAGAAGCCTCTACCCCTGGCCCCCTGGCCCTAAGCTTGATGGTCCTTCCTGCTACCTGGACCAATACTTTGGCTGTGCTGACCATATCACTGCCTGTAATGACCCAGGACGTTATGGACCGTGTTTCTTCCTGCTGCCTGGACCAATACCTGGCTGTGTTGACCATATACAGTGCCTTGCAAAAGTATTCACCCCCCTTGGCTTTTTACCTATTTTGTTACATTACAGCCTTCAGTTCAATGTTTTTTAAATCTGAATTATATGTGATGGATCAGAACACAATAGTCTAAGTTGGTGAAGTAAAAATAGAAAAATATACATAAAACTATTTTTCAGAAATAAAAAAATGATAATTGGCATGTGCGTATGTATTCACCCCCTTTGTTATGAAGCCCATAAAAAGCTCTGGTGCAACCAATTACCTTCAGAAGTCACATAATTAGTGAAATGATGTCCACCTGTGTGCAATCTAAGTGTCACATGATCTGTCATTACATATACACACCTTTTTGAAAGTCCCAAGAGGCTGCAACACCTAAGCAAGAAGCACCACTAACCAAACACTGCCATGAAGACCAAGGAACTCTCCAAACAAGTAAGGGACAATGCTGTTGAGAAGTACAAGTCAGGGTTAGGTTATAAAAAATATCCAAATCTTGGATGATCCCTAGGAGCACCATTAAATCTATCATAGCCAAATGGAAAGAGCATAGCACAACAGCAAACCTGCCAAGAGACAGCCGCACACCAAAACTCACGGACCAGGCAAGGAGGGCATTAATCAGAGAGGCAGCACAGAGACCTAAGGTAACCCTGGAGGAGCTGCAGAGTTCCACAGCAGAGACTGGAGTATCTGTACATGGGACGACAATAAGCCATACGCTCCATAGAGTTGGGCTTTATGGCAGATTGGCCAGAAGAAAGACATTACTTTCAGCAAAAAACAAAATGGCACGTTTTGAGTTTGTGAAAAGGCATGTGGGAGAATCCCAAAATGTATGGAGGAAGGTGCTCTGCTCTGATGAGACTAAAATTGAACTTTTTGGCCATCAAAGAAAACGTTATGTCTGGCGCAAACCCAACACATCTCATCACCCAAAGAACACCATCTCCACCGTGAAACATGGTGGTGGCAGCATCATGCTGTGGGGATGTTTTTCAGCAGTCAGGACTGGGAAACTGGTCAGAGTTGAGGGAAAGATGGATGGTGCTAAATACAGGGATACTCTTGAGCAAAACCTGTACCACTCTGTGTGTGATTTGAGGCTAGGACGGAGGTTTACCTTCCAGCAGGACAATGACCCCAAACACACTGCTAAAGCAACACTTGAGTGGTTTAAGTAGAAACATGTAAATGTGTTGGAATGGCCTAGTCAAAGCCCAGACCTCAATCCAATAGAAAATCTGTGGTCAGACTTAAAGATTGATGTTCACAAGCACAAAACATCCAACTTGAAGGAGCTAGAGCAGTTTTGCAAGGAGGAATGGGCAAAAATCCCAGTGGTAAGATGTGGCAATCTCATAGAGACTTATGCAAAGTGACTTGGAGCTGTGATAGCCGCAAAAGGAGGCTCTACAAAGTATTGACTTTAGGGGAGTGAATAGTTATGCACATTGACTTTTTCTATTATTTTGTCCTATTTGTTGTTTGCTGCACAATATAAAAAAAAATCTTCAAAGTTGTGGGCATGTTCTGTAAATTAAATGATGCAAATCCTCAAACAATCTGTGTTAATTCCAGGTTGTGAGGCAACAAAACCTGAAAAATGCCAAGGGGGTTGAATACTTTTGCAAGGCACTGTATCTGCCTGCTGCCTCTACTGACTTTGGACAGTATTTCTGCCTGGACATCTCTGCCTGCTACCTGGACCAATGCTTTGGCTGTGCTGACAGTATCTCTTCCTGTACTATCTATGGACAGTATTCCTGCCTGCTGCCTGGACCGATTCTCTCCTCTGTGGACCACTGCACTACTAAAACCACAGGTTTTCTTTTGTTATTTGGTATGTACATGCTATGTGTTAGAAATATGCAGGGCCTTCAAAAATGTGATCAGTAGACAGAAAATTATAGGTGTAATTTAGGCTCCTAGAACGCCTGAAGATGTCACTTGGATGTTGGGCCTCTGTATGTGGCCAGGCTGCATAAAAGTCTCACACATGTAGTATTGCCATACCCAGGAGAAGTAGCAGAATGTATTTTGGGGTGTGGTTGCAAGTATGCATATTCTGTGTGTGAGAAATAACCTGTTAATATGACAAGTTTGTGTAAATAAAAAAAAAAAAAATGTCTTAATTTTCCCAAAAATTGTGGGAAAAAAGTACAACTTTAAAAAACTCACGATGCCTCTTACTAAGTACTTTGGACTGTCTACTTTCCAAAAATGGGTCATTTGGGGGATATTTGTACTTTCCTGGCTTGTTATGCCCCGTACACACGGTCAGACTTTGTTCGGACATTCCGACAACAAAATCCATGGATTTTTTCCGACGGATGTTGGCTCAAACTTGTCTTGCATACACATGGTCACACAAAGTTGTCGGAAAATCCGATCGTTCTGAACGCGGTGACATAAAACACATATGTCGGGACTATAAACGGGGCAGTGGCCAATAGCTTTCATCTCTTTATTTATTCTGAGCATGCGTGGCACTTTGTCCGTCGGATTTGTGTACACACGATCGGAATTTCCGACAACGGATTTTGTTGTCGGAAAATTTTATCTCCTGCTCTCCAACTTTGTGTGTCGGAAAATCCGATGGAAAATGTCCGATGGAGCCCACACACGGTCGGAATATCCGACAACGCGCTCCGATCGGACCGTGTGTACGGGGCATTAGTGTCTCAAAAAATGAGATAGGCCTTCAGTACATCCGGTGTGGTCAATTTTCAGTGATTGGCACCATAGCTTGTAGATTTTTAACTTTCACACAGACTAAATAATATCCACTTATTTGGGCTATTTTTACCAAAGATATGTAGCAGTATAAATTTTAGCCCCAATTTATGAAGAAAAAAAAAAAGACTTATTTGCAAAATTTTACAATAGAAACTAAAAAAAAGTGGGTTTTTTTTTCGCTCTTTTTTTGCTTATATCGCAAAAAATTAAAAAACTGTGATTATACCACCAAAGGAAAGTTCTATTTGTGAGAAAAAAGTGATAACAATTTTGTTTGGATACAGTCTAGCATGACTGAGTAAATGTCATTCAAAGTGTGAGTGCACTGGAAGCTGAAAATTGGTCTGGGCAGGAAGATGTATAAATTCCTTGTATTGAAGTGGTTAAGAAACATGTGACACCCATTAGAACTAAAGAAGTGGCTTGGATAAGCTGTGAAATGTTTTAATCAATACAGAACAAGTCTAGTTGAATATGACTATCTACTAGTACCAAAGATGAACATACTTATTTTTAAAAAGTAATTTTCAGAGTCCAATGAGCTTTAGAAATTGTCATCACATTGCAGAAAATGAAGATCCTTATTTTATGATGACAGTCCCTCTGCCTCACTCTTTCCATCCAGAGTACAACCTCATTGGAGACTGTCTGTTTTTCCCATGTTGATGTGTGTATCCTCCAGGTACGGTAGTCTTCTCTACATGCCAGTATAATGCTAGTAGGTTGGTTGTCTGCCAGGGAAACAAACCATGTGTGTGCATAGTACAGAGAGTACTGCAGAATTTTTTTTTTCTTTTTAAACTTAGCCCAGGTCCACACTATTGCTGCTGCATAATCATGCATCTTCAGTGCATTTTCAAATGCACTTTTGAAGTGTTTGCATGCTTCATGCATTTTTATTTTTTTAGGAGGGGACTAGTTATTATGCATAATCCAAAAACACACCACAAATGTGGCAAAAATGCACGTGTGTGCACTTCCATTGAATTCCATGGAACCAAAATTACATTACGCTTCACCAAAAGAAAAACCTGCACCTTTTCAAAGATTGTACTTCAACATATTGCGTTGATTTGAATTTGCCATAATAGAGAATAATGTGATATCTAATGTCGTGCATTCAGTGTGACAACAGACGCAGGAGAAATTGCACTAATGGTAACAGGGCTTTAAGAATGAATTCAATACATAAACAGTCAAAAAAGAACACAAAATTATAGTATGAAAAAATAGGATTTCAGTATATTTGCTTGTTAAACCTATAACAGCAGTATGAAAGAAGAATGAAATGTTCTGGTGCTAAGCTCATGACATGCTCACTGTATAATTATGTACAATTATTTCTTATTGAAAGCTTCCACTGCTGTCAGCTTGCAGAGAAGAGAGAAGATCAGATCTTTCTGAAGTCATATTCTGACATCTGCTGGCAGCATCATAAAACTACCAGCAACTGCATCACTGATTGTTCTGTTGGGTACAAAGCTTAGAAGTAAATAAAACTACATAAAATAGTGGCTGAGGTTTTTTGTTAAAAAGAATATTTTAAGAATCATACTGGTTATTATGCTTAACCTCTTTGCGCTTAAGAGTAAAATTAATGAATTGCAATTTTGCAAATTTGACATGTGTTAGTAAAACCGTACATTGCTTGCCATATCCATTGCTTTTTCAGGACGAATTGTCCTTTCATTTGGTGGTAAATGGTAATGGATATCTGTTGTTGTTTTTTTTATTATCAAAGAAAACTGGCCCAAAATAGTAAAAAAAAAACATTTTTTTTTTTTAAATTTAGCTATACTGTATATTTCTTGCTACTACCATAACCCACCACCAAAGAACAACATTCTCCCACTCCTGACGATCGCAGCGATTCCACATGTGTGTATGTTAGTTGTTGTATGTACCTGTATTACAGCCCAGAAACAATAGTGCGCATATTTGCTTTTTTTTTTTTTAATCCTACCTAAAACACACTGACACTGATACTAATTAAAAAAACAAAATTACTGTCCAAAAAATACTGACCCTGACCTCCTTTGACTCTAACATTGACCTTTCACCCTGACCCAAACACTAATGCCCCGTACACACGGTCGGATTTTCCGATGGAAAATGTCCGATCGGAGCGTGTTGTCGGAAATTCCGACCGTGTGTGGGCTCCATCGGACATTTTCCATCGGATTTTCCGACACACAAAGTTGGAGAGCAGGAGATAAAATTTTCCGACAACAAAATCCGTTGTCGGAAATTCCGATCGTGTGTACACAAATCCGACGGACAAAGTGCCACGCATGCTCAGAATAAATAAAGAGATGAAAGCTATTGGCCACTGCCCCGTTTATAGTCCCGACATACGTGTTTTATGTCACCGCGTTCAGAACGATCGGATTTTCCGACAACTTTGTGTGACCGTGTGTATGCAAGACAAGTTTGAGCCAACATCCGTCGGAAAAAATCCATGGATTTTGTTGTCGGAATGTCTGAACAAAGTCCGACCGTGTGTACGCCCTATAACTCTGTCATTGACCTAGATCAAACCCTGATCTAGGTATTTTTTAAAAATTATTATTATTATTATTATTATTTTTCTACACACACTTTTTTTTTGATCTCTGCAAGGACAGAGAAAGACACAATGTAGACTGAGAAGGACAGAGACAGGAAACACGGGGGCGGGCTTCACAGTGACTAATCACTGTGATAGCCAATCAGAGGCTATCACAGTGATCAGGTGACCTGGAATTAGACATTCTGGGTACTAATCATCTAATCATCAGAAAGGGGCCCGGGCCTTTTGATGATAAGCACAAAAGGAGATACTCAAATATGCAGTGGAAAAGACTCAATTAAATATTATGAAGTGGTCACTCCTGGAGGGGCCACAGAGAGCAGATAGGTTCTCCCACAGGAGTACAAAGGCTGCCAATTACTTAAGCACATTCCCACACACACCGTCAACTGAGGCTCAGTCTAAGTGATGTCTTTTTAGTATGCATTGCTGAACTTTAACAGAAGAGAGGTTTAAAGTCACAGAATACTCCAAAATGGAGTAAGGATGATAGGTGGACAAACTTCTCTCCTAATCTTTCAAAGCAGCATTACTGGAGGTAGCAGGGAACGGCCAGTAGATCTAGGAACCTACCAGATCAATACATAAAGCCACTTCTGGCACTTAGTTCCCTTATGGCGCTTGCACAACTATCAGTCCCCAGCAAGGACTTTACTCACAGTGTCTCAGGAGCTGTCTGCCATGGAGCATTCACAGGTTGATCCTTAGTAAGGAACATAACAATATATTTCTCCAGACCCAGGACTTCAGTACAGGGCCCTCCAGGCAAATGTAATTCGCAGTCTTCCCCATGCACTAAGCCCAGCAGCTGCTGAGGCCCAGACTTCAATTTCTTGTCTAAGTGGAGCTGCCTCCAGAGGCAATAGCCCCAAGAGAACCGGTGTTCTGCTGAGAAAGTTCCCCTCGGCGGATAAGGACCCCCCTGTACTGCGCAGGTGCATCGCTTGCGCAGTACGAGCCGGTGGAAATAGCCAAAGCCGAATAGTTGTAAATCAGCTGTACACAGCGCCTGTAAGAGGGCTGCGCTTGCCACTTTTTTATTCTACCTCTAGGTATACTTGGATTGTGGGGCTTGAACCTGGACCCAGGGTGCAGGCACCGTGTACAGCTGACTGATGGTTTTCATCTTCGGCTATTTTCGGCAGCTCCTTAGTCGTTCGTACTGCGCAAGCGCTGCGCCTGCGCAGTACAGGGGGTCCTTATCCGCCGGGGGAACTTTATCGGCAAAACACCAGATCAATCCCTAGAGGGAAAGAGAACACTCTGTTCAGGCCTCCTTCACATTTATCACCTCCCCAACCACCATCTGGAAGCCTCCTTCCAGGGATTGGCTGGGGCATTATAAATATTCAACTGATCATTTGATATTCTCTGGAAACTTCTTTCAGAGGCAGGTTGGAGAAATCAAATTCTCAGTTCAGGATACGCTGAACAGACCAACACAAAGCAAACTCTGCTCCGTTCACTACAGTGAATCCAAAAACGAAATTTGCCTTGCAGCCTAACTAGAGGAGTGTGCTACGATTACAGTATATATGACGTATTTGAACATCACTGCCCAGTGAGCAGGTTTGCTGGCATAATAGAATTGGTATTCCCATGTCTCATTTTACTTTTAGAATATAACTCACAAATCCTGATGTCCACTAATATATATTACTTTTAAATATGTAAAGTAAGACACTATTACTATACTTGTGCATACAAACCTAAAAAATATGAAAAACACTGACACTGTGAAAAACACACAATATATAATCAACACTTCCATATACCATATAACAATATACCTATCAGTGAAATGCATTTAGGTTGAGTTGCTGCTCTTACTTCTGGGTTGCCGTTCACGTCGCGTCCAGAATAGGTGGAACGCACGCTGAATCCCTTTGGAGAGCAGTGGGGCAGAATGCTGGTAACACAGGCTGTTTGTGCTGGTGCCGTTTTTGGCACAGAACAATGTAAGTGCATTTGACTCGCTTCATTTTAATATGCTGTATTTTAATAAATGTGCTGCACTGATCTACTTATGTTTTTTTTGGATTCATGATTCCAATTTGGATGCAAGAGAGGAGCTGTACAGGAGGGCATATTATATGCTGAATTTACTGCATATTACCTGCTGACCTAATTTAAAGCCTGAGAAAGTCTTTATGGCCATGTGAGTCTGGTGAGTGGTACCCTTTACCACACGTGGTGGAGCACTTTATTTTGAAGAAGTTGGCAGTGATATAAGGCATGGTGTATGGGAATATTTCACATATTTATGGACAGTAAAGAAATGCACAAGAGTTATTTGCTGAAATAATTTTGGAAGCTATTTTATAGACTTTACGGAAACTGATACTAAGATTTTTAGTTGAGGAAATCACTTGGAGTTTTTGGCCTATTATTATACGAAAGTGTTAATTATACAGTATCTCACAAAACTGAGTACACCCCTCACGTTTTTGTAAATATTTTATTTTATCTTTTCATGCGATAACACTGAAGAAATCACACTTTGCTACAATGTAAAGCAGTAAGTGTGCAGTTTGTATAACAGTGTAAATTTGCTGTCCCCTCAAATTAACTCAACACACCACACAGCAATTAATGTTGAAACCGCTGGCAACAAAAGTGAGTACACCACCAAGTGAAAATGTCCACATTGGGCCCAATCAGCCTTTTTCCCTCCCTGGTGTCATATGACTTGTTAGTGTTACAAGGTCTCAGGTGTAAATGGGGGAGCAGGTGTGTTAAATTTGGTGTTACTGCTCTCACTCTCTCATACTGGTCACTGGAAGTTCAACATGGCACCTCATGGCAAAGAACTCTCTGAAGGTCTGAAAAAAAGAATTGTTCATCTATATAAAGATGGCCTAGGCTATAAGAAGGTTGCCAAGACCCCGAAACTGAGCTGCAGCATGGTGGCCAAGACCATACAGTGGTTTAACAGGCCAGGTTCCACTCAGAACAGACCTCGCCATGGTCGACCAAAGAAGTTGAGTGCACGTGCTCAGTGTCATAGCCATAGGTTTTCTTTGGGAAATAGACATATGAGTGCTACCAGAATTGCTGCAGAGGTTGAAGGGGTGGGGGGTCAGCCTGTCAGTGCTCAGACCATAGGCCACACGCTGCATTAAATTGGTCTGCATAGTTGTCCCAGAAGGAAGCCTCTGCTAAAGATGATGACAAGAAAGCCAGCAAACAGTTTTCTGAAGACAAGCAGACTAAGGACATGTCCTGTGGTCTGATGAGACCAAGATAAACTTATTTGGTTCAGATGGTGTCAAGCATGTTGCCCGCAACCAAGTGAGGAGTAAAAAGACAACTGTGTTTTGCTGACAGGCAAGCATGGTGGTGGGAGTGTTATGGTCTGTGGCTGCATGAGTGCACCCGGCACTGGGGAGCTACATTTCATTGAGGGAACCATGAATGCCAACATGTACTGTGACATACTGAAGCAGAGCATGATCCCCTCCCTTCGGAGACTGGGCCGCAGGGCATTATTCCAACATGATAATGACCCCAAAAACACCTCCAAGACGACCACTGCCTTGCTAAAGAAGCTGAAGGTAAAGGTGATGGACTAGCAAAGCATGTCTGCACACCTAAACACAATTGAGCATCTGTGGGGCATCCTGTAATGGAAGGTGGAGGAGCGCAAGGTCTGGTGGCCACACAAAATATTGACACGTTGGGCCCAAATTCGACATTTTCACTTAGGGGTGTACTCACTTTTGTTGCCAGCGGTTTAGACATTATTGGCTGTGTGTTGAGTTATTTTGAGGGGACAGCAAAGTTACACTGTTATACAAGCTGTACACTCACTACTTTACATTGTAGCAAAGTGTCATTTCTTCAGTGTTGTCACATAAAAAGATATATCAAAATATTTACAAAAATGTGAGGGGTGTACTCACTTTTGTGAGATACTGTATATTGTGTGTTTTTCACAGTGTTACAAAAAGGTTTTTCAAGTTTTTTAGGTTTGTATGCACAAGTATAGTAGTAGTGCCTTACTTTAGTGGTTCATACACTTTAAGGGGCGGCTGCTAAAAAATATAATACTTTGAAGGTTATAATAATTTTAATATATATTACTGTTTCTTGAATAATAAACATCCATATTTTCCCATGTCGAGATCATATGCTGTTTAGTTATTTTACTATAATTTGCCATGAAAAGTTTGAATTTTATTTGGTATTAAAGGGAGAACCAACAGTTTTTATTCAGGTATACTGAAATGCTCACATTAAATTAAATTTCACAACAAAAGAAATCTACTAAATCTAGGAAAGGAGTTAAAGAAGAAAGAGGAGAGAAAACATTACATGAATGATCCTTTGAAAGATTTCAGAGAGTCAAAATCTGAGAAGCTCTTTTGGATTTTCAATTTATGAAAATGGAATAGACAGTGAATGTGTCAATGTACACATTTTGTTTATATTTAAAGTGATTGTAAAGGATCACAATTTATAAAAAAAAAAAGTTATACTTGCCTGCTCTGTGCAATGCTTTTGCATAGAGCAGCAGCGATCCTTTTCTTCTGGAGTCCCCCCCGTCGGCACTCTGGTCTCCCCCACACCGAGTGCCCTCATAGCGAACCACCTGCTATGGGGGTAATTGTGCAGACTCCCTCCCCAGTCGTCTCTGTGTGTCCATTTAATTTGGTAATTATGGTATATTTTTCATAAACTGTGAATCGAATAGCTTATAACATTTTGAGTCTCTTTAATTTTAGAGTCTACTCTAATGAACATTTATCTAAAGCTTTCTCTCCCAAATTCTTACATTCCTTTTTTAGGGTTAGTAGTTGATTGTTTAATTTCAATGCAGCATATCTTAAGGCTGGTTCACAGATTTTCAGGTGTGGGAATACATGTAAATTACATGTGTTCCAGCACCCGCAGGCACCTGCGGACAAAACGCCAAAGCACCATGTGGTTTTTATGTGGGTGCGGTTAAAGAAAAGAGTTGAGGACCTTTTCCCCATTCAAATAAAAGGGCTGCTGTGCCCATACAAACGCTTGGGAACTACTGTACATCTTCATGTATGTGCCCTGCAAGGTAGGAACCTAGGATGTGCAAGGTACACTATAAGTCCTTGACTAGTTCATTCTTTCATATTCAAACTTACACATTTCTGTTAACTTAACATTTTTTTAACAGCACCAGGGATGGTACTTACCATGAATAAAAAGTTTTCTGGTGACTGCTGCGTTCGATTGTCAGAAGTCCTTGGATAACCGCGGAGCAGTGATTTTCCAGTGTTGCAAGGTTAATGTCAGTGGCTACACCTGTCACATATACTCGTCCAATGCTGACTATGCTCGCCCTTTCTGCCCTTGTGCCCCCCCATTTATAGAATCCATAATATCTCTTCCACAATGAAAAGTGCTCTATGAATGGAGGTCAGGCGGATGGATAAAAGGTCCACCTCCTCCGATCATAGAACACTTTCATTGTTGGAACCATGAGTACGACTTCTTTGTATGGAGCACAGGGGCAGAAAGGATAAGCATAGTAGGCATTTCATGAGTGCCTGTAACAGGTGCAGCCACTTATCCCCTTCCAGCCGACCGTACGCAGATATGCGTACTCGGCTTTCCGGGGTTATACCGGGATGATGCCCACAGCTGCAGGCATCATCCCGGTACCGTTATTTACAGCGGGCGATCGGCTACCCGTGTATAACAACCGATGCGGCTAAAAGCCGCTCGGTTGTTATACCGGAGGAGCGGGAGGGGACATCCCCCCCCTCCCGCCGCCTCCCGCCGCTGTTACCGGGCCTCCCGTGCGATCGGGAGGCCCGGTGTCCATTCGGCTGCCTTCGGCGGCTGGGGGCGGGCTGGAACGAAGCTGCGAGCGGCTTCGTTCCAGACTTCTCGTTGTGAACGCGGAAGCGACGTCATGACGTCACTTCCCGTTTACTCGGCTGCCAATGGCGCCGAATTTAAAAAAGTACACAGTATTCAGAATCGCCGTTTTCGGCGATCTGAATACTTTGAAGTGTAAAGGAGGGATGGGGGGTCTTTTAGACCCCCCATCCCTCCATAAAGAGTACCTGTCACCACCTATTACTGTCACAAGGGATGTTTACATTGCTTGTGACAGCAATAAAAGTAAAAAAAAAAAAATTTTTTTAAACACAATTTATAAAGTACAAAAATAAATAAAATAAATAAAAAAAAAAAATTTTTAAAGTGCCCCTGTCCCCGCGAGCTCGCGCAGCGAAGAAAACGCATACGGAAGTCGCGCCCGCATATGTAAACGGTGTTCAAACTACACATGTGAGATATCGCCGCGATCGTCAGAGCGAGAGCAATAATTCTAGCCCTAGACCTCCTCTGTAGCTCAAACCTGGTAACCGTAAAACATTTTTAAAGCGTCGCCTATGGAAATTCATAGGTACCGTAGTTCGTCGCCATTCCACGAGTGCGTGCAATTATAAAGGGTGACATGTTTGGTATCTATTTACTTGGCGTAACATCATCTTTCACATTATACAAAAAAATTGGGGTAACTTTACTGTTTGGATTTTTTAAAATTCATGAAAGTGTCACTTTTCCAAAAATTTGCGTTTAAAACACCGCTGCACAAATACCGTGCGATAAAAAATATTGCAACAATCGCCATTTTATTCTCTAGATTCTCTGCTAAAAAAATATATATAATGTTTGGGGGTTCTAAGTCATTTTCTAGCAAAAAATACGGATTTTAACTTGTAAACACTAAATTTCAAAAATAGGCTTAGTCATGAAAGGGATAAATTATTATAACCCCTGCAGCAGTGATCTACAGGGGTATCTGGAGGCAGAGGACTTCAGATTTCAACCAAACACAGCAGCCACCAGCATATGGGACATTCTTTATTCATGGTAAGTACCGCCCAGGGTGCTGTTTTAAAAGAAAATTTTCCCTAAACTTCAGCTTTTTTCTTTGACTATCCAGAAAATTACATAAGACCAATCATGACATGTTCTTTTTAAAATGTTTCATGATAGCAAAGGAGTAATATTGTGATTTTTAAACTAATGTATATAGATGTTGCAATATTCTAAAAGATTATTGTTCTATATTTTAACATATGCAAGATCCCCTTTCTTGTTACACAGACACATGATCAGTGGGAATTGAAGATTTTTGGATAGTAGGATAAATTCATTTAATTAACTGTGATAACTTGCACGGGTGCCACAAACACGGAAGCATAGTAACAGACTGCACAGGCTTCCAACATATGGAGTGCATTTGTTTAAAGAACATGATGTTTGGCTGATCGCTAAAGAAAAAAAAGGAACAGAACTTCATATGAATGGAAATTTACAATTCAGTTGACAATTCAGTCAAGATAATCTGGAAATAGAACATTAAAAACTCATACTAGGCTGCCATTATCCAAAAGGTAACATCAGAGAAACTAAAACCCACCTCCAACTAAATCTGTTGTCTGCATACCCTTTGGGGAGACCTTCCCTCACTTCTTGTTCTGTCTGCCCTCTATCATCTGGACAGACTATGCTTCCAATAGATAGAAAGACTGCAAAAAAGATGGAGTTTTAACCCTTTTCCAGGCTACATTCCGACAACAAAATCCATGTTTTTTTTCCGACGGATGTTGGCTCAAACTTGTCTTGCATACACACGGTCACACAAATGTTGTTGGAAATTCCAAACGTCAAGAACGCGGTGACGTTAAGAACGGTGACGTTAAGAACACGTGCGACGAGCCGAGAAAAATGAAGTTCAATAGCCAGTGCGGCTCTTCTGCTTGATTCCGAGCATACGTGGAATTTTGTGCTTCGGAATTGTGTACACACGATCGGAATTTCCGACAACGGATTTTATTGTCGGAAAATTTGAGGTCCAGATCTCAAATTTTGTTTGTCGGAAGTTCCGACGGAAAATTACAGGCGTTCTAAGGCATTGTTCACTCTATCCAACACGGATCCTATCATGTTTTTTAACCACTTCAATACTGGGCACTTTTCCCCTTCCTGCCCAGGACAATTTTCATCTTTCAGCGATGTCGCACTTTCAATGACAATTGCACAGTTATGCTGCGTTGTAGCCAAACAAAATTTTCTTCCCACAAATAGAGCTTTCCTATGGTGGTATTTGATCTTTGATTTTTTTTTGCTAAACAAATAAAAAAAGACAGAACAAAAAAAAAAAGTTTTTCTTTGTTTTTGTTACAAATTTTTCTCTTTCACTGGTGGGCACTGATGAGGCTGCACTGACGGGCACTGGTGAAGTGGCACTGATGAGGTGGCACTGATGATGAGGCACTAATATGCAGCACTGATGGGCACTGATAGGTGGCACTGATGGGCACTGATTAGTGGCACTGATATGCAGCACTGATGGGCATTGATAGGCTGAACTGATGGGCACTCATAGGTTGCACTAATGGGCACTGATAAAGCAATTTAAAAGAACCGCGCTAAAAATTCCAAATATCTCAAATGATGTGATAAAATCAACGTGTTATATTAAATTCTGAACCCAAATGTCAACACAATATATATGTGATAATTTGAATAATCAAAAAATGTATTAAAAAACTTTATGCAAATAAAATATAAAAAGTGGCAAAAAAGATAAAGTCCGTGACTTTAAAAGTGACTTCGGATACCAACAGTCCTTAATGTAAATAATTCCACCAATAGTGATTGAAAACTTTACTGAGTAGAAACATCTCATGAAAAGGATCCACCACCTATGCAGATATATGTTTACCAGAGGTAAGCTGTAATGAAGCTTATGCCAGAAATCCACTCTGTGGGGACACCACCATCGGTCTCAGCATAGAGGGAGGATCGCCCGGAACTCACCGATAAGAAGGCCAAATATCTCAGCAATAGAAACCCAGGGAAATAAAAAACACATCCTCCATAGTGTGAATCCGCTTTAACAGTTTATTGAAAGGAGTAAAAATAGCGCACTTACTAGAAATGACGAATAAAACAGCATAAAATATAAATCAGCCAGCCGGCCTGCATGCACCCGTTCACAGTGGGATGGAAACGATGACGTCAACGCGTCTGCCTTCCGAAGTACGTTTCGTCCTATTGGACGTTGTCATAGGAACGGGCGACGCACTGACTCATCGCTCCTTAAATACAGTCATGGAACCACACCTCGTTCTGACGCTCTGGTGGCCACATCCTGACTTAAAAGCAGGAAGTATTCAAGATGAAACCAAGCCTCACTTTGGTATCAGGAAAATGACGCTGGTTAACCCTATCTCATAGCGAACAAGAGACTAATGTGCACAGAACGAACATTCACTTCAGCACTTGAACAGTGAAATTTCTCGGTCGCTGGAGGGGCCAAAACGACATGTATATATCCCTTGAAAGTATAAATCATAAACACACTAACTGGGCTTCACAGGATAATGCCATTTAGAGAGTAACCACCTATTAGGGTAACTAATTTGGAATCATCCTTTCAGAATATATCCATAAACAGTTAAAGAGACGCCATCTAGTGGGGAATGTTCAATTATACATGTCCCTAAATGGCATACATAGTTTACTTAGGTGTTAATGAAAGGAATTTTGTATTGTGACATTCCCAGAGTCGTATAACACTCTGCGATAGGGTCCAAATCATATCATTCCCCTGTTAGCACATAAAACCATAAAAAATATAAAAAATATTTTATATAAACATAAAAAACATGAAAGTTATAAAAATTATAAAGAGGCCTCTTAGAATATGTAGGCCTCCACATCACTAACCAGCCAACTATTATAAAGTTATGAAATTATAATAAGGAAGGCAAGAAAGCCTTAAACAAGAGTAGAGCATACCAAATAATTGATAGACCTACGCATGTATCCTAACGAGTAATAGTTGACAAGTAGGCCAAAAATCACAAAAATTCATTAATAGAAATAAACTTATGTGTTCTCCTATGCATACATCCACTCAGGGAACATATTCTGCATTTCTTACATTGGTAGAAACCCGTCATGTATTCAAAAAAACCCCTCTTGATTGGATGCATAGGAGAACACATAAGTTTATTTCTACCAGTACTTCGGTTGAATTTGAAATTAAATCATTTATTACGTGTTCTACTGAGCGCGTGGTATATCTATTGCAATGTCCTTGCGGATTGCAATACGTAGGGAGGACAAAACGCCCTCTCTCCGTAAAGCTCAATGAGCATGTAACTAACATCTTGACAGGTTTCCCTAAACATCCGGTCTCTAGACATTATCTCGAGACACACAATCGAGACCCTAGAAAGACTATCTTTCTGGGGATTGATAGATATACCACGCCCTGGAGAGGGGGTTCCCTCCTAAGGGGGATTTCTAGGCTTGAGATGGCCTGGATATACAAACTCAGGTGTTACACCCCGTTTGGGCTCAACGTTGAGGTAGACCTTAATGCCTTTTTGGACAATTCATGAATTTACATTTTTTCATAATACATTTATTGAGATGTGAGGGCTATATACTTGTAAAGATGAATTCTAGCTATTTGTGATTATTGACCTATAACGTTTTTTTTATCTTTTATTTTACTGTCTTGGTGTGAACCCGCTTTGATCCTCTGGTGGCCTTGCTTTAATGTTAATTAGTTATTGTCAAATGGCCATTAGTGGTTTTGTCCCCCCTTTTGCTATGTACTTTTATTGGCTCTAACATCTGGGGCCAATATTGGTTATTATTGCCTTAGGGTGTTGTACACCCTTATGATGGAGGCATACATGTTTCGATTTTCGGACTGTGTAAGGTCTTTTTAGTAACTCTTAAGTACTTATATATTTTCTATTAATGAATTTTTGTGATTTTTGGCCTACTTGTCAACTATTACTCGTTAGGATACATGCGTAGGTCTATCAATTATTTGGTATGCTCTACTCTTGTTTAAGGCTTTCTTGCCTTCCTTATTATAATTTCATAACTTTATAATAGTTGGCTGGTTAGTGATGTGGAGGCCTACGTATTCTAAGAGGCCTCTTTATAATTTTTATAACTTTCATGTTTTTTATGTTTATATAAAATATTTTTTATATTTTTTATGGTTTTATGTGCTAACAGGGGAATGATATGATTTGGACCCTATCGCAGAGTGTTATACGACTCTGGGAATGTCACAATACAAAATTCCTTTCATTAACACCTAAGCAAACTATGTATGCCATTTAGGGACATGTATAATTGAACATTCCCCACTAGATGGCGTCTCTTTAACTGTTTATGGATATATTCTGAAAGGATGATTCCAAATTAGTTACCCTAATAGGTGGTTACTCTCTAAATGGCATTATCCTGTGAAGCCCAGTTAGTGTGTTTATGATTTATACTTTCAAGGGATATATACATGTCGTTTTGGCCCCTCCAGCGACCGAGAAATTTCACTGTTCAAGTGCTGAAGTGAATGTTCTTTCTGTGCACATTAGTCTCTTGTTCGCTATGAGATAGGGTTAACCAGCGTCATTTTCCTGATACCAAAGTTTCCATCCCACTGTGAACGGGTGCATGCAGGCCGGCTGGCTGATTTATATTTTATGCTGTTTTATTCGTCATTTCTAGTAAGTGCGCTATTTTTACTCCTTTCAATAAACTGTTAAAGCAGATTCACACTATGGAGGATGTGTTTTTTATTTCCCTGGGTTTCTATTGCTGAGATATTTGGCCTTCTTATCGGTGAGTTCCGGGCGATCCTCCCTCTATGCTGAGACCGATGGTGGTGTCCCCACAGAGTGGATTTCTGGCATAAGCTTCATTACAGCTTACCTCTGGTAAACATATATCTGCATAGGTGGTGGATCCTTTTCATGAGATGTTTCTACTCACTAAAGTTTTCAATCACTATTGGTGGAATTATTTACATTAAGGACTGTTGGTATCCGAAGTCACTTTTAAAGTCACGGACTTTATCTTTTTTGCCACTTTTTATATTTTATTTGCATAAAGTTTTTTAATACATTTTTTGATTATTCAAATTATCACATATATATTGTGTTGACATTTGGGTTCAGAATTTAATATAACACGTTGATTTTATCACATCATTTGAGATATTTGGAATTTTTAGCGCGGTTCTTTTGAATTGCTTTACTTATTTGATTCTTTTACCTGAGAATTAGAACTGCAGCTTGGGGGTGTAGGGAAGCGCAGTAATTTTTTATTTTTCAATGGGCACTGATAGGCGGCATTGATAGGTGAAACTGATGGGCGCCGATAGGTGGCACTGATGGACACTGATAGATGGCTCTGATAGGCAGCACTGATGAGGAGGCACTGGCAGGCTTTACTGCTGGGCACTGATTGGCATCTAGAATGGGCACTGACTGGCACCTTCAAAGTTAATTCCTGGTGGCCCTGGGTGGGCATCCATGGTCAGCATCCCTGGTGGCCATGGGTGGCATCCCTGGTGGTCCTGGGTGGGCACCCCTCTGAGGGCTGCATTGATAATCAACTACTTGTGTCTGTAAGACGTGAGTGTAGTGCACTGATAATTTTCTACTCGCGTCTGTCAGACGCGAGTGGGAAAAGCCGATAAATGTCTCTTCCTGTTTACACTGTAAACAGCTGTGATTGGACACAGCTGATCAGGTGGTGAAGAGTCTCTGTCAGAGACTCTTTACCCAGATCAGAGATGCGGTGTGTCAGACTGTCACAGCACATCAACAATCGCCGCGCTGCATGCCCCCGCGGTAGCATGATCGTAGGATATCCTGATCACCTCCGGTCAGGATAACATAACCACTTAGCGCCTGTCATATTGCTATATGGCGGTTGGGAAGTGGTTAAGCGATAAAATGATCAGAAGGTACAGTACATCAACTTTTTAGAATAACACAGTTCTGTAATTTATTTTCATTCAGTAAGTATAAATCTTTTACTTATAGAAAGTTATTTGCTGGTTTTATTGCATAAATGACCAAATAGATGTAACATGAAGGAAAACGTACAATGTTACTAAACCCAGGACCCTGCATCAGGGGTGGATCCAGAGCCTTGTCTCGGGAGAGGAGATGCCAGAAAATATGTTTTGCAGGCAATTAATCGAGGAAATGGCTGTTGTTGGCGCTTCAATCACCCTGGCACCATGGTTGTTATGGTGTCAGGATGATTGAAGCGCAATATTTCTATTATTACATTGTTATATAAAATGAAATTATTCAACTCACCATAATGCAGAATCAGTGGGAGCCCTGAGCGTGTCACTTGCCACTGTCGCCTGCCACCAGATGCGGATTGTCACTTGACACGCCACCTGTCACCAGATGCAGATTGTCACTTGCCACATCACATGCCATGCGTTGCGGATTGTGACTTGCCACGTGACCTGCCACACGTTGCGGATTGTCACTTGACACATCGCCTGCCACCGGGTGCAGATTGTCACTTGCCACGTCACCTGCCACACGTTTTGGATTGTCAATTGCCACGTCACCTGCCACACATTGTGGATTGTCACTTGCCACGTCACCTGCCACCAGATGCAGATTGTCACTTGCCACGTCAACTGCCACACATTGCGGATTGTCACTTGCCACATCACCTGCCACACATTGCGGATTGTCACTTGCCACGTCAACAGCCACCAGATGCAGATTGTCACTTGCCACATCAACTGCCACACATTGCGGATTGTCACTTGCCTCGTCACCTGCCGCACATTGCGGATTGTCACTAGCCACATCACCTGTCACCAGATGCAGATTGTCACTTGCCACATTAGATGTCACACGTTCCGGATTGTCACCTGCGTCGTCACCTGCCACAAGTTGCAGACTGTCACTTGGCACATCACCTGCCACAAGTTGCGGATTGTCACTTGCCACGTCACCTGCCACAAGTTGCGGATTGTCACTTGCCCACACGTTGCGGATTGTCACTTGCCACTTCACCTGCCACACATTGCGGATTGTCACCTACCACGTCACCTGCCACCAGTTTCAAATTGTCACTTCCCGCATCACCTGCCACATATTGCG
Organism: Aquarana catesbeiana; assembly: GCF_042186555.1. Classification (NCBI taxonomy): domain Eukaryota; kingdom Metazoa; phylum Chordata; class Amphibia; order Anura; family Ranidae; genus Aquarana; species Aquarana catesbeiana. Next base: position 187,780,804 of record NC_133327.1, read on the forward strand.
GATTGTCACTTGCCACGTCACCTGCCACACATTGTGGATTGTCACCTACCACGTCACCTGCCATATGTTGTGGATTGTCACTTGCCATGTCACCTACTACACACTGCAGATTGGCACTTGCCATGTCACCTGCCACACGTTGCAGATTGTCACTTGCCACATCACCTGCCACACATTGCGAATTGTCACCTGCCATGTCACCTGCCACACGTTGCGGATTGTCACTTGCCACATTGCCTGCCACGCGCTGCTGATTGTCACTTGCCTTGTCACCTACCACACGTTGCAGATTGGCATTTGCCAGGTCACCTGCCACACGTTGCAGATTGTCATTTGCCACGTCACCTGCCACACGTTGCGGATTGTCACTTGCCATGTCGCCTGCCACCAGATGCAGATTGTCACTTGCCACGTCACCTGCCACACGTTGCGGATCATCACATGCCACGTCACCTGCCATATGTTGCAGATTGTCACCTGCCATGTCACCTGCCACACATTGCGGATTGTTACTTGCCACGTCACCTGCCACAAGTTGCAGATTGTCACTTGCCATATCACCTGCCACAAGTTGCAGATTGTCACTTGTCACGTCACCTGCCACCAGATGCAGATTGTCACCTGCTACATCACCTGCCACACGTTGAGGATTGTCACTTTCTACGTCACCTACCACACGTTGCAGATTGTCACTTGCTACGTCACCTGCCCAACATTGCGGATTGTCACTTGCTACGTCACCTACCACACGCAGATTGTCACTTGACTGCTACAATTGTCACTTGCTGTCTCACTTTCCTGCTAAGGACGGGATTGTCACTTCCTGTGTCCCAGAGTGAAGTCAGGCAGCAGAGAGATGATGTAATCTGCCTGCACAATGAGGGCGGAACTGTAGGGATGCAGGGCGGGTGCTGGGCGGTGAGAGATGATGTCATCTCCCTGCTCCCCCCCGCCCGTCGGCCCACTGATTGGCCAGCCGCCCGCTCACCCACCGAGCCGCCCATACACTCACCCGTCCTCCGAGCTGCCCGTTAACTCACCCGCCCACCGAGCGGCACGCTCACTCACCTGCAATTAATTTCTCGGGGGGGATTGCCTCGTTGCCCCCCCCAGATCCACGCCTGCCCTGCATGCACTATATCTGGTCTCCCACAGTGCACAGAAGAAGGAAATTGAATAGTTTTAGTAAATATATATGCTAAATACCTTTTCTCATCAGCAGTTAGAGCAGTCCTATGACTTCTATGAGTGTCTGGTTAAAGCCTGTAGAAGGAGTTTTCATTCTACTCTGACTGTCCTATGAGGCTGCGGGACCCCTGACCCTCTGTCTGGACAGTAGTGATTGGCCCTGTGCTGACCACATACACCCTCCCAAGAAAAAAAAAAAACAACTCTCTAGCAATACACACCAAACTGAGCATGTGCAGTTTGTCCCCAAGGCTCTGTTCTATCAGCAGATAGATTGGGGACAGTGGAAGAAGGGGAGGATCAGAGAAGACAGGATCAAACAGCCTTTTTACACAATGCAGCGGATTAACCCCTTAGGTTCCACAGCGAGTATCACATGCATGATTTACTGCATATACAGACTGGTTTTACTGTTGTAAGTTTAGTAACACTATAAATCCTCTGGTGTTGACTCCGGTATGAAAAAAAAAAAATCTTGCAGAGTTAGGAACTGAGCAAGAAGGCAAAGACAACAATGATTTTACCAATGAGGCCGAGGATAGCAAAATCTCATTGAGTGCTGTACATAGACTTTGTATTGCTAGTCAATTGTCAAAAAGAGATACAGTAGAAAAAAATTGCATTATTATTATTATGTTAAATCTATAATAGGCAGTATAGATAGAAAGAAAGAACAAGTTCTTAGACATCCCAACCTGCAAAAACTAATTTCAAGGAGGTGGGTGTGGCTTAAACTGTGCTACATATTGCGCATGGCTTAACTGGGGTGTGGTTTTATAGAGTCTGAGATGACTTACATCAGTGCAGAATGTAGTAATGTTAAATAGGGAATGTACAGTGCAGAGTGTATGGCGGTGGGTATAATGTGAGGAGTGTGGAGTGTACAGCGGTCAGTAGCATGTGCAGGATGGTGTCAGTAGGGCAGTGGACGGTGCAGTAGTTCTTTGTTTTTATTATTTTTTTACCTCGTTGCCCCCACTGGATCTACAGCTGAGAACACTGAGCAGACCTAACTAGTCAATGGCAGCTGCACTGAATACAGTGAGCAATTACATTTACCTAACACAAACATTACAACCACACTGACTGCAGCGTGACCAGCTAAATTTACACATCAAAAACACAGCTCCACATAACACAGTTAGCCAACACTATCTATCTACATAAATATTAGCACAAGCATTTACATGTATGCAGCTTAAATATAAAAAAAAAAATATGCTCACTACACCCACCCTATGAATGCAGAGTTTTCTATTCCTTGTTTACACAGCTTTACATTCTGGACTAACACTGGCCAGTGTACATTGGCCCATAGGTTAACATACTGCTGTGTTGAGATGCATATAAACTTTGGTTTTGAATGCAGAGTATTATACTTCTGCATGCACAAGCCCCTTTGCCGCTAATTACAGCTACTTAACCATGTTGAGAAGATTGTTCTGTCGTTTAGCCCTATTTATTGCAAATCCTAAATACACACCCACATTTTGCCCTCAAACACTATATAAATTTATCCAGGGCTTTTTTTTCTTAGCGAATAGGTGCAGGAACTCAACCACGCCCCCAGCTGAAACCAATCGAATGGTGGGTTGCCAAATTGCAATAACATTGGGAGGATCTTTATAGGGCAATACATACCAGGAATGCGTTATGTACAGAGTGCTATGTACAGAGTGCAGAGGTCAGGGGTGTGTTACATACCGAGTGCAGTATTCAGGGGTGCCCTATGTACAGAGTGCAGAGTTCAGGAGTGCGCTGTGTACAGATTGCAGTTTCAGGGGTGCCTTATGTGCAGAGTTCGGGGGTACGCTACATACAGAGTGCAGGGTTTAGGGATGTGCTATGCACAGTGTGTAGGATTCAGCTCTCTTTCACAGGCTGTCCACATCTCAATTTCACCCCTCCACGGCTCTGACCTCTGCACCACACATCCTCCACCTCTGTACACATATCCCTCCATAGCCCACCAAAAGCTTCCTCGCATCTCACCTACCCTCTCTAGTACCTCCCGGAATTGTAGGCAGCATCCGTCTCTTTCACTTGCAGGGAGATCATTGGTCAGAATCTGTGCACCCGGGCACAGATGGGGATCGCATTGCAGCTTACAACGTGATGCCCTATCCCACACTGCACCTGTATCTGCATCTCCCTTGTCCCCGCTATGAGTGCAGGGCAGGCAGGGATCTGTAGCAACCATCAAGAGAAAAGCTGTCCTTGTAAACATAGAAGGCTTCTGTATTTACAAGTAACAGTGGTGAGTGGGGAGCGTGGTGTGAAAACCGGAGGTGGTGGAACGGCTGAAAAAACGCCCTGGGTAGGAGGACCACATGAAATGGCCTTGCTGGCCCCATTCAGCCCGCGGGCCTTGTGTTTGACACATGTGGTTTAATGTGTAGGCTTCTACTTCTGTTAAGAGGCCCCTTTCAGGCAGTTCTGAATTTCAACATGGAGGCTTCCATTTTTATAATTGCCCAAGGCCCCATTTTATCTAGCACCATCCCTGCATAAAATATATACGCACATGCATTGCACAGCAAATTATTTCTATTTTAAAACGAAACATCATCCCATAATTAGCAAAGAGATACAAATTTATTAGAACAGATTACACGTGGGTGTAAGGGTGTATGGCTGAAACACAAAAATCATTATAACTGAAATGAAAGCCAACTAGAGGAGTAATTCATGTGGAATACAGAGTTCATAAACACCTCACTGTTCATATATTTTATTTATTTCATAGTATTTCCTGTGCTTATTTTTTACTTTTATTTCAACTTTATGCATTTATACAGTTGCAATATAAAGTATGTGAACCCTTTTGGAATGGTATGAATTTCTGCACAAATTGGTCATAAAATGTGATCTGATCTTCATCTAAGTCAATAGACAATCACAGTCTGCTTAAACTAATAACACACAAAGAATTAAATGTTACCATGTTTTTATTGAACACACCATGTAAACATTCATAGTGCAGGTGGAAAAAGTATGTGAACCCTTGGATTTAATAACTGGTTGAACCTCCTTTGGCAGCATTAACTTCAACCAAACGTTTCCTGTGGTTGCAGATCAGACGTGCACAATGGTCAGGAGTAATTCTTGACCATTCCTCTTTACAGAACTGTTTCATTTTCAGTTCAGCAATATTCTTGGGATGTCTGGTATGAATCGCTTTATTGAGGTCATGCCACAGCATCTCAATCGGGTTGAGGTCAGGACTCTGATTGGGCCACTCCAGAAGGCGTATTTTCTTCTGTTTAAGCCATTCTGTTGTTGATTTACTTCTATGCTTTGGATCGTTGTTCTGTTGAGCTTCAGCTGGTGGGCAGATGGCCTTAAGTTCTCCTGCAAAATGTCTTGATAAACTTGGAAATTGATTTTTCCTTCGATGATAGCAATCCGTCCAGGCCCTGACGCAGCAAAGCAGCCCCAAACCATGATGCCCCCACTACCATACTTCACAGTTGGGATGAGGTTTTGATGTTGGTGTGCTCTGCCTCTTTTTCTCCACACATAGTGTTGTGTGTTTCTTCCAAACAACTCAACTTTGGTTTCATCTGTCCACAGAATATTTTGCCAGTACTGCTGTGGAACATCCAGGTGCTCTTGTGCAAACTGTAAACGTGCAGCAATGTTTTTTGGACAGCAGTGGCCTACTCTGTGGTATCCTCCCATGAAATCCATTCTTGTTTAGTGTTTTACATATCGTTGATTCGTTAACAGGGATGTTAGCATATGCCAGAGGCTTTTGTAAGTCTTTAGCTGACACTCTAGGATTCTTCTTCACCTCATTGAGCAGTCTGCACTGTGCTCTTGCAGTCATCTTTACAGGACGCCCACTCCTAGGGAGAGTAGCAGCAGTGCTGAACATTCTCCATTTATAGACAATCTGTCTTACCGTGGACTGATGAACAGGAAGGATTTTGGAGATACTTTTATAACCCTTTCCAGCTTTATGCAAGTCAACAATTCTTAATCGTGGGTCTTCTGAGAGCGCTTTTGTGCGAGGCATCATTCACATCAGGCAATGCTTCTTGTGAAAAGCAAACCCAGAACTGGTGTGTGTTTTTTATAGGGCAGAACAGCTGTAACCAACACCTCCAATATCATCTCATTGATTGGACTCCAGTTGGCTGACACCTCACTCCAATTAGCTCTTGGAGATCTCATTAGTCTAGGGGTTCACATACTTTTTCCACCTGCACTGTGAATGTTTACATGGTGAAGGGATATTTTAGCTTGCTGTCCACCATTTTAGCTATACACCCTTGTATTATGTGTATCCATTTTAGAATATTATGTATATGTGACATTTATGAGAAGTTAAGTTTCATTTTTTTGTAAATGGTCTGATTTCGAAATGATGTACTAAGTCCTTTCCTGTTAGCCTTTTCCTGTTATTAGTTTCTATATGAGTTATTAGGGCGTTATATTGTTTTCTGCATGTACTCAGTAATATTCTATATTTGCTTGTTTTAAATCATCCTGTATGTCTGTATCTTTACTAGGGATAAGCTTCGAGTTCGAGTCAAACTCATATTCGATTAGAACATCGGCTGGAACACCCTTTAAAAGTCTATGGGAGAAATCAAAAGTGCTAATTTTAAAGGCTTATATGCATGGTATTGTCATAAAAAGTGTTTGGGGACCTGGGTCCTGCCCCAGGGGACATGGATCAATGCAAAAAAAGTTTTAAAAACGGCTGTTTTTTTGGGAGCAGTGATTTTAATAATGCTTAAAGTGAAACAATAAAAGTGTAATATTCCTTTAAATTTGGTACCTGGGGGGTGTCTATAGTATGCCTGTAAAGGGGCGCATGTTTCCCGTGTTTAGAACAGTCTGACAGCAAAATGACATTTCAAAGGAAAAAAAGTCATTTAAAACTACTTGCGGCTATTAATGAATTGTCGGTCCGACAATACACATAACAGTTCATTGATAAAAACGGCATGTTACAGGCATACTATAAACATCCCCTAGGTACGACATTTAAAGGAATATTACACTTTTATTGTTCCACTTTAAGCATTATTAAAATCACTGCTCCAGAAAAAAACGGCCATTTTTAAAACTTTTTTTTGCATTGATCCATGTCCCCTGGGGCATGACCCAGATCCCCAAACACTTTTTATGACAATAACTTACATGTAAGCCTTTAAAATTAGCACTTTTGGTTATTCATGTTCGAGTCCCATAGACTTTAACGGTGCTTGCGTGTTCGAACAAATTGTTTGCCTGTTCGCATGTTCTGGTGCGAACCGAACAGGGGGGGGGGGGGGGTTTCAGCTCATCCCTAATCTTTACCATATATTAATGTAAGGGTTGGACCTTTGTTGTGATGTCATTTTGGTTGTATAAGCTGAAACACGGATCATTCTCAGAACTGCATGTATTGAAAATGAGTGTCATAACTTCCTATCAGAATGGTCTCCAGGCCTGATGGGTTTGAAGGAACACATTAGGCAGGATATCCTACGAGGGTTCACTTGCTTCTAGAACACCTTACACCCCAACACATGATGTGTTCAATAAAAACATGGTAACATTTAATTCTTTGTGTGTTCATTAGTTTAGGCAGACTGTGATTGTCTATTGTTGTGACTTAGATGAAGATCAGATCACATTTTATGACCAATTTGTGCAGAAATCCATATAATTCCAAAAGCGTTCACATACTTTTTATTGCAACTGTATGTGTTATGTTGTCTTATAACATAAATAAGAGGAACTCATAAGTTTATAAAGCATAAATTATTTGACTTGTGAATCTTTATGTCCTAAATTAGAACTTTAGAAAAATTACAATCCTTTATGCAAAAGACAATTCATTTAAGGGAGCTCTATGTCATACAGACTGCCTGTCAGAATTGACAAGTCAGCTAACACTCGCTGGATTGTAAGTAAATAAATGTAGCTCTATATGTAAAATTATAAATATAAAGTGCAAACTCTAAAATAAATAAATCCTACATATAAATGAATAGTCCATAAAATGAAAAAATGAAGAAATAAAACATGAAAAACTCTTTTTGTGATCAGTGTATCCACACAATTCCACCACAGTGATTGTCCTCAAAAGGAGTGCACACCACCACCAGTAAAAATGCGCGCTCACCTCTCAGATGAGTAAAAACTCATATGAGGATCTCCCCACGAGCTCTTTGCAAGATAAAAACTTTTAAAATCACATAACAACCTCCAGAGTAGCACCACAGTGTGCACATACACAGTGCCTGGCTGGACGTGACTATCAGCTCCTACCTTCTAGACGCGTATCGGCCAATCATAGGCCTTCCTCAGTACTATGGTCTCTATACTTATTATTTACATGTCCTGAACTCATGGAATCTTGAGCCAAGCTGGGAGATGATCCGCTTCTTTGGATATTAATGAGCTGAGTTACCATTAAGAAAAGAGCCATCTGGATTACCTACCATTGATTGGGAAGAGGAAGTGAGAGCAAAGAGCTTGTGGGGAGATCCTCATATGAGTTTTGACTCATCTGGGAGGTGAGCGCGCATTTTTACTGGTGGTGGTGTGCACTCTTTTGAGGATGAACAATCACTGTGGTGGAATTGTGTGGATACACTGATCACAAGAAGAGTTTTTCATGTTCTATTTCTTCATTTTTTCATTTTATGGACTATTCATTTATATGTAGCATTTATTTATTTTAGAGATTTGCATTTTATAATTATAATTTTACACATAGCGCTACATTTATTTACTATCCATTTTGAAATTAGTTTGGTGTATCACTTGGAATGTTTAGCAGCTGTGCACCTTTATTATTAGGTTATTTTATTTAAACATCAAAATATTTTTTACTTGTGGCGCTGATTGTTTCATCTTATAATTAGCTAACACTCGCTGCTCAGAGCTATGACTGGAGACAGTTTTCAGATGATGTGCAGACATCAGGTATGGGCATAGAGCAGGGGGTCAGCAACCTGTAGATCGCGATCTACCAATAGATAGGTGAATGGTAGATCGCAGTCTGGGCTTGCTGACCCCCCCATTCCAGAGCATCAAACAGTGCAATGCAGAGGGACTACTTGTAAAGTTGGAGCTGTAGTAGGGAGCAAAAGCCGCAAAAGCCAATGCCTCCTCTGTAATGCTGGCACCTGTCCCATGCGGAGTGATACCAACTGCACTCCACCTCTTATCCTGGCTGGCAGTCTCCAGAGTGGTGCCAGCAGCAGGAAAGAAGAGATCTTCAAGTCAGTGTAAAGCAATACACTGGGCATAATAGATGTATTGTGTTGCTTTCTTGCCACCTGCTTTAACCCCGTTGGATCATGCGGTTGAGGGGCGCTTGCAGAGTGGCCCCATTTGCTTGAATTAGTCGCGGTTGGCAGGCGTTAGCACCCACCAAAAGCAAAAGGGGGCTTAATTCCTGCTGCAGCATGTGTATACCAATGGAAGTAGGGCTGGGGGCCGTAAAATCACCCCCCCCCCCAAACTTTACATGTGAATGAGCCCTAAGGGTGCCATTGCCTAATGCAACTAAGGACTCATTCAGAAGTGCAACAGGCACTACTGCACCTCTGGAAAATGATCCGAGTGTGTTTGACAGGTGGTGAGGAGGCAATATGTTGCCTCCTCACCACCTGATTTAAACCCATGATTGCTGTGCAATGCATGTGATTTCAACATGGTAGTACAGCAATTAGAGGTTTAAATCAGGTGTGGGGAGGCGACACTGTGCCCAGTGATCTTTGACTTCTCCCATGTTGTTCAGGTGAATCACCACCTCTTTAAGGTTGCCTACCCATGACATAAAGTCATTGTTTAATGGTAAAATCAGGGTCAGGACAAGGTTATCAGGGCAAACTGTACCTCCCCCCCAATTATATGCAAGCTTAGGGGATCCTACCCACAACAGTCATTCACTTGTCAAAATTACCGTGCAGCTTCAGATCTGTCAGTCAGATTTTGCTTGGACCTAGAAGTGTGCAGTGACATTGTGAGACCTTCCTGCTGTGTTCTCTGCCTCTGCTGGTCTCCTTGTGCCGGAACCAAAAATAATAGCACGTGTGCCAGTCACAGTGGAGTATGTAGTTGCACAGGTTAGGGAGAAAGGATGGGTTGTATATGTCAGGTCACCTAGTTATGAATTAACCACTTGAGTACAGGACACTTTTACGCCCTTCCTGTCCAGGCCAACTTTCAGCCTTGGGCGCTCTCACACTTTGCAACACTATACCCAAACAAAATTGTTATAATTTTTTGAGACAGATAGAGCTTTATTTTGGTGGTATTTATTAACACCACTGGATTTTTTTTCTTTGCGATTTAAGTGAAAAAATACAGAAAATGTTGGAAAAAACATTTTTTTTGTAGTTTCTATTAAAACACTTTGCGAATAAGTACTTTTTCTTGAAAAGTTTAGGCCAAAATTTATATTGCTACATTTCCTTGGTTAAATGAACTGAAATCAGTGCATATTATTTAGGCTCTGTTCACATCTTTGTGTTCCGAATCACGGGCGGAATCGCAGCGAGATTCGAAATAGCAGCAAATTGCTGGATGCCCGTGCGTTCCCTGTCGCTTCCAATGGCACCCCAATTGAGGCAGGATTTTGCCATGATTCTTCAGGCGACAATTGGTAAAATTGCAATACAGAATCGCGAGACACCTGTTGCCCAAAAGAAGCCGTGATTGGGGTGCCATTGGAAGTGACAGGGAATGCACGGTCATCCTGCGATTTGCCACTATTTCCAAATTGCAGGCAATTCTGCCCGCTATTCGGAACACCAAGATGTGAACAGAGCCTAAATAATATGCACTGATTTCAGTTCATTTAACCAAGGAAATGTAGTAGACAATCCAAGGTATTTAGCAAGAGGCATGGCAGGTTTTTGAAATTGTTATTTTTTTCCCACATAGCTTTGGAAAATGAAGAAATTAAATACAATTTTTTTTTCACAAAAATTGTCATATTAACAAGTTCTTTTTCACACACGGCATAGGCAAACTTGCAATTACACCAAAATACATTCTGCTACTCCTCCTGAATATAGTGATACCACATGTGTGAGACTTTTTCACAGCCTAGCCACATTGAGAGGCCAACATCCAAGGAGCACCTTCAGGCAGCTGTGACGGATATACTGCTAATGGATGGCAGTGATGGCTGCTCTGTGACGGGTACACTGATTAGTCTGCGCTGATGGTGTGGTGAGAGGTACACTGATAGGTGATACGTCATATGATGTTCACCCAGAGGGATGAAAGGCCTGCCCAGCCTATTGACAGATGGGTAATCCTTTCATCCTTCCTGGTGGATGTCATATGATGTCCTCCTGGTCTCGCCGCTCATGTGAGCCCCCGGGGGGTGTGCAGCACAGCGATCAGTGGTGAGCTGTGTCCCTCGGACACAGCGCATCACCGATCAGGGTAAAGAGCCAATCACATTGGCTCTTTACCACGTGATCGCTGTGTCCAATCGCAGCTGATCACAACTGTCAACAAAGACCAGTAACTGGCTCTTACTAGCTTCTTCTCCTCACATACCGATGTGAGCAGAAGAATCTGAGAACAGTGAGTTACTGACTTAATGCCTTGTTTACTGTGCCCTGATTGCCCCATAATAAAGAGTACCTGTCATAGCAGCGATCGGTGTACCTGTCACTGCATCCATCAGTGTAAAGAGCCAATGACATTGGAAAATGTTAAATATTTAGTAGCTAATACATCAGGTAAAAAAGGGGTGGAAAACAGCAACTTTTGCAGTTTTAACACTAGGCACATGCTTATGTTGATGTTGCTTTAAATTTAAAAAAGGTGCTATTTGGACTTTTTTGCTTAACTGCTTGCTGACCAGCGCACGCTGATTTATGTTGGCAGAATGGTGCTGGTGGGCAAAAGGGCATACAAGTACGTCCCCTTTAAGAAGTGGTGCTGTGGGTTCCTATGCGCGCGCCCACGGTGGTCTCTGTGACCAAGACCGCGGGTCCTGCAGACTCAATGTCCACCGGGTGCCCGCAATCGTTTCACGGAGAGGTAGAACAGGAAGATGCTTTTGTAAACAAAGCATTTCCCCGTTCTGCCTAGTGACAGGACAGAGATCACTGTTCTCTGGCATCGAGAACAGCGATCGCTGTCATGTGAGGTGTAGCCCCTCCCCCCCCCCCCCACAGTTAGAATCACTCCCTAGGACACACTTAAAGTGGATGTAAACCCGAATTTTTTTTTATATCATACTGTAGAGTATAAGATTTCCTATCATTTGAGCCCAGTCTTGCCACACAGAGTTAATCCATCTCTGAGCAATCCTCTTTTATTGTTCAGTGAGATAAATCTTGACAAACTGAGGAAAACTTTGTCAAATCCTCCCCCTTGCTGTGAGTGACAGGTGATTTACATATTTCGTGCACTAGCCTAAGAGACATGCAGTAATTTTTAATTCTCTCCCACTCCTTTCTTCAGCAGCTCTGAAAGGATTGGCTGTTCCACACCTCAGCATGATTTGGCATGCTGAAGTCATGTGGTTACTTTCCTGTCTTTTCACTGGATGTTAGAGATCATAGCAGAAGTTCAGTGTTAGAAATACACAGGAGAAAATGCATATTGACAAGGGGAGTGTAGAGGTGGGCGGGGAGTCTACTGACATCACGACTCCACCCACCGAGCTTTTTTTTTGGGTCTAATAACAGACAGAGGGGAGACATTTGACAGGTAAAGATACATGCAGGAGGCATGTATATCCTTATAGATAACCCCTATGGCAGTAGTTTAGAAAGGATGACATTGGGTTTACATCCACTTTAATCTCTTCACCGCCCCCTAGTGGTTAACCCCTTCACTGCCAGTGTTATTTACACAGTAATCAATGCATTTTTATAGCACTGATCGCTGTATAAATGACAATGGTCCCAAAATAGTGTCAAAAGTGTCCGATGTGTCCGCCATAATGTCAAAGTCCCGTTAAAAATCGCAGATCGCCGCCATTACTAGTAAAACCAATCAATATACGCTTATTGCGATTTTTTTTTACCAAAAATATGTAGAAGAATACATATCAGCCTAAACTGAGGAAAAGAAGTGTTTTTTTTAAATATTTTTTGGGGGGTTATTTATTAATTCAAAAAGTAAAAAATATTGCATTTTTTAGAAAATTGTCGCTGTTTTTTTGTTTATAGTGCAAAAAATAAAAACCGCAGAGACGATCAAATACCACCAAAAGAAAGCTGTATTTGTGGGAAAAAAAGGACGTCAATTTTGTTTGGGTACAACGTTGCACGACCGCACAATTATCAGTTAAAGCGAGTTAGTTAGTTAGTTAGTGCTCTGGTCAGGAAGGGGGTAAATTCTTCCGGGGCTGGAGTAGTTAAAACAGCTTGAATAATTTAATAAAACTAAAACATGCAAAAACTTGTGAGGGTAGATTCACATCAGATGTGGTGGGACTATATTGGGTGGCTATTCCAGGACAGTTCTGGGTAAGTGAAGTCAAAGGATCAACAGGACTGCAAGCACTGAGCTGTTTCAAGAAGTAAGTAATAGCATTTCTCGTACTGTAACTATTTCAATACAGGTTTCCTTTAACCGGTTCAATACAGGGCATTTTCACCCCCTTCCTTCCCAGGCCAATTTTTAGTTTTCAGCACTGTCGCACTTTAAACAAAAATTGCGCGGTCGTGCGACGTTGTACCCCAAAAAAATTGACGTCCTTTTTTCCCCACAAATAGAGCTTTCTTTTGGTGGTATTTGATCACCTCTGCGGTTTTTATTTTTTGCGCTATAAACAAAAGAAGAGCGACAATTTTGAAAAAAACACAATTTTTTAACTTTTTGCTATAATAAATATCCCAATTTAAAAAAAAAAAAACAAATTTTTTCCTCAGTTTCGGCCGATACGTATTCTTCTGCATATTTTTGGTAAAAAAAATCGCAATAAGCGTATATTGATTGGTTTGCGCAAAAGTTATAGCGTCTACAATATACGGGATAGATTTATGGCATTTAAAAAAAAAAATTATTTTTTAATTTTTTTTTAGCGGCGATCGCGATTTTTTTCGTGACTGCAACATTATGGCGGACACATCGGACACTTTTGACACATTTTTGGGACCATTCACATTTATACAGTGATCAATGCTATAAAATTGCTACTAGGGGGACACAAGGGGTTAATATGTTTCCTAAGGGAGTGTTTCTAACTGTAGGGGGCGGGGACGTACAAGGGGAGGAGACCGATCAGTGTTCCGCTGTACTAGGAACACAGATCGCTCTCCTCACAACTGACAGGATGTGGATCTGTGTGTTTACACACACAGATCCACGGTCCAGCCTGGTTACAGGGCAATCGCGGGTGCCCGGCGGACATTGCGACCGCCGCGCACACGCACTGGGTCCCGAGCAACGCGGCGGCGCGCGCGAGCCCCCTAGACGGGCGGGAATCCCAGGCCGTCATATGACGTCCACCCAGGATGGGAGATCCCATCTGTGGACGTCATATGTCTATGGCTGGGTAGGGAAGTGGTTAAGGACCAATTCACACCATAGAAATGCAGTCCCATTTTTTGTGTGAGTTTTTGATGCATTTTTGGTGTGTTTTTGATGCAGTCCAGTGCATTTATCCCCTCTTTTGTTAACCTTAAATAAGGACATGTGTGTTCCAGTGCATTTTTGGAGCGTGTAGGTGCAATCCGTTATGTTCCAGTGCATTTTTGATGCAATTTACAGCCTTTCAGTACAGCCTAGTGCAGGAAAAATGCAGCATGTTCTATTTTTTTTCTGAAACTGGAACGCACTGGAACTGCAAGCACTGGTGTGAACCATGCCATTGAAAACCATATAACCTACTTTCCATGCATTTTTGAGGCAGAAAAAAACGTACTGGACTGCTGTTATATTTTCTGAGTTGTGAGAGACACAAGACTCTGGTCTCGAACAACTGATGTTTATTTCAGTACTCACTGTACACTCTAATATGCAGCTCAGGACAGGTATCTCTTAGTATGCTCCCCTTACATTGTGTTGCATCACACGCGGGTCCTCACTGCCTTCTAAGATGGCTTCCATGCCCCTTAACCTTTGTCATCACTCCTGGGTGGAGCCAGCCTTAAAGTGACAGTGCATGCAGAACCCTTTGGTTATAACACCTTCCATCCATCCCCAAACAAAAAAACACAACAAAACCAAGAACAGGCCAAAACAGTAACCAATCTACTGTCCAACAATAGTTCTCCAAACACAAGAGATTCACAGGACCTCACCTGTGTCCAGATGTGAGACCAATCTTCCAGGGACAGCTACGGGGATAAAATGGCATCAGATCACTTTCAGCAACCGGTTGAAAGTCTTGTAACCGTTCCTGCAGCTGAACCCGGTCCGAGAGGGTGACAGTGTTGTTAAGGGTGGGCACCCAGCGAGTCGGGGCCGGAGGAAACAGGGCTGGCCCGAATGGACACCGGCGGGGCAAAGAAGGGATCCACTAGCCCAGAGGGTGGACAGACCTCCAGACCAGAGCTATAGTGCTCTGTTGGAGCTGAGTTCCAAAGTTCAGAGTCCCCCCAAACATCACTCCCGGTGCATCCTGATCCGCTGGGTGCAGACCCTTGAGACACTGGTGATTTGGCGGGCATCAGGAATTTGGGCAGCTGAGAACAAGGACACAGTTGGTCCGCATGCCGTCTGCAAATGGAATCATCTTCCAGGCAGACCCTATACATCTTGGGTCCCAAAGTCTCTGCAATGATAGCAGGAAGCCAATGGGTGTTGGAAGCCTCATAAGATTGGGCTCATACCTTTTGTTGTGCTGTGAACCAGGGGAGCTCATTGTGTTTAATTATCTTGTTTTGGGACTGCAGTACATGTTCCTAGACCGTTTGAGGGCGGAGCATGTACAAAACAGTCCATGGTTGCCGACCCAGAAGGAGTTCAGCTGGAGTTTTCCCGGTGGTTGCATGTGGTGTGTTTCTATAAGCAGAAAGGAACGAGTCCAGCTACTGGGGTGACAATTTACTTGCAGCCACTGTAGCTTTGAAATAGCATTTGAAAGTCTGCACAATCCATTCTGCTTGGCTATTTGTAGCCGGGTGGTAAGGTGTCCTCAACTTATGATTGATGTTGTGGGCAATCAGGAAACTCTGAAACTCCTGACTGGTGAATTATTCCCCGTAGGTGAAACCAGGGAACCGTGGGCCAAGTCTGGGGCTGGACGCACCCTCGATTAAAAAGAATTGCTTGCTCTACATGTTTCGCAACTTGAACTGTCACTTCTTCAGGAGCTTCAATGTTTCTAGTTAGAAAGACATACTTTAATTAGAATACAATACAGATTATAAGTATTAAGGTACAAAAGTGCATCAGTATACAAAACATACATGAACTCACTAATAATACAGTGCTTGAACAAAAAGTTTCAACGCTCACCGACGCCAGAGAAAACGTGACCGCAAAAATTCCCCCTCCAAAAGGAGATAGTAACCGCGGACCCTAATGCTGGGCCACAGCCAAAAGTAGGCACATAAGTCAGGATGTGGGGATGCACAGGGTAACTATGAATGTGAAAAATATTTACATAGTTACATAGTTACATAGTAGGTGAGGTTGGAAAAAAGCACAAGTCCATCAAGTCCAACCTATGTGTGATTATGTGTCAGTATTACATTATATATCCCTGTATGTTGCGGTCATTCAGGTGCTTATCTAATAGTTTCTTGAAGCTATCGATGCTCCCCGCTGAGACCACCGCCTGTGGAAGGGAATTCCACATCCTTGCTGCTCTTACAGTAAAGAACCCTCTACATAGTTTAAGGTTAAACCTCTTTTCTTCTAATTTTAATGAGTGGCCACGAGTCTTGTTAAACTCTCTTCTGCGAAAAAGTTTTATTTCTATTGTGGGGTCACCAGTATGGTATTTGTATATCGAAATCATATCCCCTCTCAAGCGTCTCTTCTCCAGAGAGAATAAGTTCAGTGCTCGCAACCTTTCCTCATAACTAAGATCCTCCAGACCCTTTATTAGCTTTGTTGCCCTTCTTTGTATTCGCTCCATTTCCAGTACATCCCATTGGTGCCCAGAACTGGACAGCATACTCCAGGTGCGGCCGGACCAGAGTCTTGTAGAGTGGGAGAATTATCGTTTTATCTCTGGAGTTGATCCCCTTTTTAATGCATGCCAATATTCTGTTTGCTTTGTTAGCAGCAGCTTGGCATTGCATGCCATTGCTGAGCCTATCATCTACTAGGACCCCCAGGTCCTTTTCCATCCTAGATTCCCCCAGAGGTTCTCCCTCCAGTGTATAGATTGCATTCATATTTTTGCCACCCAAATGCATTATTTTACATTTTTCTACATTGAACCTCATTTGCCATGTAGTTGCCCACCCCATTAATTTGTTCAGATCTTTTTGCAAGGTTTCCACATCCTGCGGAGAAGTTATTGCCCCGCTTAGCTTAGTATCGTCTACAAATACAGAGATTGAACTGTTTATCCCATCCTCCAGGTCGTTTATGAACAAATTAAATAGGATTGGTCCCAGCACAGAACCCTGGGGAACCCCACTACCCACCCCTGACCATTCCGAGTACTCCCCATTTATCACCACCCTCTGAATTTGCCCTTGTAGCCAGTTTTCAATCCATGTACTCACCCTATGGTCTATGCCAACGGACCTTATTTTGTACAGTAAACGTTTATGGGGAACTGTGTCAAATGCTTTTGCAAAATCCAGATACACCACATCTACGGGCCTTCCTTTATCTAGATGGCAACTCACCTCCTCATAGAAGGTTAGTAGATTGGTTTGGCAAGAACGATTCTTCATGCTGATTACCGCTAATGATACCTTTCTTATTACTAAAATATTGTATATAGTCCCTTATCATCCCCCCCAAGAGTTTACATACTATTGATGTTAGGCTAACTGGTCTGTAATTCCCAGGGATGTATTTTGGGCCCTTTTTAAATATTGGTGCTACATTGGCTTTTCTCCAATCAGCTGGTACCATTCCAGTCAGTAGACTGTCTGTAAAAATTAGGAACAACGGTCTGGCAATCAGGGCATTTAGGGGCAGAAATCTGAATGCACCCAAATCACATTCAAGAGCTAGAACTAAATGCAGGTAAACACGTCTAAAAGCGCCTTAACACCAGGCGTACTTAACGCTTGAGCATTTATTCGGTTTAATGGCCAATGAAATAAATAAACACTCAAACACTTGGCATGCCTGAATGAGTCTAAACATGCCTAAACACATTTGAAAAACACAGCTTTAGGTGTTTTTAACGCTATTTTCCTTCTGTCAGGAGAAGAGCGTTCAGAAGAGCACGGTGTGCATGAGGCTTAAATAGGATAAAGAGTGGAGTTCTTGCAGAAACGGCTGACATTCCTCTACAGACAGGCAGACAGACATAAAACTCAATAGGAATCAGAATAGAGGCTACAGCAAAAAAATAAACGAATCTATTCAGATTATGCCATGCAATCCTACTGTTTATTCTTCCTGCCTTGTTTTTCTACTACTGCCCACAATGTCCAGTTTTGCAGGCGGCACTTATCCTAACCTCATCGAACCCAATGAATAGGGAGGGCACAACTATTTGGGCCCGACAACATGGGCATGTGGTCACCCCTCTCTCTAAAAAAAAAAAAATACCTTAGAATTAAAAGGTACTATACCTTTTAAATAATTTAAACAGCGATTGGGTGGGAAAAACAAGTATTACATGACCTTAGGAATATTCGGGAAGGTCACGTAATACTTTGGAAAGTTCTGGAATAGGAATAAGCGGGGCTCCGTTATATGATGAGCCCCGCTTATTCCTATTCCAGAACTTTCCAAAGTATCACGTGACCTTCCCGAATGGGTCAGCTGCCAGTGGGTCTGTGTTGGCCGTGGCAAGCTCCCCACCCCTGCTTCCCTCCCTTGTCGCAAAGCACTTTATGTATTGTAACCCTTTTTATTGAAAGGGGGACTGGTAATTATGATTTATGCTATTTGTGTTCGAGTCCTTAATGACTGAGCAAATTTGGATTTGCATTTAATAAAAGTTGTACATTTAATTATTAATAAATTATCAGTATGATGTTATTTATTTATTTATATTTATTTACACCAATAAACGTGCTGCTGCTGCCAAAAATGTTGGCATTAAGTGTGTCCGTGTTTTATTTATTTATTATATAGGTTAGTATTCGGGAGAGAATAAGGTGTGGCCTGCATTCTCATGTCCTCTACCACATTGCAGGTAGAAAGGAGATAAAGAAAACCAGTGGCGAATAAGTCACTGAAATCGCCCTCCTGTCCCCAGCAATCTAGGAATGAGTTGTGATTCAATGGAAAATGTCTGCTGGCTAAAGATGTGTTTAGAGACAGTTACCGCAGGAATAGGACATGTTCATCATGAATGTAATCTTCAAAGGTGATTATATTCCGCACTGCAGTCTAAACTTTCCTTTGTAGCTTTTAGATCAGAATCGTAGGACAATTTGAAACAGAAAAGAAACAGTCTGAATAACATTTTGGTTAGAAGCCATTCCAATATCAGAGCTGCTTATACTGGCAACAGATTATATGCATGGATGAATCAGATCATTTTGGCTTCTGAAAATCAGACAACACTTTTGATAACTCATCTGATATTCATTTCAAGGGACTTATGAGATTGGAAGAATATTGATGTTAAATTTATTCTGACAGATCTCTCACGTGTGCAATAATTCTGGGCAGATCTGGGGAAAGGCTGCAAAGAGATGTGGCAGAATTTAGCGGAAGTGGTCGTAATTATTTTCTACTGGCAAATGTTTAGCTGATGAACACACTTGACATGAGAAAACAGTTCTATGCAAATAAAATGTGAAATCACACAGAACGATAGGATTTCCAGCAAAACTTTTATAGGAGTAGCCCAGTAGGGGCTGCAGAATATAGTAGTTCCACTGGTCACCCTGCCCCAGCCTGGCATTCACTTCTAGACACTCCAAGACAATGAACAAGTCCATCAGCTTTGTTGTTGTATTTTTATTGAGGGATTAGAACTTGAATGGGGATAAGTAATTCATGGGATGCCCAGAAAATGATTCTTGCATGGTATGGGACAATTCAGACATTCTCCTTCCGCACAACACTTGCTGCAGACTATCTCCGCCTTCCTTCTAGAAGCCTCTAGAAGCAGAAGGGAGGAAACCGAAAGATGTAACTAGCTGTGAGTCACCAGCCTACTCTAAACCACTCCCAGCCACAGATCAAAACAAACAGGCCTAGCCAGGCCTGTCTGAATTTACCTGCACTGACAAAAATCTAAACTCTAGCACCTACCTAGGTAGAGGGTGCTCCACTTGTGGTGGTAAAGGATCAGGAGTCTCACCTGTGTCCATAGGCTGCTTGGTTTTTATCAAACCCAAAATAATATTTGTGAGCTTGCAAAGTAAAAATAATGCAATAAAAACTCAATTAGATTGAACGGACAGCAGTATCTACAATGTATCACAAATCTGAGTAGGATGTGTAACAAGTTCCAACCAAACAATAAAAAGTGTGCTATCCTTGTGCTAGGTATATGTAAATAAATCACATAAGAAATACAATAAAGGTGCATTAAACACATGATGAACTCATCCTTAATTGACATATCTGTGAAAATATCGTGCCTGGCGGGTGTCTATAGTATGCCTGTAAAGAGGCGCAGTTTTCCCGTGTTTAGAACAGCACTGCAGCAAAATAACATTTCTAAAGGAAAAAAGTAATTTAAAACTGATTGCGGCTGTAATGAATTGTCGGGTCTCGGCAATATAGATGAAACTAATTGAAAAAAAAACGGCATGGGGTCCCCCCCCCAGCCCATTACCAGGCCCCTTGGGTCTGGTATGAATATTAAGGGGAACCCCGAACCAAAAATTTAAAAAAATGCATGGGGGTCCCCCCAAAATCCATACCAGGCCCTTATCCAAGCACACAACCTGGCAGGCCGCAGGAAAAAGAGGGGGGACAAGAGAACGCCCCCCCTCCTGAACCATACCAGGCCACATGCCCTCAACATGGGGAGGGTGCTTTGGGGTCTGACCCCAAAGCACCTTGTCCCCATGTTGATGTGGACAAGGGCCTTATCCCCACAACCCTTGCCCGGTGGTTGTGGGGGTATCTGGGCGGGGGGCTTATCGCAATCTGGAAATCCCATTTAACAAGGGGACCCCTAGATCCCTGCCTCCCCTCAATGTGAATAGGTAACGGGGTACGGGGTAATATTCATACCAGACCCAAAGGGCCTGGTAATGGACTGGGGGGGACCCCATGCCATTTTTTTAAATGAGTTTTATCTGTATTGCCGAGAGCCGACAATTCATTACAGCCATGATCAGTTTTAAATGAAAATTTTTCCTTTACAAATGCCATTTTGCTGCGGTACTGTTCTAAACACGGGAAAAATGCGCCAATTTACAGGCATACTATAGACACCCCCCAGGCATGATATTTAAAGGAATATTTAATTTTTATTGTTTCACTTTAAGCATTAAAAGAATCACTGCTCCCGAAAAAACGTCCGTTTAAAAAAAAAAAAATTTGCATTGATACATGTCCCCTGGGACAGGACCCAGGTCCCCAAACACTTTTTATGACAATAACTTGCATATAAGCCTTTAAAATTAGCACTTTTGATTTTTCATGTTACATAGTAGGCGAGGTTGAAAAAAACCACAAGTCCATCAAGTCCAACCTATGTGTGATTATGTGTCAGTATTACATTGTATATCCCTGTATGTTGCGGTCATTCAGGTGCTTATCTAATAGTTTCTTGAAGCTATCGATGCTCCCCGCTGAGACCACCGCCTGTGGAAGGGAATTCCACATCCTTGCTGCTCTTACAGTAAAGAACCCTCTACGTAGTTTAAGGTTAAACCTCTTTTCTTCTAATTTTAATGAGTGGCCACGAGTCTTGTTAAACTCTCTTCTGCAAAAAAGTTTTATTTCTATTGTAGGGTCACCAGTACGGTATTTGTATATTGAAATCATATCCCCTCTCAAGCGTCTCTTCTCCAGAGAAAATAAGTTCAGTGCTCGCAACCTTTCCTCATAACTAAGATCCTCCAGACCCTTTGTTAGCTTTGTTGCCCTTCTTTGTGCTCGCTCCATTTCCAGTACATCCTTCCTGAGGACTGGTGCCCAGAACTGGACAGCATACTCTAGGTGCGGCCGGACCAGAGTCTTGTAGAGTTGGAGAATTATCGTTTTATCTCTGGAGTTGATCCCCTTTTTAATGCATGCCAATATTCTGTTTGCTTTGTTAGCAGCAGCTTAGCATTGCATGCCATTGCTGAGCCTATCATCTACTAGAACCCCCAGGTCCTTTTCCATCCTAGATTCCCCCAGAGGTTCTCCCCCCAGTGTATAGATTGCATTCATATTTTTGCCACCCAAATGCATTCTTTTACATTTTTCTACATTGAACCTCATCTGCCATGTAGTTGCCCACCCCATTAATTTGTTCAGATCTTTTTGCAAGGTTTCCACATCCTGCGGAGAAGTTATTGCCCTGCTTAGCTTAGTATCGTCTGCAAATACAGAGATTGAACTGTTTATCCCATCCTCCAGGTCGTTTATTAACAAATTAAATAGGATTGGTCCCAGCACAGAACCCTGGGGAACCCCACTACCTACCCCTGACCATTCCGAGTACTCCCCATTTATCACTACCCTCTGAACTCTCCCTTGTAGCCAGTTTTTAATCCATGTACTCACCCTATGGTCCATGCCAACGGACCTTATTTTGTACAGTAAACGTTTATGGGGAACTGTGTCAAATGCTTTTGCAAAATCCAATACACCACATTTACGGGCCTTCCTTTATCTAGATGGCAACTCACCTCCTCATAGAAGGTTAGTAGATTGGTTTGGCAAGAATGATTCTTCATGAATCCATGCTGATTACTACTAATGATACCGTTCTCATTACTAAAATCTTGTATATAGTCCCTTATCATCCCCTCCAAGAGTTTACATACTATTGATGTTAGGCTAACTGGTCTGTAATTCCCAGGGATGTATTTTGGGCCCTTTTTAAATATTGGTGCTACATTGTCTTTTTTCCAATCAGCTGGTACCATTCCAGTCAGTAGACTGGAAAAATTAGGTACAATGGTCTGGCAATCACTTGACTGAGTTCCCTAAGTACCCTCGGATGCAAGCCATCTGGTCCCGGTGATTTATTAATGTTAAGTTTCTCAAGTCTAATTTTAATTCTGTCCTCTGTTAACCATGGAGGTGCTTTCTGTGTTGTGACATAAGGATAAACACTGCAGTTTTGGTTACTGAAGCCCCCCCGATTCACTCGTGAAGACTGAGGAGAAGAATAAATTCAATACCTTCGCCATCTCCCCATCCTTTTTTAACCAGATGTCCTTCCTCATTCTTTATGGGGCCAATATGGTCTGTCCTCCCTTTTTTACTGTTTACATACTTAAAGAATTTCTTGGGTTTTTTTTTGCTCTCCTCCGCTATGTGTCTTTCATGTTCTATCTTAGCCATCCTAATTGCACCCTTACATTTCTTGTTGCATTCCTTATAAAGTCTGAATGCTGAGTATGATCCCTCAACCTTGTATTTTTTGAAGGCCTTCTCCTTTGCTTTTATATGCATTTTTACATTGGAGTTAAGCCATCCAGGATTTTTATTCGCTCTTTTAAATTTATTACCCAATGGGATACATTGGCTAATGCCCTTATTTAATATACTCTTAAAGCAAACCCATCTCTCCTCCGTATTCTTTGTTCCTAATATTTTATCCCAATCTATGCCTTTTAGCAAGGTTTGTAGTTTAGGGAAGTTGGCTCTTTTGAAATTCAGTGTCTTTGTATTCCCTTTAGGTTTCCTATTTGTGTGATTTATACTAAAACTAATTGACCTGTGATTGCTGTTACCTAAATTGCCCTGTATTTCCACATCCGTGATCAGGTCTGTATTGTTGGTAATCAGTAGATCCAGTAATGTTTTATTTCTAGTTGGTGCGTCCACCATCTGACCCATAAAATTGTCCTGTAAGACATTAAGGAACTGGCAAGCCTTAAATGAATGTGCGGTTCCCTCCGCCCAGTCTATGTTTGGATAATTAAAATCCCCCATCATGATAACACTTCCCATCCTTGCTGCTAATCCAAATTGTGATAGGAGATCTGTCTCCACTTCCTCCCTCAGGTTAGGGGGCCTATAGCATACTCCCAGTATTATTTTCCCCTTAGCTTCATCCCTTTGGAGCTCCACCCATAAGGATTCCACCTCCTCCCTAGCTCCCTCAGTGATGTCATCTCTCACATTCACTTGTATATTATTCTTGATATATAGGCATACCCCTCCCCCCTTTTTACCCTCTCTATCCTTGCAGTAAAGGGTATACCCTTGAATGTTTGCCAGCCAATCATGAGAGCTGTTGAACCAGGTCTCTGAAATTCCCACAAAATCCAAATCCTCTTCGTACAACAGTATCTCTAGTTCACCCATCTTGTCCGCCATGCTCCTGGCATTGGTGAACATGCCACATAGTTTAGACTGGTCACATATTGTCCTCGTATTGGGTGTTTTGAGATTGCAAATAGGACTTGCTACTATACTTACCTTGTGTTTTTGTGCTTTGGTCAACCTACCACTAATGCCCCCAATACTACCCTCTGGAATATCTTCCACACTGACTATCTCTACCTCTGGACCCTCCCCCCCATTGCCTAGTTTAAAAACCCCTCTAACTTTTTGGCCATCTTCATTCCCAGCAGATCTGCACCCTCCTCATTTAGGTGCAGTCCATCCCTTCTATAGTACCGGTTATCGACTGAGAAGTCGGCCCAGTCCTCCAGCAACCCAAACCCCTCCTTACTACACCAGCTCCTCAGCCACTTGTTAGCTTCCCTAATCTCCCTCTGCCTTTCTGGTGTGGCTCGATGTACCGGTAGTATTCCTGAAAATACTACTTTGGAGGTCCTTTTCCTCAATTTAGCTCCTAAGTCCCTAAAATCGTTCTGCCTCTGACTTTGTCATTGGTGCCAACGTGCACCATGACAGCTGGGTCTTCCCCAGCCCCACCCAGTAATCTGTCCACAAGATCCGTGAAATGCCGAACCCGAGCGCCCGGTAGACAAGGTCTTCAGGTCTTGGTTACAGATTGCCCTCTCTGTCTTTCTAAGAATTGAGTCCCCTACCACCAGAATCTGTCTTTCCTTTCCCTTCGCTGCCCCCCCCTCACTCTCACTGGAGGAGTTCTTCCCCTGGCAGCTAGGAGAGTCCCTCAGCTCCAGCAGTGCTGGTCCCTAACTGGTTTCACCAATGTCACTCAATGGAGCGTACTTATTGGGATGCTCCAGTCCTGGATTGGCCTCACTGGCACTTACCCCTCTATCTTTCCTGACTGTCACCCATCTACTCTTTGCTAGTGCCTGCACCTCTTTGTCTCCACCCGCCTCTGTGCTGGCCCCTGCCGGCACCTGTCGTGTAAGTTCCTGGCTCTCCTTTAGTATGGAGGGACTTCTCAGTGCTGGCAGTTGCTTCCCCAGATTCAGAACCTGGGCGTCCAGGGAAACAATGTGCTTACATTTTGCACAGCAGTATTCACCCTCGATCAGATGATCAAGGAACGCATACATGCAGCAAGATGTACAAAGAGCCGCCTCTCCACACCCGTCGGGGGTTAGTGCCCCATAGACTTTAACGATGTTCCGGCGACTTTTGAATTTTCCCCCGAACACCACATATTGTTCGGTGTCCGCCCGAACATCCGAACAACCAAAGTTGGGCCCGAACTTATGCTCGGGTCGAACCGTTCGCCCATCCCTACTTACCAGATGTTCTGATCCCACAAGGAGGCCATCAGACGCCTTGCTGCATAGCAGGCATATTCACCACGATCTTGCATGCAAAGGTTCCACGATCTCCTAAGCCAAGATAGACTCCATGGAGGAAGTTAAAGTACAGAGGAAAATCCGCATAGTGTAGTATTTCACCAAAATTTTTATAAAATTATAAAATCACAC
This sequence comes from Aquarana catesbeiana, assembly GCF_042186555.1. Taxonomy (NCBI): domain Eukaryota; kingdom Metazoa; phylum Chordata; class Amphibia; order Anura; family Ranidae; genus Aquarana; species Aquarana catesbeiana. The sequence goes on from NC_133327.1 coordinate 187,805,964, forward strand.
TTACAATTCTGAAGGAATTACATAGCATGTGTTAAAACAACCAGCAGGTCCAAGCAACCAGGCCAACTTGCGTAATAACGTCACGTTGTGAGGCCACTCACAACGCGCACGTTTCTCTGTAATCAGCGTCGTATGGGGAAATGAGGCTTGGTTTTTATCTCTAAATATGAGGAGTAGAGGTCCCTAAAGTAATCTGAACCCAAGAGCAAATATGTAATATGTTTTAGCCTACTATCCCTTAGATGTCATGGCAGCATTAGTTTCTTTTTTTCTTTTTTCCCATGGGGTTGATTTACTAAGGCAAATAGGCTGTTTATCCATCCAGTCATGTGCAAGCAAAAATAAGTTTTGTTTTACTTTTTCCTTGCACATGATTAGCTGTTCTTTCCAAAGTGAATTTTTACCATATTCACTAAGCTAAGACAAAGTTCCCTTTCAAAGTGAACAGCCTTTTGCCTTTAGTAAATTAACCCCATTCGTCATGAAGTTCACAACTACATCAGCATATATTGGTGAATTTTGTTAAGCCAAGAGTACAATATGAGTTGCTGTGCAAGTGAACTGATGTTTTACAGGGTGATCAAAATGTAAAGCATCTATAACCCCCTCAGATCTGCCCTACTGATGTCTAAATGTAGGAATTAACCTTTATGGTCTTAGAGCCCACTGGGCTTTGGAATTGTACTGAATTTGAATCTCTACTCAGCGCAGGCTGTACATTGACACCAGAATGGTAATACAGATAACCAAAATGATCTAGGCACACTCTAGGACAGGGGTCTCAAAGGCAGAGGCTTAATGGACTTGAAGTTTCGTAACAGCTAGAGGGCCGCTAGTTTGAGACCCCTGCTCTAGGTCATAACGATATCTGCTGGCTTCTCTTCAGGTCTTCATTAACCTACTGCCAACCTTTTTTTGAAAAACAAGTACAAGCACATTTTACCCTAATGCCGCGTACACACGAGCGGACTTTACGGCAGACTTTGCCCGGCGGACGGGATTTCGTCGGACAATTCGATGGTGTGTGGGCTCCAGCGGACTTTGTTTTCTCAAAAGTTAGACAGACTTAGATTTGAAACATGTTTCAAATCTATCCGACGGACTCAAGTCCGGTCGAAAAGTCTGCTCGTTTGTATGCTAGTTCGATGGACAAAAAGCCACGCTAGGGCAGCTATTGGCTACTGGCTATGAACTTCCTTATTTTAGTCCGGTCGTACGTCATCACGTACGATTTCGATGGACTTTGGTTGATTGTGTGTAGGCAAGTCCGTTCATTCAGAAAGTCCGTCGTAAAGTCCGTCGAAAAGCCCGCCGGGCAAAGTCTGCCGTAAAGTCCGCTCGTGTGTACGCGGCATTAGGGTAAAAGGGAACTAGCTGGAACCCAAAGACATGCATGCCTTCACCCCCACGTCCTGCCTTAGGTACACTCCTTTACACAGGTCATTAATCAGCATTTCCAATCCTGTAAGGTAATGTATAGAGCAGTGTTTCTCAACTCCAGTCCTCAAGGCACACCAACAGGTCATGTTTTCAGGATTTCCCTCAGATGAAACGGCTGTGGTAATTACTAAGGCAGTGAAACTGATCAAATCACCTGTGCAAAATAGTGGAAATCCTGAAAACATGACCTGTTGGTGCGCCTTGAGGACTGGATTTGAGAAACACTGGTATAGAGAAACACTGACTGACCGCATTAGTTATACAAAGACATGTGAGGTTTTTTCATTATTTGGAGGAAAATTTCATTATTCAGAAATTCGTATCCAAAGTTCTGAATCACAATAGTAATTTCAACGAATCCAAAATTAATTATAATAAATCTGAATCTGAATTTGGAAAGTCGGAAATTAATTTGTAAGTTTGTAAGTGTGAATTTGAACAAGTGAATTTAAAAATAAATTTGAAATGGAAACATATTGCAATGAATACAGTAAGGTATAAAAGTGAAATATGATGATGATTTCTACTTCGGTTGCTTCATAGAATAGAATGAAACAGAATAGAATAGAAAAGAAAAAAGTAGACTAGTATAGAAAAGAACAGAATAAAATACAATAGAAAATAATAGAGTAGAATAGAATAATATAACATAATAGAACAGAATAGAATAGACTAGGAAAAATAGAATCTAAAAGAATAGAACAGAAAAAAGAAGAATGTATATAGCCGTCTTCCAAAATTTGAATTTTTAATTTCATATGAATTTGAATTTTAAATCGATTTGAATACAACGCATATACAAAACAAATTCTGAAAATGGAACATTCTAACCTAACAAATAAGACAAAACAAAATTATTAACTTAATGAATGAATGAATCAGGCAGGCAACACTCCAAACCAAACAACTTTCCCCCAATACAGCCATAAATAATAACACAACACAAAATTATTTGGCAAATAATGGCTGTGGCGCTTTATTGGTTTGCAATTAAACATTCAAAATCCATAAGAATGTATTATTTAACCATAAATAAAGTAAATATTTAATATCTATATAAGCTCAGTTATTAGAACTCAAGCCATATTGTTCTAAAGAACAATAAATGTCCCCCCTAGCAATCCAGGGTAAGCAACCACAAAAATCACCAGCGACAAGGGTGGGAGGGAGGGTAGCTCTTTTGTCAAGACTTGACCAACTGCAAAAATGAGTGGGAGCTCTTCTCTATTTATAGGGCTCCCAGGAATTATAGAAAAATCCATCAATTCCAATTGGATAATTAATTCTCCTCAGAATTTAAAGAGACAGTGTCCTATATAATAAAATGCTATTACAAAAATCCTATAACACATGCGGAGAGGGGTGGGGCTGCCTCAAGCCCATGTAGGCGGGCCCAAATACCCATGCCCTCCTTTTACATTCTGCCGGAAGGTTACACAAGTTTGATCATTACTCTAACAAACATACCAAACTTCTGTAGTTTGGTCCCATCTTTGTGAAACATCATGCTTGACTGTCATGCTAGGTGCTGCCCTTTAGACCCCTTTCACACTGGGGCCACCCATGCATTAGCGGTAAAGCGCCACTCGATTTAGCGGTGCTTTACCGCTATTTAAGCGTCACTTTTCGGCCACTAGCGGAGTGCTATTAACCCCAAAGAAGAGGTTTAAAACACCCGTGTTGCGGCACTTCCAAATCGCTTTTGTGGCACTTTGGAAGTGCTGCCCATTCATTGCAATGGGCAGGGGCGACAACGCTTCCAAGCTGCCCCAAAGACGCTGCTTGCAGGACTTTTTAGGCTACTTTCACACTGAGGCACTTTACAGGCGCTACAGCGCTAAAAATAGCGCCTGTGTAGCACCTGTAAAGAGCCTCTCCTGTGTCTTCAGTGTGAAAGCCCGAGGGTTTTCACACTGGAGCGGTGCACTTGCAGGATGGTCAGAAAAGTCCTGCAAGCCGCATCTTTGCAGCACTGTAAGAGTGGTGTATTCACCGCTCCTAAAGTGCCCCTACCCATTGAAAACAATGGAGCAGCGCCGCCAAACCACCAGCAAAGCGCCACTGCAGCGGCACTTTACGGGTGGTTTTGACCCTTTTACGGCCGCTAGCGGGGCGTTAAAACCGTCCTGCTATCGGCCAAATAGCTTCGCTAAAATTACGGTTAAGTGGCGCTAAAAACAGCGCCGCTTTACCGCCGGCGCCCGCCCGCCCCAGTCTGAAAGTAGCCTTATGATGGCCGCAAGTGCACTGCCTGAGTGTAAAAGCACTCAGGCTTTTACACTCGGGCGGCATGGGAGGCAGTTTTTAGGCGCTTTACAGGCGCTATCTCTAGCGCTCAGTTGCCTGAAAACTGCCTCAGTGTGAAAGAGGTCTTACTGAATGCCATAAATGAGGGTCAAGACTATTAAAACAGCAGAATTAGTGTTATCCCGCTTTTATTTCCATACTGTTGTTTCAGTGATAACACCTCATAAAAGGTAAATATATATATATATATATATCACATCTATTCTGAAAGCCTATTCTTTTTATACTTTAACATATGTGACATCCTTACTGTATCTAGAGACACAAAAACATCATCAGTAGGAATATCAGATTTTGGTATAATAAAATTAATTAGTTTAATTAGCTGTAATAATAACTTGCATGGGTGCCGCAAACACGGAAGCAGAGTAACAGATTGTACAGGCCTGTGACATATGGAATCCATTTGTTCAAAGAACATAATGTTTGGCTGATCTCTTAAGAAGAAAGGAACACAACTTCATATGAATGGAAAAATACAATTCAGTTGCCTTTGAGAGATAATCTGGAAATAGTTACTGAAATTAATACCAGGCTGTCTATATTCAAACATAACATCAGCAATGCAAAAGTACTTAGAGCAATTAAAACCCACCCAAGACTACTATCTGTATATCCTTTGGAAAAATTTCCCTTCACTTCCCATTCAGCATGACATCTGCCATCTGGACAGGAAGTAAGGTTGAGCTCTCCTCAGGGAAAATAAAGATGGCAATTAAAATTAATTTAAAGTGGTATTAAAAGTTTTTCTTTTTTTTAAATAAAAAACAAGTCATACTTACTTGCTCTGTGTAATGGTTTTGCACAGAACAGCCCTGAGCCCTCTTTTCTCTGGTCCCCTGCCAGTGTTCTGTCAAATTAGCTAACTCATCAGAAACTCCAACCACCTCACTTCCGTTTTTTTTAAACCATCAGTAATTGGAGATTGACGAATTGCTGTTTGGACACAACACCGGAAACCGTTTACAGTCTGCTGCATGATATTATGAGCGGAGATTGTTACTTGCTCCGATGCTAACCAACAACATGGTGGCCTCTGAGGCGGCAACAACTTTGTTCTGTGGTGTCAAAAGAGCAAAAATCTTCCTGTACCGGACTGTATTCGGTTGCCGGTGTTGTGTCCAAGCAGCAATTCATTGAAATCTCCAAATACTGATGGTTTAATAAAACCAGAAGTGAGGTGGTTGGAGTTTCTGACGAGCTGGCTAATTTGACAGAACAGCGACGCTCCTGGCTCCTCCCCCTTGACCAGTGCCAAATGAATAGGGCACATTAGTCAGGCACTACTCCTGCTGAAAGCAACAGTGTATAATTCCTGCCACAGCCATGCCTCTGCAGCAAGGGGGTAATAATTTTTTTTGGGGGGCCAAAACTCAACCACCACCCCCCCCCCCCATTGCTAGTGTGAACGAGTCCAAACAGTGCTGAGGTGAATGAGGCCCAACACTGAATTTTTTTTTATTTGCTCCCTTTTGGTCTGCAAGATTATATTAGTACAAAAGTTTAGCTGCGGATATTTTTTGGAGTTCAAAAAGGTAGCTAAACACCTGGAAGCAAAAACTCTCTATAACCACATACAAACTGGGCGAATAACCGCAACTAGTTTATTTAAACAAAGGCGTTAAGGCAAAACACTTTTTTTTTCATTTTGTCTAGAGTAAGGGAGGGTTTTTTATTATTATTTTTAGTTATCTGTGACCCATTGGGGAGATTTCCCTTCACTTCCTGTCCCATAGCCAAAACAGGAAGGAAGAGAAAATCCCTTCAAAGTAAGAAAATCCCTTGTTGTCACCAAAACTAGATTCTCCTTTGGAAGACATCTGCTCTATTTCTGTTCTTATGACAATCCAAAATTTGGGTAATAATTTATTTTTTTATTTTATTTTGGATCTATTGGATCTATGTTCAATGGGAGAGACTTCCCTTTACTTCCTGTCTCATATTTAACCACTTAAGGACCAGCCTCCTTTTGGAATTTAGGTGTTTACATGTTTAAAACAGTTGTTTTTGCTAGAAAATTACTTAGAACCCCCAAACATTATACATTGTTTTTTTTAACACCCTAGAGAATAAAATGGCGGTCATTGCAATACTTTTTTTCACAACGTATTTGCTCAGCGGTCTTGCAAGCGCGCTTTTTTTGGAAAAAATTCTCTTTTTTGAATAAAAAAATAAGACAACAGTAAAGTTAGCCCAATTTTTTTTTTATATTGTGAAAGATAATGTTACGCCAAGTAAATTGATACTCAACATGTCACGCTTCAAAATTTTACCCTCAAAAAAAAAAGGTCATTTAAAAAAATGACATTGAAAAAAATGTGCCTTTAAGACGTATGGGCGGAAGTAACATTTTGACTTCGCTTCCACCCTGCAGTGTCGTGGAGACGAGTGGGCACCATCTTCCCCTCACTCGTCTCCATGCACAGCTAGGGAACAGACGAGATCGCCTCCGCCGCTGCCGGCGGCTCTGGTAAGCGGCAGAGGGCACTGGATCGTGGTGGGAGGGGGGGCCCCTCTCCCACCACCCATAAAAGTGATCTCGCTGTGAATCTCGCGGCGAAGTAGCCGACCACCGTCCATAAACGGGGATATCGGGGTTATGGCAGCTAGCTGCTGCCATAACGATATCCGCCTCCAAACTTAGGACGTATATGTACATGTGGCGGTCGGCAAGTGGTTAAAACAGGAAGTTAGTTTCAGTGGCATCACTAGGATTGGTGTCATCCGGTGCTGAAAAACATGGTGTCATCCCCCCTCCACCAACTATAGTCCCCCCCAAGTACAGACCCCCCTCCCTCAGTACAGACCCCTCTCATCAGTACAGACCCTCCTCCCTCAGTACAGACCACTCTCATCAGTATAGACCCCCCTCCCTCAGTGCAGACCCCCCTTCAGTGCAGACTTCCTTCAGTGCAGATCCCCCTTCAGTGCAGACCTCCCCCTTCACTGCAGACCCCCCTTCAGTGCAGACCTCCCCCTTCAGTGCAGACCCCCCTTCAGTGCAGACCCCTTCAATGCAGACCTCCCCCTTCAGTGCAGACCCCCCTTCAGTGCAGACCCCCCTTCAATGCAGACCTCCCCCTTCAGTGCAGACCCCCCTTCAGTGCAGACCTCCCCCTTCAGTGCAGACCCCCCTTCAGTGCAGACCCCCCTTCAATGCAGACCTGCCCCTTCAGTGCAGACCTCCCCCTTCAGTGCAGACCCCCCTTCAATGCAGACCTCCCCCTTCAGTGCAGACCCCCTTCAATGCAGACCTCCCCCTTCAGGGCAGACCCCCCTTCAGTGCAGACCCCCCTTCAATGCAGACCTCCCCCTTCAGTGCAGACCCCCCTTCAGTGCAGACCCCCCTTTGGTTCAGACCCCCCTTCAGTGCAGACCCCCTCCTTCAGTGCAGACCCCCCCTTCAGTGCAGACCCCCCTTCAGTGCAGACCTCCCCCTTCAGTGCAGACCCCCCTTCAGTGCAGACCTCCCCCTTCAGTGCAGACCCCCTTCAATGCAGACCTCCCCCTTCAGTGCAGACCTCCCCCTTCAGTGCAGGCCCCCCTTCATTTCAGAACCCCCTTCAGTGTGGATGTAAACAGAGAAGAGGGGGAGGTGGCTTCACTCTGCTCGGTTGTATGAGACAGCAGGGACAGCTCAGACAGACCGAGAGAGATGCTGAGATGCGTTGCCCTGGCCTGGGCCCCGCTGACGGGTGTCGACCGGATAAGACACGCACCCCCCTAGCAATGCCACTGGTCAGTTCCAAAGTGAGGGAATTTCTAGTTACCACCAGAACTAGAACTAGAAGATTTCTCTGTATTCCTATTCTGGTAACAACACAAAATTTGGGATTTTCTTTCAGTCTTTGTGGTATTGGTAAACAGACAGCAATAAAAACCTGACCAGTGTTCTAATCCCTAGGTACTAGAATTTATACTTGAATAGTTTAATGTAGTTTTAAGGTTTAATCAAAGTGAGTTGAATTCTGTAGTTTACACTCATCTGCATTTTGTCAGATTCTGAAATCACTAAAATGTTTATGATACTTGCAATTATAGTAATTACCACTAGATAGCACTGTTGGCCTTAGTAAGCTATCATAGGTTTTGAACATTATCTTTCTTTTCAATTACAGGATGTGTACCTGCTACTGATGCACTAAAAGGATGTCAATGTACCATTTAAAGCTTAAAATTAAAGCATTTACAAAGTAAATGTCAATCATTTCCTAGTGTGACAATGTTTAAAGGTCATAATATAACAAATTAAAGTCTTATGATAAGTGCTACTGCTAAGAAACAGAATATATTAAGATTATTGCCACTAGCTGTCTCTTCTGTCTGACTGGTATAAAGAAATATTTAATGTTATCAGTATTTTCTTTGTCCCCAAATAGAGATTTGTGTCCATCTGTAAACAGCAGCCAGTCCATCACAGTGATGGACCAGTAGAGAGGTGCTAAAGAAGGCCGAGACACAGAAGCTGGTCATTGCGGATCACAGTTTTGCTTTACATTAGTAATGTGACCCTTGATATTTACTGAATACCATGGCTCAGACAGGCAAAGGGAGTTTTACTCTGAATGCTTTTACCGGGGAGGCTCTAGGCTTTGTGAGGCCCCACTCATGCCCATAATGGAAAAAATAATTCAAGTAAGTTATCAGTGGTGGATGAGACAATGGAGTCAGGGGTGAATCTGGGCTAGGACAGGAGTGTCACCACTACTGGGGAGGCTTGGCAGGCAGCAGAAAGATCGGGTATATGACAGGAGTCCCCATTGCTTGGGAAGCTTGACAGGCGGGATAGAGATCGGGACTGTGACAGGAGTCCCACCAATGCTGGGGAGAAGAAGGATCACAGATGAGGTGTGAGTTTATTTTACAAATGAGCAGTACAAAGTTTGTAATGTAGAGTAGGAGAAGGGATGGGTGGCTGTGCTGGTAATGAGTGCAGTGCTTTTCCAATACAGATAAGCAAGATGGTGTAGAGGTATCGCTGTTTTCTTGGACGCTAATCCAAATTATACTGTGTTATGGGGGACTTTGGGCAGAGAGAGGACTTCTGCAGAGTGGGGGGTCAGTTTTTATATCAAACCCCCCTTCTAGCATAAGCCCTCTCTCCTTCCAAAACACCCCCTAGCACATACAGTATTCTCTTACTCACTCTCCCCCACCCCCAATCATCGCAAGTATTCATTTTTGTTAACTTGCCCCCCCACCCCATTCCGCGCAAGTGTCCTCTACAGAACATTAATCACAGACATCAGATCAGCGTAATAGATCATGCACAGCGAAGTCCCTCTTGCTGCCCAGATCCTCCTGCTGTCTGTTGACATCAGAGCCGAGGAGGTGGCTGCAGCAGTCCATTCTGGCAGCATCTCTCCCCGAGTTCAGATTGCGGCGCATTGGACAACAAAAAGCCCGCACAAGCTGGGGGCTGGTGTGCCCACATTAGCGCTCCCCTGCCAGGGAAGTCACTGGAGCCACTTGGCTCTGCTCCAGCAGCATTTAGCCTGGATACACTGGCAAGGTCCTGGAAATGCAGGTAATTTACCGGAGCAGAGAGGAACCCGAAGCGCTCGGCTTAGGGAGAGAGACATTCCCCAAAAAGTGATGCTCCGTGTGCAGGTCAGGCAAATTAGGCAGCCGCGAGGCCCCTGTGAGAGCAAGGCCTTAGATGACCGCCTAATTTGCCTAATTCAAGAGCCGCCTCTGAACACAATTCAAAAGTTTCTATTATTATATGCCCCAAAGTTAGCACAGGTTTGGCATGACATTTTAGCATTGGTGGTGTTCTACGCTTCCTAATTGTTTCCCTATGGCCTGCGTAGCTGGACATGCAGCCAAACCCTCCTATTCTCCAGTAACTAACACTGGGACAGAGAGAGAGGATTTTATCCCTGACAATATTTTGCCATCTATGTCCCTGTGAAGTGAGAGAATATCTTTCCTAAATGAATTAAAGTTGTTGGAAACAAGGTCAAAAGGAACTAGCATTCTCATTATAGGATATCTCCCATATTCCTGCTATAGTGACAGGTATTTTCATTCAGGTTTGGTTTTTATAGGCCACCAGAACATATGGAGATGTAAAAAATCCATGAAAGAGACACAGATAGCAAAAAGAACATGACAGTGGTTCTAACCTCTCACCACTATATCCAAGGTTTGCTCTTTTGTTATATTTTATAGATAAATATTTGATGGAAATAAGTAGGGATGAGCCCGACGTTCAAGTCGAACCTAAGTTCAACTTGAACATTGGGTGTATGGGGTGTTCACGGGAAATTTGAGTGCCCACGGAACGCCCCATAATGACCGGCGAGACCATCATTGCACTGCGAGATCGCAGTGCATTGACGGCTGCTGATTGGCCAAAGCATGCACCTGACCAGCATGTTTTGACCAATCACAGGGTGCTCTGCTGTGAGAGCCATGATTGACCAAAGGCAGGGTGCCTTTGGCCAATCATGGCTCAGGTGGGCCACGCCCCACACTATGTTAGGCTGCTTACATAGTGGCCGTACATAGTTGTATAAATGAGAGCAGCAAAATGACATTTGTAAAGGAAAAAATGTAATTTAAAACTGCTTGCGGCTGTAATGTATTGCCAGATCCCGGCAATATAGATAAATTCATTGAAAAAAACAGCATGGGTCCCCCCCAGTCCCTTCAGGTCTGGTATGGATATTAAGGGGAAACCCGGGCCAAAATTAAAAAAAAATGGCGTGGGGGTCACCCTCAAAATCCATACCAGGCCCTTCAGGTCTGGTATGGATTTTAAGGGTAACCCCATGCCAAATTAAAAAAAAATGGCATAGGGCCCCCCCAAAATCCATACCAGACCCTTATCCGAGCACGTAACCTGGCAGGCCACAGGAAAAGGGGGGGCGAGAGAGCGTACCAGGTCACATGCCCTCAACATGGGGAGGGTGTTTTGGGGTCCCCCCCAAAACACCTTGTCTCCATGTTGATGGGGACAAGGGCCTCTTCCCCACAACCCTTGCCCGGTGGTTGTGGGGGTCTGCGGGTGGGGGGCTTATCGGAATCTGGGTCATTGGCGCTGTGATAGAGGATTGAAGATGGATAGACATAGACTTTTTTTTTAATAAAGGACTTGTCCCAAACTTTCTACTGTCATTTTTACTATTTTTGACACTTTTCTGGTGAATGTGTAGGGGTACAATGTATCCGATACTAATTCACAAAGGGGGCGGGATATGGGGTCCCCTTGTTAAAGGGGCTTGCAGATTTCGGTAAGCCCCCCACATGCAGACCCCCACAACCACCAGGCAAGGGTTGTGGGGAAGAGGCCCTTGTCCCCATCAACATGGGGACAAGGTGTTTGGGGGGACCCCAAACACCCTCCCCATGTTGAGGGCATGTGGCCTGGTACGGTTCAGGAGGGGAGGCTTTCTCTTCCCCCCTTTTCCTGGGGCTTGCCAGGTTGCGTGCTCAGATAAGGGTCTGGTATGGATTTTGGGGGGACCTTTTTTAAAATTTTGGCTTGGAGTTCCCCTTAAAATCCATACCAGACCTGATGGGCCTAGTATGGATTTTTGGGGGACCCCACACAATTTCTTTTTTAATTTTGTTGCGTGGTTCCCCTTAATATTCATACCAGACCCAGGGGCCTGGTAATTGACTGGGGGGGGGAATCCATGCCATTTTTTTCAATGATTTTTATCTATATTGCCGGGATCTGACAATACATTGCAGCTGCGAGAAGTTTTAAATGACATTTTTTCCTTTAGAAATGTCATTTTGCTGAGGTACAGTTATAAACATGGGAAAGAAATGCTACTTTACAGACAGACTAAGGACACCCCCCAGGCACAATATTTAAAGGAATATTTCATTTTTATTGTTTCACTTTAAGCATTATTAAAATCACTGCTCCCGAAAAAACGTCAAATTTAAAAAAAAAAAATTTGCATTGATAAATGTCCCCTGGGGCAGGACCCGGGTCCCCAAACACTTTTTATGGCAATAACATGCATATAAGCCCTTAAAATTAGCAGTTTTGATTTTTCATGTTCGTGTCCCATAGACTTTAACGGTATTCGCACACATTTTTTGCCTGTTCGCAAGTTGTGGTGCGAACCGAACTGGGGGGGTGTTCAGCTCATCCCCAGAAATAAGCAGTATTATGTTAGCAGAAGAATACAACAGAGATGCTATAGCACATTTTTAACATTAGGAGCAATTGGGAATTAGCTTTGAGAAAAAAAAGGCCTACAGATCTAAGAAATATGAACATCAGGCATCTTTAGACATGTTTAATATGGTGTTATCTTTATGAGGATTGCAATCGGATTCCTCATACTCTTCATGAACATCTAGCTCAACATCATCATATTCCTGACTGTTAAAATGTGATGCTGCATCTGTCCCCTTCTGGCTCTAAGACTGAGAACTGAGTGATCAAACACCACTGGTCACTCAGCTCTCGGCCTTCAATCTGCAGAGAGCTGGTGACTGTCAGTCACCAGCTCTCTGCTCGGACACTCCTGGAATGCTGGGCTAAGGAGGGGGTTGGAGCAGCTGGCTTAGGCTTTCAGCAACTGAGGCTGAGCCAGCTTTCCTGAGCCTGGACTGGACTGGTTGAATGACATCAGCTGATAGCGGGCTGCAGCCTGTTGTCAGCTGAAAACAGGTCACAGGAATGCAGAACGAACTGCACTTCTGTGATCCATAGGAGAAGTAAAGCCAAAACAACTTTGGCTATACTTCTCCTTTAACTTCACAAAAAATTGTGACAAACACAGCAGGATGTGATGATGGTGTTGATGTTGGAAAAATCGTTTTATGCACGCAGACTAATTTGCTTCATATATCTGCATTGCAAATTGTACATGTCGATAAGGCAGAAACTCCATCTTGCTATGTGAGGGCTGCACTGAATATATCTACAGAACTCCTTTTGTTGCATACACAGTGAGCTTTGGCAGGGCATCAATTTACAGCTGCTAAGCTGCACAGAAAATAGGCACAGATCTCTGCCTAAACAGTGTGTTTTGGCAAGGAGATTTCCTTCACACATCAGAAATATAAACAGTTGCATACTGATGATGTACAGTAAGTTTATATGCAAAGCATCCCAAACAGGAGGGTACAAAGAAAAGTGGGGCTAACAGAAGGGCAAAACACATGTTAAATATGCATCAAAATGAAGATTTTATTGGTATATACAAACATATGTAGGTAAAAGGATGAAAACCCAATACAAGACTGATCCTGGTACAGATTGCTGACTAACCTAATAGGCTAGTCGATCGCAACCACAGAAAGGGGGAACAAGACAACATGTAACATGAAACATAAAACAACGCCCAGACGCAAAGGAAATTGGTGTCAGCCTTGCCGTCCACCTGGGGGATTATTCAGCAAGATGCTGGGTATGGCCACAAAGCTGACACCAATCCCCTGGGTGGTGAGGACTCAAGCTCAGGAGGGAGAGGGGGCAGGAAAAAATTGGGATGGTGATAAAGCTGTAGTGTGTCCTTGGGGCTCAGTATAGAAAAAATCTAAATGGGATGTCCGTCTATCAGCCTGCCTTCAGCCTGCATTATGCCGGACAACATGGAAAAGTAGGCAAAGATAGCAAAATTTAGTACTATATGAGTCTATAGCACAGTCAAACAATATTGCTGTGAGTTGCCTGAAGTCCGGGATACCCTGATGTGAGAGTTTTCCCAATTAGAGATTTGTAGTTGATCAGCTGTAAGTATATACAACTAGCATAAACGGATAGTTCAGTCATTGAAACAGCCGCAATACATTACCGTCCCCGGTTGTGGTTGAGTGCTGTCTTATGCCCAGGAAGTGATGTATAGGTGCTCTACTTTCACACGGTCCTCAAATCATCCAAGTGATGTCTCTTGCGGGAGCGTTCCATACGGAGTGCAAGTGAGGCTGGTATGCGTAGAGGTTGGTCACCTAAGTGAAGAGCCGAATCCGTGGACGTTTACGTCCAAATTTTTTTTCCTTTCTTTCGTTGCGATCATGTGATCATCTTCTTCCCTTCAGTTGTGGGCTCACAAACGCCCATGGGGGATGACGCCATAGCGTAGCGTCCAGAAGTGACGGAAACGCGTTTCACATATGGGGGTGTGTAGCTTTGTCTGGACACGTCATCCCCCATGGGCGTCTGTGAGCCCGCAATACTGAAGGGAAGATGATGATCACATGATTGCACCGAAAGAAAGGAAAACAATTTGGACGTGAACGTCCAAATGATTTTAATAATTCTTAAAGTGAAAAAATAAAAATGAAATATTCCTTTAACCATCTCAATACAGGGCACTTACACTCCCTTCCAGGCCATTTTTCAGCTTTCAGCGCTGTCACACTTTGAATGAAAATTGCGCGGTCATGCTACACTGTAACCATGTGAAATTGTTATCATTTTCTTCACATAGAGCTTTCTTTTGGTGGTATTTAACCACTTGCCGACCAGCGCATGCCGATGTACGTCGGCAGAATGGCACTGGCAGGCAAAAGGGCGTATACAGGTACGTCCCCTGTAAGAAGCGGTGTCGCGAGCATGTGCGCGCCTGCCGCGGTCTCCGTGACCGTGGGTCCTGCGGACTCGATGTCCGCCGGGTGCCCGTGATCGTGTCACGGAGAGGAAGAATGGGGAGATGCTTATGTAAACAAAGCATTCCCCATTCTGCTTAGTGACAGGACAGTGATCTACTGCTCTCTGTGATTGAGAGCAGTGATCACTGTCCTGTGTGTTCAAGTCCAGCCCCCTCACGGTTAGAATCACTCCCTAGGACACACTTACCCCCTTCACTTGACCCTAGTGGTTAACCTCTTTACTGCCAGTGTCATTTACACAGTAATCAATGCATTTTTCTGATCGCTGTATAAATGACAATGGTCACAAAAATGTTTAAAAAATGTCCGCCATAATGTCGCAGTCCCGATAAAAATCGCAAGTCGCCATTACTAATAAAAAAAATTTAAAAATAAAAATGCCATAAAACTATCCCCTATTTTGTAGATGCTATAAATTTTGCGCAAACCAATCAATATACGCTTATTGCGATTTTTTTTTTACCAAAAATATGTAGAAGAATACATATCAGCCTAAATTGAGGAAAAAAAAATTTTTTTTATAAATTTTTGGGGGATATTTATTATAGCAAAAAGTAAAAAATACTGCTTCTTTTTTTTAAATTGTCGCTCTTTTTTTGTTTATAGCGCAAAAAATAAAAACCGTAGAGGCGATTAAATACCACCAAAAGAAAGCTCTATTTGTGGGGAAAAAGGACGTCAATTTTGTTTGGGTACAACGTCGCCCGGCCGCTCTATTGTCAGTTAAAGCAACGCAGTGCCGGATCGCAAAAAACGCTCTGGTCTTTGGGCAGCCAAATGATCCGGGGCTGAAGTGGTTAATCACTCCTGGGTTTTTTATTTTTTCCTAAAGAAAAAAAAAAAAGGCCAAAAATTTTGAAGAAAAAAAAGTCTTTCTGTCAGTAAATGTTGTAAATAAGTAATTTTTCTCCTTCACTGAAGGACACTGATGAGGCGGCACTGATGGGCACTGATAGGCTGCACTGATGGGCACTGATGAGGTGGCACTTATGGTCACTGATGACTCTTTATACAGATCGGGGTCACGCCGTGTCCTAGCAACACGGCCGCGATCGCCGCACTGCACGCCCCTGGGGTGCGTGAGAGTGGTCGTTCTGGGAGGCTGTCATATGACATCCACCCAGAAAGAGAGCCACACGGCAAGTGGTTAAATATCATGACTGGGGGGTGTCTATAGTATGCCTATAAAGTGGCCCAGTTTTCCCATGTTTAGAACAATACCACAGCAAAATGAAATTTCTAAAGGAAAAAAGTCATTTAAAAATTATTGCAGCTGTAATGGATTGTCGGGTCTCGGGAATATAGATAAAACTCATTGAAAAAAACAGATAAAAAGGTGTAGCTCTTATATAAAAGCATAATGCAACAATAAATGTGAAACAAATGAGTAATGAACCCCAATAATCACTAATAAGAAAAAACAAACATGAAAATACAAATAAGAGTAAACACAGTGACTGGTAATAAGTGTCCAAGGAAAAGTCCAAGTGAAAAAAATAAATTGAAACATTTTTGGTCAAAATGTAATTCTAAATCCCATATATATAAATGCAAAAACTTCATGTGAAAATCATAACGGTGAGCAAGATGTGAACTTGGAGTGAAAAATGCCACCACCGAACTTAGGGAGGCTTACCGGAACATTTGAACCCACGAGAACATATGTTCTGTGGGTCAAACAGGCTTGTGTAGTATGAGCAACCAACAGAACTGGACACTGGGATTCTAAAAAGACTCCAACGGGAACTCGCAGCTGTCCTCAGGATAGTAGGTGGTAGTATTGATGTTTCTCATGGGAATGGTACCCAGGTGAACGTGGATATAGCAGATGAATTATTTAGGCACATAAAAACAGCGATTTTCTTAAAAACAAATGGCGGCAGTGGAGTCCTTCCCTTCGCGTTTCGTCTCCATAGACATCCTCATAATGTCCAGCGATGCAGATCCATCTCATGCCACCCGACAAACTGAAAAAAAGGCGCAACAGCTCCGCCTCCATGGGAGGCCCCCGCCGAGTGAGGCTTCTTCTTGATGACAGCTGTTATATTGCTGAGGGTGGGGCCACTCAGTGACATAAACGGGTGACCCCACCTTCCTCTGACGTCACGTATCGTTATATATAAGCATATATAAACACACAGGCAATAGTTTATTACTACAGCGCTATCTCTAATTCAGAGTGCAAAGTACATGCTGTTGCACTTTCAACACTCCTTCTCAATGTAGCGCTGACAAATTTTTGCCTGTTTCTTAGTGTAAAAGTAAGGGGAAGTACATACCTTGGTATTTGGCACCATTTAGTGGCCAAAATGTGAAATGGACTTTATTTTACATTCTGTTTTAAGAACATGGAGGGATGTTACAGGAAGTGACTGTTTGTTTACATTTTACAAGGAGCTGACCTACCCACAATGCCAAGTGACCTCCCATGAACACTCAGCACTGAACTGCATGCTGGGTAGATTATAAAAGGCCCCGCGCGGCCATTTTCTCTCTCTTGTTCCTGGGACGCATGGCCTGCTAGCAGGGCTCTGTGGGTGTGTGTGTCCCACAGAGTTGCGGCCTACCTTGTGCGGATCGGAACAGCAGCCTTTGATCCTGCCTTACATCACAGCGTGCTAGAGCAGCAGTGTGATCGTTCCAGAGACCCTTGAAGGAGGTAACCGAGGACTCCCTGTCATCTGTGAGCAGCCTTTGATCCTGCCTTGCATCATAGCGTGCTGGATCAGCAGTGTGATCGTTCCAAAGACCCTTGAAGGAGGTAACCGAGAACTCCTGGTCGTCTGTGAGATGGAACAGCGTGACGGCATGGCCACAGCGAACGAACTGTGATACTGTGGAGCAGAGGCATCCATCTGTCTGGACCTAGATTGGTGAGAGGGCTGATGCCCAGAATGTTTGTACCGCACCTTTTCACACTTAGACTATAGACACAGTGTTGCTGGGACCTGTAGTCCCACAGTGAAGATTTTATTCAAAAGGACTGAGTTTGAACAGGCCTCAAGCCTGTCCTTCACTGAACTACTGACACTGTGTTACTAAAAGCCAAATTGCACCGGGGGCAGTTGCAGGTGTACTGCACTACAAGAATAGTTCTAGCATTCGTTTTCCTTTGACCTTTGTTTGTTCAACTGTCGGATTACAATTGGTACCACACAAATAGCTAGCAGAAGACAGAAGACCGAAAAGACTGCATCTCTCATTGCAAGGCCTTGCATACTATTAATAATAAGAGGGGCTGCATTATAAAGTAGGGGGAGTTCCCTAGGAATTGTGTTGTGCTTTATTGAATAACATTGTCTTCTTATGGTTACCAGAGCATGCTGGAAGTGGGAAGGTGCCCAGAGTTAAAGTGGTTTCACTCTGAGCATGAGTCCCACTTGGAGACGCACTTCCAGGGGTCATCTAGAACAACCCTATGTGTACAGATTATTGTGAATACCTATTGGGCTGTTGCATTACGTTTGTGTGACAGTGCAAATACTGTAATTACCATTTTATATCAGTTCCAGTAAAAATACTTTCCTGGTTAAGTACAATTGGTGTGGAGTGTTGTTCCTTTTCCAGCAGGTGAAACATCGGATACCCGGGTAATAACAAAGGTATACTATTGTTAAATTGCACATTGCGGGGTTGTCCTTTACTATTTGCTTCACACTAACACTGCACTACAGCTGTGTCAAGGGGACTGAGCCAAGTTATAGGGGGTGTGAAAGCAGAGTACAGGCCCAATCAAAATTCAGCAACTCCTTCGGGGGTCAGTGCTACATCAACAAAATGTGCTTTGCTATATGACTTTGAGGTTCTTCTGTAGAAGACTGTGGAGTTCCTTGGGCAATCTGCAGTCATCTCTTCTGACCGCCAATATTATATGTCGATAATACCTTGCTCTTGTGCGTCTCCAAGCAGATGATACTGCAAAATCTATGTGTTTGGTCCTAGGATTGACCCTTTCTGATTGTGTCATATTTATACATCCCTGGTTATCCTTGAAAATGGGAATGGGTTTTTGCATGTTTGCACCCATGTCAATTAAACATTGGTAAATCTATATTGCTTCAATGCTGCAATGTACTCAGCTCAGAAGATAGTGTGACAGTCACTTGCTTTTGGCTAGACCAACTTATGGCCCCTTCCCCATACTAAAAGAAGTAACCGCTTGTAATATAGGACATTGAAGGGAGTTTTGTCCTGGATGTTACAGAGGTGAGGAGGTTGTAATATGGGGCAACTCCTATCCGTATATGCAAGGGTGTGTCTACTAGGGAGAGAATTTTTCCTCAGTAGGGCTCAACGTGATCTTTTGGATTGCATGCCGTACTTGGAGGTATTTGAAGAAGGTGGAAGATTTCAAGGAATATTTTGTGCTGAGCTCCTGAAAAGTAAGTAAGTCATTGCAGGTAAAGAGGTGTGCAATTTTGTGGATTCCAGCTCGGCCCCAGTCTGCCAAAGAGGTTCCTGGTATTATTGATTTCAGGGATCTTAATGAGAGAGCGTGCAGAAAACGTAATGAAGGTCCTTGACATGTTTTGGTTGTCGATTTCCATACTTTGAGAGTTGCATTAATAGTGTCCAGAGGTTGCGATGGAGGAGAGTGTTGAAGCCAGGTAGCCCCTATTAGATGTTTTAAGTTAGAGTTCATGGCAGCAGATTTGATTTGAGCCCAGGGGAGACTTAGGGTTGGGGTCCACCATGATCTGGATTGGGAGAGAATGGTAGCTTTATAATATGCAGTAACGTTGGGAGCCCCCATGCCCGCTGTTTTAGTTGACATGCAGAGAGTCTCTTTTTTAAGGTGTGGTTTTTTTAGGGTCCCATATAAAGTGTTGCAAGATAGTTTGGATCCTTCTTAACTGCACTTGAGAATAGGGGAGAGGTAAGGTTCGAAAGAGATATAGAATATGCGGTAATAAGAACATTTTCAATAAGGATATATACGTCCCGCCCATGAGGTGACTCCAGATTGAGGGTAGAGCACAATTTCATCAAGGTATTAGTTAAAGCTGTAAAATTTAGAGCTTGGATTTTTGAGGCTGGGGAGGTAATCTGAATTCCTAAGTAGTGTAATCTATCTAGAGGAGCAACATTTGCAGTTTGTTGTGTAAGTTGTGGTGTTAGTCAAATTACTAGCATGTGGGATTTAAGTTTAAGTGGGGGTTAAGTTTATAAAGGGATATTAAGTTAAAGTGGTCCAGTAGAGCACATAGGGGTGGGAGTGACTTCTCTGGGTTTGTTAGAAGAATAAGGATGTCATCAGCATATATGTCTATTTTGTGTTGTATCTTATTTATAGTTAGCCCTGAGATTGAGGGCTGAGACCTGATATGCTCTGCTAGAGGTTCCATAATCAAGGAAAAGATTATAGGGGAGAGTGGACATCCCTGCCGTGTTCCGTTTGTGATGGGGAAAGGGGATGACATGAATCCCGAGGTCCAGACTTTGACCGACGGTTTTGAGTACAGTGTTGTTATGGCCGAGAGTATACGTACTGAAAAGCCAAATTTAGAGAGAACCGCTTGCATGTAGGACCAGTGTACCCGGTCAAATGCTTTCTCCGCGTCGAGGGAAAGCACAATAGATGGGGTTTTTTGATGTTCAGCCCGCTGGATTGGGTACATAAAGCACCTAGTGCCCTCCTGAGGTTTGTCGACCATGCACAAACCCAACTTGGTCTGGATGTATTAAATAGGGAATAATATTATCAAGGCAGAGTGATAAAAGTTTAGCATATACCTTGGTGTCTGGGTTTAACGGAAAAATGGGTCGGAAGTTGGCTGGATCGTCCGTGTTTTTCCTGGGTTTGGGGATTTTGACAATAATGGATTCTAGAAATTCAGGAGGGCAGATTCCCTTGTTGGCAATGTTATTGAGGACATTAGTAAGGTGAGGGCATAAATGCATCGAAAATGTTTTGTAGTAATCATTGGAGAAGCCGTGTGGGCCAGGGAATTTATGGAGGGGAAGTGAATTAATGACCCTGGCAATTTCCTCTTCTGTAAATGGGGCAGATAGGGTGAGTTGTTTATCAGTTAGTAAAGGTAGGTTAATTGAATCTAGGAATTGTTGAATATCTGAAAGTTGGGGAAGATGGGCAGAGGTAGAATCCTTAAGGTTGTATAGGTTTGAATAGTATTCACGAAACTGCTCTGCTATGTCTGCTGGGTTGGTAATTTGTGCTCCTGAGTGTCCTTTAAGGAACCGGATTTTCGATGCCTCAGCTCGCCTTTTAAACTTTTTGGCTAAGAACGCACCCGGTTTGTTGCCTGAGGTACAGTATATGGGGTCAATTTAAGGCGCTTAATGTACCCTGCAGCAAGGAGCTGAGATGGTTACGGTGAGTTGAGATTTCTTCAGAGAGTTTGGGGTCATGCTTGCTTTTGTTGCGGGATTCTAAAAGTTTGATTTGTTCAATAAGGAAAGATATTTGTTGTGTGCATCGCTTCTTCTTGTGGGCAGAAAGTTTCATGAGAATACTCCTAATATAGGCCTTATCAGTGTTCCATAAAAGAGTTGGGTCTGTATCAGGATTAGCGTTGGTCTGGAAAAAGAACTCTAGGTGGTTTTCCAGTTGCCGTTTGTATGCTGGATTAGCAAGGATAGAAGAGTTTATTCTCCAGGGTGATGGTGAGCTGGGCGTTTTGGATAGTATCAAGTCAATTGATATCAGGGCGCTGATCAGACCACGTGATTACGTCAAAGGAGGATGCCGATACTTTTTGTAAGGTATATTTATCTGATAGGAAGAGATCTATTCTGGAGTACACCCCATGGGCTGGGGAGTAAAAGGTGTAATCCCTTTCGTTGCCGTGTGCACAGCGCCAGATGTCATATAGGTCCTCTGATGTTAGGAAGGATTGGAGTCAAGCTGCTTTTCTGCGAGAGGGGTTGGTTGAGTCAAGTAAAGAATCTGAGGCCTGATTGAAATCTCCGCAAACAACTAGCGGGTGGGATTTGTGTGGTTGGAGTCTGCATGCCTGAGACTTGTAGAATTTTGGTGAAGGAGTGCTAGGAGCACATACATTAACTATGGTAATTTGGGAGTTGTTGTAGGTGGGAGAGAGTATAAGGAAATGGCCGTTGGGGGTCAGCGTCCACAGAGTGAAGCTGAAAGGCCACAGTGTTTTTCACTGCTATCATGACACCTCTCATTTTGGAGTCTGTGCTGGCCAGAAATTTGTGGGGAAATTTAAGTGGGTTTCTTGGATACACATGATATCACATTTAGAGGAGAGTGGTTCCTTCCAAAGGAGAGAACGTTTAAATGGGCTATTCAGTCCTTTAGCGTTTAAGGATACTATTCTAAGTGTCATGGAGATAGAGTAGGAAGATTAAGAATAGCATGTCCAGGTGTGCAGGCAATGAGAGGGGCCACATCCTCCTAAGGCATGTAGCATTGTATTCTGTTTGGTCCAAGGCGTATTTTCTTTTTTGTATTAATTCATCTTTTATTTTTTTCTCTTTTACAGAAATGGCAAACAAATAACAAACAAATATAGGAGATCAAAGCATAAACATATCCTTCCATATCTCCACATTTACATACATATCTATCGCTAATATATGATGGTACGTGAGGGGGGTGGGGGGGCTAGGAGAGGAGGAGACAAACACTGTGTTAGTGCCAAAAAAAGAAAAAAAACCCAGGGAAGGCCATAAAATATCTTTTGGTTCTTCCTTGTGTTTCCCAAGTGCTTCTACCCTACTTGATTATGTGTATTTGTTATACGCTTGTGGTTTTCTGTGCTTTAGTGTATAAAAAAAAGGAGCCTGAGGGGTAAGTTATGGGCGGATAATCCATGTGTAAATACTGTGTTCTATCAGAATTACGTGATTACGTCCTATGTGTATCCCTACCTTTATGTATTTAGGAGGATCCTCTGGATCCTTCACCCTTCTTTGTATTCTCTAAAGACTGTGAAATTTACTTGTGTGTCTACACTAATAGTTATCTCTCCTCCCCACCTCCCCCCCTCAACAACCACCCTCCAGCAAAACATCAAACACATATTCACTCCACATATTCCTAAAAAAAAGTTGTGGTTCAGTTCTCATTTGTTTACCTTATATAAAGTGCACTTTTGAGAGGAATGATTTCTTATCCCCCCCCCCCCAAGGGCAACAAGGGGACTCGGGAAGAGCGGTCAAGATTCACCACCTAGTATATTTTAATCTTTATCTATCTCTATATTTTTGAATTTTTCTTGTTGGTTTTCTATCTCATGCACCCATTTTTCAGCGTCCATTATTACATCTACCTCTCTCTTCCATTCCGGTAGAGTAGGACATGCGGTCTGCTTCCAATACCTAGGTATTAGCATTTTTGCTGCATTTAGCAAGTGTGGTATAACACTTTTTTATATGATTTAATGGATCCAGCTGTCCCATGGAACAAGAAATGCAGAGGTGTCATCTCTAGTGGCTTCACAGTCATCCTCTCTATCCATAGTGCCACTCCCTCCCAAAATAACCTAATCTTTGGACAGTACCACCATATATGGAGGAATGTACCCTTATCTTTACACCCCCTCCAGCAGTGCTCATCAGCTGTCGGGAATATCTGTGTTAATCTGGCTGGAGTCCAATACCATCTAACCATAAACTTGTATGACATTTCTTGTATTGCTGAGCTTATAGATGTGAAGTGCGTTAATTCCATTCATTTTTTTATTTCTGTTGGGCTAAATGTGCAACTTAATTCTTTCTCCCATTCTTTGATAAAATAGGGGGCTGTACTACTTTTTCCGCTGAGAACCAGTTTATACATTTGAGATTATAAGTGACTAGACTCAGGGGTCTTACTTGAGGTTCTAATTTATTAAAGAAGTCCCTCATTTGATAATATCTCCACCCGGACATAGGCATGTCCCCTTGAGATGATACCAGCTCCTTTAAAGAGGGTAGGCTTCCTAATGGGGCATATCTTAAGCACATTGTATTCCCCTCTGAAACCCAAGGGACTAGTGCTCCCTTTTCTTCTCCCGGGGGGAACCAAGGGTGTCCACCTAATGGAGCTAGCGGTGATTTTTATTCATTCAGTCCCAAACTGCTAACGCGTTCCGTGTTAATGGAGATGTCCAGTTTGATAACCCCCTACTCGTGGCTTGTATCCATGGGGCTCCTGCTAAATTTCTACCCGCCATACTTTCCTCTACCGAGACCCATACTTTGTTTGGGGAATCATACAACCAGTTTAGAATACTTACCAAAGACATTGCTCTGTAATACAGGGCAATGTCTGGCAACCCAATTCCTCCTTCCTTCTTGTTTCTGCGCAAGATGTCATAGGCCTAGGATTTACATCATTCCATATAAAAAATACAAACATTTTACGTATTCTCTTGAAAAAAACCTGGGGTAGTGATATTGGTACGGTGTACAGAATATATATTATTCTAGGTATTATATTCATTTTCAGAGTGTTCATCCTTCCGAACCAAGTCAATGAGTAAACTTTCCATCTATTCAGATCTTTAGTTATTTCTGTTAATAGGGATCCATAATTAAGTTCATATAGAGAGTTTACATCTGCCGTGATATGTACTCCTAGATAATACAGTGATTCCTTATTCCAAATAAATGGAAAGTTATTTTTCATAGACATGGCCATTGCTGGTGGTACATGACTAGGTAATATTATAGATTTCTCCACGTTTATTTTAAAGTTAGATAATATTCCTTATCTCTGAACCTCCACCATCAATGCCGCTATTGATTCCTGTGGCTCAGAAAGGTAGAATAGTAAATCATCAGCGTATGCTGATACCTTATGCTCTTTATAGCCTATACTAACCCCTTTTATTCCTTTATTCTCCCTCACTCTATGCAGAAATGGTTCTAAGGTCAAGGCAAACAATATTGGGGAGAGGGGGCACCCCTGTCTAGTACCATTTTGTATATCAAAGTAGCCTGATAAAGTGCTGTTTACCTTAACTCTGGCTCTTGGACTTGTATACAAGGCTGCTATCCCCTGCTATCCAGGGGGCACGTTTTCTCAAAAGCTATCGATACTTCTCTTGCTCTCGCAATGAGTGATACTGCATGGAACCACTGGCTATATGGAAATAATGGTAACCTCGGTACAAAACCTAACAAAAAATGTGTCTCCTGTAGGAAAGCAACATCCACGGCTTGATGACTCAGCTCCTGCCATAGACGGCCCCTTTTTTGGGGTGAACACAATCCCCTCACATTATAAGTCATAATTTTTAGTGAGTTAGCTTTATTCTAGATGGATATAAAACACTCTTAACCTGT
Source organism: Aquarana catesbeiana (assembly GCF_042186555.1). Lineage (NCBI taxonomy): Eukaryota > Metazoa > Chordata > Amphibia > Anura > Ranidae > Aquarana > Aquarana catesbeiana. The sequence continues at coordinate 187,830,549 of NC_133327.1, forward strand.
TGCTGCATGTCTCATTTCCTTCCTCTTGTAGTGCACCCGCAAAAAAATAAGAAATACCATACCAACCACAACCTGACACTTTCCTTAGTAAAATGTAACAACTAACGATAGGGTGGGCCTGTTTAGTTGCATTTTGCCCCTCCCGAACCCCCCCACCCGCCTGCATTATGCAGATTATCCAGTCCCTTTTACCAGCACCCACCTAATAGTGTATATTCTACACAGATTAATAAGCGTACATCTGGGTGTCATCCTGAGGAGGGAGGTAGAGAGGGAAAAAAGGAGGGTGGTGAAAGGGTAACAAGTATGAAAGAGTACAAAAAAAGTTGCATACATAGTACGCCTCAAATAAGGGAGGAGAATAAACAAGCACTGAAAGTAGCAAGGCATGGAAGAATTAGTAAAAACAATTTCAATGAGTGAACTGCAAACACAGGGGATGAACAATCATAAAGATGTAGCTGTATAAATTGCGCCTAAGCATTGGATCATAGGGATAGTCATTTGTTTGTGATGTTGTGCCAGTCTCATGTGCACGTGTAGGTACATTGAGGTCGGGGGCTCCTTCATCAGGTGCGGGAGCTAGTCCCCAGTTGTGAAGTTGTTTCAAGCCCTGTTTCAAATTGAGAATGGTAGTAGTTTTGCCTTGTTATGTGATGAATAGCTTGGTTGAAAACCCCCATTTGTATGGCATGTTCTGCTGTTGTAGAACTTTGGTTATTGGGGCAAGCTTCTTCCTTTTTTGCATCGTGGCTGCTGAGATATCTGCATAAATGGCAATGTGGTTATAGGGTTCTGGGAAGGGCGAGGTGTTCCTAGCTGCTCCCAATATTTTCTCTTTAGTCTGGAAGAAATGTATGCAGGTTAGAACAACCCTCGGCTTATCCGCTGCAATATGTGGAGGTTTGAAGATCCTGTGGGTCCTGTCAAGAAGTAGGTCTTGGGCAGAGAGTGCAAACACAAGAATAGTGAAAAGGTTTTGCAAATATTGTGTTAGCTCCTGAGGGGGGCCCGACTCAGGGATACCCCTGATTTTTAGATTATTTCTTCGAAAGCGGTCCTCAAGGTCTGCCAGCTTAGATTGAACGCCTGTTCATGGTGGGCATCAACCAGTTCATTATAAGCATCAGTAAAATCAGTGAGTTGTCTCTCCACTCTGTCAGTTCGGTCTCCCAAGTCATCTACTTGTAACTGGATGTGGGAGATTGATCTGGAAAGATCTTTTTGAATACCTTTTTGCAGGGTCATGAGCATCTGCTTTAGTGTGTGCTCAGACACTGCATTATCAGTTGCAGGCAAATCAGCCAGAGATTCAGCAATTTCTTCCTCCTCATCGTTATCATCTCCCTCCCCCTTAGTGTTGTGGAAATGCAGTGATTTTTTCCTTACCGGAGCTACTTGGCTTGGTGAGGCAAATGGTGAGGGAGCAGCTCTCTTGTTCCTGTCCTTGCTCGGTGTAGTAGCAGGGCTGGAGCACTCCATATGAGCTGACTCATGCTGTGCAGAGTGCGGTGGGGAAGTTTGAGTGTCCTCCCTGCTCTCTCTCCTGAGACCGGCACCATCTTGATTCCTGTGTGGCCGCAAGCCGCCGAAGAATTCTGTGAGCCGGCGGGGTTCCGGTGGTTTGTTATTCCATTTTCGGGACATGCCTGCAGGTTCCCTGGGCAGACCGGGACTAGGCAGTGTGGTCTGCGGCAGCTGGAACGAAGCTTAGGCGCTGCTGTGTCCCCTGTGTCAGCGGAGCGCTCTGATCAATGTCGGATAGCGGCCAAACTCCGCCCCCAGCCTTGTATTTTTTGAAGGCTTTCTCCTTTGCTTTTATATGAATTTTTACATTGGAGTTAAGCCACCCAGGACTTTTATTAGCTCTTTTAAATTTATTTCCCATTGGGATGCACTTGCTAATATCCTTGTTTAATATCCTCTGAAAGCATACCCATTCTTCCTCCATGTTCTTTGTTCCTTTTATCCCAATTATTATCTTCTAGCAATTTGCTTGGTATTTCAAATTGTGCATTCATCACCTTGGAATTGAACTGTGAGACCATTGTTATCAAGGGTTTTCACTGATAGAAGGCTGCAGTACAGTACATTTTTTACATGAGGATACTTTGCTTGTCCCCTAATGGTGTGATGCAATTCAAGACCCCTTGACCATTACCTTCTGCAGTAATACTTTTCTCATTTATTGGGAAGACTTTGTCTTTCGCACTGAAATCAGTTTCTCTAAAGAAGATCTCATCGCTGGTCATGTGGCTTGTTGCATCTGAGTCTATACACCAACTATGTTTTATACTTAACCGAGTCACTTTAAAGGTGCCACTCCATGATGTACCTGCAGTTTCCTTTATGACTGCTTTAACTCCTTCTCTTGTGGAGTGCTCTTACCTTTGCTGCTCAGCTTTCCAGATTGAACAGCCCTTTTTCAGGTGGCCAGTCATTCTATTCTAGGAACATTCTATGCATTAAGATAAAAAGCCTTACACATGGAGCTGTGACTCGGCTCGGGTGCCCTCATAGCAAGCTGCTTGCTGTGGGGGCACCCAATAGGAGAGAGGGGCCAGGAGAGCCGAAGAGGGGCCTGAGAAGAGGAGGATCTGGGCTGCTCAGTGCAAATCCACTGTACAGAGGAGGTAAGTATAACATGTTTGTTATTTTTAATAAAAAAACAAAAACAAGACTTTACAATCACTTTAATTACCTCTCTATTTGCACCTAGCTGTTCTACGATTTCTAGCATGGCATGCACATGTCCACATATTTCCTGGTCTTTTTCTAGCCTCATTTTATATGGCGCACATAGCAGATATAGTTTACTGTTTAGGTTTGAAGGTTCATGCAGTTTTTTTTTTTTTTTTTTCCATAAAGATTTTATTCAGTTTAGGAACATATATGAACAAATCAGGTACTATACAGACGCCATATGGCAGAAAATAACTATGACATCAAATTGGTACTCTTTGAGAGATACATGAAATAACATCTTGGAATACAATGAACAAGAACTGAACGTGTAATAGACCAGTAATGTAGAAGGGCAGAGGATCTCTTTCTCATTTTTTCACCTCCCCCCTTCCCCCCTCCGGATTTCATCCACGAGAGGGGACAGAGTAATGGTTCACTCACGATCAAGGTTTAAAACATAATGCATCCTGATAAGGCACTTGTAATAGCAAAATGGGGGTACCACAAGTTAAATCAAATCATATATGTTCAATTGGTACATATGGAGAAATATTTATTCCATACTAAAATATACAAAGAATAGGAAAGGGCAAGGAGAACAGGGAAGGGAAAATTAGAAAAGAAAACAAGGAGAAAAGAGAAGGAAAAGTAAAGATAGGGGAGAAAGGGGGACACAGAAGGGGCTAGAGTGAAGAGGGGACATCAGGGGGAGCCCCGAGTGGGTCCGCTCCCGTGCACCCACCCCGCACCCACGGCATCCTATCATACACTACAGAGATCGCTTATCAACTCTGGGAGACGTGTTGGCGATATCGTTCAGTGGTGGTGAAATGTGACCAACAGGCCCAAAGCATTGAGAATTTATGTATTCTGTCCTGTGCAATATGGATCAGTTCCTCCATCTCTTTTATTTTTGAAATTCTCGCAAACCACTCCCTGATCGTCGGAGTGCAGGTGGACTGCCACAGTTTGGGTATACAAAGCTTAGCTGCATTGACCATGTGAATGGCCAGGGATTTATAGTAATCTCTTTTAGGTAGGGATGTATGATGTAGGAGAAACTGGGCTGGGGTATAGTCAAGATTAAGAGTTGTGACGTGTGTGATGATGTCGTGGCCCTCCCTCCAAAAGGGTTGGAGGTTCTCACACTCCCACCACACATGTAACATAGTGCCTATCCCCAACCCGCATCTCCAGCAAGTATTAGGAATGTTAGGGGAGAATTTATGGAGGCGCAAGCCATCTGGTGATCACTTTATAACAATTTTCTTGGATGGCAACATTTAATGAACCCTTGTGTGTGTAGTCATGTATAGTGTTCCAGTCCTCTGTTGTTAACAGAATTTTTAGATCTCTGGTCCAAGAGAGTTGTGAGGGGGTTGGGGCTTCGGTAGGCGTTTCCGATATCAGGGTGTGCAGGAGAGAGATTAAGTGTCTTTGCAGTGTTTTGCGATGGCATAGGGACTCGAATGGCGTAAGTTGTCTCGTCCAGTTTGTTTGGAGGGCCTGGGTTGCAAGGAAGTGTAGGATCTGTCTATAAGTCCAGAAGGAGAGTGAGGCAGTCTTAGTGAGCAATCTTGGTTTTTCTAAGGAGATGGGTTTACCATTGGAAAAGAACTGGAGGGCAAGCACATCCTCAAAGGGCCATTCCTGTTTCAGAAAACTATTGGAGTCACCGGGGGGGGGGGGGAATCTGTGTTCCCCCGTAGTGATGTCAGAGGGCTTGGGATAGGGGCGGAAATCCCACCCAGCGTAGACCTTCTATGAGCTAGGAGAGAGGGGTGAATTAGTGGGTGAGTCAAGATGGGATGTGGCCAATTTTTAGATGAGAGCCAGGGAAGAAGATGTAAGGGTCCAGACGAGAAAGCTTCTTCAAGGAAAACCCATGACTTGTTAGAGGCATGGATATTCCAGTCTGCGATCCTTGTGAGGTGGCAAGCTATGTAATACTTATGCAAATCCGGCAATCCAATACCCCCCTTAGATTTGGACAGCGTAAGACGGGCGTATTTAATGCGAGGAGGGGAGCCTCTCCATAAGAAGGTAGAGCAGGCCTTCCGATAGGTTGTAAAGAAGGCTATTGGTAAGGATAGCGGGACTGCTTGCATTAAGTAAAGTAGACGTGGCAAAATGATCATCTTGATCAGGGCAGAACGACCAAACCAGGAAACATTCAAACTTTCAAACCTGACCAGTCCTTAAAAAGTTTCTGGACCCCAATGAGTGCCGGGTGATAGTTTACGAGGTATAGATCAGTTAGCCGAGTAGGTATTTGAACACCCAGATATGTGATCGCGCTTTTGTCCCAGCGAAAGGGGAAGGAATCTTGGCAATGAGTCACTTCCTGAGGAGGGAGGGTGATATTTAGAGCATGAGATTTAGCATGGTTAATTTTTAGGTTTGAAATTTTCCCAAATGACTCTATATCATTGAGGAAGTTCGGTAAGGAGATGCGAGGCATTCTTAAAGAGAGTAAAATGTCATCAGCAAACGCTGCGACCTTAAACTCTCTCCCCTTCACTGTTATCCCTTGGATGTTTGAGTTGTCTATCAGTCTGTTGAGGAGGGGCTCTAAAGCTAGAATATAAATCAAAGGAGATAGTGGATATCCCTGGCGTGTGCCATTGCTGATAGGGAAGGCGTTCGACAGGTGGCCGTTAACTCTAACCGCTGCAGAGGGACCGGAGTATAAGGCCATTATATGCAACAGCATGCGGCCCCCCAGTCCGATAGCCAGGAGAGCCTCACACATATAGTCCCATGCCACCCTGTCGAACGCCTTCTCAGCATCGAGTGAAAGAAGAAATCCTTGGGTTTTGGAGGTCGTGAGCCAGTGGTGTAAATTTAGTATGCGGATGGTGTTGTCTCTGGCTTCTCTGCCAGGGACAAACCCCACCTGATCCAGAGAGATGAGACTGGGGATTAGGGGCAATAATCTATTGGCCAGAATTTTCGCATATACTTTGATGTCCACATTTAAAAGTGATATCGGTCTATAATTGGCTACTATTTCTGGGTCCTTGCCTTCCTTAGGTATCACCATGATGTGGGCTGTCAGCATTCCCTCTGGTCTAGTCTGGGGATCTGATAAGGCGTTAAAGGTAACTAAAAGGTTGGGGAGAAGGATGTCGGCAAAGGCTTGATAGTACTGGAGGGTGAAGCCATCCGGTCCTGGGCTCTTGCCCGCTTTCATTTGTGTCAAGGCCGTCTCCAGTTCTATCGCCGAAATGTGGTTCTCGAGGTCAAGTGTCTGTTGAGGGGTTATTGGCCTAGGACTGTATTGGGAGAGGAAATCTTTGATAAGCTTGGTGCGTGTTTCAGGGGTGGTCTGGGATATGTGGTTAGGCTGTAAGTTATAGAGGCTTGAATAAAAGCTCTCGAATTCCCTGGCTATTTCCTCATTCTTGGTCCAGAGAGTTCCCCCGGGGCCACGAATGTGATGGATTGTAGAGGAGATTTTAGAATTTTGGATCATACGAGCCAAGAGTCGACCGCATTTGTTGCCCTGCTCATAGAAAATCCTCTGGCCAAGAATGTATCATCTTTTAGTGCCTTTGTCTAACTCTTCCAATAGTTGGGCGCGGGTGTGTATCAAGTTTTGGAGGGTGGATTGTGCCTGAGTTAGTTTATGGGTTCTTTCCAGAGATTTAATTGTAGTGAGGAGAGTATTAATGGTCTCTTGTTGTTCCTGCTTAGCTTTTGCGGCCAGGGCAATTAATTCACCCCGGATAACGCATTTATGTGCTTCCCAAATAGAAATCGGAGAGATTTCTGGGTTCAAATTTTCAGAAAAATATTGCTGGAGTCGTGTGCGTACGTGTTCAATCACGGAGGGGTCCTTGAGTAAAGAAGGGTTTAGTCGCCAGATCTTTGTTCTAAAATCTGTTTCAGGGAAAGATAGTGTAACTGTGATAGGATGATGATCAGACAGAAACATAGGTTCTATGGTGGACTTTTGAAGGGAGGGTAAGTCTCTCTGGGAGAGAAAGAAATAGTCGATCCTAGAGTATTTCTGATGGGGAGCCGAGTAGAAAGTATAGTCCTTATCCGAGGGAGACAGGGTACGCCACGTGTCGTGAAGGGATAGTTTTTAGAACTGCATTTTAATTTGCCGCAATGCTCTATATGTTAGGGTAGAGGTGCCTGTGGAGTCTAATATCGGGTTTAGGGGGACATTAAAGTCACCTCCCAGCAGAACCAATCCTCTCTGAAAAGAGGCTAGGAGATCACAGATTTTCCTGTAGAATGCCACCTGGTGATCATTGGGGCAATAGATGTTGGCTAAGGTTATTGGCTTGGAAGCGTAGGTACCTTTGAGGAAGACAAATCTGCCCTCTGTGTCTATAAGAGAGTCTGACAAATGAAAGTTTGCATGTTTAGCGAAAAGTATCGAGACCCCTTTGGTCTTGGCCTCAGGGTTTGTGGCATGAAAGGCTGTACGGTATATGTGGTTAGAGAGTTTAGGGGTGGCGTCCGAACGAAAGTGGGTCTCTTGCAAGAAAATGAAATGAGCTTTGTGTTTGGTGAGAGACGCTAAGACTTGTGACCTTTTTTCGGGTAGATTAAGGCCTTTAACATTAAGGGAAATGCACTTTAACGTCAGAGAGTGTGTTGCTGCTGTTGTAGGCTGCATAATGATGCCAAGGCAAGTCGGTTACTCTACCACAGTGCTCTGTAGGTTTTGAGGAATGCCAAAGACTGCCGGGGAGGGGATCCGGTGGGCGGGCGCAGACCCAGTCAGAGGAGGGGGTTCTTGGACCAACCCACGGGGGGGGAAGTGTGATTAGGAAGTGGAATTAGGGGAGAAGTCAGAGGAGGGGGTGGGGGAGGGAGAGAGAGGGGGAGGCAAGACAGAAGGATGAAGAAAACGAGATTAGTTTGAAAAGAGTGGTAAAAGAAGGGGAAAGGAGGTACAGAAAGGAAGACAAGTGAAACCAGAGGTGAACCTAGATTATCCAGTCCACCTAGAAAGGGAAAATCTGGTGTGTCAGCCAATGTCCACACTAGGACTGCTGTGAGGGGACGAAAGGAAGGACAGAAACCTCAGGGTGGTTGCGAACCGGGGACCGGAATAGCGTATATTATGTGGGTACATGGAAGGCCTACTATGTAGCAGGGATTACAGCAACAGTGAACCAGAACAAAAAGGATATAAACCATATTACAAACTTGTAAAACTTGTAAAACATGCCTGCCATGAACCGCCTCAATAATATCTAGAGCGTGAGTTGGAGTAACCAGTGACCGTATCTGTTAGACACATTCCGTTTCAACTGATATATGAAGCTTTGGAGAAGGGGGGGTGGAGGGAAAGGGGAGGGAGGAAGGAAGGGGGGATGGGAGGGTTAGGGAGTGGGGGGGAAGGGGAGGAAGTGAGGGAAGCTTCTAAATTGCAGAGGGAATGTATCTAAGGCTTCACTATTCATAGGGGCCTGATCAGGTGTATTGCACAAGTGTATTCCTGTCGCCCGAGCTTAAATGGTGTCGGGAGGACTATCTATCATGTTTCAGAGATGACCTCTTTACCCATTAATACATCAGGGTGAACAATAAACAACTGCGTAGGTATATATCTGGAATTGCAGAAAAGTCAAATGAACGTATCGGAACTGAGTCCATCATGAAGTAGTGGTAGATAGGTCTCGGCCTGTTCCTCCACTTGTGATCAAAGTGTATGGGAAGACAGTGATGATCTGTAGCTATATGTGTACCTGAGGCACCAGAGCGCGGTTAGAGTAGGTTGTGAAATTCCCAGGGTGAGGTCGCGGGGCAGTGTCACCAGTATGGATCAGTGGGACTAACAAAGGACGGGGCAAGTGCTTAAAGAGCTCCATGGAGCGTGTGTGCATTGGAGGGTAATACCTCTAGCTGGCAGACCTCAAGAGTCACAGCGAGATGCTGGCGTTGATGGGAGTTCCATGGGTCTGTTGCTTCTTCCCATACAGTCTGTGACCGCAAATGCTCAGGAGTTGTGCCTGGGTAAGATCGAGTCTTTCAGAGCAGCGTGACCGTGAGGGCGTCGCGTCCATTGCATCCATTGCTGAGCCAGGAAGCTGGAAGAAGCACTGGAAGAGCAAGGGTTTGTTGAAGAAGACCAGGTGCAGAGGAATTGTGCAGGTCGATATAGTCAACAATAAAGGTAGGAGATAGAGGGATTACAGGCTAAAAGTCTTACTCACAAGTGGCGATCCATGGCGGAAAAGGGGTGCACGACTCATGCTTCCTGAAGATCCCTTCTCGCAGGTGGTGACACAGGAGAGCCCAGGCCTCGTTGATAGAGGTCTCAGCGAGACGAGCAGGGGTCGGAGAGGACCTGTTTGTCCTGTGCCTGCGAGGTCTCTGGCGTTGAGCCTTAGGAGAAGGATTGAGGGACACCGGGAGCCATGGTTCTGCTGGGAAATAGAAAGAGCCCCATTCTGGAAGCTCAATACTAGGGAGATCGAGCTGCTCACAAAAGCTCTGCAGATCTTCCGGCGTGCGAAGTAAGGCAGAGCGTCCCCTGGCGGAGGCTGATAGACCGAAGGGAAACTTCCAGCGATATTGGATGTTTCGAGCACGTAGAGCATCCAGCAGAGGGCGCATTGCTCTTCTATTTTGTAATGTTATCTGGGACAAGTCCTGAAATAATTTAACTTCTGCGCCATTATGGAGAATGCGGCCTTTCTCCCTTGCTTTGCGGAGGATCTCCTCCTTAAGTGGAAAGTTAACTACACAACAGATAATGTCCCTGGGTGGCTCATTCTCACGGGGTTGAGGGCACAGGGCCCGATGAGCCCTCTTCATTTCAATAGGCGAATCTGCAGGACAATCGATCAAATCATTAAAGATTGTTCAGATGGTCTGTTGGATCGATCCAGGGTCAATGCTCTCAGGGACTCCCCTTACCCTGATATTGTGCCTCCTGCCTCGATTGTCGAGGTCTTCAATGTGTCTATGGAGATCATACATGTGGGAGAGTTGTGCGTCGTAGGTGTTTTGGACCTGACGAATGGTGGCTGCATGGGTCAGGGTAGTTTGTTCCACATCATCAATGCGGTGAGCCACTGCCTGTATATCTAATTTCAGGTCGGCTATCGCGGCTGTAACAGTGTTTTTGATGTCCGAGGCAACTTTCTCCAGGTCAAACAGACTGGGGGCCTGTGAGCTTCCCATCATCGCTCCGGGCTGTGAGTTAGGTGAGGACGGGGTCTGGGCTTGGGAAGCCGCATGGGCCGATCGTTGCTGGGTCCAGAATAGCTCCGGGATGTTTCTGCCTAGCTGAGTACCTGGATCCATGGCTGTGCGGGATGCCGATGAGCTCCGGGTGGATCTGTTCATACTGGTTCTAAGACGTAGGCTGTCTAATAAGCAAGATTCGGTCCCCAGGTCGCAGGAGCTATCAGCTTATGCTGCCATCTCGGTCTCCGGCCAGGCCACGCCCCCCGTTCATGCAGTTTTTATAGTGCGGTCTACATGCCTTTAGCTGTATTTTCTTTTCTTATGTGAATGAGCTGATCATCTTCCACTAGCAGACGTATGATTGCATTTGCTTGAGCGTTCTTTCTGTCCCATTCCTCCATTAGTGGGTCTGTCTGTGTTCAGTACTTGCCACAAGTCGACTTTGTTAAGCAGCATCTTCAGCTTTATTTTCCACAGCTGGTAATTAGTATTGTTGAGTTGTGCGATTGCAGACCCTACATCTGACAACCTGCCATTTTTCATCAGCTTGTATACAGCACTTGCCAGCTTGTAGTATTCTGTTTAGTGCCTGGGCCCTTAACCCGTTGGTTATGTGATAAGATGACACTGACATCTTGTGATAAGATGGCACTGACATCTTGAGGAATGTAGAATTCAGCTTTACTTGCATAGGAGAACAGCATACATGTGTGAGAACAGCATTACAGGAGAGAGCATAGAGAGAAAAAAAAAAACTTCCTTCCCAAGCACAATATACAAGCATACATAAACACACACACGCTAGTATATCATTACAGTGCCATCTGTAGTTTGGAGTGCATAGTATATGCTGTTGCACTTCCAAAAAGGATTGAAAGGACTGGAGCCCCTTAATAGTTTTGCTATGGTGTCCAATCACATATATGGTAATTATTTCCCTGTCCTTTTCTTGTAAGTCCTTAAATACTGTACAATTTTGGAAGTAAAATCAGCCATGTTGTAGGAGAACATATATGGTTCACGCCTCTAAATTCTATCCAAAAGTGCTCCACTTGGGACTTTGGCAGGCTCTTATAACATAAACATTAGTAAAGGCAAGGGGGATATGAATACATCAATTTCACCCCACTATATTACTCACGTGAAGTATGACCAAAGTACCCTGTTCCTTTTATTAAAGTCTTTATACCACTCTTAGTGTGCTAGCTAATTGTGCTACTTAAACACTACTATCGCATGCCTACCCTCCTTGTCGCTCACTATTGTTTGATTGAAGAGTTGCTCACCTATCTTGAGCAAACAAAACACATGCTTGATCCTTTACCAATATGCAGCTTCTAAAAATAGAGCTGCCAAAAGACTGATCTTTGTTCTAGGCAGTGGGGAAATTTGCAGCGTGGCAGAACACAACATAATGGTTATTCATGCTCTGATGTTTGATGAGTCCTATGTTGGCTTTGCATAAGTTGCACTGGAGGTGGATGGAAGTCATCCAAATTAAAAAAATACTGACTGGTGCTATTCCAACACACTCTTCAAAGGAAGATACTTTTCACTACTTTCTAAAGACCACAGACATTATGCATCTATGTAACCTAAATTTAATTTTTTTGTTTTGTTTTGCATTCTTTGCATACTGTCAAGGTCCATTTAGTTTTTCACATCATGTTGAGCATAAAATACAGTAGAATACTCTATGTGTCTGGAGGAAAAGAGTCATTTAGTGTGGAAGCCATGAAAATGTGAATTCGTTTTCTAAAATTACTGGTCATAGGTGACTTGTGAAGGTCAATTTTTTTTTTATAAAGACAGGATTTGTTTTGTTTGTAGTACTGTTTATTTGCATATATTTTATAGTGGCTTAAAGTGGACCTACCCCTCTTGGCTCAGTCTCTCTCAGCATAGTGAGCTGGTTGAGACTTCAGTCTGCTGTGTGTGGGGGCATGCTCCAGCTCAGTGCATTAATAAACAGCAAAGATACCTAGCCTTGTCCATACCAAACCAAGACTCTCATTGATCCTTATCTGGAACCTATCTTACCTGAACCAACTGGCTTTCAGTGCACGAAGGCATGATAAAAAAAATGTCACCATTACCACAAATTTTACCACAAATTGTATTTACTATACAAATTTGAATATACTATATTTCATATAGTTTTGCCAGTTTATACTTTTCCAGACTTACACTACTTTATTGTCACCAGCTGCACCAAGCTAGTACAAACAGCTAAACATTTGTACTGAGATACTATCCAAAAGCAAGCTTAAAAATTAACTGTCTGCAATCAAATTTAAACTTACTGGAACCCATATATATTGTACTTGTGACATGTGCTGGGAAAAATTACAGGTTTCATTTGGGAATCATTTTTGCAAAGCTATCCTAATTCACTGCATGCTTCCCCAGTAAAACCAAAAAATAATGTATAGCATGTGCTAGGTGTACTAGAAAACTACCCAAACTCATTAAGCAGGCATTGAGTTAGGAGCCAAGGATTGGGGTGGAAAGATGTTTTGGCAAAGTTTTGGCAAAGTTATTGCTAGGAGTGAAAGCCTTATGCTGCGTACACACGAGCGGACTTTTCGACCGGACTGGTCCGACGGTCTATCCGACGGACTTTCGGCAGACTTCCAATGGACTTTCCTAATGAACGGACTTGCCTACACACGATCACACCAAAGTCAGACGGATTCGTACGTGATGACGTAGGACCGGACTAAAATAAGGAAGTTGATAGCCAGTAGCCAATAGCTGCCCTAGCGTCGGTTTTAGTCCGTCGGACTAGCATACAGACTTATTTATTTTAGTTAAATTTGGTTGATTCGTTCAATTTGTATTCGGGATTCATATTTGGGATTCGTATTCGGAATACGGATTCTGAATTTTTTGAATTTTCTTCGAATTTACAGTTTTGTCAATTCAAAATGTTTGAATCAATACATTTCGAATTGGCCGAATCAATAACTTTAGATTTATTTATTTTTTTTCAATTCCAATGTGGCAAAGTGAACAAAAAAAAGAAAAATCTTCATCAAATGATTACAATTGCTATTTAAATCTCCTTTCGCTTAACTAAAACTGCATTATTTCGACACAGACACAGTCTTTGATTTCAACAATATTTGTACAGTTAGAATTCGACTGGAGTTCGGTGTAAAATTCGATTCGAATTTCAGTCCGAACTTCTGAAATTCGGATGAATTTAATTTAGTTATTCGAAACATTCTGTAAAATTTGTTTATATTGTAATTCGGGTATTCAGGTATATCTGAAATTCCGAATAACGAAAATTCACCCGAATATTAATTCAGAACCAAACAAACCTCACATGTCTAGCAGCAGCGTTTTGGCAGAAAAACAGCCTGGCACTTGTAAAAGTGTGTAACGGTGTTTAGGCACATTTAGGCGCCTTTACAGGCTTCAATCGCTTAGACATTAATTAATTTTATTAGCCAGAATAATAATTTATTCTGGCCATTGAAATTAATTATGCTCAAATGCTAATTGTAACTAGCGTTAATGCGTATTTTCATGCCTTTACACACGATTAGAAGCATCAAGTGTTTTTTCTGACAAAACCCTGCTGCTCCTGAACTCACTGGCAGTGGCGTTTTTTTCTGCCGCTAAACTCTTCTAAAAGCCTATGTGTGCATGAACACATAGACTAACATGTGGGGGCATTTAGAGACTTGGTATCTGAAAGGATAGTTGCTACTCCCAATAGCTCTCCCTTTGCAGGAAAGGGGAGAGGTCCTTACCCTGTGTAAGACCTAGACCCAACTTGATATTTACATAGGGATTTTGGAAGGCTCCAGTGAGCAACAGAGAAGTGCATAGACAGTACATACAAGCAACAAAGGGTGTCTGCTATCCAGCAAAACTCTACCCAGAAGGATATTGTTTTTACAAAGTGGAATATGCTGTGGAAACCTTGCATAAGGATAGTTTTAGTAGATATCCGATCATGCTCTGTAAGGCTCCAACCATGCACACTGGCTTAAAAATCCTTGTTTCTACAGGAGTTTTGTGTTCTGCCTGTAGAAGCAGCCCAATGTTTTTCTATGTGCCCATGCACATTAGGACGATTTCAGGCATATTTTAAGCTCATTGTTTAGAGACAGGAAAAATAAACTTCTGGTTTGCCTTTCTGATTGGAGCTTTCTGGCAGAAAAATGCAAAACTCTCTTAATCTCTCCTAAACTATGTACAAAAAACGCTCTATATAAGCGTTATTCTTTTTTTTCTGACAATTGAACAGCCTTTTTTTGAGCCCAGTGTGCATGGAGCTTTACTCTGTATTAAATATTTATTTGCAAAACAACATTTTATACAAATAATTATCAATAAAATAGAAAGCTATGAAAGACCAACTTACGTGTAAAAATAAAATTGGCCAAAAACCAGTATAATTTCTCTAATTCAAATGATGACAGTCGAAATCTAAATCCAGCTGAGCTGACAAAAGAGAAGCATTAATAAACTCAGATTTCATATGGCAGAGTACAATATGCAAGCCCTTTGTGGGCGGCCTGATTTGCTTTGACAATACACAAACTGTCAACCTTATCAATATGAGTTGCTTTGGTTAGCAAAAGGGAAAATATAAAGAGATGGCTTTAAAGATATGTGTATTTTTACCGCCTACAAAAAAATTGCATGTGTTTCATTTGTGGTTCTTGCTGGGACTGTGCTTTTGACATCTGTGTAACATGAAAAAAACTATATTTGGCAGCTTTACAATCCAGATGCTGAGCTCAACTTTCTTGCAAAATGTGTCATTGTGATTTTGGCTGTCATTCTGCAGCTGGTCTCATAGAGCTGTTAAGGGAATGTGCAAAATTAGATTATTCTCTAACTGGCTGCTTTGTCTGTTGCCTACAAACTTGTGCAGCTAAGCAGCTTAGTGGCTCTTGGCGCCCCATGCCACTAATGTAGCGGACGGTCAACTGGCATTTTGGAGGCGTAAGCCTGTAATAGAGTATAGAAGAAGAAAAGGAGGATGACATTGTGGTAGAGTAAGGAAAATTGTATTAGATGAGGGTTAATGAAATAATAATAGAGGTTTAGGAGATTTAAATGTTCCCTGAAATCTAAAATGTCTAACACAGTTAGAGAGATCTGGTAATGCTAACACAGGCTGTGTTCTGATCAGTCTTGCAAATACACATCCCAGTTTTATCCCCTCCTCCCTATTTGTGCAGAGACTTAGCTATAATCCCTGATGTAAATCCTTACTACATACATATACAGTAAAGGGGTGATACTAACCTATCTACATTTATGGCATTATGACTTTAATAGTCCTTAATATAAATGTGTTATTGTCTGTAGTTATTTAATCCGAAGAGAGCATATCTGCACGCTTGCAAGGAAGCAGATGCATATGGGCCTGTAAAAGGCATTTGGGGCTGTCCTGGCCTCATGAATTAAATATATGTTTATAACCTGGCAATGATGTTTTGGGGGTGAGTGGCTACATACTGGATTAGCTTGGGTCAACTCTCCCAAATATTTCAGTAGTCATCCAAGTTTAAATACAGCCTCTCCCAGGCTTACAGCTATCCAGCTACTTCTCTCCAACTCCTTGTTTATTCAGCTTCTGTGAGATCACGGAGGGCAGGTATGTGGCCTTAAATGGGTTGTAAAGGTTTGTGTTTTTTCACCTTAATGCATCCTATGCATTAAGGTGAAAAAACACCTGGCAGTCATCGGCCCCCCGCCCCCCCCCCCCCGGTTTACTTACCTGAGCCCCTTCATCTCTTTGGTGGGCACACGCTGCCCCTCTCTCCATGGGGTCCCGGCTCTTGATTGGATAGATTGATAGCAGCGCAGCCATTTGTTCCCCGCTGTCAATCAAATCCAATGACACGGGTGCCGGGGCCAAGTCCGGCATTCATGTCTGTGGACGCAAATGCTGGACTCTGGAGCGTGCCTGCAAGGTAACCCCCTCAGGAGAGCACTTCTCCTAGGGGGTTATCTGATGCGGGGAGGAGCCGCCGGGGGACCCCAGAAGAGGATGTTTGGACACACTCTGTGCAAAATGAGCTGCACATTGGAGGTAAGTATGATATGTTTGTTATTTAAAAATTAAAAAACGATCCTTTACAATCACTTTAAGCTGACCATACGCTTGTAGATTTCTGGAGAAATTTTCATACAAGCATTTATTTGAAAACACTTAATACTTTTGATGACTCAAGTAATGTCGTGTAATGTCACTTTGAAAGTATGAGGGGCCTTCAAGTCAAACTGGGACTTTTAATTTTACAGGTATAAAAAGGGATGCTAGCGTGGCGGTACTACATGCAGTAGTAATTGGCAAAAGCCAAAGAAGAGAAAGCAGCGCCATCTAAGTGCAATATTCAAGGTGCTTTGCATAAGGAGCATGCATGCAGAAGGAGCATGCATGCTCCGAACTTGCGCACCTCCCTGCTCCACCTGACATCCAGAAGTGATGTCAGCCGCTTCCCCCAAGTGTACCCATGAACTAGGAAGTGCAGGGAGCCACCAGCGCAGCCATGACCAGGGTGACATCTCCATCAGCCACAGCTCCTCCTCCCCTCAGAGCGGATGAACCCTGTATTGTGTCTACCAAGCGCTCATCCTCCTGTATCTTGTGAGCGTGTATATTTACTGCCGAGTATTAAAGCACTTAGATGGCACTTCTGGTTCAGGTATACCTGGTTCAGGTATACTGACAAATCTTTCTATGCTGAAGCTTTGCAAGCATTAGTTAAATGTGTTATTTAAATGCTTCGATAAGTGTATAAATGTACAGGGGAATATGTCAAAAAATAAATGCAGTTTCCACTCCTTGAAATCTGTTCTTTTATTATATAAACTCAAAAGTTGCAGTTTGACTTGAACACCCCTCGTACCTCAAAGTTTTGGCTTTTGTATCCACAGAGTGTCCTTCTAGCTCTTTTCTGAGCCTGCAGCTGTCTCCAGCATTAGTTGATTTCAGTGACTTGTTCAGAAACTTGCATTTGCTCCTTCACTGTTATTAATTTTGCCCAGACTCACTCCTTTCAGTGCCAAAGCTTGTCTCATCTTTTTCTTATGCTAGTAGTAATTAGCAAGTGTGTCCCAATACTGATAGGTGGCGTACATGTCGGATGCTAGTCCAGAGATTGTCAATCAAGATGCAGGCAACAGTGTTAGTGCGTGCATGGAACAGTATGTGGTGATGACGTTGCTTGTGAACAAAAGTGTAAAACCCATGTATATCTACAAAAGACTTCAAGCACAGTACGGTGATGAGACGCTCAGCTACATTAAGACATTTAAATGATATAAATGTTTCAAAGATGGCTGTACATCCATCAGTGACAATCTTGGCTGTGGTGGTTCCCAGCCCACAGCAGTTACTCCTGTGAACATTCAGCGCGTTGAACGCCTCATCCTGAATAATCGATGCATAACCTGTCGTGAAATTGCACAAGAGACACATCTTTCTGTGGTGCACTGATGACAAAGTGAACTAGGCTGTCCTTGAATGGTAGGAGGAAGAAAGAACAGCGCCAATCTGAGTGTAGTATTAAAATGCACCAAATTTAACTAATGGGAATGGTAAGTAACTCTAACTCTAACTAACAAGATATCAGTGATCAAGCACATGAGAAGTAGTAAACCTCACTGTGTGATGCCTGCCTGGATCGCTGCAGTTTGCCCAGTAACCAGTCCCGGCCACGCTGGTGGATTCCAGAGTTCCATATTGGAGGAGAGGCACAGGGTGAGCTTTAAGACATCACAGGAAGGAGGATAGGAGGTGTAGAAATGGCACGCGTTTGGAGCATGCGTGCTCCTTTGTGAAGGCCTGACGAAGGAGCACTCATGCTCCAAAAGCGTGAGGTTTACTACTTCTCATGTGCTTGATCATTGGTATCTTGTGAGTTACTTACCATTAAATAAATCTGGTGCATTTTAATATTACACTCAGATTGGCGCTGCTCTTTCTTCCTCCTATTTGCTTACAGAGCTGCCTTCCACTCTGACAGCTGGCTGCCTACACACACAGTGTCCCTGGGATCCTACAGTATTAGGTTTGTATCTGTACCTTAAGGACTTTCCTATATATGGATTTTAACCCAACTTAAATATATGGACTTTTACTTTTTCTTTTTTTTTTTGGGAAGTAGACATTGGTTGAGTTTAACCCATATTGACTCCCTTCAGTCACATTTCTTTCATACTCTTCCAAGCTCTCTCCACATCCTGTTACCCTTGTCCTAGGATGGTTCAGGTATACTGACAAATCTTTCTATGCTGAAGCTTTGCAAGCATTAGTTAAATGTGTTATTTAAATGCTTCGATAAGTGTATAAATGTACAGGGGAATATGTCAAAAAATAAATGCAGTTTCCACTCCTTGAAATCTGTTCTTTTATTATATAAACTCAAAAGTTGCAGTTTGACTTGAACACCCCTCATACCTCAAAGTTTTTGCTTTTAACAAATGATTTTTAGAATGAATGGATTTCACCAAACAAAAATCACATTTACTGTTAGAAATTTGTTAAAAAAAAAATTCCATCCTACCTCTTTGGATTTTCTCATTACTGCAGTCAAAAATGAATGTCAGTTTGATCTCACTAACAATTAGAAAATCGAACGTACGTTCTTAAAACAATACATTTTCTACAAAATTCTACTAGTATATTGCTAGTTAGGTGGACTGGTCAGTGTAGGCTTACAGGAATTGACTTATAGGGGTACCAGGTATGTGAGTCTTTGCTCCTAATCCTTTTGACTCTCCACTGGAAATAGTCTCGGTCACTACACCTGATAATTTCTACAAAATGAAGATACTGGTGTTCCTCCTCTAACTCATGTTTGTTTGCAGGATGGCAACCAAGGACTTCATTGTGGCTTAGAGTGAACACTAAAATGTTCACACCTGAGCACTTCTGAGATCAATGTGGCAACTAGTGCCCGGGAAAAAAAGTCTGTGTTTCCAATCTTCATCTGCAGCACAAATGTTGAGATGTCACGAGTTGACCTGCTACCACTTATATACAGCAGCTCTGTGGTGATAGCATTGAACAGAAGAGCAATATATGTAAAATATAACATATTGTAAAAACTAAAACTAAACTGAAACCTCATGTTCACATAGTACAGCCCTACACACACAAAGTAATCATAGGTATATGTCAGACCCCAATTACACTACAATTATTAGTTATCTCCAAACACATTAGAGATTGTATAACTATTTCATAACATCATTTTAGCACAAAACCCTAAATAGATGAAGTAGAAAAGTTTTTTGTTTAAGTTGCCTATTTACAGCATTGAATACCCTTTAGTATGGTTATTTATACTGCTATTTTTGTGTATATGTGCTGTCTTTACCTGTTTACCTGTTCATTGTTTAAACAGAAAGGGAACCTTAGCTGGAAGGATTGTTCCATCTATGACCAGTTCATCGTACAGATGCCGCCTTCTGTGGACACCCAATTCGGCTCCAGTTTTCCTGTTGATTATCCTAGGATATCTCGTGCTGTTTCCATCCATGCTTGTTTGATCTGGTGTCGCTGACATCCAGATCCACACACTCCGGTAAGAGTACCCATTCCATTCCTGTTTTGTGATATCTGCTGACAACAATATATTTGATGTTTCTGATTGCCCACTTGAAGATGTTTACGATCTGACGGACTCCCTGGTTTCTCCACAAACCTTCAGCTTTTGGGACACTAGTTGTCAGGACATTTTCTTTATTGCTTACACTTGGTTGTCCATTACTAGACGGACCATTTATTGATACCATCATTGTTTTTTGTTTGAGATTTACTTTTTCATTTTCACTAGTGTTTTGTCATTTTTTGTCACATGCCTAGATTTTTGACATGTTTATCCACATGTTTTTTCATTATTACCATTTCTTTACAATTTTCAGATTATCTAGCTGCTTCACACAGCTTCCATTAGCGCTACATTCACATTCACCCTGAGTTTACCTGGTACTTAAATTGGAACTTCACTCTCCCAATCAACATTGACTATCTTTAATCCTTATGCTGCTAGTATTAATACATAGATAGGAAAGAATATCATATTTACTTTTTTTTACATTTCTTCAATTACTTCCTGTTTTTTTGACTAGGCAAATGGTGTTATACATCCCTTCAGGAGAGAAGAGGAGAAGGAGGGGTTTTCTCTGCTAAGACCTCTCTCCTGCATGCTTGAGCAAGGGCAGATGGATTCCTGGAAGTAAATGTTACATGAATCATTTTCCCTTACTCAAGATGGCCATGGCCACAAATGCTAGAGGGTGTTTTTCAAAGAGATTTTCTAACAAAATAAAGCATGGAGACACGGATGGATGGGAGAGTTTTCTTTGAATATTAAAAATGAATTCTCTAGGAGTTCATGTACAGGCTCGTTTATTGCCTGGAAGTTAGAAATAAGAAATCACCTGAAGTTTGACCATTCCTAAATGTATATCTAAGTGTAAGTCTGTAGTTCAAGCACAGGCTCAGTGTTTGATACTGCTATGGGTACTTAGGAGCGGGGCGACAGTATGTGTTAGCATGTCATGAGGCAGCTCACGGAGCAGTCACCCTAAAACAATAGAGGGCCTGTTACCTCTGTATTAAATTTGAAATCCCGGGAGCAAATTCATTCCAGGGCTTCTGCCAGTTGCAGCTAGGGTTGCCACCTGTCCAGTATTAAATCATGTACTTTTCAATCGTGTGTCCGAATTTTATTAACATTATTCTACATGGACCAAGGGCAGCGCCAGGGAGGTGCTTCCTCTCCTCGGTCCCATCAGCAGCCCATAAATAGCAAGTGATTGTCGGAGCCTGTGGAGCTGCCCTGTGTTTCCACTCACTGCCGCTGGGGGTTCACTGAGCACTCCTCCTTGTTCCCAGTGGCTGTACTCACTGAAGAAAGAGGGACTCCACTCCCTCAGTCTTGGCTCAGCCATGCCCCCTACCCCATATGTAGCAGAGAATGCCCAGTCTGCATGGAAGTTCAGCAGGTCAGTGTTGTTATGCAAATGCCTATTGTGAAGGGGGAGGTAAGGGTGGCTGCATGGAAATGGCTGGGGGTGTGTAGTGCTATGGTGTCTGTATAGGTATAGAACTTTGGCATTATTGCAGTGAAACAGTTCCCCCTTATAGTGCTACAGCCTCTTAGCCCCATGAATGTAGTCAGCTTGGGAATTAAAGACTGCAGGGAGAGGAGGGGGATCTGACACCAACAACGGGGCTTACTTTATTGACAGCAATGATTTTTTTTTAATTACTGATGGCAAAGGTAGGACATATATTACTCTGACACTGGGCTTACTATAGGTGCAAACAGACTGCAAAAGCCAACAAACTGTAATGCAAGTGATTCAAGCTCACAGGTCAGGACTTAAGGTGACCATACACTGCACAATCAGCTTGTACAATCCACGTTAGATCTGCCAAGAACTATATAGTGTAAGGGCCTGCTTATTTTATATAAATGTAATAGATCGTTTAGGTGTGTCCTTACTTTTGGTAAGTGTAAAGGAGATTGTACAATCAGATTGTGTAGTGTGTGGCCACTTTAAGCCCCTGTTGGGGAGAAACAAAGAGTCTGTTCCTACATTCTGGCTTTGTGAGTTTGCACTACTTGCGATAAAGCTTGTTGAAAACTAAAGCAGACTTTCAGCCTAATGTCATGTTGTGCTGTCTACTCCCCTCCTTCCCTTACAAATACAAATAGGCTTTTTGGGTGTAGAAAATGTATTGTTGTGGAAATAAAGTTCTGTCGTTACATGCTGTGAGCAGGCGGACTTTTTATTGCAGAAAAGGCATGCAATTTCTCTTCTGCAATAAAATCCACCAACCTGCTTGCTCAGAGTAACCCCTGGAATTTAAGCTGAGCTGTGCATGCTCAGGTCAGCTTACAGCAGCCGGCCTGATCCTGTGTGTCAGGATGACTAGCTTTTGCGCATGAAGAAATGCAAAAATGATTGTGCTAAGTCTGTGAGACTCTTACTTGTGGCACAGCAATCTAATCATATTGTATGGTTACAAGAATGCTTTTGTTTTATTTAAGCATGCCCCTTTAGGCCCTCCCACTGTTAATGCAATTTGGCCACACCCACTGTTCGGCGCTACACGTGCCACATTACTACTGTCCTTGGGGCACCCAATTGTGTCCCAGGTCTTTTAAAATACTCTAGTGTATACTAAAAAAAATTCTGTTTGCTGGTAAAATGTTCGGGTTTGGCTTGAAGAAAAAGGTTGCAGCTCCATATTCACAGCAGTCTCCTCCAGCTAAAGCCAAAACAATAGTATGAGTGAAATGGCAAACAAATTATGCAAAAAAAGGTCCCTTGTATTAAAGTTTTTTCAAGAAAAAATATAAAATGTTTTTTGGCTAATTTTTTATTTTCTCTATTTTTTTTAAATAATTTTTTTTAAATAATTTGTATAGTTTTCTTAATTTTTCAAAAAAATATTTAACAAAAGGTGTAGATCATCACACTCACTTTTTGCTTTTGAAAGAAAAGTTTAAAAATCAGAATAAGGCCATTTGCAGTGCATATATGAATACTATCATTTTCGTTCACTTTTACAATAGACCAGTATACATATGTAGTCTATAGCTACTCAGACCTGTTCTATTGCCATGCATGAGCCTTGCAGACCACGGAGCTGTGCTGTTGGACAACTATGAAACATGCTGCACTGATGAACACTGGTAAGAGAATATTTGTCTTCAGGGACAAAGAATTGTATAAGAAAACATTTTGTTTAACATGCCCACAAACATAAGGGAGTTGCAATATAAATACCATGTACTCTCATCTAAAGCATAATAAGGATTGAAAAATTATCTAATAATGCATCTGTAAAAATTAATATTAATATCCAGTTCATTATGGATAACAACCCTTTTCCTGTATCTGCTAACAAAATTGCTATAAAGATGTCTCCTCAATAGAAAAGATTACTCCTTAAAATTAGCAAATATTTGAAATATACATAACATAGAGTATATATATATATAGATATATATCTATATATATCTATATATATAGCGCCCACCTGAGTATACTGGGAACAAAGAGACACCTCCAGATACTGGGAGCAGGCTTACATTCACCGCAGGGCTGAGTCCATGGCTATAATGGGAAATGAGAACAAATATGGGCGCCAGTCACTTTAGTATTTTTCAATGCTTTAATGAAAAACTTGAAGGAAGTAGTAGTAAAGAGGTTGAGGGGAGGTTGCAGATACCTTTTTGTAGCAGATCACTTACAGTCTCTTCAGAATAAAGGACAAACACACAACTTTCTCTTGTATAGCTGAGTAGGTCTCTGCCACAGACCTAACAAACAGTACATTGTCTGGATAAGCCTCTCTCACAGGACTTAGCAGCCAGCGGATACCTGGATAAGTCTCTCTCACAAACTTAGCAGCCAGGAATGTATTACCTTGATTGAATTGTAGAACAGCTTCTTCACAGTACCAGAACCTTTAAGCCATCCGGCGATACTGTAAGAGTAGGTTAGAGATAGGTGCGTCCTCCAAGTAAGTAACCAGGCCCTTCTGAGAGACCAGCCTTCATCCTGGCTGTCTCCAGCAAGGGTCCTCCCCTGGATCTCCTCAGCTTGGCTCAGCTTCCTCCACCCAGGCAAGACAGCCTAAGGACCACCTCTGCGGTAGTAGGCCTCAGACAGGCTTCTGGGCCTACTTGCACAGCTGCAGTAGCTGCAGTGCAAATGGAACACTCACAGTAGCAGGCACGGTGAATGTAGATTTTCCTGTAAGAGTAAAGGCAACAGCCTCCGCAGTAGCAGCACCTGTGGCCCAATCAACTCTGTAGGCCCGGGGCGGCATGGTAGGGTGTTCCACAGCAAACGGGTACTCCCCGCAGTGCAAACAACGAACAAACGGACAGGGGTGTATGGCCAGTCCTTCACACTTGTGACATAACATACCCAGCGCTTCATGGTCCCCGACGGTATACAGTACAAACCGACCATGTGGCTTCAGGTGGATGCCGGTTTCTGTTATCAGGGTTCCGGACAGCATAGTACTTGCAGCGGTGCTGGCAGGAAACATCTTGGACCCCACTGCAGTTTGCACAAGAGAAAATTCAGCCATAGCTGGGCTCTGATCTTCCCTGTAGTAACAGCAAACTTTCTCTCTTTTCAGCTCCAGACACACACACAGCGTCTCACGCAGCAGCAAGCAGGTGTAGTTCCTCCCACTTGCTCCTCTGATCAGGTAGCTCCTGGGCTTTTACTTCTCCACCCACGTTCACAATCCCCACGGGGCCATGACGAAATTTCCTGAGTTGCAATAGGTTGCTAGGGACAACGGCAACTTATTCTGTAGCGCCTGAGTATACTGGGAACAAAGAGACACCTCCAGATACTGGCAGTGGGCTTACATTCACCCCAGGGCTGAGTCCATGGCTATAATGGGAAGTGAGAACAAATATGGGCGCCAGTCACTTTAGTATTTTTCAATGCTTTAATGAAAACTTGAAGGAAGTAGTAGTAAAGAGGTTGAGGGGAAGTTGCAGATACCTTTTTGTAGCAGATCACTTACAGACTCTTCAGAATAAAGGACAAACACCAACTTTCTCCTAGCGGAATCTTGTATAGCTGAGTAGGTCTGTGCCACAGACCTAACAAACAGCACAATGTCTGGATAAGCCTCTCTCACAGGACTTAGCAGCCAGGAATGTATTACCTTGATTGAATTGTAGAATAGCGTCACAGTACCAGAACCTTTAAGCCATCCGGCGATACTGTAAGGATAATTTAAATATAGAACAGCTTCTTCACAGTACCAGAACCTTTAAGCCATCCGGCGATACTGTAAGAGTAGGTTAGAGATAGTTGCGTCCTCCAAGTAAAACACCAGGCCCTTCTGAGAGACCAGCCTTCATCCTGGCTCTCTCCAGCAAGGGTCCTCCCCTGGATCTCCTCAGCTTGGCTCGGCTTCCTCCATCCAGGCAAGATAACCTAAGGACCACCTCTGCGGTAGAAGGCCCCAGACAGGCTTCTGGGCCTACTTGCACAGCTGCAGTGACGCAGCCCTCCAGCCTGGAGGGCCACGAGGTAAGAACTGGTCCCTAGCACATTACATCTGTCCCATAAATACTCTCCCCCAGAATGCACAGCAGCAAGAACCTCCCACTGGGCTATTTCTTAAAGAAGAATATTCATTAAAGTTTCACTAAGTTGTTATTCGCACACTGTCCCATGGTATCAGTGACACCTACTGGCAACAGTGGGAACTGCACAACCAAGTCAATTCCAGAACAGATCCAGTAAACTATATACATTCAATCTTACAGCTCAGCCAAAACCGGAATTTACCTGTGAGCGCCTGGTCAAAAGGAGCAGGGCGCTACATATATATATATATATATATATATATATATATATATATATATACAGTATCTCACGAAAGTGAGTACACCCCTCACATTTTTGTAAATATTTTATAAAATCTTTTCATGTGACAACACTGAAAAAATTACACTTTGCTACAATGTAAAGTAGTGAGTGTTTAGCTCGTATAACAGTGTAAATTTGCTGTCCCCTCAAAATAACTCAACACACAGTCATTAATGTCTAAACCGTTGGCAACAAAAGAGAGCACACCCCTAAGTGAAAATGTCCATATTGGGACCAAAGTGTTAATATATTGTGTGGCCACCATTATTTCCCAGCACTACGTTAACCCTCTTGGGCATGGAGTTCACCAGAGCTTCACAGGTTGCCACTGGAGTCCTCTTTCACTCCTTCATGACGACATCACGGAGCTGGTGGATGTTAGAGAACTTGCGCTCCTCCACCTTCCGTTTGAGGATGCCCCACAGATACTCAATAGGGTTTAGGTCTGGAGATATGCTTGACCAGTCTATCACCTTTACCCTCAGCTTCTTTAGCAAGGCAGTGGTCATCCTGGAGGTGTGTTTGGGGTCATTATCATGTTGGAATACTGCCCTGCGGCCCAGTCTCTAAAGGAAGGGGATCATGCTCGGATTCAGTATGTCTAAGTACATGTTGGCATTCATGGTTCCCTCAATGAACTGTAGCTCCGCAGTGTCGGCAGCGCCCATGCAGCCCCAGACCATGACACTCCCACCACCATACTTGACTGTAGACAAGACACACTTGTCTTTGTAATCCTCACCTGGTTGCCGCCACACACACTTGACACCATCTGAAGTATATCTTGGTCTCATCAGACCACAGGACATGGTTCCAGTAATCCATGTCCTTAGTCTGCTTGTCTTCAGCAAACGGTTTGCGGGCTCTCTGATGCATCATCTGTAGAAGAGGCTTCCTTCTGGGACAACAGCCATGCAGACCAATTTGTTTAATTTGTTTTTATTGAAAAGGGGGAAAAAAAAAAAGAAGAGTATACTGAAAGATATACATAACAACTGTTAGGCCATCAATCGTGAATAACATAGCTGACATTGTAATAAAGGTGACTATTATACATGTTAATTATTGTGTTATATAATTCGTAATACTAAAGTTATCTGCCATCATAAGGCTTAGACATCAAAAACTGCTCTACGAGGGCCCTCGTAAAGGCATCTGTTCTTTGTGTAATCCACAGTATAGAGAATAAGAAGGAGAGGAGTGAGAGAGAAGAAGAAAAGGAGGGTAAGAGATGGGAGTAGGCATGGGAGAGGGAGGAGGAGGGAATATGGTGGGGGGGGGTCCGCCTCGGTCTGAACATCTTGAAGTGGTAGGGTTAGTATTAAACACAATATTCACTTTTTTTGAGTCATAATTTCTGTATATGCAGGCGTATATTTGAAGGCAAACCAGCAGGACCATGTTTTCCTCACCAAATCTGATTTATTCCTGAGAGAGTATGTGAGATCTTCCATGTAGTATGTGTGGTCTTCTTCCGATAGCCATTGGCGTAAGGAAGGTATGGTTGGTTGTTTCCAATAACGTTGAATGAGAGCTTTTGCCACATTGAGCAAATGTGGTGTTATTGATTTTTTGTATGCTCCTGCTGGTGAGCCTGTACAGTGAAGTAATACGACCCACTGGTCGTTAGGGATTTCAAAACCTTGAATCTCCTTTGCCCAGTATAGGATAGTTAGCCAGTATGGGCGAATGAGTGGGCAATACCACCAAATGTGGGCATGCGTGGTTTGTTCACCACATCCCCGCCAACATAGTGGTAATGCTTGTGGGAATGTCTTGTTTAGCACCGCTGGGGTATAGTGCCATCTTGTCAGCAGTTTATAATTTACCTCCGCCGTTTTGGAGGCCGTTGAGGAGGTGTAGGCCATTAGTAAGATGGTGGATTTCGGGGTCTCTGATAACTTTTTCTCAGTTGGCTAGGAAAGTAGGATTTCCTGTGGTGTTTAGGGTCTGTAAAGCCTGATAAAAATAAGAAATAGGTTCTGCAGGTGTTAAATCTGATGTGGTCCAAAGAGGTTTCGGGAGAGAGCGAACAAAAGCTGTCAATTGGCAGTATTTCCAGTGATCCAAGGGGTGTAGCTGTTTAGCTGGGCAACAATGTGGACATGGGCACAATCCCTGATTGGGTAGTGACTTGATGAAGAAGAGGCATGGGACCTAGATTCCAAGCGTGAGTTCAGGGGTCCATATTTCCAGGTGGAAAGTAATTGTGACCAGTCAATGGCATAATGCCCTGTACACACGGTCGGACATTGATCGGACATTCCGACAACAAAATCCATGGATTTTTTCTGACAGATGTTGGCTCAAACTTGTCTTGCATACACACAGTCACACAAAGTTGTCGGAAAATCCGATTGTTCTGAACGTGGTGACATAAAACACGTAGGTCGGGACTATAAACGGGGCAGTAGCCAATAGCTTTCATTTCTTAATTTATTCTAAGCATGCGTGGCACTTTGTGTGTCGGATTTGTGTACACACGATCGGAATTTCCGACAACGGATTTTGTTGTCGGAAAATTTTATAGCAAGCTCTCAAACTTTGTGTGTCGGAAATTCCTATGGAAAATGTGTGATGGAGCCTACACACGGTCGGAATTTCTGACAACAAGGTCCTATCACACATTTTCCATCAGAAAATCCGACCGTGTGTACAGGGCATAAGGGGGGAGTTATATTGCCATTTATGTAACTTACACAATGAGTTCCACACCATAAGGGTCGAGTGCGTGAGCGGTGAAGTAGTTGGAGATAAAGTTCTGTATTTCTTAGGAATACAAATTTGGGTAAAGAGATCTGATCCACTGAGTGTCATTTCAAGGTTGACCCATATTTTAGATTCTTTATGATACTTCCAGTCAGAAATTCTACTCATTATTATAGCCAAAACATATTGCTTAATGTTAGGTAGGGCCAAGCCTCCCTGTCTTTTAGGCCTGACAAGGAGGGTCCTCGCTAATCTAGGACGTTTTCTGTTGCACACGTATTTGCCTATCATTGATCTGATCAACGCGAAGAATCCTACAGGAATTCTATACGGTAGCACCTGAAACAGGAATAGCAGCCTGGGTAGAATGTTCATCTTCACAACACTGATCCTCCCCAACCAAGAGTGTGCTATTTGTGACCATTTTTGTAAATCCGATCTGATTGTATTAAGGAGGAGTAAAAAGTTAGTGCGAAATAGAGACGTTAGCTTGGGGGTAAGGTATATACCTAAATATTTCAGTTTGCTTTTTTGCCAGCTAAAGGGTAAGGATTTTTTAAATTGGGCTATGATCTTTCCAGGTACCGAGATATTTAGTATTTCAGATTTGGACATGTTGATTTTAAAATGCAGACCAATTTGATGTGGCGTATGGTCTAAGCACTGACAGGCTGACCCCCCACCAATTCAACCTCTGCAGCAATGCTGGCAGCACTCATATGTTTATTTCCCAAAGACAACCTCTGGATATGACGCTGAGCATGTGCACTCAACTTCTTTGGTCAACCATGCTGAGGCCTGTTCCGAGTGGAACCTGTCCTGTTAAACCACTGTATGGTCTTAGCCAATGTGCTGCAGCTCAGTTTCAGGGTCTTGGCAATCTTCTTATAGCCTAGGCCATCTTTATGTAGAGCAACAATTCTTTTTTTTCAGATCCTCAGAGAGTTCTTTGCCATGAGGTGCCATGTTGAACTTCCAGTGACCAGAATGAGAGAGTGAGAGCGATAACACCAAATTTAACACACCTGCTCCCCATTCACACCTGAGACCTTGTAACACTAACGAGTCACATGACACTGGGGAGGGAAAATGGCTAATTGGACCCAATTTGGACATTTTCAGTTAGGGGTGTACTCACTTTTGTTGCCAGCAGTTTAGACATTAGTGGCTGAGTTATTTTGAGGGGACAGCAAATTTACACTGTTATACAAGCTGTACACTCACTACTTTACATTGTAGCAAAGTGTCATTTCTTTAGGGTTGTCACATGAAAATATATAATAAAATATTTACAAAAATGTGAGGAGTGTACTCATTTTTGTGAGATACTGTATATTTAGGGAGTTTATATATATTTATCTATATTTAGACATATTGTGGACTCTGCCGTGTACAGGTTCATTTATGATATCATATGTAAACACAAATGTATGAAACATAACTGCATGTAATGAATAGAAAAAAGCCTTCGCGCTACTATAACGTGTTCAAAAATAGTGTAGATAAATAAATAAATAATCTAATCAAAAAACCATAAATATCCACCGTAATGGTGAGGTGGAAAATAAAGTGCAATATAGAGCAATAAATTATGCTAAATACTGTCTGCAGCAAAATCTAAAAGTGTCCACAACACACATAAAATAAAGATATAAATTATGATCTCGCGCGGGAAGTAAAGGCTAGGAGGCCGGACTGCGAGCGGAGCCGAACCTAGCCGAGTACACAGTAC
This sequence comes from Aquarana catesbeiana, assembly GCF_042186555.1. NCBI lineage: Eukaryota > Metazoa > Chordata > Amphibia > Anura > Ranidae > Aquarana > Aquarana catesbeiana. Next base: position 187,860,238 of record NC_133327.1, read on the forward strand.
ACTTGGCTCGGCCTTTTTCGGCGGCACTCGCTCATCTTCCCCTCAGAGACAGCAGGGAGGCGGGACGGCGTGACTGCGAGTGGAGCCGAACGGAGCCAAGCCGAGTACACAGTACACTCGGCTCGGTCTTTTTCTGCGGCGCTTGCTCCTCTTCCCCTCACAGACAGCGGGGATTGGCGTATAACACACATCCACAATTTTCTCCTGATTTTAAGGGGAAAAAAGTGTGTGTTATATGCCGATAAATACTGTATATATATATATATATATATATATATATATATATATATATATATATATATACAGTATCTCACAGGTGAGTACACCCCTCACATTTTTGTAAATATTTTATTATATATTTTCATGTGACAACACTGAAGAAATGACACTTGGCTACGATGTAAAGTAGTGAGTGTACAGCTTGTATAACAGTGTACATTTGCTGTCCCCTCAAAATAACTCGACACACAGCTATTAATGTCTAAACCGCTGGCAACAAAAGTGAGTACACCCCAAAAGTCCAAATTGGGCCAAAGTGTCAATATTTTGTGTGGCCAATAAACATGATATTATATATCGATTTTTTTAATCACTGCATAGCCGTGTGCTTCATTTAAAGTCCCACATTTCCCTTCTTTTTTGCTGTGTAATGTATGTCGGCACATAGTAAACTGTGGTGTCATTATTTAATTCTTTTAAAGACCAGTAAACTATCCACTTGGGCCATCTTTTCCAGGCATTGCTTAAAGGGGTTGTAAACCCAAACTCCATGTTTTAACCCACTCAATACCAGAAAGTTTCTTAATTTACAAAAAACTGTAGCAAAAAATGAGATCGTCTTGGGGTATTTACTTTCCAAAAATTTTCAGGGTTTTCACACTGTGCTGGCACTTTTCTTTTCACAGAAAGTAAACAGTTCATTTTTAAAATGTTTGGTCTTTTTTTCCCTCATGTGTTAAAAAATAGAAAATCTATTGTTTATTACCCACTTTGCACCCGGCCTACTAAAAAATAACTGCCGGGTGGAAGCACTACTATTTGGGGTGAACATCGTATAATGTCCTCCAGGTGTGTCCCTCTTGTGCCTTGCCCTAGGGAAGGCACAGTAACATGATCTGTGGCTGTCCCCAGTACCATGTGATTGGTGTGACCATTCACAGCGGTCACATGTCAATAGTACACAATGGCTTTCATTCATAGTCATTCATTGAGTATTATTGTGATCTATGTGATTGGTCACAGTGATCACATGATACAAGCCAAACACTGCAGACCTCTAACATGTGATAGCTGTAGCCAATTCCAGCTATCACAATAGTACACAATGGCACATGAATAGATGGCATTCACAAAAATGATTACTTATAGAAGTGATCAGATCATCACTGTATTAAGCAATCATAGTGAAAAATAAATCCTAATCACCTCCCCAAAGCAGTACAGTGTCACTGTGGTGACACTGTACTGCTCTGGTCACAGTATGTAAAAAAAATGTAAAAAAGAAAAAAATAATTAAAATAATAATAATAATAATAATAATATTTTTTTTTAACATACTGTAACCAGTAAGTGCCCCTGATCACCACCACACGCCAGTCATATGATGATTCTGTAATGCTCTGGTGACAGTATTGTTACAATTGTGAATTGTGGAAAAAAAAAAAATTTCTTAACCACTTGCTGCCCGCCCTATTGCAAAATGACGGCGGCAAAGTGGTTTGAAAATCCTGACTGGACGTCATATGATGTCCGTAGGATTCACTGCTATTGCGCGCCCCCCGGGGGCGCACACCACGGCGATCGGGGATGACGCTTGTCCCTCAAACACAGCGCATCCCCGATCAGGGTAAACAGCCAATGAAACTGGCTGTTTACCATGTGATCGGCTGTGTCCAATAACAGCCGGTCACATGTCATAACAAATCGGGCGCGCGCGCAATGCGCGCCGCCGGGGGCGCACATCGCGCCGATCAGAGATGCCGAGTGTCCCTTGGACACAGTCACATCCCGATCAGGGTAAACAGCCAATGAAATGGCTGTTTACCCATGTGATCGGCTGTGTCCAATCACAGCCGGTCACAAGTATAAACATAGTAGCGGTTTCCAGGGATCTCTACTTTTCTCTCCTCACACACCGATCGTGTGAGGAGAGAGAAGGAGAGATCCGATCAGTGAGTGAAACACATTTTTTATAACACTTGTCTACTGTCTACACAACACGCACCCCCCCACCAATAAAGAGAACCTGTCACAGCCCATCAGGATCTGTCACAGCCCATCAGGATCTGTCACAGCCCATCTGGATCTGTCACAGTCCATCAAGATCTGTCACAACCCATCAAGATCTGTCACAGCCCATCAGAACCTGTCACAGCCCATCAGAACCTGTCACAGCCCATCAGAACCTGTCACAGCCCGTCATCAGCACCGCCATCGGTACCGCCATCAGCACAGCCACCGCCACCATCTGGATCTGACAGCCCATCTGTCACACAGGCCGCCATCAGTACCACTGATGGTACCGCTATTAGTACCGCCATCAGTACCGCCATTGGTACCATCTAGATCTGACAGCCTATCTGTCATTGCCCATCTGTCACACAGGCCCGCCATCACTACCGTCGCACAGTCCCGCTATAAGTACCATCACACAGGTCATCAGTAACCTGTCAGTCACACAGGCCCACCATCAGTGAGCTGTCAATAGCACCACCAGTTCCGTCACACAGGCCCACCAAAAGTACCACCATCATGTCCCAAAGAGTTTACACAGTTGAGGAGGCATATAACATCCTTACCATGTCGGATGATGAGAGCAGCGGGGAGCTCTCATTATCTGATTCTGGTTCGGAATACGAGCCAGTGGAGGGTAGTGGATCGGAGTCCGAGTCAGCGGAGGAAGCCGCCCCTCCTAAAAGAGTAAGGAGATCAGGACCAAGATCAGAACACCTGCCTACCACCAGCAGCGCCAGACCCCAGGAAGAGGAGCCCAGTACCAGTACTGGAATTGCACACCCAACCCAAAGAATCCGGGCCCAGTCCTACCTTCCCGATGCCCTGGCAAACCCCTTATGGTTGCCTGCCAATTCAGGATCTGCTACAATCCCCCCTTTCACTGCACAGCCAGGTGTGCAGCCCAACACTTCAAATTTTTCATATTTGGACTATTTCTATTTGTTTTTCCCGGAAGATTTGTTGCAGTACATGGTGGACCAAACAAATCTCTATGCAGAGCAATTTATTGCTGCCAACCCCAGTTCGTCCTACGCCCGTATGTTCCATTGGCGACGTCTCACACTAGACGAATTCAAATTGTTCTTGAGCCTTACTTTTAATATGGGGCTTACAAAGAAAAACGAACTGCATGCCTACTGGTCCACCCACCCCATCCACCACATGCCCCTATATTCTTCTGTTATGTCCAGGACACGGTACAATATGATAATGCGTTTCCTACATTTTAATGATAATTCGCAGTGCCCTCCCCAAGATCATCCCAACCACGACAAATTATATAAGCTTCGCCCACTAATAAATTCTTTTACCAAGCGATTTTCTGAAGTCTTTATCCCTGACCAAAATATTTGTGTAGACGAATCCCTTATCCACTTTACTGGCCGGCTGAATATCAAACAGTATATCGCAAGTAAGAGAGCCAGGTACGGGGTGAAATTGAACAAATTATGTGACCGAGCCACTGGATACGTGTACTCATTTCGTATTTATGAGGGCAAAGACTCCCAGCTCCAGCACCGTGAGTGCTCCACATACGTAGGAACCAGTGGTAAAATTGTGTGGGACCTTGCATACCCCCTGTTCAAAAAAGGTTACCACTTACAGTATATGTAGATAATTACTACAGCAGCCTGCCCCTTTTCCGTCACCTGTATCATGAAAAAACCCTGGCCTGCGGAACCTTCCGAGAAAATAGGAAGGGCTTCCCACAGAACTTACTTTCAAAACGGCTACAAAAGGGGGAAGCCGCATTCATGAGGAATGAGGAGGTGTTGGCCATGAAGTGGCAGGACAAGAAGGATGTTCACATGATGACTACCATTCACAATGACACCTTGGTGGAGGTTCAGAGAAGACGTGGCCCCGTAGTAAAGCCTGAATGTGTCCATGACTACAATCTATATATGGGGGGGGTGGATTTAAATGATCAGATGCTGCAACCATATTTGTCAACCCGCAAGTCCAATTATTGGTATAAAAAAGTTGCATTTCATCTGTTTCATATGGCCATGTTCAATTCATTTGTCTGCTATCAAAAATCACCCGAAAACCAACCCATCACCTACCTCAAATATATTGAAAATATTATCACTGCCCTTATTTACCAGCAAGGACCCGCCCCAGGAAGCATTCGCTCTGATAGTGTGAGTCGACTTCATGAGCAACATTTTCCCTATAACATTCCCCCTGCAGAATCCGGAAGAAGACGCCAAAAGAAATGTCGTGTATGCTCAAGTAGAGGAGCCAGAAGAGATACAAGTTATTATTGTCCCCAATGTCCCTCCCAACCTGGCCTGTGTATCAGTGATTGCTTCAAAAATGATCACACATCCATCAGATATTAGTTCCCCTTGTTAGTAACAGAATGCCATTTCCCCATTTCAATTACCTGTGTGCATCATTTGCCTGCCACCATGTTTCTACCTTCCATGTTAACTGACCCTGGCCTGTTTACCGACAATGTCTTTGCCTGCCATTTTAACCACGTTTCTGACTACCACGTGCACCGACCTCAGCCTGTTTACCGACGATGCCTTTGCCTGCCGTTTTAACCATGTTTCTGACTTCCACGTGCACCAACCTCAGCCTGTTTACCGACGATGCCTTTGCCTGCCGTTTTAACCACGTTTCTGACTTCCACGTGTACCGACCTCGGCCTGTTAAATCGACCATGTTTTTTCCTGCCACTTGGACTGATCTTTTGCCCTTCTACTTCAGTACACAGGGGTCTCACATATGTGAGGGGCTTCAGAATAGCGTTCTGAGTAGAGAAAATCAGTTTTTGGTTTCCTGTGTTCCCAGAACAGGGTCTGGTTGCCCGGAGGCTTCAAAGAGATTTGGGTGGGAGAAGCCTCTACCCCTGTCCCCCTGGCCCTAAGCTTGATGGTCCTTCCTGCTGCCTGGACCAATACTTTGGCTGTGCTGACCATATCGCTGCCTGTAATGACCCAGGACTTTATGGACTGTGTTTATTTCTGCTGCCTGGACCAATACTTTGGCTGTGTTGACCATATCTCGGCCTGCTGCCTCTACTGACTATAGACAGTATTTCTGCCTGGACATCTCTGCCTGCTACCTGGACCAATGCTTTGGCTGTGCTGACAGTATCTTTGCCTGAACTAACTATGGACAGTATTGCTGCCTGGATGATTGCTTTTGCTGTCGCTGACCACATCCCTGCCTGCTGCCTGCACAGATGCTCTCCTCTGTGGACCACTACACTACTAAAACCACAGGTAATCTTTTGTTACTTGGTATTTACATGTTATGTGTTAGAAATATGAGGGGCCTTCAAAAATATGATCGGTAGTCATGATATTATATGTGTAATTTATGCTCCTAGAACGACTGGAGGTGCTATTTGGATGTTGGGCTTCTGTATGTGGCCAGGCTGTGTAAAAGTGTCACACATGTGGTATGGTTAAACTCAGGAGTAGTAGAATGTATTTTGGGGTGTCATTTTTGCTATGTACATGCTATGTGTTGGAAATATCTTATAAATGGACAACTTTGTGTAAAAAAAATGCGTTTTCATTTTTTTCCCGCGTTTTCCGAAAACTTCTGGAAAAAAATGAACCGTTCAAAAGACTCATTATGTCTCATAGATTATACCTTGGGGTGTTTGCTTTCCAAAATGGGGTCATTTTGTGGGCGTTTTCATTGTCCTGGTGCTCCAGGACCTTCAAAAGTGAGATAGGTCGTCATGAAATTATATGTGTAATTTTGCTCTTAGAATGCCAGGAGGTGCTACTTGGATGTTAGGCCTCTGTATGTGGCCAGGCTGTGTAAAAGTCTCACACATGTGGTATCGCCATACTCAGAAGGAGTAGTAGAATGTATTTTGGGATGCCATTTTTGCTATGTACATGCTATGTGTTGGAAATATCTTATAAATGGACAACTTTGTGTAAAAAAAATGCGTTTTCATTTTTTTCCCATGTTTTCCGAAAACTTCTGGAAAAAAATGAACCATTCAAAAGACTCATTATGCCTCATAGATTATACGCTGGGGTGTTTGCTTTCCAAAATGGGGTCATTTTGTGGGCGTTTCCATTGTCCTGGTGCTCCAGGGCCTTCAAAAGTGAGATAGGTCGTCATGAAATTATATGTGTAATTTTGCTCTTAGAATGCCTGGAGGTGCTACTTGGATGTTAGGCCTCTGTATGTGGCCAGGCTGTGTAAAAGTCTCACACATGTGGTATCGCCATACTCAGAAGGAGTAGTAGAATGTATTTTGGGATGCCATTTTTGCTATGTACATGCTATGTGTTGGAAATATCTTATAAATGGACAACTTTGTGTAAAAAAAATGCGTTTTAATTTTTTTTCCACGTTTTCCGAAAACTTCTGGAAAAAAATGAACCGTTCAAAAGACTTATTATGTCACATAGATTATACCTTGGGGTGTTCGCTTTCCAAAATGGGGTCACTTTGTGGGCGTTTCCATTGTCCTGGTGCTCCAGGGCCTTCAAAAGTGAGATAGGTCGCCATGAAATTATATGTGTAATTTTGCTCTTAGAATGCCTGGAGGTGCTACTTGGATGTTAGGCCTCTGTATGTGGCAAAAATGGCAAAAGTCTCACACATGTGGTATCGCTATACTCAGAAGGAGTAGTAAAATGTATTTTGGGATGCCATTTTTGCTATGTACATGCTATGTGTTGGAAATATCTTATAAATTGACAACTTTGTGTAAAAAAAATGCGTTTTAATTTTTTTCCCACGTTTTCCGAAAACTTCTGGAAAAAAATGAACCGTTCAAAAGACTTATTATGTCACATAGATTTTACCTTGGGGTGTTTGCTTTCCAAAATGGGGTCACTTTGTGGGCGTTTCCATTGTCCTGGTGCTCCAGGGCCTTCAAAAGTGAGATAGGTCGCCATGAAATTATATGTGAAATTTTGCTCTTAGAATGCCTGGAGGTGCTACTTGGATGTTAGGCCTCTGTATGTGGCCAGGCTGTGTAAAAGTCTCACACATGTGGTATCGCCATACTCAGAAGGAGTAGTAGAATGTATTTTTGGGTGTGGTTGCAAGTATGCGCATGCTTTGTTCAAGAAATAACCTGTCAATACAATAAGTTTGTGTAAAAAAAAAAAAAAGTCTTCATTTTCCCAAGAATTGTGGGAAAAAATTACAACTTCAAAAAACTCACCATGCCTCTTACTAAATACCTTAGACTGTCTACTTTCTAAAAAGGGGTCATTTGGGGGGTATTTGTACTTTCCTTGATTGTTAGTGTCTTAGGAAATGAGATAGGCCTTTAGTACATCAGGTGTGATCAATTTTCAGTGATTTTCACACTAACTTGTAGACTCTATAACTTTCACACAGACTAAATAATATCCACTAATTTGGGTTATTTTTACCAAAGATATGTAGCAGTATAAATTTTGGCTCAAATTTATGAAGAAAAATGACTTATTTGCAAAATTTTACAATAGAAACTAAAAAAAAGTGTTTTTTTTTCAAAATTTTCGCTCTTTTTCCGCTTATATCGCAAAAAAGAAAAAACCCAGCAGTGAGTAAATACCACCAAAAGAAAGCTCTAATTGTGAGAAAAAAATTATAAAAAATGTGTTTGGATACAGTGTAGCATGACAGAGTAATTGTCATTCAAAGTGTGAGAGTACTGAAAACTGAAAATTGGTCTGGGCGGGAAGGTGTTTAAGTGCCCTGTATTGAAGTGGTTAATCTTCTAAAAAATTGTTACAAGTTACAACTTAAAAAAAATCACCATGCCTCTTACTAAATACATTGGACTGCCTACTTTCCACAAAGGGGTCTTTTGGAGGGTATTTGTTCTGTCCTGGCATTTTAGAGCCAAGAAATGAGATAGTACAACAGGATTGATTCATTTTCAAATCTATACTATAGATTGTAGACTCTATAACTTTCATACAGACTAAATAATATACACTGATTTGGGTTACGTTTACCCAAGAAATGTAGCAGAATATATTTTGGTCTAAATTTTTGAACAAAGATTATTTATTTGCAACATTTTATTACAGAAAAAACTTGTTTTTTTTTTTTTCAAAATATATATCTTCAATCCAGTGGTGATTAACCACTTCAATACCAGGCACTTAGACACCTTCCCGCCCAGACCAATTTTCAGCTTTCAGCGCTGTCGCAAGTTGAATGACAATTGCGTGGTCATGCAACGCTGTACCCAAACAAATTTTTTATCATTTTTTTCCCACAAATAGAGCTTTCTTTTGGTGGTATTTGATCACCTCTGTGGTTTTTATGTTTTGCGTAACAAATAAAAAAAGACTGAAAATTTTGAAAAAAAACAAGTTTTTCTTTGTTTCTGTTAAAAAATTTTGTAAATAAGTATGTTTTCTTCTTCAATGATGGGCACTGATATGGCTGCACTGACGGGCACTGATACAGTGGCACTGATGGGCACCGATGAGGTGGCACCAATGAGGTGGCACTGACGGGCACTGATGATGGGCACTGATAGGCGGCACTGATGGGCACTGATAGGTGGCACTGGTATGCGGCACTGATGGGCACTTATAGATGGCACCGATGGGCACTCATAGGCGGCACTGATAGGCACTCGTAGGTGGCATTGATGGGTACTTATGGGTGGCACTGATGGGTACTTATGGGTGGCACTGATAGGTGGCATGGATGGGCACTGATGGGCACTGATAGGTGGGCACTGATGGGCACAGATGGGCACTGACAGGTGGCACCAATGGACACTGATGGGTGGCACTGATGACACTGATTGGTGGCTATAATGACACTAATGGGTGGCATTGCAGGGCATCACTTAAATATAATGATGCCAATCAGTGCCCATTTGTGGGAATTGATTGGCACAGATTGGGCACAGACTGGGCACATTGGGCACATGTGGATGGCCATGGGGTACATACCTGGCCATCCACAAGTTGCCCGCTTCCCTGGTGGTCCTAGTGGCATCCCTGGTGGTCCAGTGTGGTCATCTGAGGGGGGGCTGCACTGATAAACAATCAGCACAGACCCCCCTGTCAGGAGAGCTGCCGATCGGCTCTCCTCTACTTGCGTCTGTCAGACGCGAGTGAGGAAAAGCCGATCAACAGCTCTTCCTTTTGACATCGTGATCAGCCGTGATTGGACACGGCTGATCATGTGGTAAAGAGCCTCTGCCGGAGGCTCTTTACCAAGATCGGTGGAGCGGTGTGTCAGACTGACACACCGCTCCACCGATCACCGCGATGCGCGCCCCCACGGGTGCGCGGCGGCATATTATCCTGCTGGATGTCATATGACGCCCAGTCAGGAAAACTGAACCACCTCCCGCCTGGCCTATAGCACATTGATGGCCGGGCGGGAAGTGGTTAAATACCACCAAAAGAAAGCTCTATTTGTATAGAAAAAAATGCTAAAAATTTAATTTGGGTACATTGTTGCATGAGTGCAACACTGAAAGCTGAAAATTGGTCTGGGCAGAAAGGGGGTGAGGGTATTAAGGTGGTTAAATACCACTGAAAGAAAGCTCTATCTGTTTCAAAACAAATTGTCAGTCTGATTGTCAAAGTATCATAGCAATACATCGACTTGATACACTGTTGACTATCCCAATATGTTTATTGGGCCTTATAGAGGGACTTGCCAATACGGTAGCCCACAGAATACTACTTTTTTATTCTCAAAAAGCAATCATTCTACCCTGGAAAAAGCAATTGCCCCCCACAATAAACATCTGTAAGAAACTGGTGAATGCAGAACTCCCATAGTATAAGGCCACATAATTGAATCTGTGCTGTCCTAGAAAATTTGAGAAGGTATGGGGTAGCTGGATCTTGGTAACGGATGCGAACAGGTAGTCCCGCATGGCTTACCTTTCACATTGGGTGGATGTTGAACAAGGTGCAGAGTAGATTTGTTATGGTGGGCCTGTCTTCTGTTCCAAACTTTTTGTTTGTTATTCTCCTCAATTGTTTTAAGATTGCTCTGAGCTAGTAACTAGTGTAGAGGCCAGAGGGGGCTGCACACTGGGGCTCACATAATTCTTCCAGCCTAGATGCACAACTATTTCCTGGCTAATGTACTTTCTTGTAAGGTCAAGGAGGTAAGATTATTTAGAGAGGGGTGGGGGAGAGAGTTACTTGCAGGCGGCAGAAGGTTCTTCACAACCTCTATTACTGTCTGTTTGGAGGATGTTTTTCTCCTGTAATTATATTTCTTACTTTAGGAAAACTCAATAAACAGAATTTTCCCAAAAAAATATAAGTATCATAGCAATGGAAACTGAAAAAATGGCCGTATTACAGACTGGTATGCATATGGTTAAACACGTTCCTCTCCAAACCACAAAGCCTATTGTTACCAGATAATTCAAATAATTTATTAAATCAGAACTGACATTTCAGGATTTGTATTTTAGTATCCCTGATAAAGGGATTTTACTGTTGTCATTTAAAATGTAATAGATAGAAGAGGAAGATTGAGTCCTTTTAACATTTGAGTGATAAAGCGCTGTCAATTTTTGTATCCTTAGCACAGTGCTGTACAATCATAGTCTGTCAACTGTGATGTGTGCTATGCACTCTTTGTGTGAAATCCAAAAATATAAGCCATCTGTGTGGTTCCATAATGATAGATGGAAAGAACTATGTGCAAAGAACAGCAATCCATAGCAACCAGCCATCAACCATCTTTTTATTGTTCTGGCTGATAAAGGTGAAATTAAATTTATACCTTGCTAAAATCAATACGTTCTGTACCTAAATTAAGTTGGTCGGTGTTGAAAACAAAAAAAAAAATTTCAGTCAAAAAGCTAATTATTATGCTTAATATAAAATGTAATAATATGTCAATTTGAATTAGAGACCATCCTAAATGTTATTTTTCAAACTTGTACTGGAATCTTGACAGTTCAAGTCTGTCTTTATTGGACAGTACCTTTACTTTTCCTTTCCATTGGCTTGCATAACCCCAATCCTGAAGACAGTGCAATTGGTTGGTTCTATATAAATGTTCTAAATTTTAAAGAGGGTCACACAGGGACATATACAGTATCACACAAAAGTGAGTAGACCCCTCACATTTTTGTACATATTTTATTATATATTTTCATGTGACAACACTGAAGAAATTACACTTTGCTACAATGTAAAGTAGTGAGTGTACAGCTTGTATAACAGTGTAAATTTGCTGTCCCCTCAAAATAACTCAACACACAGTCATTAATGTCTAAACTGCTGGCAACAAAAGAGAGCATACCCCTAAGTGAAAATGTCCATATTGGGCCCAAAGTGTTAATATTTTGTGTGGCAACCATTATTTTCCAGCACTGCCTTAACCTTCTTGGGCATGGAGTTCACCAGAGCTTCACAGGTTGCCACTGGAGTCCTCTTCCACTCCTCCATGACGACATCACAGAGCTTATGTTAGAGACCTTGTGCTCCTCCACCTCTCATTTGAGGATGCCCCACAGATGCTCAATAGGGTTTAGGTCTGGAGACAGGCTTGGCCTGTCCATCACCTTTAACCTCAGCTTCTTTAGCAAGGCAGTGGTCATCTTGGAGGTGTGTTTGGAGTCGTTATCATGTTGGAATACTGCCCTGTGGCCCAGTCTACGAAGGGAGGGGATCATGCTCTGCTTCAATATGTCACAGTACATGTTATCATTCATGGTTCCCTCAATGAACAGTAGCTCCTCTGTGCCGGCAGCACTTATGCAGCCCCAGACCATGACACTCCCACCACCATGCTTGACTGTAGGCAAGATACACTTGTCTTTGTACTCCAGACCTGGTTGACGCCACACACACTTGACACTATCTGAACCAAATAAGTTTATCTTGGTCTCATCAGACCACAGGACATGGTTCCAGTAATCCATCCTTAGTCTGCTTGTCTTCAGAAAACTGTTTGTGGGCTTTCTTGTGCATCATCTTTAGAAGAGGCTTCCTTCTGGGATGACAGCCATGCAGACCAATTTGATGCAGTGTGCAGTCTATGGTCTAAGCACTGACAAGCTGACCCCCCACCCCTTCAACCTCTGCAGCAATGCTGGCAACATTCATACATCTATTTCCCAAAGACAACCTCTGGATATAATGCTAAGCATGTGCACTCAACTTCTTTGGTCGACCATGGCGAGGCCTTTTCCGAGTAGAACCTGTCCTGTTAAACCGGTGTATGGTCTTAGCCACTGTACTGCAGCTCAGTTTCAGGGTCTTTGCAATCTTCTTATAGCCTAGGCCATCTTTATATAGAGCAACAATTCATTTTTTCAGATCCTCAGAGAGTTCTTTGCCATGAGGTGCCATGTTGAACTGCCAGTGACCAGTATGAGAGAGTGAGAGCGATAACACCAAATTTAACACACTTGCTTCCCCATTCACACCTGAGACCTTGTAACACCAATGAGTCACAGGACACCGGGGAGGGAAAATGGCTAATTGGGCCCAATTTGGACATTTTCACTTAGGGGTGTACTCACGTTTGTTGCCAGCGGTTTAGACATTAATGGCTGTGTGTTGAGTTATTTTGAGGGGACAGCAAATTTACACTGTTATACAAGCTGTACACTCACTATTTTACATTGTAGCAAAGTGTCATTTCTCCAGTGTTGTCACATGAAATGATAGAATAAAATATTTACAAAAATGTGAGGGGTGTACTCACTTTTGTGAGATACTGTATATGTCAGCTTGTTCTTTTGCAAGCAATTTACTGTTCATATTCTGTTATAGGGTACCTTTCTAGCTAGACCCACACATAAGAAAAACATCAGAAAATAGTTTAAAACATTTTCTTCCATTTAAAGTTGAGTTTGCTAAGAAAACTGACATTTAAATATAGTTCAATTCAAAAGTGTATTTACTGTATCAGGGAGTTCTTGCTCTTCATCAAACCAAACCTATGCAATTCATGGTTCTTTACATTTATTTCAAATGTATTAAAACTGAAAATTACAGAGAGCTTTATCAACCAGAGATTTTGTATTTTTTTTATTCAGAATTTTTAGCCTGTAGATAATAAGGAAAGGTAATTTATAATAAAGCAATACACCACATTTATCCTTCAGGTACATATTGGTCCCGCAATGCACTCACAGTTTTCCTAGCAAAATAATACTCCTTTCACACCATCTCAGGAGACTGGAAGTTCCCTAAAGCTGTCATTAGGGATGAGCTGAACTGCCCTGCCATGTTTACCCACACAGGCATTGGAAGCACAGGTGTTATGTGCATCCCCATGCTGGCAGTCTCATTCATGTCAATCAGGATGCAACAGCTGCATGGACAGAGCCACTGCTCCCAATTTGACATCCTACAGGGTCCCCAAACACAGACAGTGTGGATTCGGGGACTCGTACCCACACAGATGTCAGATTGAGAGCAGCATCTGTGATTGTGCATCAACTGCATCCTAATGGACAGGAATAGGACTGCCTGCATGGGAATGCTATGAACACCTCACATTCTCATGCCCGTGCAGGCAAACATGGCCCGCATAAGTATGTTTGTGTGAGCAAGGTTTAACAGTCACATACAGACATTCATAAACACAGGCTGCTGACAGGCTGGAAGAGGCATTTATGGCAGGGGGGAGTGTGTATAGGTAGGGGGATAGTGTGAAAAAGGTGTGGGGATGGGGGTGTGGCCTGCAGCAGAGCCGGATGGTCGCATAGAACCGGAGCTCCACCGACACAGGGATTCAACGGCCCTTAGCGGACCATCCAAGCACCTTTTTGCACACCAAATCACAGCGGTTTAGACCTGCAACCTCCGAGATCATGCCCATCAAGCAGCATAACGATAGACGCCCACAGCGCCTGACGGACTTCTACACCCTGAAGTCTAATGGAGGTAGGCAAGATGGCGTTGAGGCCTATACTCCTCCGGCAGCCTCAATCCACAATAAGGCATCAAAAAAGTAATTATCCTCCAAAATACAACTCCCCTGATCTCCAACACTCATATCCCCCTCACCATCATCCAATAGCCCTGCCAAGTCCAGGCCCAGGTTGGATGGCAATGGATTGAGCCCGACAGCTAGCCACACACTGGACTCAGGGTAGGACACGAGGGACATGTCTGAATACATCGAATCCTTCCCCACACAAAATCAGCCTGTACTGGATACTGTGCTAAAAGACATGCTACTGTCCCTGAGGAGCACAATCCAGTCTGATATGGCCTCCTGCATGCACAAATTTAATAGAGACATACAAGCAATGGGGGACAGAGTGGATCATATTGAAGTTAAAATGGGAGAATACGCTGATACCATCAATGATCTGGTGGATGCCTATGATGAGAAAGAAAGTGAAAATGAATAGATCAAAGCTAAGTTAGCTGACATGGAGGACAGGTCAAGAAGAAACAATCTGAAAATAAGGGGGATCCCTGAATCCGTGCAACAATCTGACCTAGGCCCTTATGCAGCGACATTGTTTAAAAATCTAATTCCAAGTCTTAACGACTTGGACGTCACTATTGATAGGATCCATCGCCTACCCAAACCGTCACATCTATCTGACCATATGCCCAGGGATGTACTTCTCTGTTTGCACTTCTTTCATGTAAAAGAAAACCTCATGTCATGCATGAGGAAGCAAGACCAAATCCCTCCACAGTACCAAAGCTTACAATTTTTTGCTGACCTGTCGCAATATACGCTCCAGAAAAGGAGGAATCTGAATACAGTGACTAAAGTGTTGCGAAATCATAAGATCGCATACAGATGGAGATATCCAATAAAACTGACTGTGACCAGAGAAAATCACACTTACACAATTACCACCTTAGATAAGGGGGTCGCTCTCTTAAAAGAATGGGATATCCTCCCTGAGCCAGATACATTAAGCCCTACTACCAGCACACCACGACAGGTTGATTGACCATTGAAGGAAGTCACTGTTAAAAATGCAATGTCGCACTTGTAAAATGGACCGGATGGTCAACATTTAACTTCCTAAGACCTGTGTGAATAGTGCCAAGGACTGTACGGTCAGACTAATCCCCCAACATATGCCAGCAGCTCTCTGCTGCTGTTAAGTGCCCGGCACCTTTATTTCTTAATACACCATGTTAGGTGTTTTGCACTGTTTTTCATGTTTCACTATTTTTTTTTCATTTTTATCTCTTCACCACCCTTTTCCTACAAGTGTCTGGATGAGGATTAAACCAAGAGAACATACAGTCTTCTACAACAACTGTCAAATGATACCATGCCCAACCCCACCAGGCTCCTTCTTGGACCGACCAATGGCAGAGGAACTAACCGACAAAATCTGCAATGTAAGTACAATGCATAGTTCCTCCTTTGAGACTCTTCCTCTTTCCCAAGCTCCCAACTTCCCTTCACAGGGGGCTACCACACTTTATAAAAATGTATCCTTACAGACCTCTAGCACCTTTGGAAATAACAGACTATGACACTTAACATTCTATCCATAAATGTCAGAGGGCTTAACCACCCTATGAAACGGAAATCTTTATGGAAAGAGGCCCTTCTACATAATAGTGACATTCTCTGTGCACAGGAGACTCACTTCAGTTCTCTAGCTCCTCCTAAATGCCTACACAGGAACTACCCTTTTGTTTTCACTGCAAATGTAGACTCTAAAACCAAAGGAGTACTCATCGATATCAGAGATACAGTAGCGTTCACACTACATGAGGAAATAAAAGACCCACAAGGAAGATTTTTGATTCTTATATGTGACCTGAACTCTACCACATACACGATAGTTACCATATACTCCTCCAACAAGCATCAAGTCCACTTCTTCAATAAACTTATGAAAAAGATCCAAAAACTTCAAAAAGGCCTATTAATAATTAGCGGAGACTTTAACGCCATGCCGGATCCAACATATGACTCCACATCTCTCTGTAGACGCACCAATGCTGCGTTACTCCCCTCTATACACAACCATAATCTATATGATGCATGGCGCTGCCTACATGCGGATGAAAAGGATTTAACTTTTTTTTTTTCTCCACCTCATCAAGTTTACACAAGAATAGACCTTTTTCTAGTTGACCAGCGAGTCTTACTGTTGACCAAGAATGTTACCATACACACAATAACATGGTCTGATTATGCTCCCGTGGTTCTGTCCATAATGGATGCATCTTCAGACAAGCAAAGTGCCTTATGGAGAATCAACCCATATTTGGTACAACAAACAGAAACTAAAGCAGTTCTACGGACTAATTTACAGGACTTTATAACTAACAATGTGGGATAAGTACGAGATCCCTTTATTTTGTGGAACGCCCATAAGGCATACATGAGGGGTATTTTGGTGAAACTTGGAGCAAGGGCAAAGAAGCAGAGGCAAAAACGGCTAGTCAAGCTCACACAAGAAATCTCAAATTTAGATGCTCAAAACAAAATTAACACCGCACAAACTTAGACATGACCTTAGGCTCTTGCTATTAGCTAATTTTGAGAAAACATCAAGACGACTAAAAATTAATTATTATGTCCATGGAAACAGAGCTGGCAAGCTTTTAGCACAGAACATTAAGGGACATAGATACAAAACGAAAATTCCCTATATAATCCACCCAGGCACTAAACAAAAAGTTTCTATTATGGGTCATTATATAACTTAAAGGATGACCCTCAAACGCATCAACCAAATCTAGAGTTAATCAATGTTTTTTTTAGCTTCCATATCTATACCTAAATGAACACCTGAGCATCTCCATTCTTTAAATTTACCATTCACAGAACTAGAAATCCATAAGGCCATTGAAGCACTTCCCTTAAACAAATCTCCCGACCCAGACGGCTTCAGTGGAGAGTATTATAAGGAGTTCAAGGCTCTTCTATCCCCACATTTAGTTAAAATTTTTAATACTGCCGCTACCTCTGCTTCTTTCCCTCCCGAAATGTTAAATGTATTAATTGTCACTCTGCCAAAGCCAGGGAAGGACCCAAGCTTACCTTCCAATTTCAGACCGATTTCACTCCCTAATATTGATTTAAAACTATACGCAAAGCTGATAGCTCTGCGCATGGTCACAATCATCCCCACACTTATATATCCTGACCAAACGGGATTTACCCAAAATAGACAAACATCGGACGCTACTCGATGGTTGGTGAATATCATCCACATGACTGAAGTGCAGAAGAGGCCTTCTCTGCTTCTGACACTGGATGCAGAGAAGGTCTTTGATCACATACACTGGCAATATTTATCCAGGGTACTTGACTTATTTGGCTTTGTTGGAAGAATTCTCACAGCCATTATGGCTTTATATTCTAAGCCATCCGCCAGGGTGTATATGTCCGGGGTATTATCTATGCCTTTTACAATATCTAATGGAACCAGACAGGAGTGCCCATTGTCCCCCTAATTTTTAACCTCTTAATGGAACCCCTAGCCATTTACATCAGAAACCACCCACATATTAAAGGCTTTCCAGCTGGAGAAGGGAGTCATACTATCAGCTTATAATCTTGATTATGACAGACGTGGAATCTTCTCTGGCTGCAGCACATTACACCCTTGCTATGTTTAATCGTATTTGTTATTATATAGTCAATGATAGTAAATCTCACATATTAGGTCTAGGTATTAACCCAGTATTGCAAAATAAGCTTGAAATGCAATACCCTTATTCCTGGAGTACTAAAGGCAACAATATTTAGGTATCACCCTGACAGCAACCACCAATCAACTGCTCGAAGCTAACTACGCCGCATTTCTCACTAAACTCAACTCCAAGCTACAGTCCTTATCAAAGCTAGAGTTAACATGGTCTGGTAGATTGGCCGCTCTCAAAATGACCATATTCCCCCAATTTATATACCTGTTCCGAACCCTTCCCATTCCTGTCCCTGAATCATTCTTTGCTAAAGCCCAATCCATGGTAAATAGCTTTCTATAGCAAGGGAAAAAAGCTAGATGCCCTTTCCAAAAATTAATCAAATCACGGATTGTTGGAGGAGTAGGGTATGTTCTATTAAAAGACTATTATATAGCTTCCTCTCTAGCCCAGGCCAGACAATGGTTCCCACATAACCATACATCTAGGTGGCGCGAACTAGAGATTCACCAGAGCCCCCATAAAAACTTACCTGATTTATTACTCACTAGCAAATTTATGGCCAAAGCCCTCACAGGTATTTCACCACCAATGTATGCAACTATCCAAGCTTGGAAAACTCTCTTAAATACTCCAACAGGTGATACACCATCTAAATCCATTCCCTTATCTATATCTAGCTTACAACATCTGATCCCTAACCTAAAAATCAAACATTGGATAGCCAAAGGAATCACAAATGTCACGAATATGAAAGTAGTCCCGGCAACTAAGACCTTCAGAACACTCCAATTGGAATTTGGTCTAAACCCAGATGATATGTATACCTATAACCAAATTTCACATCTACTATCAACCATTCCTGACATATCTACTACACTGGCATGGAAAGTGTTTCTATTGCCGTGTACACATGAGCGGACTTTACGGCAGACTTTGTCTGGCAGACTTTTCGACGGACTTTATGACGGACTCCAAATGAACGAACTTGCCTACACACGATCAACCAAAGTCCGACGGATTCGTACGTGATGACGTACGACCGGACTAAAACAAGGAAGTTCATAGCCAGTAGCCAATAGCTGCCCTAGCATCAGTTTTTGTCGGTCGGACTAGCATACAGACGAGCGGACTTTTCGACCGGACTCGAGTCCGTCGGACAGATTTGAAACACATTTCAAATCTAAGTCTGTCAAACTTTTGAGAGAAAAAAGTCTTCTGGAGCCCACACACGATCGAATTGTCCAACGGACTCAGGTTCGCCGGACCAAGTATGCCGTAAAGTCAGATCGTGTGTATGCGGCATATATCTCACAAACCCCATCTCCACAGTCAAAGGCATCTCTTTAATGTATAATATTCTAAACCAAAAATCAATTTTAACCAAAACCCCATCTATGAAAACATGGGAAATATATATCTCGTTCTCATACTGCAATGAGCAATGGATAAAAGCTATTTAATCTATCTATAAAGTCACCAAAAGCGCTAATTTGTGGGAATTATACCAAAAATTACTGCTACGGTGGTATTTAACGCCCAGAAGACTTGCAAGCTATACACCACAGGCCTCCCCACTTTGCTGGAGAAACTGTGGCAACAGGGGTTCACTGATCCATATATTTTTGAAGTGTCCCTCAGTGCGAATTCTATGGTCCGCCATTTACAGAATAATAGCTAATATCAAGAACACCAACCTCCCTCAAGACCCGGGCTTAGCCATTCTATCTTTAGGAATAGAAGAAATTCCACCCCGATTAAAGAAAATTGTTTCCCACATACTACTAAGTACTAGACTAGAAATAGCTAAAGGCTGGAAAAAGGGAAGCTCCAACCGTAACAGAAGTTCTAAGAACCTCTCACTTACACATCACATATGAATTAATGCTTGCTACTTCTCAGGGTAATTACTAAGCAAAACATCAAGACTGGAAACCCTGGTTGGACTGGTATGCTAAAAATAAAGTTTAATTACCATACTTTTTATATACATCTGATGGAAAATTCTCTCGTAATGAATCGCATCCTTAATCTCTCCTTCTTTTTTTATTAACATTGCACATAGTTATATGACACGATAACCGGATCCTAAGCTAAATAGTCTGGGATTAAGTCCAATTGTTGACAAGTTGATTTGTTACATAACTCATGTCACTTGGAGAGATGATGACAGATTTTAAGACGGGGCCTGGCCTCCTTAGCCTGTAGACGCAGTGTGATCCCAGAGGGGCGTTTTGGCGGAGGACTCTAGGCACCTGATACGAAGAAAATTGATACCCAAGGGATGAGTCGCTTTTTGACTTATTTGTACTTAATGTCTATACCTATCACTTTTGAGATACAAAAGTTGGACTCTTCTCATTTGTGAATTTAGACCTTTAAAGATTACACTAATAAGATGAGTATTTACAAAAGTCACATTCCAGAACTATGTCTCATTATCTTTTACGTTCGTTTATTTTTATTTCTCATCTTTATTATCCTTTTCTTGTATAAAATGTTTGGAAAACTTCAATAAAAATCTATTGTTAAAAAAAAAAAAGTTGTGGGGGCTGGGTGTGGAGAAGGCAGGACAATGTGTACAGGCAGTGAATTACCTTTGGGATTATTATCTAGCTGTGTTTATTTGTTGTTTCAAAATCAGACCAAGAAGCCACACCCAATTAGCATAATTTAGCCACTTTTCACCATCTCCCTGGTAAGGGCCTCAGTGCATTGCATTGCCCAGGGACCCATATTGCTAATAACCCCTTGGCGCCGACGTAACACAAATATATGGCCCCACTGTACTGGGCTTTTTTGCCGTGGGGCCACATCTCCCTTTGTGCTGGAAGCATCCGGGCCCCATTCTAACGATCAGGACCAGGAACATCCGACTCTGGGTCACCTAAACGCTGTGATAGCCTCTGATTGGCTATTAGAGTGATCCTTCACTGTAAAGCCCGCCCCCTTGTCTTCTGTATCTGTGAATGGACAAGAAAAATACATTGTATCTTTCTCTGTCATTGCAGAGATAGAAATAAAAAAGTATGTGTAGGGAAAAAAAAGCTAATAGTAATTAAAAGAATAAAATAAAAAAAAATAAAAAAAATACCTAGATCAAGGTTTGATCTAGGTCAATGTCTGGGTCACTATTTGGGCCAAGTTCAGGATCAAAGGTCAAGATCAAAGGTTAGGGTCAGTATTTTTGAGACAGGATTTTTTTTTTAAATTAGTATGAGTGTCATTTAGTGTCAGTGTCGGTGTGTTTTAGGTAGGATAAAAAAAAGCAAAATGTGCACTATTGTTTCTGGGCTATACTACGGGTACAACTAAAAAAGTGTATGTATAAAAAAATGAAATAATAATAATTAAAACAAATGAAACAAAATAAAATAATAATAATAAAAAATTCCTAGATCAAGGTTTGATCTAGGTCAATGTAAGGGTTAGTATTTGGATCAATGTCAGGGTCAAAGGATGTCACGGTCAGTATTTTTTGGACAGGATTTTTTTTTTAATTAGCGTCAGTGTGTTTTTCGGTAGCATAAAAAAAAGAAGAAGTTTTACAAAATGTGATATGGCTGGAAGCAGTGATTTATTTAAAGCACTGATACTTACAAATGAAAAATGGTTTAAATTGCTAGCAAATCACATTCAAGCCCTCTGGCTTCTATTTTTTTTAAAAAAGACACACAGACGCCTTCAAATATGTCCAAACTATTTGGGGCACCTTTGGAGGGTCTGTGTGTTGTTTATAATTAAAAAAATAAATAATTAAAAAAATAAATAAAAAAGAAGCCGGCAATTAAATGTTATTTGCCAGCAATTTAAACTGTATATTTTTTTATTTGAAAATGTCACTTTTGCTGTAGCACATCCTAAAGCAAGATTTAAAAAAAAAATATTTCACAGAGTTCCCCCTAAAATGCATACCAGACACTTTGACTCTGGTATCAAGCTTAAGAGTGTACCAGACAAAAAGAAAAAAAAGTGTGTGAGGTCCTCCAGGAAATTGGGGTTTGGTATAGATTTTAAAGTGGATTCTCAGGCAAAAAAAAAAAGGGGAAAAATACAGCTTATATATACGATGCTTGGCTCCTGCCGAACAAGCAAAAGTATGGGCAATCGGCCGAACGCCTGAACATCCAAAGTTTGGTCTGAACCTAGGATCTGACAGAACCTTTCATTACTACCTGTCACCCATGATTTTCCACAAAGAGAAAATTTTCTTTAGTGGGATACCTACACCAAACTTCTTAGTAGAAACCAATATCTTATTCGGAAAAATTAAAAAATAGGTATTTTATTTTAGATGTCCTGATTGGAATTCTATATAACATAAATGTATTACCCAGAAACCTATGTCTTAGTCAGAATCCATATGCAATGCATTTATATGCTTCTTGGGTTTTTCTTTTTGCCTACCTTTGGATCAGCTGTGGATAAAGAATTACAAATATGGAGGTTTTCTATTTATTTCTTTTTTTCTTTTGGTTGAACAAGATAGACTTGTGTTATTTTTTAAACTCACTAACTATGTAACTATAAGTATTTTATTTTGAATGGTTTCAGAAAATAGCATTACAACAGTCCAATCAATTTCATAGCTTATGAAAGTCAAATTAATATTTAGGTAATGCAATACTGTGTCTTCTGAACCACAACATACAAAGCCATTCACAACTCTGCCCCAAGCTACATCACCAATCTTGTCTCCAAATATCACCCAAATCCTCCTCTCCGCTCTTCTCAAGACCTCCTACTCTCAAGCTCTCTCGTCTCCTCCTCTCATGCTCGTCTCCAGGATTTCTCCAGAGCCTCTCCCATTCTCTGGAACTCGCTACCTCCACCTGTCCGCCTATCCCCTACTCTTGCTACCTTCAGGCTGTCCCTGAAAACGTATCTCTTCAGGAAAGCCTATAACGTCTCTAACTAATCTTTTACCACTTCCATCAGCTCATTCCCTACAGTTACAACCTTTTGTACCACCTGCCCTACCCTATTAGATTGTAAGCTCTTCTGAGCAGGGCCCTCTTAATCCTCTTGTATTTTATTGTATTATAACTGTATTGTCTCCCTTTTATATTGTAAAGGGCTGTGTAAACTGTTGGCGCTATATAAATCCTGTATAATAATAACTAACTGGAAACCTGCATTCTGTGTGCGTTTCCCGCACCATGTTGAAAATGCACGATTTCTGTGATCTACCCTAGGTGTCTAGGTATTCCTAATGATACCTCAAACAACATCACAATGCCTGCGCCGGAGCGCATGATACTGCAGTGCTACTATTGGTGTGATCCAGTGTGATTTCAATGAATAAGCTGAAAACTGCACCACACGGAGTCGCACGGGAATCATATGGGAACGTGGACCATGTTCCTGTGCGATTCACTGTGCGATTCACTATGCAGTTAGGTGTGAACCGGCCCTTAAACAGAGCCTTTCCTTTTCAAATTAAAGGCAAAGTACCAGGTGTGCCTAGTGGCTGGCACAACTTGAAACTTGTATTGCCTCCCATAATACAGCACTAAGTGTTCGAGCAGCCTACCACCAGGTCCAATCACTGTCAACTGGGGGCAGAGAAAGGGACTTAGCACTATGTAAGCTAGGGTTTCCACCCATCACCCGGACAGTCCTGGTTTTGAATCATGTGTCTGGGTTTCAGACTCCCTTCTCTCTCATACCTCTGAACCAGTACACTAAGGTAAGGGGGACTCAGGTGTAAGGGGGAATGCTGGGAACTCTGATGTAAGTGGGGGTTTTGGTGAGCAGAAAACCCCTTAAATCAGAGACTCCTTTACTCCAGAGTCCACAGCGTTCTCTGTTTAAAAAAAAAATGCCGTGACCTAGCATGATGTGATGTGGCTTGAAGAAAAGGTGACAACCCTAATATAGGCACCATCCCACAGACCACCTGATGCTTACACATAGTTAATGAAGGTGCTCCTTTTGTTGTTTTGTTTTGTGGTATTTGTGATGTCCTGTGCGACTTGTCTTGTATAATATGTCTGTATTTTTCAAGATTGAAAATTCTATTAAACTAAATCTGATTAAAAAAAAAATTAAGGTGCTCCAGAGGGTGAACAGAGTAGCTGTGGAATGAGATGTAGGTATGTGAAAGCACTAGAGGCTGCCAATTATCCCTCAAACCTGCCTCCCATACAACGCTGAGTGCTGGAGCATTTACCACCATGCCCAATCACTGAATCACTGTCACATGGGGCAGAGAGAGGAAGAAACATCAGGAAGGGCCGCCAACTGGATATCAGCCAATAGACCTCAAGGATGTGTTCCAAGGAGAAGCCAGGGACAGATTTGATCCAGACCCCGTGATGGAAGTAGGGCTACTGGAAGGCAGTTTCTTGCATCGGGGTAATATGCAAATAAAAAATAAAAAGCTTCTGCATAGTGCAGGTAAACCAGGGATTTTTATTTCTAAAAATACCATACAAAAAATGGATAAAAGTGATCACAATTGAAATAAAATCTAAGCAGCGTAAGGAAGGGGAGATCGACCAACGCGTTTCGACCAAGGGGGTCTTCAACAGGGGCTGTTGAAGACCCCCTTGGTCGAAACGCGTCAGACGATCTCCCCTTCCTTACGCTGCTTAGATTTTATTTCAATTGTGATCACTTTTATCCATTTTTTGTATGGTATTTTTAGAAATAAAAATCCCTGGTTTACCTGCACTATGCAGAAGCTTTTTATTTTTTATTTGCATATTACCCCGATGCAAGAAACTGCCTTCCAGTAGCCCTATTTCCATCACGGGGTCTGGATCAAATCTGTCCCTGGCTTCTCCTTGGAACACATCCTTGAGGTCTATTGGCTGATATCCAGTTGGCGGCCCTTCCTGATGTTTCTTCACCCCACCAGAGAAGCCGAGAAGTGTGACAGAGGTTCCACCGTTCCGGATATCGTTTTCCAGCCTAGGTTTGGCTCCATGCACCATTGACTCCATGTCATATGACAGTGGAGTCCACGTCATCTGGTAAGAGTACCCATCTTATCTTACTTCCTGATGTTTTCATTCTGATGCCCCATATCGAGATGTTGGTTTACAGCTACGGAAGTTCTGTACCCCGTTGTTGACTCACAGTCACAGATCCACACTGTGCACCATTGACTTTATTTTCTAGTTTCACATCATTTTTTGGTCCATACCAGTTCCTCTTATTAATTTGAGTTTGGAATCATCCATTTACCATATGTGGACACTTTATACTGTGTTTGTTCATTTCATTTCACTTATGGTTTTTGCACATATGCTTTACTGTTCAGTACAGCATATCTTACTTAATTGTTTCACTACACCTTAACTTCCTAATACTTCTTAGCGCTGCATTTTTTTTCCCAGTTACCAGTTATTGTTTGTCACAATGTATGCAGCTGCTGGCTCACATATATTTTATTTTTGCTATTAGAGCGCAGTGTTTTCATATTCTCTTATGCTTGCTCAAAAGACCATGTTTTTGAGACTATTCTAGACGGACAACTAGGCTTGTCCTATGCAATTTACATTCAGCCTGTTTGCAGGTAAGTGAGCAGGTAGGCGGGGAATAGGCAGGCATCTGTAATGCTCAACAAATGCAGAACAGCCAAGCTCTAGGCATGTCTTACATGTTGATTAATAGGGATGGGGCGAACACCCCTCCTGGTTCAGTTCGCATCCAGAACATGTGAACAGGCAAAAAATTTGCTTGAACACGCGAACACCGTTAAAGTCTATGGGACTCGATCATGAAAAATCAAAAGTGCTAATTTTAAAGGCTAATATGCAAGTTATTGTCATAAAAAGTGTTTGGGGACCTGGGTCCTGCTCCAGGAGACATGTATCAATGCAAAAAAAGCTTTAAAAAGTCAGTTTTTTTCGGGAGCAGTGATTTTAATAATGCTTAAAGTGAAACAATAAAAGTGAAATATTCCTCTAAATTTCATACCTGGGGGGTGTCTATAGTATGCCTGTAAAGTAGCGCATGTTTCCCGTGTTTATAACAGTCCGAGAGCAAAATGACATTTCTAAAGGAAAAAAAAGTAATTTAAAAGTGCTAGCGCTAGTGGCGGCTGTTAATGAATTGTCGGTCCCGACAATACACATAAAAGTCATTAAAAGTCATTGAAAAAAAAAAATGCATGGGGTCCCCCAAAATTCCATTACCAGGCCCTTCAGGTCTGGTATGGATATTAAGGGGAAATCCGCGCCAAAATTTAAAAAAAAAATGGCGTGGGGTTCCCCCCAAAAATCCATACCAGACCCTTCAGGTCTGGTATGGATTTTAAAGGGAACTACGCGCCAAAATTGAAAAAAAAATGGCATGGGGTTCCCCCAAAGATCCACACCAGATCCTTATCCAAGGATGCAACCTGGCAGGCTGCAGGAAAAGAGGGGGGACGAGAGAGCGTCCCCCCCTGAACTGTACCAGGCCACATGTCCTCAACATTGGGAGGGTGCTTTGGGGTAGCCCCCCCAAAGCACCTTGTCCCCAGGTTGTGTGCTCGGATAAGGGTCTGGTGTGGATTTTTAAGGGAACCCCATTCCATTTTTTTTTTAATTTTGGCGCGAAGTTCCCCTGAATATCCATACCAGACCTGAAGGGCCTGGTAATGGAATTTTGGGGGACCCCCACTCATTATTTAAAAATTTTTCAATGACTTTCAATGACTTTTATGTGTATTGTCGGGACCGACAATTCATTAATAGCTGCCACTAGCGCTAGCACTTTTAAATGACTTTTTTTCACTTTAGAAATGTCATTTTGCTCTCGGACTGTTATAAACACGGGAAACATGCGCTACTTTACAGGCATACTATAGACAACCCCCAGGTATGAAATTTAAAAGAATATTTCACTTTTATTGTTTCACTTTAAGCATTATTAAAATCACTGCTCCCGAAAAAACTGACGTTTTTAAAACTTTTTTTTTTGCATTGATACATGTGCCCTGGGGCAGGACCCAGGTCCCCAAACACTTTTTATGACAATACTTGCATATTAGCCTTTAAAATTAGCACTTTTGATTTCTTCCATAGACTTTTAAAGGGTGTTCCGTGGCTTTCAAATTTGTAGCGAACACCCCAAATTGTTCGCTATTCGGCGAACAGCCAATGTTCGAGTCGAACTCATGTTCGACTCGAACAGACAGCCCATCCCTATCGATTAACAAGCTACAGCTTCCAGCCATGCCCCTGTGACATCACAGCACCCTGCTGTAGACTGATCAGAAAACTCTGTGATGGAAAGGGTTCAACAAAGTAATTTGTATAGAAGAGAAAATGCATTGTCACCCTTTTAGAGAAGGTAAACCTATAAGCACTCTGCCGGGATCCCAGGTACATTACTAATGCCCCGTACACACGGTCGGATTTTCCGATGGAAAATGTCCGATCGGAGCGTGTTGTCGGAAATTCCGACCGTGTGTGGGCTCCATCGGACATTTTCCATCGGATTTTCCAACACACAAAGTTGAAGAGCAGGAGATAAAATTTTCCGACAACAAAATCCGTTGTCGGAAATTCCGATCGTGTGTACACAAATCCGACGGACAAAGTGCCACGCATGCTCAGAATAAATAAAGAGATGAAAGCTATTGGCCACTGCCCCGTTTATAGTCCCGACGTACATGTTTTACGTCACCGCATTTAAAACGATCGGATTTTCCGACAACTTTGTGTGACCGTGTGTATGCAAGACAAGTTTGAGCCAACATCCGTCGGAAAAAATCCTAGGATTTTGTTGTCGGAATGTCCGAACAAAGTCCGACCGTGTGTACGCCCTATTACACTGCTTGCCATGTTCAGTTAAACGAACAAAGACATGTTTAATAACTGACAGAAGTATATTATGTAGTACTTTTTATTTTTTACTCTACTTTATGAGAAAATGGTCAATCATTACAGCTTTCCAGCAATCAGGAACTACAGTCATGACAGATGTGATTTTTGTTTGATTTACACATAATGATAGATGAAGCCAGGTTCATCAATTAATCGAGCAAGAACTGCATCTGTCTATTTTTTGTCTAACGTTTCTTACTACCACTGATTTGATAACAATAATGTTTAATAGAATGTCTGTGCATTTTGCAGAATTTACATGCACTGAAAATAACTGACAGAAATAATTGGTATAATTACAACACATGGACTAACATCCAATAAATGGTTCTAAAAACAAAAACATGATTTTAATTTACCACAGGAGGTGCTAGTTTCAGAAGTTGCAATCAGCTTTGTTCTAGGTGTTGTAGTCAGTAATTGCTTTTTACAAGAAAGTAAATTACATACAGGGAGACATAAGTTGTAAGAAAATTTCTAAAACACAAAGTAATTAGCAACAGCAACATTTTTAAGTACAGTGCCTTGCAAAAGTATTCACCCCCTTGGCATTTTTCGTGTTTTGTTGTCTCACAACCTAGAATTAACATGGATTGTTTGAGGATTTGCATCATATAATTTACAGAACATGGCCACAACTTTGAAGATGTTTTTTTTTTATTGTGAAGCAAACTAAAATTTGGACAAAATAACAGAAAAAGTCTATTTGCATAAGTATTCACCCCCCCTAAAGTCAATACTTTGTAGAGCCACCTTTTGCGGCTATCACAGCTCCAAGTCACTTTGGATAAGTCTCTATGAGCTTGCCACATCTTACCACTAGGATATTTGCCCATTCCCCCTTGCAAAACTGCTCCAGCTCTTTCAAGTTGGATGGTTTTGTGAACAGCAATCTTTAAGTCTGGCCACAGATTTTCTATTGGATTGAGGTCTGGGCTTTGATTAGACCATTCCAACACATTTACATGTTTCCCCTTAAACCATGTGTTGCTTTAGCAGTGTGTTTGAGGTTATTGTCCTGCTGGAAGGTGAACCTCCGTCCTAGCCTCAAATCACACACAGAGTGGTACAGTTTTTGCTCAAGAATATCCCTGTATTTAGCACCATCCATCTCTCCCTCAACTCTGACCAGTTTCCCAGTCCCGACTGCTGAAAAACATCCCCACAGCATGATGCTGCCACCACCATGTTTCACTGTGGGGATGGTGTTCTTTGGGTGATGTAAGGTGTTGGGTTTGTGCCAGACATAGCGTTTTTTTTCATGGCCAAAAAGTTAAATTTTAGTCTCATCAGACCAGAGCACCTTCTTCCATACATTTTGGGAGTCTCCCACATGCCTTTTCGCAAACTCAAAACGTGCCATTTTGTTTTTTGCTGAAAGTAATGGCTTTCTTCTGGCCACTCTGCCATAAAGCCCAACTCTATGGAGCATATGGCTTATTGTTGTCCTATGTACAGATACTCCAGTCTCTGCTGTGGAACTCTGCAGGTCCTCCAGGGTTACCTTAGGTCTCTGTGCTGCCTCTCTGATTAATGCCCTCCTTGCCCGATCCATGGGTTTTGGTGTGCGGCCGTTTTTTGGCTGGTTTGCTGTGGTGCCACATTCTTTCTATTTGGTTATGATAGATTTGATGGTGTTCCTAGGGATCATCAAAGATTTGGATATTTTTTTATAACCTAACCCTGACTTGTACTTCTCAACAACATTGTCCCTTACTTATTTGGAGAGTTGGTCTTCATGGCAGTGTTTGGTTAGTGGTGCCTCTTGCTTAGGTGTTGCAGCCTCTAGGGCCTTTCAAAAAGGTGTGTATATTTAACGACAGATCATGTGACATTTAGATTGCACACAGGTGGACATCATTTCACTAATTATGTGACTTATGAAGGTAATTGGTTGCACCAGAGCTTTTTATGGGCTTCATAACAAAGGGGGTGAATACATACACACATGCCAATTATCCGTTTTTTATTTCTCAAAAATAGTTTTATGTATATATTTTTCTAATTTTACTTCACCAACTTAGACTATTGTGTTCTGGGGGGCGTGGCCTGCGACGGAGCTGAATGGCTGCTTGATCTCAGAGCTCCGGTTCTCCGGCGGACACAGCGGCTGAAATCGGCACAATAAACCGCGGATTCTTCTTCCCCTTGCTAGCGGTCCGATCTGGGCACACCAGGAAAGCATGATGGGCAAAAGAAAAGGCACATCCAAGCCTCAAAGACTGACGGATTACTTCACACAGCCGCTCAATGGAGGTAGGCAAGATGGCGCCGGCCATTCACACACATTATCTTACAAAGGCGACCCCGCTACACGCACCGCCACCTCATCCCCCAAAACTAATATATTACACGGCAGCCAACAATCTCTCCCCTCCTCCTCACCATCTGGGAGTCCAGTAAAAGCTAAATTGAAGCTGGATGGAGGCGGATGCAGCCCCACATTGAGCCCTGTAACAGATTCAGGGGATGACACCAGGGAGCTCCCGGAATCCATTGACAATTTCCCTACTACAAATCAACCTGTCCTGGATACTGTGTTAAAGGACATGCTGGTATCCTTAAGAAGCACCATACAAGCGGATATGATGAACTGTATGCACAGATTTAGTGGTGAGCTTAGTGCAGTAGAGGCTAGAATTGAGCATGTGGAAAACAAGATGGGGGATTTCGCCTCCACTATAAACGATCTAGTAGATGCGAACGAAGATAGAGAAGAGGAATCTGCCTGGATCAAAAACAAAATAGCAGATATCGAAGACAGATCCAGGAGGAACAACCTCAAGATCAGGGGGATCCCCGAATCAGTCCAACCATCAGACCTACGTGCATATGTGACAGATTTATTTACTGCTCTCCTGCCTGACCTTACCGCAATAGATATTACCATTGACAGAATACATCGTCTACCAAAACCCACATATCTCCCAGATGTGGTCCCCAGAGATGTGATCTTGCGCATGCACTTCTTTCACGTAAAAGAACAGTTAATGCAAACAATGCGCAAACAGGAAAGCGTTCCATCCCGCTTCCAAAAATTACAATTCTATGCGGATCTGTCTCAGCACACACTGCAAAAAAGGCGCAACCTGAACACTATAACAAAAGTGCTCAGGAACCACAACATACCCTACAGATGGGGGTATCCTACTAAAATCTCAATCATCAAGCAAGACAAAACATTCGTTGTAGACTCCCTGGACAAAGGCATCTCCTTACTGAAAGAATGGAACATTCTTCCCAACCCAGAAGATGAAGGAAGTCCTATGACCAACCGACGCTCACCTAACCCTGACTGGAAAACTGTAACGCAAAAAAACTCCAAATCACACAAATAACAGCACCTGCAAATCCGAGGTAATCTTATGTCCAGGTTACAAAAGCCGGAGTAACCGATAACCGTTGGGCTAGAACTTTTCCCCTTAGTTACTTGAGCAGCAGTTAGCTGCACACAGTTGACTTTAAATAAGTTATGAAAAGTTGCATTGTTGCTTCACTTGTTACACCTTACAAGTATGTTTTCTTCTCTTTTTTTGCTTTATTTTTTTTTTCTATATATTTGGAGCATTACAGCCGACTATTAAACATCCAGCTTGACGCGACAAGATCTACTCAACCCACCGAACTCTCTCAGCATAAAGATCAACGTGATAAAGTTTATACCAGGGTCACAGTGAGTACCAATCCTAAGAAAATGGAAGACCACATACGAGGACTCTCACATGCAGGATACCTTACCTTACCTCAGATTACATGTGAATCACAATCAGCACACCTAAGTAACCAACCCCATGGCCATCCAATTTATTTCCATTAACTCCAAAGGGCTCAATCATCCAGCTAAGAGAAAATCCCTCTGGAAGGAAGCGTTGACAAATAAATCTGACATACTCTGCGCACAAGAAACGCATTTTTGTGGCTTATCCGCCCCAATATGTCAAAACAAGCATTTCCCACACATTTTTTTTGCCAATGCAGATTCAAAAACCAAAGGAGTAATGACTGCCATAAGAGACACTGTAACCTTTGTACTGCATAAAAAGTTTGTGGATACTCAGGGTCGATATTTGGTGTTGGTGTGTGATATCAATCAGGTAACATATACTATAGTGAATGTATACGCCCCGAACAGGCACCAGGTTCGCTTTTTCCATAAACTTATGCATAAAGTTAACACCCTTAAAAAGGGTCTTTTGGTGCTCTGTGGGGACTTCAATATAATCCCTGACCCTTCTATAGACACAACATCGAAGAAACGTATATTGACATCTCTCCAAGATTCCATACATAGAGAAGGTTTGTATGATGTGTGGCGGTGTCTGCATGCAGGTGAGAGAGACTTTACGTTCTTCTCCGCCCCACACCATACATATACTAGAATAGATTTCTTTTTGGTGGACCAAAATACCTTGACCAAATCGACCTCCTCAACCATTTATAATATTACATGGTCGGACCATGCATCCATTACTTTATCTTTAAAAGACACCTCTGTAATCACTACTACTCCGATCTGGAGAGTAAATTCTTTCCTCTTGCAACAACCAGAGTCAAAAAAAATTATTGAAGAGCATTTACTAGAATTTTTTACTATCAACGAACCTTCTGTTCAGAACCATTTCACTCTGTGGAATGCCCATAAGGCATTCATTAGGGGGATTTTTATTCAATTGGGGGCCCGGGCGAGGAGGCAGCGGCAAAAGAAACTGCAAAATATCACAGATGAGATCTTTTGCTTAGAAACCAAAAATAAACAACAACCTTCCCTCTTGGTCTCTAAAAGACTCCACCAGTTGAAGAACGATCTCAGACTCCTCTTACTAGAGGACTTTGAGAAACAAACAAAACGACTTAAAATGAATTACTATGCACACGGCAATAGGGCAGGTAAATTGTTAGCGCATCAACTTAAAGGACACAGAAGTAAAACCAAAATACCATACATATTACACCCCATGAACAAATCCAAAATGCAACACCCACAAGACATAGCAGACGCCTTCAGCAATTATTACGGCTCCCTCTATAATCTTAAAGAGGATACAACCACATTTCAACCAACCACTAAAATGATAAATGATTTTTTAGAACAAATCACATTGCCAACTTTGTCCCAACAGGAAAAAAAACAGCTAAGTGCACCATTTACTATTGAAGAAATACATAAAACGATTGAATCACTCCCCGCTAATAAATCCCCAGGCCCAGATGGCTTCACAGGAGATTATTATCAAACCTTTAAAACTATTCTATCTCCTCACCTGGGCAGGGTTTTCAATACCGCTGCTGCCTCCTCCTCCTTCCCTCCCGAAATGCTGAGGGCTCTAATAGTGACTTTGCCTAAGCCAGGGAAAAATCCAGACACCCCAGCAAATTTTTGACCTATATCGCTACTGAATGCCGACTTAAAAATTTACGCCAAAATCATAGCTAACCGCCTAATAGATATTTTACCCCACTTAATCCATTCAGACCAGACTGGGTTTACAAGAGGCCGTCAGACCTCTGATGCTACTAGAAGGCTGATAAATATTATCCACACTGCTGAGACCCAGCGAAGGCCTTCTCTGCTTCTAGCACTGGATGCAGAGAAGGCCTTTGATAGAGTGCATTGGGGATACCTAGAGGCGGCCTTGGGGAGGTTTGGATTCTCAGGTTCTATTTTATCGGCAATAATGGCGTTATACTCGAATCCCTCAGCGCAAGTATATACCTCGGGAGTACTCTCTAAGCCGTTCAACATAACCAATGGTACTCGTCAGGGCTGTCCTCTCTCCCCACTAATCTTCAATCTAATCTTAGAACCCTTGGCAACATTTATTAGGAAACACCAGTCCATAACAGGTTTCATAACACACAAATCGGAACATGTCGTTAGCCTATTCGCTGATGACATCATTTTGATGCTTACGAATCCGACTATTTCCCTGGCTTCGGTTCACGATACATTACAAATGTTCACCAAGATATCTTACTATAAGGTAAATGAAAATAAATCTTATATATTAGGTATTGGTATAGGTCCCCAACTAAAAAATACGCTCAGCTCACGGTTTCCATATACATGGTGCAAAGAGGGGATAAACTATCTAGGAATCACTTTAACCGCTTCTACGGATAACCTCTTTAGGACCAACTATATTCCCTTTCTCAGCTCCCTACCGACTAAACTACAAAATTTATCCAAATCGGAACTTTTATGGTCAGGACGCCTAGCGGCTTTCAAAATGGTAATCCTTCCTCAATTAATATACTTATTCAGGTCGCTCCCCATCCTGGTTCCCAATTGGTATTTTTCCAAACTACAATCTTTGCTTAATAGGTTCTTATGGAAAGGAAAAAAAGCTAGATGGGCTTTTAAAAACTCAGTGATGTCTAGGAAAGTGGGGGGAGTGGGTAATATTGTGATCAAAGATTACTACCTCGCATCCATTCTTGCACAATTAAGATCATGGTTTCCTGAATCACCAAACCCCAGATGGCAGGAACTAGAAGAGAACCAAATTCCTGATAAAAATCTTTACAATTATTTAATGATACAGCCCACTAAGGTATCTTACAACCAATCTTTAGCCCCCTCCATGAAAGCTTCACTTCAAGCCTGGAATACACTTGTAAAAAATCACTCATCTAACTCCCTGGTATCCCCGTTACAGATCCCTATCACCAGCTTATCTAGCGTTATACCAGACCTTCGCATAAATCATTGGGCAGACCAAGGCATAACACACATTGAAGATCTTAGAATAGGCCCCACGATAAAAACATTCAGAACACTACAAATTGAATACAACTTAGAACAGTCTGAGTACTATAGATACATGCAGGTATGTCATTTTATTAAAAATACCCCTCTTCTTTCCATCCAACTCCCTTGGAGAATAAAATTATTCCTCACGAAGCAAACCACCTCTATTAAAGGAATATCACTCTTCTATAACGCCTTAAACGATAAGCTGACATTTGTTAAACACTCTTATATCGAAGCTTGGGAACGAGAATTAAAACAATGTTTCTCCCCGGCACAGTGGCAAAAAACACTTCAGATTACATACTCCTCCTCTAAGTGTATTAATTTATGGGAACTAACACAAAAAATACTAATGCGTTGGTATTTAACACCACATAAGATATCTAAGTTTGACCATAATACCTCTCCAATGTGTTGGAGAAACTGTAATAATATAGGTACTTTATACCATATATTTTGGGATTGCCCAAGAATACACACATTATGGGAAAAGGTATTCGACATAATAGCACAAATAACAAATCAACAGATTCAACCTAACCCTGGTCTAGCTATTCTATCTCTAGACATAGACTTGATCCCTAGAGTTTATAGGAAGATAGTATCCCACGTTCTATTAAGCACCAGATTAATAATTACCAGACACTGGAAAGCCCAGGAAATCCCAAAAACTACTGAAATAATTACAACCACTAACACACATATCACGTACGAAAAAATGTTTGCGTCATCCCAAGGTAACTTTCAGATATCATACACCCAGTGGAAACCGTGGACTGACTGGTACAATTCAAGGAAAACTTAAGGACTGTTACTGATACATGCTCATTCATTAGATGAGTTCTAAGCTAAGATATGTCAAGCTGGATGGCTCCATTTATTATCCTACAGTATTTAATTTTATTTTTATGTTATTTTCATCTCGTTTATTTTCACCTCGTTTGTTCATGTCATTCACACCACATATGATCCCAATTCATAGCGACCCACGCACAATGTATACTGTTCACTAACCATTTTTCCAAACTGGTGGAGCCACCTCCTTCATAGCACAGTGAGTTCCCAGCAGGGGTGTAGAAGGAGGTGGACTCCTCTTCCTCTTCTCTTGAGTTATATTTTTCTTATTACGGTGATTATACATGCCAATAACAACTACGAGAATACCTAGTGCTATGGGAACTCCAAGTCTCCTCAGTGTGATTATGGTACAAAAGATTATAATCTATATAATGCCAAATAACAAACACAATTGGTTGATACAATGGAGACATTTGTAATTTCCGGTGTTGAAATGTATTGTTCCTTTTTTTATTTTTATTTCTTCTCAAAATTCTGTCTGTATTTTTGTCTCTCTTTTGTATTTCTGATGAAAACTTAATAAAAACTATTGAAATAGACTATTGTGTTCTGATCCATCACATATAATTCCGATTAAAAAAACATTGAACTAAAGGCTGTAATTTAACAAAATAGGTAAAAAGCCAAGGGGGGTGAATACTTTTGCAAGGCACTGTATATTTATTACAAAATCATCTTACTGAAAGATATACAATAGTGTATATGGTAAACTAAGTTGAAGCCTGTATAATATGATCTAAGACGTAAAGCTGGGCAATTTAACATAGCAACCAATCAGATTTCAGCAATCAATTTAGAGTAGTTAGGATACAAGGTGCTTTTTGAGTGGCGCTATAGTTTTTAAGCTTTGCATATATATATTTATGTATATACAGTGGCTCACAAAAGTGAGTACACCCCTCACATTTTTGTAAATATTTTATTATATCTTTTCATGTGACAACACTGAAGAAATGACACTTTGCTACAATGTAAAGTAGTGAGTGTTCAGCTTGTACAACAGTGTAAGTTTGCTGTCCCCTCAAAATAACTCAACACACAGCCATTAATGTCTAAACCACTGGCAACAAAAGTGAGTACACCCCTAAGTGAAAATGTCCAAATTGGGACCAAAGTGTCAATATTTTGTGTGGCCACCATTATTTTCCAGTACTGCTTTAACCTGGTGTTTTTCCCGAGTGTGGCTTGGGGTTAAATTTAAGTACCATTAGCGGTAACCCCGAGCCACACTCGGGATTGCATCGCAGGATCCTGGTGCAGTGTACTTACCTTGTCCCCAGAATCTTGCGTTGTCCCCCGCTGTGCGTGCGGGCTCTGTCCTCCGCCCGATGCCTCTGTGTGCCGGGCTCCGTTCCCTGCAAGCGGCGCGAGGCACGGGGGCGGAGCCCGGCGGCAAATTCAAAAAATTGAAAATTCCTAACACATACAATACACTGCAATCTTAGATATTACAGTACATTACTGTATGAAATCATTTCACATCCCTTTTGTCCCTAATGCTTTGTCCAGTGCCCTGCATGCAGTTTTATATTATAGTATAGTAGATAGATAGTAAATTAAAACACTTGCAGAATTGAGCGATAATGAATCGTGGGGGAAATTCATTTTATTATTATTATATTATTATTTTTTATAATTATTTATTATATTATAATTTATGTTTTTGTGTTTCAAACTTTATCATATCCGGGATATCTACTAGACTCTTGTTTGGACAGATTTAAGTGTGTTATTGCTAAGAATTACAGGCCTACAATATAAAATGCCAAATTTCTATGCAAAACAATTGTACTGCATTGAGACTCAAAAATCTGACATAATCATACCGTCAGGGATGCTACCCCTCTTGGGCATGGAGTTCACCAGAGCTTCACAGGTTGCCACTTGAGTCCTTCCACTCCTCCATGACGACATCATGGAGCTGGTGGATGTTAGAGACCTTGCGCTCTTGACACTTTGGGCCCAATTTGGACATTTTCACTTAGGGGGTGTACAAATTTACACTGTTATACAAGCTATACACTCACTACTTTACATTGTAGCAAAGTTTCATTTCTTCAGTGTTGTCACATGAAAAGATATAATAAAAATAACTACAAAAATGTGAGGGGTGTACTCACTTTTGTGAGATACTATATATATATATATATTATTATATTGAAAAAGTATTCATACCCTTGACATTTTCCACCGTTTGTCATGTTACAACCAAAAATGTAAATGTATTTTATTGGGATTTTATGTCATAGACCAACACAAAGTGGCACAATTGTGGAAGGAAAATGATAAATGGTTTTTAACATTTTTTACAAGTAAATCTGTGAAAAGTGTGGCGTGCATTTGTATTCAGCTCCCTGAGTCAATACTTTGTAGAACCACCTTTCGCTGCAATTACAGTTGCAAGTCTTTTTGGGTATGTCTCTACCAGCTTTACACATCGAGAGAGTGACATTTTTGCCCATTCTTCTTTGTAAAATAGCTCAAGCTCTGTCAGATTGGATGGAGAGTATCTGTGAACAACAATTTTCATATCTTGCCACAGATTCTCAATTGGATTCAGGTCTGGACTTTGACTGGGCCATTCTAACACATGAATATGCTTTGATCTAAACCATTCCATTGTAGCTCTGGCTGTATGTTTAGGGTTGTTGTCCTGCTGGAAGGTGAACCTCCACCCCAGTCTCAAGTCTTTTTCAGACTCTAACAGGTTTTCTTCTAATGCCGCGTACACAACAAATGTTCGATGTGAGCTTGTTGTCGGAAATTCCAACCGTGTGTAGGCTCCATCGGACATTTTTTGTTGGAATTTCCAACAACAAAAATTTGAGAGCTGGATCTCAAATTTTCCCGACAACAAAATCCGTTCTCGTAAATTCCGAGCGTGTGTAGACAATTCCGACGCACAAAATTCCACGCATGCTCTGAATCAAGTACAAGACTGAAATCCTCGCTCTGGTAAAACTAGCGTTCATAATGGAGATAGCACATTTGTCACGCTGCAGATTTTTTAATCTTTTAATGCAGCGCATTTTCTTCTTCTTTATAATGCTAGACGTTGTTTTGCTGCTGATATTCACACAGAGTTCTGATAAAATGATTTCTTTATTATTTCTCGTGATCTCTTGAATAATCTTTTTTTTTTTTTTAACGCCAGATCTCCAGAATAAAGTTTAGAATTTTTTTTATAGGTGATCTACTTTTTTTTTATCAAGATCTCCTGATTTTTTATTTATTTATTTTTTGTTTGTTGTCGTTTTGTGTGTCAAATTACCACAACACCATTATTATCTTGTATTTTTTAACCTCAAGGAGGTTGTTTGGTGTTGGTGTACATTGTTAATTTGACATTGTATTTTTGAAATGTACCTGCCTGCTCCCAAACAAACTGTCATTTTTGAAGTAAAACACATAGCCAAGTATTTGTGAATAAAAAATAGACATTTATTAGGGGTCATAACAAAATAAAGAGGAAGGCAACCCTGGATAAACTGGTGAAATTGGCGAAGGCTTTGTACCCCAGGGCACACATCAACTATTTGACAGACAAAATTGGTAGCCTGAGGAGTCCATTTAATAGGGACTCCGAGAGATCAGGAACAGCAGCAGATGACATATATTTCCCGAGGCTGTGGTCATACAACAGCCTGTGTCTTTTGTCAGACCAGACTGAACCCAGGCCATCACTTTCTTGTCTTACTTCCAGGCTTGCTTTCAGGCTTGCTTCCAGGCTGTGGCTCTGGTTTTGGAGTTGTGGCAGGAGGTGGAGGAGGTGGAGGAGGAAGAGGATGGTCGAACTCACAAACATGGCTTTTGCTTGTGAGTTCGCCCCCCATCCCCTTATTTAGGGCCTGATAGATCACTTCCTCACAAATGAGCTATTGGCCCACCTCCATTTCCTGCATTTTGCTTGGAGCTATGCAGGCATGGGCCTCTTGAATATTGGGGGTGGCAGTAGCCTGCGGAATCAAAGTAAGTGCTGACTCCTCCATGTTCCTCCCCTTCCTGGGCCTTTTTGGTTGAAGGCAGAGGGGAGGGACCTGGGATTCAATCAGGCTACTGGGCGTGGCCACCTCCTGGCTGCCACTTACCCCTGCCACCTCCTGGCTGCCACTTATCCCCACCACCTCTTGGCTGCCACTTTCCACAGCTTCCTCCTGGTTGAAGCTTTCCTGTGTATGAAAATAGGACATAGTTTTAGTTTATTGTTCATCAATCACACACAATTTTGAGAAATATGTTGAATCGTACGTATGACGCATGTGTGTTACGCTTTATATACACTGCGCATGCGTGAAACTCCACCCGCCCCTGACCTTCTTTCTAGTATGTTCCCCGCCCCTTCTCTTTCGGTGGGAGCGCACATGGCGGAGAAAGAGCAAGTGCATGCAGACAGCAGCAGCAATGATGAAAGCCCGGAGCCAGAAATGTTCTGATCCAGGAGGAGATATAAGGCCTCAAATATGTCCTTTGTAGAAATGGTGGAGATGGTTGACATCTTGAAGAGGGCCGACTATGATGGGAGGTATGGACC
The DNA here is from genome assembly GCF_042186555.1 of Aquarana catesbeiana. Taxonomy (NCBI): domain Eukaryota; kingdom Metazoa; phylum Chordata; class Amphibia; order Anura; family Ranidae; genus Aquarana; species Aquarana catesbeiana. Next base: position 187,899,961 of record NC_133327.1, read on the forward strand.
CTACCCAAACCCAAATGTGAGAAAGGCCAAGATCATGACTAAAGTTGTGAAAAGTCTGCACAGGAATTTTGGGGTACGACGATCCAAGGGGCAATTGAGGAAACGCTGGTCAGACCTGAAATTGAGGGAGCACGATCAGTACAGAAAGATCAGGAAACTGCTTCTAAAAAGTAAGTATTTGTCCTGTGTTTCTATTATTATTATTACTTGCATGCTGCTCCATGTGCTTTTTTTTACTGGCGGACAGTTTAAAATGGCAACTTTCAGGTTCGTGGGCACAGTAATCGGTTGTAGTAAACATTGTTCGTTCGCCCACTAATACGATGTTTTTAGCAGATGCAGGTTAACTACATTTGGTCGTGTCTATTTGTATTAAAAGAAGTTTAGTACATTGTTGTCTAGATGGGTTTGTAACTAGAATGAAATGCAAACTTGATTCAGTGTAAGGAGAGGACACTCAGCAGCTGTTTACACATCTGGATGCAGGAGCACTAGTGTGGGACACCAGAACAAACTTTTTGGGGTGTCCCACACAGGTGCTCCAGTGGATACTAGGGGTGTCTCCATGTCTGAAACTTGTACAAAGCAGGTAAGTATTCCAGCTTTAGAAAGGGGAAAAAATAATGTCTTCAGCTTGGAACTCTGCCAAAACATATTTCTATTATATATTCCTATTTCTGGCCTCAAATATCTGTGTGCTCAGTATACCTTTTTTTTAATTCCCATTGGGGAGAAAAGACGTGGGTCATCTGAGGACACCAGGAAACCCACACCTCCTAAAGAAGGGGAACTCGGCACACCACAACCTGAGGATGTGGAGGGAGAGGTTTATGAAGTGGGCAGTGTCTGAGACCACAGCTTCAGTAATAGATATATGCCTGCATATTTATAATACATGGTGTGTTTTTTTTATTTTAGGTGATGTGGATGTTGTGGAAGAAGAATCACATTTCACCAGTGCAAGTGCACAAGTCCTCATCGGGGAGATAATGGTGTGCAATCATGATTTAGAGCTGATAAAGGAAAACATCATGTTAAAAAAAAATAAAAAAATGAAGAACATCATTGATGTTTTAGGCAGAATCTAAAACACACAAAAAATGTACCGTTTTGTTGTGTAATTTTTTCTTTTAAATCAAGTTTTAAAGTATTTTAAAAGCCAAATTTTGAAGATGCACACAGTGTGTCAACATGTGCTATCTGCCATCACGGGATATCAATGTATGTGTTTTGTGGGTGCAACCCCTTCCTCTCAACTAAAGTAGATGTGAGGAAGGGGTTGCACCCCCGAAACACGTCCATTGATCCCCCATGATGGGAGGTAGCACATGTTGACATTTGGCATGGGATCAGGAGGGAAATCCCGATTTTGACTCCCAATTTGTGTGCATCTTCAAAATTTGGCTTTTACAGGGGTGACATCACCCCATCTGATGAAGGCAAGATCAACACAGTTTGGACATACTAATGTCTGATATTGCCTTTACTTTTTCAAAGTTGAACTTTGTAAGTTCCTGAGTTGTGTATGTTTTATGGTTTTAAACATGCCTGTTTAACCCAAAAAAGGCTATTTCTACTGTCAAACATAAAAATGTTATACAACAAATATGTTGGTTTGTCCAAAAACCCTTTTCTAACGCACATGTGAATGTGCACAGAGTTTGTTTTATACTCAACATTGTGTGGCTTCTTCTTTCAATGCTCAATACCAGTTTTGGAGTAAGTTGGTGTTTACAGTGGCAATGGGGGTTATTTGCTAAAGGCAAATCCACTTGGCACTACAAGTGCACTTTCAGTGCAGTTTCAGTGCACGTTCAAGTGCACTTGTAGTGCAAAGTGGATTTTCCTTTAGTAAATAATCCCCACAGTGCTCTAAAATTTGCCCCAATCAGGCCATTTTCGGGACTCAAAACAATTAATTCATGGTGCTGAAAAGGATGTTTTTTTTATCATTAATGCATTACATACATTAACAACAAAAACAAGGTGTGTGTGTAGCAGACCCACAACATAATAGTTAGCTGAAGAAGAGATTGTCACCTCATGTATCAAAGAAATTACGTTTGCACTATTGAAGAAGATGGCCAAAAAGAAAAGCCCATTGGAGAACCTACGAGACAGCTAAAAGAAACACAAGCAGTAAATAAAATGAAATATTATTTCAGTTTAAAATAAAAATTTATTTTAAAAATGTTTCTCAAACATTTGCTGGCATATCAGTGGCCCCCCAACCCACAAAGTATTCAAGATATTTTTGACGGACCTTGCGGGCACTTTGGGGGGGCAAGCCAGGACGGCCAGTTTCAAGTGCCGTCAGGGTTGTTTGTTCTGGAAATCCAGCCTCAGGCCCAACTGAGGCCACATAGTTCGTAGCATTTCTCCTGAGAAAGTTGTGCATAATGCAGCATGCAAGTACTATATGGTTTAGTTTATATTCCGCTATGTGGATTGGCATCAGGAATAGGTGGAACCGGCTGGCCATTATGCCGAAAGCATTCTCCACCACTCTTCTGGCTCTGGCCAGCCGGTAGTTAAAAACCCTCTAGTTGGGGGAGAGGGTCCTCATGAGGAATGGCCGCATCAGGCGTTCACCAAGCCCAAATGCTTCATCAGTGATGAAGACGAACGGTAGACCAGCCACGTTGACTTCCGCAGGTGGCAATCCCAAGCCACCACTCTGTAGCCGTCTGTAGAACTCGGTCTGGGCGATGACTCCACCATCCGATATCCGGCCATTCTTCCCCATGTCCACATACAAAAACTCCTATGGTGCCGACACCACTGCCAACATCACTATACTATTAAACCCCTTATAGTTGAAATAGTATGATCCTGAGTTGGGAGGTGGGACGATGTGGACGTGTTTCCCATCGATTGCCCCTCCGCAGTTGGGAAAGTCCCACCCCTGGGCAAATTGGGAAGCCACAGTCTGCCATTCCTGTGGCGTTGAAGGAAACTGTGGAGTCAAACAAGAAAAAAATAAATTAGTACTTTTGCACATAACATTGCAAGCAGATTAGACACAAACATTCTTGGCCCAACATCAGTATAACATTTATTTTAAGGAGTATTTAAAGACAAAAATATAAGGTCCACTTATCAGATTCCTCACCCCCTCTGATGGCCCTTTGTAAAAATTTTAGGGGGGGGGGTATGTTTTGGACAGGTAACCCTCTCCACTTCATTGAGAGCTGAATGCATACATAATGTGTGTTACTTTGGCCAGCCCCTCCTTACTTACATTATTGGCAGACCACTGGACAGGTAAGAAGTGTCATAATACAAAAATAAGAATACACACTGTACAGATTGAAGCACATTTTTACATTCTGCAATTACCTATCAATATAATAGGAGAACAAAACTTGAAACAGTACCATTTGAAAGTATTCACGCAGGCCTTTTCACTACATGCTGAATTCATCCATAAATACGAACACATAAGAGGTAGGTATAGTGTGCATGGGTTTGGCAAAGTCAGCAGATAGAGGATTGGTATCGGTTGACTTAGCAGTTGGGGGGGAGGGAGGGTTCCAAATAAGTTTGGGACCCCCAAAAAAAGCCTCTGGCACTCTGCCTGAACTTAAGGACAAAAATAACATTTAAACACATTTTATGGGGTGTTTAGGGTAAAGCAGTACAATGGAGCTGACAAAATACATTGTTATGTGACTAGGCTAGGTGTGTATGGGCCCAGGATAGCATGCTGAGGAGGTTAGTGAAGGCAAATATGCATGAAGGACAAAAAAGAAACTTTAAAAACTTCCAGCATGCATGAGGACAAAGAGGACATTCACAGCATATTACAATCATGGTAATTAGGGAATGATGAAAGAAATACAATACATTAGCAAACATTAAATACATAGAATGTGATGTTAAAGGAGAAAACGTACCTTAATATAGTCCTTCTGCAGGACCTGAATGATAGCAGAACAGGTCTCTGGAATAGGGATGAGCTTCGTGTTCGAGTCGAACCCATGTTCGACTCGAACATCGGCTGTTCGATCGTTCGCCGAATTGCGAACGATATGGGCCGTTCGCGCCAAATTCGTGTGGCGCGTCACGGCCCATAATTCACTGCGGCATCGCAGTGCATTGCTTGCTGATGATTGGCCAAGCATGCACTATGACCCGCATGCTTGGCCAATCACAGCGCCGCCTTAACAGAGAGCCATAATTGGCCAAAGCCAAGGAGGCTTTGGCCAATTATGGCTCAGGGGATTTAGTACACGCCCCACACTATATAAGGCCGCCTGCACGGTGGCCCTGTGCAGTGTGTTCCGGTGTGCTTAGAGAGAGAGAGAGACAGTGTCATTTCATTTGAGTTAGCTAGATTAGGCAGGACAGTCAGTCAGTTAGCTGCACTTAAAGTGTATTGTGTATATATATGCATCCCAGGTGTTGCATATATATATATATATATATACACTGTATTCAGTTTAGCTAGATCCGTTCCTGTTATCTTCTAGACTATTTACATTTAGTGCAGTGCGTCCTGCTCACAGTGTTCAGCTAGATCCGTTCCTGTTATATTCCTACTGACAGGCAGGCTTGTCTTGTTACAGTATTTTGAAGAAAATTACTGGTGTTCTTTTGATCCTATTAGTACCACAGTCAGGCAGCTAGACTATTTACAGTTAGTGCAGTGCGTCCTGCCCATAGTGTTCTGCTAAACCTACAAGTAAGTGGGGTGCGTCCTGCTCACAGTGTTCAGCTAAACCTACAAGTTAGTGGGGTGCGTCCACCTCACAGTGTTCAGCTAAACCTACAAGCTAGTGGGGTGCGTCCTGCTCACAGTGTTCAGCTAGATCCGTTTCTGTTATCTTCTTACTGACAGGCAGGCTTGTCTTGTTACAGTAAATACAGCTACCTGAAGAAAATTGCTGGTGTTCTTTTGATCCTATTAGTACCACAGTCAGGCAGCTAGACTATTTACAGTTAGTGCAGTGCGTCCTGCTCACAGTGTTCTGCTAAACCTACAAGTTAGTGGGGTGCCTCCTGCTCACAGTGTTCAGCTAAACCTACAAGTTAGTGGGGTGCGTCCACCTCTCAGTGTTCAGCTAAACCTACAAGCTAGTGGGGTGCGTCCTGCTCACAGTGTTCAGCTAGATCCGTTTCTGTTATCTTCTTACTGACAGGCAGGCTTGTCTTGTTACAGTAAATACAGCTACCTGAAGAAAATTGCTGGTGTTCTTTTGATCCTATTAGTACCACAGTCAGGCAGCTAGACTATTTACAGTTAGTGCAGTGCGTCCTGCTCACAGTGTTCTGCTAAACCTACAAGTTAGTGGGGTGCATCCTGCTCACAGTGTTCAGCTAAACCTACAAGTTAGTGGGGTGCGTCCACCTCACAGTGTTCAGCTAAACCTACAAGCTAGTGGGGTGCGTCCTGCTCACAGTGTTCAGCTAGATCCGTTCCTGTTATCTTCTTACTGACAGGCAGGCTTGTCTTGTTACAGTATTTTAAAGAAAATTGCTGGTGTTCTTTTGATCCTATTAGTACCACAGTCAGGCAGCTAGACTATTTACAGTTAGTGCAGTGCGTCCTGCTCACAGTGTTCTGCTAAACCTACAAGTTAGTGGGGTGCGTCCTGCTCACAGTGTTCAGCTAAACCTACAAGTTAGTGGGGTGCGTCCACCTCACAGTGTTCAGCTAAACCTACAAGCTAGTGGGGTGCGTCCTGCTCACAGTGTTCAGCTAGATCCGTTCCTGTTATCTTCTTATTGACAGGCAGGCTTGTCTTGTTACAGTAAATACAGCTACCTGAAGAAAATTGCTGGTGTTCTTTTGATCCTATTAGTACCACAGTCAGGCAGCTAGACTATTTACAGTTAGTGCAGTGCGTCCTGCTCACAGTGTTCTGCTAAACCTACAAGTTAGTGGGGTGCGTCCTGCTCACAGTGTTCAGCTAAACCTACAAGTTAGTGGGGTGCGTCCACCTCACAGTGTTCAGCTAAACCTACAAGCTAGTGGGGTGCGTCCTGCTCACAGTGTTCAGCTAGATCCGTTCCTGTTATCTTCTTACTGTCAGGCAGGCTTGTCTTGTTACAGTATTTTAAAGAAAATTGCTGGTGTTCTTTTGATCCTATTAGTACCACAGTCAGGCAGCTAGACTATTTACAGTTAGTGCAGTGCGTCCTGCTCACAGTGTTCTGCTAAACCTACAAGTTAGTGGGGTGCGTCCTGCTCACAGTGTTCAGCTAAACCTACAAGTTAGTGGGGTGCGTCCACCTCACAGTGTTCAGCTAAACCTACAAGCTAGTGGGGTGCGTCCTGCTCACAGTGTTCAGCTAGATCCGTTCCTGTTATCTTCTTACTGACAGGCAGGCTTGTCTTGTTACAGTATTTTAAAGAAAATTACTGATGTTCTTTTGATCCTATTAGTACCACAGTCAGACAGCTAGACTATTTACAGTTAGTGCAGTGCGTCCTGCTCACAGTGTTCTGCTAAACCTACAAGTTAGTGGGGTGCGTCCTGCTCACAGTGTTCAGCTAAACCTACAAGTTAGTGGGGTGCGTCCACCTCACAGTGTTCAGCTAAACCTACAAGCTAGTGGGGTGCGTCCTGCTCACAGTGTTCAGCTAGATCCGTTTCTGTTATCTTCTTACTGACAGGCAGGCTTGTCTTGTTACAGTAAATACAGCTACCTGAAGAAAATTGCTGGTGTTCTTTTGATCCTATTAGTACCACAGTCAGGCAGCTAGACTATTTACAGTTAGTGCAGTGCATCCTGCTCACAGTGTTCTGCTAAACCTACAAGTTAGTGGGGTGCGTCCACCTCACAGTGTTCAGCTAAAGCTACCTGTAGAAGGTTGGTGGTGTTCTCATACTACAGGCAGGCAGTTGATTTTGCTAGCTGCAGTATCAGTACATATATATATATATATATATATCCCAGCTTAGTGCAGCTACAGGCCATTAGTATGTCTGGAAGGCCAAGAAGGAGAGGCAGACAGTCACAAGCCAATAAGAGAGGGCAAGCAGGCTCTGTGTCTAGTGCTGGTCGTGGAGACGGTGCATCCTCATCAGCACGTGGCCATGGGACACGCTTGGCCTTTTTTTCGGCAGCTGGCCATGTTGAGCCGCAACATGCGGAAGACTTGGTCGAGTGGATGACCAAGCCGTCCTCATCCTCCTCATCCTCTCTCACCCATGCCCAGGGTACTTTGTCTGGCAAAGCAGCGGCCTCTTCCCTCGGCTCAATGTCATCAGTGACTCCTTCCCTAGCCCCACCATGTCCTCCTGAGGAGTCCCTCGAACTGTTTGACCACAGTGTTGGGTACATGCTCCAGGAGGATGCCCAGCGTTTGGAAGGCTCTGATGATGATACTGAGCTCGATGAAGGCAGTAACACGAGCACGGACAGAGGGGGTGCCCAAGAAGGACAGCAATCTGGCAGTCATGCTCCCCCTGCTGCAGCATACTGCCAGGTTTGCTCCAGTGATGAGGAGGGAGGGGATGATGAGGTCACTGACTCAACGTGGGTGCCTGATAGAAGAGAGGAGGAGGAGGAGGAGGCGGCACATCACCAATGAGGCAGGATGCCCTCCAGGGGCCAGCCTAAGGGCAGCACATTGACTGCATCACACCCCAAAGCTCCACATGTGCAGGGTGCTGCAGTCTCTGCGCGTTATTCAAAAAGTTCTTTGGTGTGGGCCTTTTTTGAGACGAGTGCATCAGATCGCACCGCTGCTATTTGCAACATATGTCTCAAGCGTATCTCGCATGGCCAAAACATCTCCCGCTTGGGTACCACATGCTTGACCAGACATATGTTGACCTGCCATGCAGTTCGTTGGCAAGCGTATCTAAAAGACCCACACCGAAGAACAAAGAGGACCTCTGCTTGCTCCTCATCAGCTGAGATTTCCAACCCCACTAGACCTTCAGTCCTCTCTGAGACCTGCACTGAGAGGAATGAAGGTGTAGAATTAGGTGTGTCACAGCCACGTACTTGTGGGCAATCTGATTTTGGTACACCGACGTCAGATTGTACCAGGCAAATTTCCCTGCCCCAGCTGCTGCACCGCCGAAAGAAGTTTGCTCCCAGCCATCCACATGCCCAACGGTTGAATGCTAGCTTGGCAAAATTGCTAGTAGTTCAACTGCTGCCTTTTCAGTTGGTAGACTCTGCCCCCTTTCGTGAGTTTGTGGAATGTGCGGTTCCTCAGTGGCAGGTACCCAAACGCCACTTTTTCTCACGGAAGGCGATTCCGGCTCTCTACCAGCATGTGGAAGGCAATGTCCATGCCTCGCTGGACAGGGCGGTCAGCGGTAAGGTGCATATTACCGCTGACTCATGGTCCAGCAGGCATGGACAGGGACGTTACCTAAGTTTCACGGCGCATTGGGTGACTCTGCTGGCAGCTGGGAAGGATGCAGGACAAGGTGCAGTAGTGTTGGAGGTTGTTCCGCCACCACGCCTCCAAAATGCTAATGATTGTGACACACCTCTCTCCTCCACCCCCTCCTCTTCTTCTTCCTCCATGGCCTCTTCCTCGGAACCAGCGGTGCTCCGTAGTCGTTCAAGGGGCTACGCAAGTACGCAGGCCAAAAGATGCCATGCGGTGCTTGAGCTGGTGTGCTTGGGGGACAGGAGCCACACTGGGGCAGAGGTTCTGTCAGCTCTGCAGGGGCAGGTTCAGAGGTGGTTGACGCCACGCCAACTTAAGGCAGGAATGGTGGTTTGCGACAATGGCACCAACCTCCTCTCTGCCCTCCGACAGGGACAAATGACCCATGTGCCCTGTTTGGCTCACGTCCTTAACTTGGTGGTGCAGCGGTTCTTGGGCAGGTACCCGGGCTTACAGGATGTCCTGAGGCAGGCCAGGAAAGTCTGTGTGCATTTCCGCCGGTCATATAATGCCAGTGCTCGGCCAAAAGGAGTTTAACCTGCCCAAGAACTGCCTAATCTGTGACATGCCCACCAGGTGGAACTCAACGTTGGCCATGCTGCAGCGGCTGCACACGCAGCAGAGGGCCATCAATGAGTACCTGTGCGACTATGGCACCAGGACAGGGTCAGGGGAGCTTGTTTTTTTTTCCCCACGCCAGTGGGCCATGATCAGGGATGCATGCACTGTCCTGTCACCATTTGAGGAGGCCACGAGGATGGTGAGCAGTGACAGTGCATGCATCAGTGACACTGTCCCCCTTGTCCACCTGTTGGAGCACACGCTGCGTGGAATAATGGACAGGGCACTTGAGGCAGAACAGAGGCAGGAAGAGGAGGACTTCCTTAGCTCTCAAGGCCCCCTTTATCCAGACAGTGTTCCTGCGTGCCCGCCGATCACACAGGAAGAGGACGAGGAGGAAGAGGAGGAGGAGGAGGAGGAAGATTGTGTCAGTATGGAGGTGGAGCCTGGCACTCAGCATCAGCAGCGGTCTTTAAGGGATCAGTCCCAAGAAACACATGGACTTGTACGTGGCTGGGAGGAGGTGGCTGCGGACCATGTCGTCCTTAGTGACCCAGAGGACTCCGGACCGAATGCCTCAGCAAACCTACGCTGCATGGCCTCCCTGATCCTGCAAAGCCTGCGTAAGGATCCTCGTATTCGTGGTATCAAAGAGAAGGACCAATACTGGCTGGCAACCCTCCTTGATCCACGTTACAAGGGTAAGGTTGCGGACCTTATCTTGCCATCGCAGAGGGAGCAGAGGATGAAACATCTTCGGGAGGCCTTGCAGAAAGGTCTGTGCAACGCGTTCCCAGAGACTGGGAGGTTACAAACTCCTGTTTCTGGACAACGTGTTGCTGAGGCTTCGGTCAGTCAAAGAAGGAGCGGTGGAGAAGGTGGCCGTCTGACCGATGCGTTCAGACAATTTTTTGGTCCGCAGCCCCAAGGTATGATCGGTTCCAGCAACCATCGCCAGCGTCTGTTTTACATGGTGCAGGAATACCTAGGGGCAAGATCAGACTTGGACACCTTTCCCACCGAAAATCCTCTGGGTTACTGGGTCTTGAGGATGGATCACTGGCCAGAGCTTGCACAGTATGCAATTGAGCTACTGGCCTGTCCTGCATCCAGCGTTCTTTCGGAACACACATTCAGTGCTGCTGGAGGCGTGGTAACCGATCACAGGGTGCGTCTGTCCACTGACTCGGTCGATCGACTGACCTTCATAAAAATGAATGAGTCTTGGATCACCACCAGCTACCAAGCACCTGATGCTGATGTAACCGAATAATTTTTTTTGAAATCTCAGATCCCTTCAAAGACTGCCTATGCTGATGCTGAGTGACTATCCCTGAGTAATTATCCTCTTCCTCCTCAATCATCACGCTGATAGCTTGTAAGAACATTTTTGGTTCTGGGTGCCACCACCAGTGCCTAAGGCACAATTTTTCAGCCCCTGTTTAACAGGGGCGTGTAATTACGATTTTTGATGTAATACTTTGCAGCAGGGCTCGTTCCTGCATTCCAACTAGAGTGTCTGTGAGGGGTTGCAGTGTTGTGGCACCAGCACCAGTGCCTAAGGCCCAATTTTTCAGCCCTTGTTTAACAGGGGCGTGTAATTACAATTTTTGATGCAATACTTTGCAGCAGGGCTCGTTCCTGCATTCCAACTAGAGTGTCTGTGAGGGGTTGCAGTGTTGTGGCACCAGCACCAGTGCCTAAGGCCTAATTTTTCAGCTCCTGTTCAACAGGGGCATGTAATTACAATTCTTGATCTAATATTTCACAGCAGAGCCCTGTGAGGGCTTACAGTGTTGTGGCCACAGCAACACCTAAGGCCCAAATTTCTGCTGAGTATATAGGGCAGGACCCTACTTTCAAACAACTAACTTACAAACGACTCCTACTTGCAAACGGAAGGAGACAACAGGAAGTGAGAATAAATCTACCCCTAGGAAGGGAAATTCTCTCCTGTAAGAGTTAATATGGGAAAAACATTTCTCCTTTCCACTGATGCTTTCCAATCCATTGGGACAAAAAGTGAGGTGAAATCTTCTGAAGAGGAGGAAAGACAGCAAAACAAATGTCACAGGGGTGATAACCCTTCCCTATGTTTTCCAAAAAGCTTAAAAAAGATTTTTTGGCTGGAGCTAAACACGTTAAAAATGTACCCGTTCAAAATTACAAAGAGATTCTACTTAACAACAAACCTACAGCCTGTATACTGCTGTTCAGAGTATATAGGGCCTGGTGGCCCCACACCTTTCCTTATTTTAATTTGGGTGCGGGGTTCCCCTTAATATCCATACAAGACCCAAAGGGCCTGGTAATGGACTGGGGGGTACCCATGCCGTTTGTCTCACTGATTTTCATCCATATTGCCAGGACCCGACATTACATTAAACCCGCAAGCAGTTGTAAATGAGATTTTTTCCTTTAAAAATGACATTTGGTGCAGGGACTGTTCTAAACACGGGAAACACGCGTCACTTTACAGGCATACTATAGACACCCCTCAGGTACGATATTTAAAGGAATATTTCACTTTTTTTTTTTTACTTTAAGCATCATTAAAATCACTGCTCCCGAAAAAACGGCCGTTTTTAAAAGTTTTTTTTGCATTGATACATGTCCCCTGGGGTAGGACCCGGGTCCCCAAACCCTTTTTAGGACAATACCATGCAAATTAGCCTTTAAAATGAGCACTTTTGATTTCGAACGTTCGAGTCCCATAGACGTCAATGGGGTTCTAACGTTCGTGCGAACTTTCGGTCCGTTCGCAGGTTCTGGTGCGAACCGAACCGGGGGGTGTTCGGCTCATCCCTACTCTGGAATAATGATCCCCAGAGCCTAAGGGGAGATGCCTGTCAAGAACTTGATGTCCTGCAGACTTCTCCCTGTTGCCAAGTACCGCAACGTGGCGACTAGCCTCTGTTCAGGAGTGATGGCTTGCCGCATGCAGGTGTCCTGCCTCATGATATAAGGGGACAGCAAAGCCAACAAACGGTGAAAAATGGGGTCCGTCATCCGGAGATACTTCCTGAAATCATCAGGATTATTCTCACGGATCTCCCGCAACAAAAGCATATCAGAGAATTGGTCACGCTGGAGTAACCAATTCTTCGTCCATGAACTCCTCCCCGCCCTGTTCATGGACTGGGCTTGGGTCAAAGTAAGAACCCCAACACCAAGCCCCTTCACAGCACGAGCTCTACGATGAGTACGTACCCACAACATGGCTAGAAAACGGTCGGCTGGTCAGAACGAACTAACAGAACGCACTGAAAAACAGAAATGCCTGAGAAAAGCGAGCTGAAAATCAGAAACGAGCAGACATGAATGCACTGAAAACCAGATACGAACTGACAACATGCACTGAAAAGCAGATATAAACCCACAAGCACAAACTGAAGAGCAGTAACGGACTGAAAAGCATGAGGTTGAAAAGCGCGAATCGTCTCTCACCAAACTTCTACTAACACGAGATAAACACGAGATTAGCAGAAGGAGCCCAAAGGGTAGCGCACTTGATACTGAACTTCCTTTTTATAGTGCCGTCATACGTGTTGTACGTCAGCGCATTCCTGGCAATCGGAATTTCCATCATTTCTGCGACCATGTGTATGCAAGACAAGTTTGAGCCAACATCCGTTGGAAAAAAATCCAGGATTTTGTTGTCGGAATGTCCGATCGTGTGTACGCGGCATAAGAGTGCCCTGTATTTGGCTCCATCTTTATATCCACCTTCCCATCAACTCTAACCAGCTTCCCTGTCCCTGCTGAAGAAATGCATCCCCACAACATAATGCTGGCACCACCATGTTTCACAGTGGGGATGTTGTCTTCAGGGTGATGTGCAGTGTTAGTTTTCCACCACACTACCAGAGCACCTTCTTCTACATGTTTGCTGTGTCCCCCACATGGCTTCTCACAAACTGCAAACGGGACTTCTTATGGCTTTCTTTCAACAATGGCTTTCTTCTTCTCACTCTTTCATAAAGGCCAGATTTGTGGAGTGCATGACTAACAATTGTCCTGTGGACAGATTCTCTCACCTGAGCTGTGGATCCCTGTCACCCCTCCAGAGTTACCATGGGCCTCTTGGCTGCTTCTCTGATGAATGCTCTCCTTGCCTGGCCTGTCAGTTATGGTGGATGACCATGTCTTGGTAGGTTTGCAGTCGTGCCATACTATTTCCATTTTCAGATGATTGATTGAACAGTGCTCTGCTCTGTTCAAAGCTTGGGATATTTTTTTATAACCTAACCCTGCTTTTAACCACAACTTCATCCCTGACCTGTCTGGTGTGTTCCTTGGCAATCATGATGCTGTTTGTTCACTAAGGTTCTCTAACAAACCTCTGAGGGCTTCACAGAACAGCTGTAATTATACTGAGATTACATTAAACACAGGTGGACTCTATTTACTAATTAGGTGACTTCTGAAGGCAATTGGCTCCATTACATTTTAGTTAGGGGAATCAGAGTAATGAGGGCTGAATACAAATGCACACCACACTTTTCATAGATTTATTTGTAAAAAAATGTGAAAACCATTTATCATTCCCTTCCACTTCACAATTATGTGCCAATTTGTGTTGTTCTATCACATAAAATCCCAATAAAATGCATTTACGTTTAGTTGTAACATGACAAAATGTGGAAAATTTCAAGGGGTATGAATACTTTTTCAAGGCACTGTATTAATATATTTGCACACAGCCAAACATTTAAAGGCATAGTTACCTTTTAAGACCATGTTTCACGTTACACCCATATTTAGGATTTAAAATAAAGCATGGTACCATACACCTTCCCTCTTCACCCAAATTGCACCTCCCTCTTCCTGAGTTCTAGCATGTAGACTGGTACAATCACTAAATTATGTCCCATCTTCCACCACAACAGATGGACTCACCGGCCGCAGGGCAGTGACATCACAGCAATTTCATTCCAGAGACCACTTTCTCCAGCTCCATAATAGAAGGTCTGTATTTCTGTATGGACTTAGGTGTGGGTGTGATAGTGCAAGAGAACATGCATTGCACCCGTGATGCTCTGATTGTGATTACAATTTTCTGCATTAATAAATGTACATTTTTTTATTTTATCACTGTGGATGCATTTATTAAATATTTTCAAAAGGTGGACTATGCCTTTAATAAAGTAAAAGTAGGCTGTAGAGTATAAGAAACAATTTTAACTAATCAAATATTATTTTTCATGGTTCCAACTGCTCTAAACTATTGTAGGTTGGATACTGATTGGTTGCTTTGGATTATTCCAGAATTTGAAAAAAAAAAACATTTTTTTTTAACAAACTTGCCAGATTTAAGTAGGACATATTGTTCAAAATAACATAATGATGCCCAGGATGACTTGAGTTTGAATTACTTATTTCAATGAGCTCAGATAAGGTGCTACAAATCAATACTAGTCTAGACAATACAATTAATTCTAGTCACAAACATTTGTCTTTCTACTAAACATTATTTTTGCAGGCACATTGGCGTTTTTAAGAAATGTACCTAATGATAAACAAAACAAACTACCCTGACATAGTTTTTAAGCTGATTTTGTAACTATTAACATTTTCATGCCCAATTTTGTGTACCAAATCCAGTTGATTTACTGGAGAACACCCCCAGTTTTGCTGATCTACACTAAACTGAAAAAAGTAATAAATTCAGGTAAAGTACCATGCTTGGTCTTAGGGTAATTAAAAAAAGATTTGTTTTCCAAAACATTTATTTTTATGTTCCAATACAGTTTTCTATTTTTATTTACAGTATATGCAAGGCTAATTACTAAAATCTCATATAAGCTTTATATGTTAACGTATATGTAAACCAAAATCAAAAAATCTTGTTTAATCTTTAACATGCTTTTGCAACATAAAAAAATTTCAATATGTTTAAATATGAAGCTTTAATAAAGTAATACAGGGTGATCTTTACAAGGGCACTTTCTGTTATAGGGTGACAATGCTCTGCCTCAAAACTCCACTGCTCTTCTGCGTTGTCAACCTGTATTATAGGATTCTGATGGAGATGGCAAGATACTGTTTCAACTTACAAAATGTAGGTAAGCACCACTGTTATTGCCTTCAGTAAACCCACCCTGGAAAAATACATGCATGTAGACAATCAGTGATTGAAAAGAAGTTTCAGAAGCTTAGTAACACTGAGAATGTGAAATAGGATAAAACAGGTACAGTACTTTATTTTGAAAAGAAAAGGCAATTTGCAAACTTAATTTCATTCAGTAAGGTATCTTTAAATTTGCTGTTGAGCTGAATATTTAGCACCCCCAACCGCCCCCTTAAGCTGCAAAGGCAGCAGATGGGGTGTTCACATGCCGCATTTACAATGATTTGCATTGTGCCCATGGCAAAAATGATTGACCCTGTCAAGCAAAGGGGGATGTGCTGCAAATGGGGTTTAAACCTTGCAAAAAAGTTTTTTTCATTTTTAGAACCATGGAAATTTAGCTGCACATCTAAACCTACCCTTAGGGTTTATAACTAATGTAAACATAAACTATAGAATTTTTATAGTGAGTACACAATTCAAATTTGGAACGTTCATCTGGAAATTATTTTGACATTTTGCATGCTTGTTCTGCTGTAAATGATAATTATTTATATATTTGTAGATTCTACCTTGATTGGCTTTCTATCAGACGTTTGTAACCTCACTTTCCAGGAATTGGGAAGAAAAGTACCCGAAACCTGGCAGTTGTTCTATCACTTCTCTACTTTGCCACTGGAAGAAAGGTACTCCCAAGTTACAAGAAGAAGCCTAAGCCTCTTACTCCTATGGCTGCTGCAACTTCAACTCAGCAAAAGAGGTCTTTCTACTTTCCCAACCTCAAACTAAAGCTTAGTACTTCCTTTTGTCACAAACCTTGGATCCCTAGGACCATCTAACCTGCCCAGAAGCCCTCTACACACTGAAGGGGCACCCCCACTCCTTGGAGTTGGGGAGTCGGTTTGACATTTCTGCCAGACTATCTCAATGACCTCTGGGTTCAATCTGTCCTTAGTTTAGTAAATATAATTTTTACCTCTAGACCCGGGGTCGGCAACCCATAGATCGCGATCTACTGGTCGACTGCGAGCAGGTGACAAGTAGATCACGCCTCTGCATTGCCATTCCTGGACTAAACTGCTCCTCTCCAGTGCCGTTAGAGTGAGAGATGTGAGTAACAGGATGAGAAGTTATGGAGCAGGGAAGGAGAGATCCGGGCGAAACAGGGGAGGAGAGATCCCTGGCGGAGCAGGAGAGGAGAGAGACAGGCGGAGAAGGGGACGAAAGAGCCGGGCGGAGAAGAGGAGGAGAGAGCTAGGCGGAGGAGAGAGCTGGGGTGGAGAAGGGGAGGAGAGAGCCGGGCAGAGCAGCGGAGGAGAGATCTGGGTGGAGAAGGGGAGGAGAGAGCCAGGCGGAGCAGGGGAGGAGAGAGCTGGGTGGAGCAGGGGAGGAGAGAGCCTGGCTAGTGGATTGGGGAGGAGACTTTCCCTTGTACTGAGCTACCACTGCCACTGTATCTGCAGGTATGGGCGTATTAGCAGTGGCGGCTGGTGCCTTATGTCTTGGGGGCAAACAAACCACCCAACACCCCCCTGTCGCTCGGTCGGTCAAACCCAACCAACCCCCCTGTTGCTCGGTCGATTGTCCATCCGCCCATCAGCCCCGCACTTACCCCATCCAGGCTGCAGGCAGCTTTGGCGGCTTCCTCCTGCGGCTCCTCCTCTGCAACCCCCCTTGCTCCCAGCCAATATGGTCGCTTCTCCTCTCGGCCTATCGGGTCTTAAGACCCGCTTCCTGATTGGCCAGGAGGAGAGGCAGGAAGACAATAGCGAATATTGTCCCACCCTTTTTTTAAGACATTTAGAGCCTCATGCTCTAATCACGTGCTTAAAAAAAAACAAAAACCTTGTTGTAATCCATGCGTCCGGCACCCTGCATGTAGATTAGGGGCTGGGTACATGGATTAGGGGATCAGCACCCCTGCGCCCCTAATGGAGCAGCTGCCACTGGTCATTAGCCTGCTCCCCTAGCAAAAACCTGGAGTCAGGATCGAGTTCCGCAGTGCCAATGCATCTTCTGTGCTTCAGCCGAGTAGTGGAAAGTTTGCTCCACTACTTGGCTTCCACCCTGTCTTAGGTTCCACACTCCTCCGCTCTCATTGTCTGGGGAGACGTTTTAAGCTTTCACCCGCTATTTCCTGAATGGAGCGGAGAGCAGCCTGGTAAAGGGGAGGAAGTGTTGGTGTTTACAGACGGGCGTGTTCGACACCGAACTATCACAGGGCTGAGTGAGGCAGGAGGAGGAGGAAGCGGAGGGCACTGCCTGGTAGCAGAGACCACTGTCACTGGTGAGGATAAATACTGCTTGGGTCTGTTCCACCTATTGGGGACCCTCGGTACCCTCCACCCTGTTCAACTCACAACACTGACAACCGGGAACAGACACACACCACCCCCCACTCCTCCCCACAACACCTGCTGACAAGAAAATACCCCAAAATTACTGGGGCCAGCAGAGGGGGGCTGGGCAGGGGAATCTGTCATTACCAGGAGGGGGGCCTCTGTTTTTACATTAGGGGAAAGCATATAATTTGTTACTAGGGGACATTTGTCATTAGTGACAAATTGTAAAAAAAAAAAAAAAATCGTACAAAATAATAAAATAACAGTAAAAAAAAACTACTGACACCGTCCTCTGCCCTACTGAAGCTGCCCTACTGACACCATCCCTTACTCTACTGGCTGACACCATCCACTACTCTAAGGCCGCACTACTGACACCGTCCATTGCCCTACTGACTGACACTGTTTTAAAGTAGGCGAAGTTTATTTTTTTAAAGTGACATTTGTTTTATTATATTTTTCTGAATTGTCCTTTGTATTTATCTTGGATCTTGGATCTTCTTCATGTTGTTCAGGTAGACCTCCACCTCTCAGAGATTGCCTACCCCTGCTCTAGACCCATTCTTGCTTTTTACCTTCTAATCTGCCAAAAGAAGGTGCTGCCTTGCACCACCTTCATGCATTAGGTATGGTTTTACCAGTTTATTTAGAAGAACAGTTTTTAAATTTCTGTTCAAACCCTTTCACAGTCCAAAAAAACAAAGGTGCGTATCTGCCCAATACTAGTCTTAAAATCTGTAAACAGATTTCTTTGTGTACCAAAATTCTGGATAGAATCATCAAGATCTGACATTGCTACTTATAGACAGGGAAATGTATGGTATCAGTAGATATACAGGATGCATGCTGTATCTAGACATTCCTATATTTCCCTCACATCAACACTGCTTGATTACTTTTTTCTTTATGGGGGACCAACCATATTGTAGTACTACCTTTCAGGCTCTCCTCTGCACCCTGAGCGTTCACAAAAGTGCTTGCCCTGCTTTTGGCTCTTCTGTGGACCAAGGGCATTCATGTCACAGGTTCCCTAGACAACCTCTTACTGAAAGACTCCTTAGCCACAGCCTTGTCTGCCAATGTCCAGAGGATGATTCAGTTCCTTCTAACGTTTCCCTGGATATATCATTTTACAAAGTCTGCTCTCCAGCCCTCACACTGCTTGGAGTACCTAGGACTGATCGTGGACACAGCCTAAGCCAGAATTTTCTTTCCTCAGAAGTATCTTGCTTCCCTAAGGTCCCACACAGGGACCCTCAGTTCAAAATGACACCCCTCAGTTTGCTTCTGCATTAGGGTTAAGGGCTTAATGGTAGCCTCTTATGAGGCAGCTCCTTTTGCCCAATTTCACTCCAGACTTCTTCAATCAATCATACTCCTGACGTGGAACAAGAAAACCCAATCCCTGGTTCACCCAATGCTTCTATCCAGCTAGACTAAGCACTTCCTGACGTGGTGGATCTCCAGACCTGCCTTAGAATTGGGAAAGTTGCATGCCCTGGAAATTTGTAACAATGGAAACCAGCTTTACAGGCTGGGGTGGAATTTACAACTCTCTAACTGTCCAGGGGACATGGTGCCCACAGGAGTCAAAACTTCTCATGAACGTTCTGTAACTGGGAGCCATCAGATTACCTCTACAACACTGCACCTCCCTTCTGCAAGGTCACTCATTCAGGGTGCAGTTAGACAATGCCACAGCAATAGCCTAAAAAAAAACATCCATGGGGGCACCAGAAGTCGAGCAGTCCTAATATAAACAACTCTGATACTCTCCTGTCCAGAAACTTACATTTCATCTCTCTTGGCCATCCTTGTCCTTGCAGTGGACAATGGGCTGGCAGACACAGAGATCTTTCTAAATTCCTGTTAAAGGTGGGGAAAACCAAATATGGATGTATCTACCTCTAGGTTTAACAACAAGCTGAACAAATTTGTTTATAAGTCCAGGGATCCTCTAGCCTTCGCAGTAGATGCTCAGGTGTCTCATTTGAAGCTGGTTTATACCTTCCCTCTGATGATGATCCTCTCTTGACTGCTGCGCAAGATAGAGAAGGAAAGGATTTCTGTGATTCTCATCACACCAATTTGGTCAGAAGAATGTGGCACACAGGCATACTCTGACTTTTAACAGAAGAGCCTTGGAGTCTTCCAAACAGACTGTCCAAATCTGCTTCTCATTTACTGACTTTAACTGCATGCATGTTGAAACCCAAGTTCTAAAGGATAGGGGTGTTTCTGACTTATTCCCACCTTAATCAGAACAAGAAAATCCATACCATCAAAATTACCATTGCACAGCGATGGATATGGTCTAAGTGTGTTTTATTTTAATTTTTAACTTTTTCATTGGGAATGAGTAATAGGAGTAATACGATGTACTAATGTGTCCTGTACTCATTGCTCGGAGGAGGGTGGGCCCATTTAGGGGACACTTAGATTCTGGTAGCCCCCCCATAACCCCCCACATCTACGTGGGGACTGGGTATAGAGTTGAGGCCCTTGTTCTCTTAATCTGGGGACAAGGTGCCTTGCAAGGGAGGGGGGGGGGGGCATTGCATTAGTGGGAACCCTTTTCTTTTTAAATGTGTACTGTCCTTTAAAAAAACAACATTAATTTTTATACCAGACCCTTATCCAGACATGCAGAATGTGTGACCAGGAATGAGGGGGCAGCCAGTATGCCGGCCCCCACCTTAACCATATCAGGAAACATACCTTTAGCATTGGGATGGTGCCTTGCAAGATAAAAGGAATATGGGGGTTTGTGGGGGCTTATCTAAATTGGGAAACTCAGACCCCAGATATCCTCCCTCTTAAAGAAATCATTGTGGGGCACACTAGTGCCTTTTATTATTTATTCCCCCCCAAAACAGTTCAAATAAAAACACCCACATCATGACAAAATCTATCACGTACCTGGTGATGACTGGAATGTTGTGGAGGCCTCTCTTGCACCTCCTGCCCAACACTCCTGAAAGGTGGAGACAGAGAGTACGAGGGCATGGAGTGGCATAAGTGTTGGAGTAGCTGGCTGGTGAAGTCCGCTCTTAGGTGGATGAAGCTGGGGGTCGCAGTCCTAAGAACAGGATACTGAAGTAGCTTGGCCCAAAGCAGGAGATGGTAGTGGAGCTGATATGCAGGCAGCAACCAGCTGCAGCTGGGTAACAAGCAACCAAGTCAGCAGGCAAAGCAAGTCCAAGAAGCCGGCCAAGGATGGTAACAGCCAGGCAGTGTAGTACAGAATCAGCAGGCAAAGATGTGTCCAGTAAACAGGTCAAGGACAGAGAGATCAGGTGAACAAGGTTAATGCAGGAGCAAAGACAGAGTCCAGGAGAAACCTGGATCATATACACAGGTAAGCAGGTTCAATGGCTTAGGTCACAATAATACAGCAACAAGCTCATGGTGACAGGCCAGTTTAAATAGGCCACTGGGTGTTAAGTTCGCAAATAATTCGTATTCACATGCACGCATGTACGCGTGTGAGTGTGCGCACAAATGCAAGCACGGTGAACTGGAATAGTACATCTATTGTCTCTTTGCAAACAAGTATTAGCATATGAGCAATGCACATACACATGAATATAAGCATGAGCCCGCACTGGTTTTCTGGTGCTAGAAATCTGGTTTACCTTACAAAATCATTTAAACAATGTCCTCTGATGTAAATCCAACATACATGACATCGACCAGTGATGTAGATCCTTGTCAATGACCTGCCATTACAACAACCCACCACCTGATGATGTAGATCGACTGAAATGACAACCTCCTACTTAATGAGTCTGACCTGTCGCACTGCTGCAGCAAATTGACAGGTGCTCAGCGGGCTCTTAATAAATCGTATGGGGATCCTAGGTAATGTCCTTTTTTTAAAAAAAAAAATTCTTTTTATTAATTTTAAAGACAAACAAACAGACAAACATTCTTCGACAGGCAACATACCAGAAGATGGCCTCGCAGGGCCTACAACAACTATTCCAATCTTTCTTAAATCCCACCCTCCCCTCCCCCCAACCCCTAAACCCGACCAGTAGTCATAATATAACAGTTATGGAAATATGCATCCAAAAATTTCAATTATTCATAAACCCAACCTCTCGTCACGCTTACAGAATATCCAATATACCAACATGTGCATCAGGGAAAATATACCTTCATCGATTTACCGGAATTAGATAATCAACAGAATGTTAGTTACACCACTCCATCCACCACCCCATCAAATAATATTCTTCTCAACTCACTGTAGCTGTAGAATCCAGCCAGGCCTGCCATACCTTAGTGAATTTCTTTTCACACCCTCTAGAGCGGTACGTTGCCTTGTATAAGTGAATAACCGAATTAACCAGTTTTTTCCAATATGACATGGTGGGAGCAGTAGTTTTTTTCCAGTTTAATAAGATAGCTTTTCTGCCATAAAATAACCCAATATTTAACAATGTGCGATGAGCACGGGAATGAACGTCCTCCTCCACCAGTCATATTAAACAAACTCTAGGTGTCAAAGGAACAGGGATGCTAAGTACCTCCGCCAGACATTCTGTTATATCTGACCAAAACCTTTGAATGTGTGTGCAACTCCAGAATATATGTTCTGCATCAGCTGGAGTGTGAGAGCATCGCCAACACTGGCTACTCACTGACGGGTATATGCGAGACATCCTAGCGGGAGTGAGATATACCCGATGGAGAAATTTAAAATGAATTAAGCAGTCCCTTGCTGAGACTAGATATTTAAATGGATGGTCCCACATATCGTCCCAATCCTCCCCCTGGATATCTGGTATCTCTCTCTCCCATCTTTCCCTACACTTGGTGATCCCCATAGGTGTTTTCTTAAAGAGAGATTTGTACACTGAGGACAAGAGCTTGACTAGGTCCTCCTCCATTAAAAGATTCTCCAACATTGATGGTAGGTTTTCAATCCTTTGCTCCGTAAATTTCTCTTTAAAAGCATGGCGCAGCTGTAGGTAGCGAAAGAAAAAGGAGTTGGGAAGGTCATGTCTGGCCTTTAGCTGGTCAAATGTACAAAGCTCCTCCTCTCTAGTAATGTCCTTCAACACCTTAATACCCCTGCATGCCCAAATCATAGGATCAGGAAGGGAGAAGAAATGTGGGAGTTTCGGGTTCATCCAAAACGGAGTTGAAGGTGTAATCCCCGTGTAGCTGGGAGACATTAAGGTAGCGGTGATTTCCCAAGCTTTAATCGTTGCTTTCATGGAGTCTGTCAGAGGTAGACAAGATTTCGGACCCCTATACAATGCCATCTTTAAACTTTCGTAAGACCCAAAGTGAGCTGCCTCAACTACTGTGGCAGAATCACCAGAATCTGCTGTCAACCAGCTCCTGGCAAAGACCATCTGTCCGGCAAGATAATATTTCTGCCAGTCAGGTAGAGCCAGCCCCCCCTGACCCCATGGTTCCTGTAATACTTTAATACTAATACGCGGAGAATGTGGTGACCATATGAAGGATCCTATGATACCGTTTAACATTTTAAAATACCCTTTTGGAATCCATATAGGGGAGTGACGTAGGAAATATAAAATTACTAAAAAGAATTTCATTTTTATGAGGCTGACCCGCCCCAGCAAGGAGAGGGGTAGGTTCTTCCATGCCGACATTTTATGCTTAAGTCTGTTAACTAAGGGTAGGAGATTTAGGGACATGTAATCCTGAGTGTTGGCTGTTACTTTAACCCCTAAATAAGTTATTGATGAGACCCATTGAAGCGGTAAAGTGTCATCATTTAGCTTTTTAGCTTCAGATCCTAACGGTAATATGGATGACTTACTCCAGTTTACTCGTAGACCCGAAAAAGTGGCGAATCTATCCAAGATCGATAAAGCTGCCCTAAGAGACAGGCCTGGATCCTTGAGAAACAACAGCAAGTCATCAGCATATAATGCAATGCATTCATTTATCGACCCTACCCGAATGGCCTGCACCTCTTCTGAGCGCCGAAGTGCCCTAGCCAAGGGCTCCATCGTCAAGGCAAAAAGAAAGGGGGAAAGCGGGCACCCCTGTCTGGTGCCTCTACCTATTGGGGAGAAATCAGAAACCATGGTGCCAAGCCTCACCGCCGTCCTAGGTGCACTATAAAGTAAATTAACCCAGTGAAGGAAACCAGGACCAAACCCCATGGCCTCCAGTACCTTGTGTATGTATTGCCAATCCACAGAATCAAAAGCTTTTTCGATATCTATGGAGACAACAACTTTAGCTGGAAATTCTGTATTATCCATCTGTAAATGTGCAAATAATCTCCTCAAGTTTGTATCCGTAGACATACCTGGCATAAAGCCTGTCTGGTCAATGTCCACCAGAGTCGAAATTACCTTTGCTAGTCTTGTAGCCAACACTTTAGCAAGAATGTTTAGATCCATGTTAAGCAGTGCTATTGGGCGATATGAAGAGCACAGCTGTGGGTCCTTGCCTGGCTTCAAGAGAAGCACCATATAGGCTTCCATCATTGAGGTCGGCAAGGAACCATGTTCCCAGCAGTGCATAACAATAAGTTTAATCTAGGGGCCAGTTGTGACATGTAGACCTTATAGAAGTCGGCAGGAAAACCATCCGGGCCCGGGGCTTTTTTGGGAGGAAAGGCAAGTATGGCTGCCTCAATTTCCAGCACAGAAATCTCTGCATCCAACTGAGTAACATCTGTATCTGTTAGTTTAGCTCCGGAGTAGATCTTCCAACTCTGCCAAATCATATGACGGGATAGGGGAGTATAGATTTTTGTAAAAACTGACAAATTCAGCCATAATTCCCGCTGGGTCTGATATTAATGTCCCTGCACTATTTTTTATTACTGGAATGTTAACAGGAATCTTTTGGTCAGCTGCCAGGTTGGCCAACAGCTTACCATTTTTATCCCCCTCAGCAAATATATTTTCTGCCCTCCGCCTTGCCTCAGTATGAGCTAATCCTATAAAGTGTAGTTCCACTGACCTCCTACTATGCAGTAAGGAAGCATAGTTAGCCTCTGAAGGAGAGTCAGCCTGAAGCTGTGTACAATCCTGCTCTTTGGCCACAAGGGTTTCGTATTCCTCATTATGATCTTTCCTGACCGCTTTAATTGCCGATATGAATTCACCTCTTGATACCACTTTGAAAGCATCCCAAACAATAGGTGGGTCTGCCGTATCCACATCCAGAATGTTTCCAATGCAGCTTGAAGCTGAGTAGTGACTTGTTCTTCTTGTAACCAACCCGGTGCCAATTTCCAACCCCCTTTCCGCCCTCTAGTGGGGGAAATCAGGGTAACCAGCAAGGGATTATGGTCAGAGGACCCTCCGGCTAAGTATTCGGTCTCATAAAGATTATTTAAGAGTAAAGCATTCCCAAATGCTAAGTCTATTCTAGCTGAAGATTTATGAGTGGTAGACAAATGTGAATAAGACACAACTTCCGGGTTTTTCCACCTCCAAATTTCAGTTAGACCCACTACCGATGCCCAGGAGCAGAGATCCACTGAGGCTGGCCTATTAGCATTGGACGAATCCATGCATGTGCGGTGCTAGAGTCACTAGCAAATCATATAACAGTTGCACTTGAAAAGGTGGTGGTAAGTAGATATTCACTAATAATATTTTTTGGTATGCCAGATCTAATACTAGAGCCACATATCGTCCTCCTGGGTCAGTGAACACCTGGTGAATGGTACATGCAATTGTTTTACTAATCAATATAGAAATTCCTCTAGCATATGAGGAATAAGAGGAGTGAAAAGACCTCTGTATCCAGGGTTTGCGTAAAGAAAGAATCCTATTACCCTCCAGATGCGTTTCTTGGAGGAGAACGACATGTGGCTTCACCTGCTTGAAATATTGGAATACAGCAGCCCTCTTGAATTTATTATTCAAACCTCTAACACTCCAGGACACAATTTTTATCCTGCTATCCACCATCTCTAGGTAATATATCTGCTTTATGAATCTTCCCTGATGATAACACAAATATCGTCAAGTAAAATAATTCTGAAAGTGTGAGCATGAAAGGAACATCAGATGCAGCATATTCACAATACGTATGACTGTGGTCAATCCCTCCCCCCCCTGCTGTTATACCAGAAACTGCTAACCTTACAAAAAAATAAAACAAACTAAAAAAAGTCCAGTATGCAGCTTTGACCCTGAAACAAAAAACTCCAAAAGAGTTTCACCAAAAGTGTCGATAGTTCGGCATAAGAAAAAAAAAATGGAATTAGTTTGTGTCCGCTTCTTGAGACTCCTTGCTCACTCCATATAAAAGAACAGCCGATTGAACATGACAGTACGAGATGTTAGACATTAACATTGGCAGATACTTGCGGTGTTATGTATACAATTCCATGTAGGCCCCTCTGTGTCCAGCTGCAGTCAGTTCTGGCGTAGAGAATAGAAAATCATATGCTGGAAACAACCCAACCGGAAGCGGGCCCTCATGGCACAAAGCAGCCACGGATCTGCGCAAATAGTCCAGCATTTTAATAGGAAGACAAAACAATGATGGAGTGCACATCCAAAAACTGTGTGGCAAAGAAAAAAGGAAAAAAGGGTGAAAAAACAAAAGGAACATGGGTGTACTCACACCAGCGAGGAACAGTGACTTCACAAATTATGATCCAGCCAGTCACTAGCATCCTGCGGGGTTTCAAAGAATTTTACAGTACCTTTATATTGCACCCGTAGACGACTGGGGTAGAGCATGCTGTATTTTAGTTCCTTCTCCCTGAGCCTCCTCTTCACATCAGTAAAGGAACAACGTCTTTTCTGCGTTTCAGACGAAAAATCCGGGAACAGCATGATACGGGCGTTTTTGATTTTTGGCTCTTTGTGTTTCCTAGCTTCCACCAGCAACATATCACGGTCCCTATAATTGAGGAACCAGACCAGGAACGGCCTTGGTGGGGCACCTGAGGGTCTGGCTCCCGTGGGGACCCTGTGTGCTCTTTCAGCCACATATGTGGGAGGGAGTTCACCAAGAGAGAGCAGCGACTTAAAAAATTGTTCCGCAAAAGTGGTTGCATTGGTGCCCTCCGCTCCTTCCGGTAGCCCCACCACCCTCACATTATTCCTTCGCTGGCAGTCTTCGGAATCATCCGCTCTGCGTTGCAATGCGCCCACCATCTCCTTCAATTCCAATAATTGTGACCCATGAGTATGAGAGGTGTCTTCCACTTCTGATATGCGATCCTCCGCAGAGGTTAATCTACCTCTAATCTTGTCTAAATCATGGCGAATGAGATTGCACTCAGAAGCCAGGAGATCAATGCGCCCCACAAGTTCCGATTTGGATGCCGCGATGGCCTCTATAATCGGACCGGTTATAGCCTCAGTGTCCACCTCAATCTCTTGTGGTAGGAGAGAAGTGTCCTCTGATCGCTGTGCTGAGGCTGTGCCCTGCTGTGCCATCTTTACCTTAGCTGTCTTGGCGCGCAGCGTTGCAATCACAGGAGTCTGGATGGAGGAGGATTGGGGGGACTAGACGCCATGCTGCCCTGGGAGCGGAGATTCCTCTGGTCCTTCGGCGGCTGAGAACGGGGGTTTTTGTGCTGCTTCAATGCCGAAGAGGGCATATTAAACTGCCCAGGTGTTCCGCTTACTGAGGGGCACTGTCAGTAGCCGCTTAAGCTGATCAATCCGCTGTAGTCAGGAGAAATTGCCGGAGGATAGCTGGAGCTCAGAGCGAACACGTCCTGCCGCGATCACATTCCGGCCAGGCCCCTTAACTAAATACAATCATGATCATATCTGGTCAGTAATGTAACCCAGGAATCCTGGCTGGTTTATTCAAGAACAACAGCCTGCTGGGAATCATTAATTTAGCAATGGTAGTACTACCACTATTTTTCTACTAGTTCTACCATCACGCCAGTTGATAACTCTCTTTTAGTAAATGACAGATCCTTGGACAAGTTTGTTTACAAACAACAGCCAATAAGGGATCTGTCAGTGGAAGTGCAGTGGATCACCAGTGTCAGGCTGCAGGTTAATATGATAATTGTGGCAATGGGTCATCATGATTAATGAGGATCTATGTCGATGGCAATGACAATGCCTTCTAGATTCTGATAAGCTTCCTCCCCCACAAGGCCCAACATCCTCTTGGAGACTGGAAAAAGTGCCCTGCATAGGGAAAGCTCTGCGGCCCTCTCTTGCAAGGTGTCTTTCCAGTGTTAAAGGCATGTGGCCTGGTACGATAGAAGAAGAGGGGTCCCACGCTCACTGCCCCCCTTTTCTTGCCCACCCAGGCTGTATGCCTGGATAAAAGTCTGGTATGAAGGGGGACCCTGCACAGTTTTTAAAGGGACAATACACATTAAAAAATTTGAAAGGAAGGCACGAGGCTCCTCCTAAAATTCAATCCAAACCACTATCCAGGCATGTAGTCTGGGTAACAGCGAATGCACTCCCTTTCTTCCTGCCAAACCATACCAAGTGACATTTCTTTAACATTAGGAGGGTACTGTGCATGAGAACACTGTAATGCTTCCCCCTCTTGCAAGGCAATTTGTGCTTATGTTGAGGGGACAAGGGCCTCATCCCAACATCCTGTCAACAAAAGGATGTCGGAGTTTGAGGGGGGAATTCACATGTGGAAACTTAATTTTGGGATCCATCGCCACCAACTCTCCCTTTTTGTTTATCTCCAATAAAAAAAAAAAAACTTCAGATGTTATAGCCCTTCTCTACTCTGTCTAAAACAAAAATAATTTTTAAAGTTGGGCTGTTTTATTTTATATTGTTTGGTGTTCAGCTTTAAGTAAAGACATTGGAGAGATTTACTAAAACCAGAGCACTCAGAATCTGGTTGCATCTGTGCATGGTAGCCAATCAGCTTCTAACCTTGGCTTGTTCAATTAAACTTTGGCAATAAAACCTGGAAGCTGATTGGCTTCTATGCAGAAGTGAGCCTGAGTATCTTTTACATATTTTAAATAGTACAAATTTTCTACATTTTAATTTTTTGCCAGGCAAGAATGAGAACAAATGATTTTTGCATTTAAATGGAAACTATAATGGCTTAGTCTACATTTTATGTTTCTTCCATAATAAATTCCATAATCATTTTACTGACATTTTTAATCACAATTTGGAGTCTTTGAAACTTCTTTTTTGCAAAGTCATGACATCTTTTTACTTCCTACACTTTGAAAAGGTTTTTTGTAGGCCCACTGAGAATACTTGTTCTTTTTCCTGGCTAAAAAAGTAGTGGTTTACATTTGCTGAAAAAAGCCTTGTGCACAAGTAAAAAAAACAGAGAAATGGTTTGTCAGATTTGAGAAATATAGGATATAATCTGTTCTTCACAGGTATATTTTAAATTATATTCACTGCTCCAGTTTTAGAAAAGTACTCCAAACAAAGTCTAAAACATAGTGATAAATAGGGTTGCGAGAATCTACAGTTCAGTTCTTGGGCTGTTCATGTAATCCTGCTTGGAACCCGAACCTAGCTGCAAATGTAAACTGGGAAGGAAAACTGCGCTATATATTCTTAAAACCTAAAAAAGCAGCGACTGTGCTGTAAGATATGTACAATCTAAAATAAGCCGTTGTAGATAAAGTTGCGCTAAACCACAAATGAAAAATTGTGAAAATTACATAATATAAAAATTTTGCCTATCTATATATGAAACATTAGATGATGAAAGTTGAATATTTCTCCAACAGTGCAAATCATAAAAGTAAATATAAAAGAGTCCAAAGGTCCTTTCAGTGATAACGACATCATCCAACATTGCAACGGAAGTGACACCTCCACCATAAGGACGACGTCAGCTGTGACAAAACGCATCGGGTGGATCGATATGCTGATGTCATCATGCTTTTTAGATCCCAGAAGGACTTGCGTTTTATCCTAGAGCTGGCCGGCTTATGTTTTCCCAATGCGTGTTTATGCGAATATGATGTAAGTACAATACTTTTAAGATTTAATAAACACTTATGGTTTTACACTATGACGAGAATGATCTTTTTGGGGAATTTCCACGACCAGCTGAAGGATATCAGTAACGGCTTCCCGCTGTGATTGAGCCATATTAGTCGCTGTACCTGCTACCCTAGAAGTTGATACATGGTGGGAACGCCACATATATATCTCCTTGTGAAAGCAAAGGCCCTCAATAAGTGCAGTGTCGCTGTGTGAAACACATCTACCTGTACCTGCTTTTTTGTCCCATAGTGTCATTTATGTTACGGATTTTACATTAACCACTTCAGCCCCGGAAGGATTTACCCCCTTCTTGACCAGAGCACTTTTTACAATTTGGCACTGTGTTGCTTTAACTGCTATTTGCGCGGTCATGCAATGCTGTACCCAAACTAAATTTGCATCCTTTTTTCCCCACAAATAGAGCTTTCTTTTGATGGTATTTGATCACCTCTGCAGTTTTTATTTTTTGCGTTATAAACGGAAAAAGACTGAAAATTTAAAAAATATATATATTTTCTACTTTTTGTTAAAAAAAAAATCCAATAAACTAAATTTTAGTTATACATTTAGGCCAAAATGTATTCGGCCACATGTCTTTGGTAAAAAAAATGTCAATAAGTGTATATTTATTGGTTTGCGCAAAAGTTATAGCGTCTACAAACTAGGGTACATTTTCTGGAATTTACACAGCTTTTAGTTTATGACTGCCTATGTCATTTCTTGAGGTACTAAAATGGCAGGGCAGTACAACCCCCCCCCCCCCAAATGACCCCATTTTGGAAAGTAGACACCCCAAGGAAATTGCTGAAAGGCATGTTGAGCCCATTAAATATTACATTTGTTTGTCCCAAGTGATTGAATAATGATAAAAAAATTTTTACAAAAAGTTGTCACTAAATGATATATTGCTCAAACATGCCATGGGCATATGTGGAATTACACCCCAAAATACATTCTGCTGCTTCTCCTGAGTACAGGGATACCACATGTGTGGGACTTTTTGGGAGCCTAGCCGCGCACAGGGCCCAGAAAACCAATCACCGCCTTCAGGATTTCTAAGGGCGTAAATTTTTGATTTCACTCCTTACTACCTATCACAGTTTTGAAAGCCATAAAATTCCCAGATGGCACAAAACCCCAAGCTATTTACTGAGAGGCATGTTGATTCCATTGAATATTTTATATTTTGCCACAAGTTGCAGGAAAGTGAAAAACTTTTTTTTTTTTTTTTTTTTTTTGCACAAAGTTGTCACAGTATCACCTATTACAGTTTCGAAGGCCATAAAATGCCAATATAGCGCAATCCCCCCCCCCAAAATGACCCCATTTTGGAAAGTAGACACCCCAAGCTATTTGCTGAGAGGCATGGTCAGTATTTTGCAGCTCTCATTTGTTTTTGAAAATTAAGAAAGACAAGAAAACATTTTTTTTTTCTTTTTTCAATTTTTAAAACTTTGGGACAAAAAGTGCGGTCTGCAAAATAATCATTTATATAATAAACTATACCCCTCAGCAAATAGCTTGGGGTGTCTACTTTCTAAAATGGAGTCATTTTTGGGGGTTTGTGCCACCTGGGCATTCCATGGCCTCCGAAACTGTGATAGGCAGTGAAGAGTGAAATAAAAAATTTACACCCTTAGAAAGCCTGAAGGCGGTGCTTTGATTTCGGGGTCCCGTACGCGGCCAGGCTCCCAAAAAGTCTCACACATGTGGTATCCCCGTACTCAGGAGAAGCAACAGAATTTATTTTGGGGTGTAATTTCACATATTCCCATGGCATGTTTGAGCAATATATCATTTAGTGACAACTTTGTGCAAAAAAAAAAAAAAAAATTGTCTTTTTCCCACAACTTAAGTCACAATATAAAATATTCCATGGAATCGACATGCCTCTCAGCAAATAGCTTGGGGTGTCTACTTGGCAAAATGGGGTCATTTGGGGGGGTTTTGAACTGTCCTGGCATTTTATGCACAACATTTAGAAGCTTATGTCACACATCACCCACTCTTCTAAGACAAAGCCCTTTCTGACAGTTTTTGTTTACATGAAAAAATTATTATTTTTTTGCAAAAAAATTACTTTGAACCCCCAAATAATATATATTTTTTTAAAGCAAATGCCCTACAGATTAAAATGGTGGGTGTTTCATTTTTTTTTTTTCTCACAGTATTTTCGCAGCGATTTTTCAAATGCATTTTTTTGGGAAAAAACACACTTTTTAAAATTTTAATGCACTAAAAGACACTATATTGCTCAAATGTTTGATGAAATAAAAAAGATGATCTTAGGCCCAGCACATGGATACCAAACACGACATGCTTTAAAATTATGCACACGTGCAGTGGCGACAAACTAAATACATTTTTAAAAGCCTTTAAAAGCCTTTACAGGTTACCACTTTAGATTTACAGAGGAGGTGTACTGCTAAAAATTACTGCCCTCGATCTGACCTTCGCAGTGATACCTCACATGCATGGTGCAATTGCTTTTTACATTTGACACCAAACCGACACTTGCGTTCGCCTTTGCGCGAGAGCAGGGGGGGACAGGGGTGCTTTTTTTTTTACTTTATTTTTTTTTTTTGCTCTTTTATCTTATTTTTAAACTGTTCCTTTCACTGTACTCTTTTTTGAAAAAATTGGGGTCTATTTGACCCCTATTGGATCCTAGATCTCTCCTCTGCCTTCAAAGCATCTGACCACACCAAGATCGGTGTGATAAAATGCTTACCCAATTTCCCAATGGCGCTGTTTACATCCGGCGAAATCTAAGTCATAAAATGCTCGTAGCTTCCGGTTTCTTAGGCCATAGACATGATTGGAGCCATTCTGGTCTCTGATCAGCTCTATGGTCAGCTGGCCGAATCACTGGCTGCATACTCAGGTTCCCTATTGGGACAGGAGAGCCAGAGAAAAACATGGAAGACGGTGTGGGGGGGGGGGGCATTCCCTCCCACTGCTTGTAAAAGCAGTCTAGAGGCTAATTAGCTGCTAGGATTGCTTTTACTTGAAAGCCGACCGCTGGCTGAAAAGAATGATACCAAGATGATACCTAAACCTGCAGGCATCATTCTTGTATAACCACTCAAAGTCTAGCAACATACCAATACGTTGCTGGTCCTTGTTGGGCATATATTGTAAACTTATATATTGTAAAAAAAAAAGAGATTGATCGGTGGGTATGCCCACCATTAGAATACCTTCCTTCATCCACCCACTTCTAATGATGGGCATACATGCACCATTTATATATGCCGAAGCATGGGGGCATCCACCCCAAAAGGTAGGAACAAATCACTCCTCCACCCCTGCTGCCCCCATGCTTCGGCATATATGCTCTTTTTTTTAACTGTGGTGGTGAAATCACCTCCTACAGCGCTGGAGTCATGGCTTTATGTATTGTGAGAGCAAACGCTGTTGCTGTCAAGATAAATAAATCCGCGCTGCAACTGAATGGCGTACTTGCTAAGCAAATGATGGTTAACAATACCACAAACTACCATTACAGTATAACAGTAAGACTTACCATACCTGCAAAGCAAATACAAATAAAACATAGTAAAAAATAAAACATTTTTTAATGTAACCTGTGCCTAAAATATATATGTATACCGAAGCATGGGGGCATCTACCCGCAAAAGGTAGGAGCAAATCGCTCCTCCGCCCCTGCTGCCCCCATGCTTCGGCATATATGCTCTTTTTTTTAACTGTGGTGGTGAAATCACCTCCGACAGTGCTGGAGTCACGGCTTTATGTATCGTGGGAGCAAACGCTGTTGCTGTCAAGATAAATAAATCCGCTCTGCAGCTGAATGGCGTACCTGAAAACAAAAAAAAATGGTTAACAATAAAACACAGTAAACAGTAAAGTATAAAATATACTATATATACTAATATACTATATATATATATATATATATATATATATATATATATATATATATATATATATATATATATATATAAAAATTGCATACCTATAAAGCAAACATGATAAAACATAATAACATAAAAACATTGCAGAATAGAATACAGTAAAAAAGAGCAGAACAATAGAGAGAGAATAGAGAGAGAACAATAAAACAACAACTATTTTTTTTTTAATTATTTTATATATTTTTTTGTGTTTTTTTTTTTTTTCCTTTTTTTTATTACACTTTTTTTTGTAACTGTAACTTTTGTGACTGTAACCGGTTCCAGGTTCGGGTCTCTCAAAATGCGATAGCATCTTGGGAGACCCTGTGAAAGTGTGCCTAGTCTGTGCAGTGCTGTACCCCACGCTAATACTCAACTAGTGTATGGTAGCGTTCAAAACAAAGACCAGGATTGTCATGACAGGAGGGACAATAATAGCGGATGTCACGCCTATATCCGTGCTTGCTGCAGACACAACATCTTTTTTGGGAAGCTTGTAGGGTAGGGGTACTCGGGAGGACATAAAGAAAATGCCTCTCATACAACCGGCTTACTGCATTTGGTTGGGGAAGGTGAGGTGGAGCACCGTATGGAAACAGAAGGGCTCTGACGATCTCTTCCTGGAATTTAAGGAAAGATCCAGTCCGTCCTAAAGCTCTGTATAGCACGTGAGCGTTCAGCAAAGCCAATTGAAATAAACAGACACTTTCTTGTACCAGTGTCTGGCCTTATGGGCAGTTAGGTACGGCGCCAACAACTGGTCGTTGAAGTCCACCCTTCCCATATTCTGGTTATATTTGTGGACACAGAGGAGTTTCTCCACAACACCAGTCGCCGTAGTAATTTGGACCGTCGTGTCTGCATGAAGGGAGGTAAGAATGAAAACATTCTTATTATCCCTCCACTTCATAGTGAGCAAATTATTACACTGCAAGCAGGCTCTCTCCCCCAGCCTAAGACGGGAATCTGCAAGCCGCTGGGGAAAGCCCCGGCGATTAGGTCGCACGGTGCCACATGCCCCAATCTACTGATCAAACAAGTCCACATATAATTGTCCACATATAAGTGGTACCCCTTTTCCGAATAAGGGTGACACCAAGTCCCACACAATCTTGCCAGTGCTTCCTATGTAGTCAGGGAAGTTTGTCGGCTCTACGTGGCTATCTTTTCCCTCGTAAACCATAAAACTACATGTATAGCCTGTGGCCCTGTCACAGAGCTTATACATCTTGACCCTGTTTCTGGCACGCTTGCTGGGAAGGTACTGTTTGAATGACAGGCGGACAGAAAACTTAATCAGGGACTCATCAACGCAGACAACTTGAGTAAACAAGTCTGCAAAACGTTGGTTGAAGTGGTTTACGAGGGGCCGAATTTTGTAGAGCCGATCGTATCCAGGGTCCCCAAAAGGACAACAGAGTTCATTGTCATTGAAGTGCATGAACCGCAAGATCTGCTCGTATCGTTCCCTGGTCATGGAGGCAGAGAACAAGGGCATATGGTGAATTGGGTCAGTGGACCAATATGACCACAAGTCACTCTTTTTAGTCATGCTCATGTTGAGGGAAAGGCACGGAAAGAGCTTAAATTCAGAAACCGTAATTAGTCTCCAATCTCTGGCAAGGGAGGACTGGGGAATAGTGGCGATGTATTGACCAGTGTACAAACTGCTTTGGTCCACAATAGATCTATAGAGATCTTCGGTGAAAAACAGTGAATAAAAATCAAGTGACATAAAATCAACTGTTTCCACCTGAATGCCGGGTTGGCCAGTGAATGGGGGAAGTACGGGTGCTGCAGAAGTGGTGGGTTCCCAATTAGGATTGGAGAATGCAGCAGGAAGGGCACTATGGGCACGACGGGCCTGTGTTCGTCTTCTTGATGGCAGCGGGACACTACTTGTGCTTGCCACCTCACCAGCTTGAACTGCACTTATGGGACTCGCCACATCACCACGTGATACTGCAGTGCTGGATTGACTACAACCAGGGTGTACTAGGCCGCTGGTGCTTGCCAGTTCACCAGAAGGAATAGCGGAGCTAGTACTGCTCTGCTCCATACTAGGGACCCGCAGTTCTTGAACATCAACGACAGAAGAAGAAGATTGGGGTCTGGTATGCATGACCTTGGCAGGGACCACAGCTCCGTCATCAGAGCTATTTGTCATGGAGCCTCTACAGGATCATATTCTCAGCCTGAATCTGACAGATGAGTGACTTTCTCTTCACTATCTGTCATGCTCAGAAACGTGTAGGCTTCTTCACTAGTGTAATTTGGTTTGCCATTTTGGGCTCTAAATTTAGTGGTACACTAGTGAGACTCACAGGTAAAAAAGCTCCTGACTGTTAGCGACTATATCAAAACGCTACCAAAAAAACTGTTAGCAATCACAGGGATCAGGCCTGACTCTGCAAATGCTGCAGTTATGTGTGTTTAGTGTTTTGTAAGTGACAGTGATCGATACTGCACTTGGATGGGCTGGGCTGGGCTGGGCTGGGCTGGGCGGAGGGGCTAAACGCAGGTGCTAGCAGGTATCTGGGCTGATCCCGCTAACACTGTGTTTTTGGGAACCCTAAACTGCTGGGGACGCTAGTATAGATCTGATCGGATCAGATATTGATCCGTTCAGATACTATACCACTAAGGGAGATGTATGCTGCATGCGTGGGTGTTAGCGGTACTGGCACTAACCTGACACTGCCTGGGGCAACACAGACCCTATCTGATCCTAAAACTTACCTTATATCACCGCCAGGCGATCAGGGGGTTAAACCTTTATTAGGTAATAAATGGTGGGTGCCCTGAAACTATAAAAAACAAACTAACCAGCGTCACCTGTAACAGTTATACGGTGATCACTGGTGAAAGACTTAACTAGGGGGCAATCAGGGGGTTAAAACCTTTACTAGGTAGTATATGGGGGTCCCTGACGCTATAAAACGCTGACAGCGAACCTAAATGCCTCCCTAACTAGCGTCACCTGTGACACTAATACAGCGATCAGAAAAATTATTGCTTAGTGACACTGGCGACGGGGGGTGATCAAGGGGTTAAACTTTATTAGGGGGGGTTAGGTGTGTACCCTAGACCTAAAGGGGCCTAACACTAATGCCCCGTACACACGATCGGACATTGATCGGACATTCCGACAACAAAATCCTAGGATTTTTTCCGACGGATGTTGGCTCAAACTTGTTTTGCGTACACACGGTCGCACAAAGCTGTCGGAATTTCCGATCGCCAACAATGCGGTGAAGTCAAGCACGTACGACGAGACTAGAAAAGGCCAGTTCAGAACCAAGCGCGGCACCCTTTGGGCTCCTTTTGCTAATCTCATGTTAGTAAAAGTTTGGTGAGAGACGATTTGCGCTTTTTCAGACTCATGGCTTTCAGATCGTTTTCTGCGGTTCACTTTGTGCTTGCGGGTTTGTATCTGCTCTTCAGTGCGTGCAAGCAAGTTCTGCATGACTTTAATTAGTCATTGTGTTCTTGTTCGTTTGTTACTGTTTTTCAGGTCGCTCTTCACAGGCCTTGCTGTTCTTCAGTGCGTTCTGTTACTTCGTTCTGAGCAGCCGACCGTTTTCTAGCCATGTTGCGTATACGTACTCCTCGTAGAGTTCGTGCTGTGCGGGGGATTGGTGTTGGGGTCCTGACCTTGACACAAGTCCAGTCCATGAACAGGGTGGGGAGGAGTTCATGGACCAAGAATTGGTTGCTTCAGCGTGACCAGTTCTGTCATATGCCTTTGCTCCGTGAGATCCGTGAGAATAATCCTGATGATTTCAGGAACTTTCTCAGGATGACGGACCCCGTATTTCACCGTTTGTTGGCTTCGCTGACCCCCTATATCAGCAAGCAGGATACCTGCATGAGGCAAGCCATCACTCCGGAGCAGAGGCTCGTCGCTACCCTGCAGTACTTGGCGACGGGAGAAGTCTGCAGGACATCAAGTTCTCGACAGGCATCTCCCCCCAGGCTCTGGGTATCATTATCCCAGAGACCTGTTCTGCCATCATCCAGGTCCTGCAGAAGGTGTATATGAAGGTAAGATTTTTATCCTTTAATATCACATTTTATTGTATATAATGTTTGCTAATGTAATGTATTTCTTTCCTCATTCCCTAATTACCATGATTGTAATATGCTGTGAATGTCCCCTTTGTTCTCATGCATGCTGGATTTTTCTGTAATTATTTTTTTTGTCCTTCATACATATTTGCCTTCACTAACCTCCCCAGCATGCTCTCCTGCCCCTATATTCACCTCATGTAGTCACTTAACAATGTATTTTATCAGCGCCATTGTAGTGTTTTACCCCAAACACCCCCTAAAATGTTTTGAAATGTGATTTGTGCTTTAAATTCAGGCAGAGTGCCAGAGGCATTTTTTTTGTGGTGTCCCCAAATCATTTTTATTAACCCTCCCTCCCCCCAACTGCTAAGTCAGCTGATCCCAATTCTCTATCTATCCTCAATCATCTATCTGCTGACTTTGCCAAACCCATACACACTATACCCATCACTTTTGTGGTCAGATGTATGGATGAATTACCCAAAGCATGTAGTGCAAGGGCCTGCCTGTATACTTTCAAATGGTACTGTTGAAAGTTTTTGTATCCTATTATTATCTTGATAGGTAATAGCAGAATGTCCAAATGTGCTCAAATGTGTACAGTGTGTATTTATATCTTTGTATTATGACACTTCTTACCTGTCCAGTGGGCTGCCAATAGTGTAACTAAGGAGGGGCTGTTCAAAGTAATACCCTGTATTTAGGCATTAATCTCTCAATGAAGTGGAGAGGGTTACCTGTCCAAGATCCCCCCCCCCCTATAATGTTAGAAATGGCCCATGGGGGGGGGGGGGGATATGATATGTGTACCTTATACTTTGGTGTTGTAAAATTCCCCTTAATAAATGTTATCTGGATGTTGGCCAAGAATGTTTGTGTCTAATCTGCTTGCCATGTTTATGTGCAAAAATAGTAATTTTTTTTGTTTTCCTCAACAGTTTCCTTCCGCGCCACAGGAATGGCAGACTGTGGCCTCCCACTTTGCCCAGCGGTGGGACTTTCCTAACTGCAGAGGGGCAATTGATGGGAAACATGTCCACATCGTCCCACCACCCAACTCGGGGTCGTACTATTATAATTAAAAGGGGTTCAATAGTATTGTGATGTTGGCGGTGGTGTCGCCTAATTACGACTTCTTGTATGTGGACGTGGGGAAGAATGGCCGGATGTCCGATGGTGGAGTCATCGCCCAGACGGAGTTTTACAGGTGTCTCCAGAATGGCAGCTTGGACTTGCCACCTCCAGAAGACAATGTGGAAGGACTCCCATTCGTCTTCGTTGCGGATGAAGCATTTGCGCTGGGGGACCATCTTATGCGGCCATTCCCGATGAGGACCCTCACCCGGGAACAAAGGATTTTTAATTACCGGCTGGCCAGAAGAGTGGTGGAGAACACATTTGGAATCATGGCCAGCCGGTTCCGCCTATTTCTGACACCCATCCATATGGCGGAGTATAAACGTAATCATATAATCCTGGCGTGCTGTGTTCTACATAACTTTTTACGCCAACATTCTGCCAACTATTCTGGCTTAGTTGGGCCTGAGGCCGGAATTCTACATGAAACAACCCTGACGGCGCTTGAAAGTGGCCGTCCTGGCTTGCCCTCCCTGAGTGCCCCTGATGTCCGGTTAAGATACCTTGAGTTCTTTGCGGGTAGGGGGGCCATCAATATGCCAGACAATTTGTGAAGCCTTTATCAAATAAAAAAAAAAGCTAATCTTTGGTGACATTTACTGCTTGTGTTTGTTTTAGCTGACCCTGACAGCAATGTGGGGAGTCCTGAAAATGGCGTGATTGTGTAACCTTATACAAAGCACTGTTGGGTGTTATTTACTAAAGGCGTAGACACTTTGCACTACAAGTGCACTTGAAACTGCACTGAAACTGCACTTGTAGTGCAAAGAGGATTTGCCCTTAGGAAATAACCCCCATTTTCACAGAAAACAGCAATTACATCACCACAAAAGTGTTGTAGCGTTGAGACAATAATCCACACATTCTTGATTAACAATCTTTTTAATACCTGCACAATCACACGTGCATTTAGAAAAGGTTTTTAAAACAAACCAACATGTTTGTTGTATAACAATTTTTGGGGTGGCATTATCAAAAATAGAAATGTCCATTTAAGATAAAACGGGCATGGGTAAAACCAACAAGAAAGACAAAAATCTTGAACTTACAAGGTTCAAATATGGTAAAACTTGAAGGCAATATCAGACATGAGTATTTAGGAACTGTGTTTGATCCTGCGTTCAGATGGGGTGAAGTCACCCCAGGAAAAGCCAAATTTGGAAGATGCACACCAATTTATGAATGTCAACATGTGCTAGCTTCCATCACAGGGGATCAAGGGACGTGTTTTGGGGGAGAAACCCCTTCCTCTCAGCTACTTTATTATTGAGGAAGGTGTTGCACCCCCAAAACGCGTCCATTGATCTCCCGTGATGGCAGATAGCACATGTTGGCACACTGTGTGCATCCTCCAAATTTGGCTTTTTTAAACATCGCTAAAACATTTTTAAGATTGTAGCGTACAAAAAAACAAAGTGATTTTGCGGGGTTTTAAATACGCCCCAAAACATCAATGATGTTATTATTTTTTTGAATAACATCATTGATTTTTTTTCTTGAGGTTTTCCAATTCTAAATTACACCCCATGATCTCCCCGATCAGGATCTGGGCACTTTTTGATGTGAATGGATCTCGATCCACAACATCACGATCACCTAAAAAGAGAGAAACCAAACAAAAACAGGTATCAAAAATCTGCCGGCATCCATCTCTTACCTGAGCCTGTGGTCGCAGACACTCACCTGTTGTGGTGTCAATTTCCACCACACCTTCTTCCTCCTCCTGCTCAGCTTGGGTTGGGGGTATTTCCCCTTCTTCCCGAGGTGGGGGGTCTATGGTCTCCTCGGATGAGGGGTGTCCTCCGAGTCTTTTCTCCCCTATGTAAAACAAAAATGGTATAATTAGCACACAGATATTTGATGGCCGAAATATAAAGATGAAACATTGCTTGGAAGTGGGGTACAATTGTCTATTTGGGCAGAGTTCCAAGATGTAGCATTTTTATTGTCCGTTGTCAAGCTTCAATACTTTACCTGTTTTGTACAAGCTTCACAGATGGAGACCCGCCTATAGTATACACTGGAGCACCTGTGTGGGCCCCCTAATAAAAAGGGTGTTCTTGTGTCCCACACTAGTGCTCCAGCGTCCAGATGTGAAAATAGCTGCTGAGTGTCCTCTCCTTACACAGAATCTAGTTTGCATTTCATTTTAATAACAAACCCATCTACACAAACAAATATTTTTCATAAAAGTAGGCCCTAAAAAATGTTGGCAAATGCATATGGCCTAAACAATGGTGTTTTATAGGCTGAAAGAAAAATGTTTGATACGAACGAATAATGGGCCCATGAACATTAAATTTGCCATTTGAAACTGTAATAAAGACAAAAAGAATAGGAACACAGCACAACTACTTACTTTTTTGCAGCACTCTCTGGATCTTTCTGTACTGCTCGGGCTCTCTTAATTTCAGGTCCGACCACCGCTTCCTGAGCTGATCTTTCGATCGTCGTACCCTGAAATTCCGGTGCAGACTCTTGACCACTTTCGCCATTATCTTGGCCTTTCTGATATTGGGGTTGGGGTAAGGTCCATACTTTCCATCATAGTCGGCCTTCTTCAGGATGTCCACCATCTCTAAAACTTCTCCCCAAAGGACATATTTGTGGCCTTAAATCATCTCCTTCTGGATCGGGACGTTTCCGGATCCGGGCTTTCCTCCTCCTCGTTGCTATAATTAGCATGCACCTGCTCTGACTCCGCCATGTGCTCTTCACCCACTGCGCCGAACGAAAAGGGGCGGGGAATAGACTAGAAAGAACGTCAGGGGCGGGCGGAGTTACACGCATGCGCAGTGTGTATAAAGCGTAACACGCATGCGTATTACGTACGATCTGTGAGCAGAGGAAGGAGCATTGGAGGCGCCAATCGTAATAACGAAGGTAAGAGACAAACTTGGGCCTATACTGCTTCTAGATTGAGGCCTATATTGTAACAAGATTAGGAGAGTTTTGCCTGACATTAGGGTTTGTGTTGTGTTGTGTCTTGCAGTTAAAATGGATATCTTGAATGATACAGACTTCATGGCAATCTTCATTGACATGTTCAGGGAGCTGCCTTGTCTGTGGGAGATCAACCACCCACATTATAGGAACCAAAAAAAGAGGAAGGCAGCGCTGGATCAATTGTTGGAAATTGTGAAGCAGGTGATCCCCACGGCAGACATCACATATTTGAAGATCCTAATTGGTGGCCTGAGGAGCACATATGTAAGGGAGCGCCAGAAAGTCCAGGATTCGCAGAGCCCAGGAGCAGCAGATGACATCTATGTCCCCAGGATGTGGTACTATGACAGGCTGCATTTTCTGGCAGGCCAGACTCAACCCAGGCCATCACTCTCCAGTCTTCCTTCCACGCTTCCCCCCCCCAGCTGAGGCTTCTGACACCCAACCTGGGCCTTCCAGGCAACAAC
Source organism: Aquarana catesbeiana (assembly GCF_042186555.1). NCBI lineage: Eukaryota > Metazoa > Chordata > Amphibia > Anura > Ranidae > Aquarana > Aquarana catesbeiana. The sequence continues at coordinate 187,941,755 of NC_133327.1, forward strand.
ATGTGGAGGAGCCCAGATTGAGCCAGGTATAGCATTCCTCTAAATAGTTCAGGTTGTCCAATCAATGATGTTAACTAGATGTTAGTTTGGAGTACTAATTTATGATTGTGATTGATGATGCAAAACATTAAACCATGTCCCTTTTTCATACACAGGGAAGTCTCAGCCAGGAGGTGCCTGATATGCTGGTCCCTCCCCTACACCTGCAAAGATAAAGTGGCAGGAGGAGGAGTACCCTAGAGGAGGCTGCCATAGGCCTCTTTTGGAAGGCTACAGAGGCCCTGGGAGCACCACACACTGTGGAGGAGGACTTTGCTGGCATAATTGCCTGTAAAATGTAGCGGATGGAGGAGGGCCAACAACTCATGTGTGAGTCATTAATTTTGGAGGCTATCAATAAGGGGTTGAGGGCCCAAATAACATCTGATACCCAACTTTGTGACCTCACACATGGTCCTCCTCCTCCTCCAGGTCCTCCTCCTCCTCCTCCTTCTCCTCCAGGTCCTACTAGTCCTCCTCCTCCTCCAGGTCCTACTCCACCTCCTGCCACATCTCCAACAGCAGAGCCACAGCCAGGAAGGAAGTGTGGAAGGAAGACCAGAAAGTGATGGCCATGGGTTCAGACTGGTCGGCCAAAAGATGCAGCCTCTTGTGGTACCACAGCCTGGGGACACAGATGTCATCTGCTGCTTTCCGGATCTCTGGGACTTCTGGACCAGACTGCATTCCCTTACATATGGACTCCTCAGGCCACCAATTTTGATGTTCAAGAATTGATGTCTGCCCTGGGGGTCCAAGGCTTCGCTAATTTCTCCTGTTTATCCAGCGTTGCCTCCCTCTTTGTTTGGTTCTGAGCCCTTAATAAAGGATTTTTGGTTTCAATTATACTTGCCTATGTGTGTTTTCCTTCCAAAAGGGCAGTTTGTTCGTGAGGATTCAGGTACATTTCAAAAATACAATGTGAAATTAACAAGGGACACCAACAGCAAACAATCTTCTTGAGATTAAATAATACAAGATAATAATGGTGTTGTGGTAACTTGACACACAAAACACACACAAAAATATTCTGGAGTAAAACTAAAAATTACATAACACAAAGATCAGCCTTTGAAAAAATACAAACCTAAAATAAAAAATAAATCTGCCTTTAAAAAAAAAAAAAAACAACACAAACATATTTTTGTCAGATGTGACAAATCAAAATATATTAAGGGAATCCCGATAAATTATAAAGAAAGAAGTTGGTGAGAAGTCTGTGTGAATATGAGCAGCAAAACTGCTTAATTCTTCTCACATTATAAAGAAGAAGAGAGTGCCTGTATTAAAACATTTTTTACATTGCACCGTGACGAAAGTGCTGTATCCATTGCGCACGCTAAGTTTACTAGACCGAGCTGTTCCGTGTCGGAATTTCTTCTGAGCATGCGTGGCACTTTGTGCGTCGGAACAAGCCACACACAGTCGGAATTGACGCGATCGGATTTTGTTGTCGAAAAATTTTATAGCCTGCTCTCAAACTTTGTGTGTCGGAAAACCTGATGGAAAATGTCCGATGGAGCCCACACACGATCAGAATTTCCGACAACACGCTCCGATCGGACATTTTCCATTGGAAAATCCGACCGTGTGTACGGGGCATAACTGCCCTACCACTTATAACTGTCACAAAATGACACCAATGCAATAATCAGAAAAAAAAAACTGCTATTGGTGTCACTGTGACAGTGGGTACAGGAGGGTGATGGGGGGTGAAAAGTGTGTCTAGAGTGTTCTACTGTCAGTGTAGTGTTGTGCAGACTTACTTGGATGTCTTCTCTCCTCGGCGCCGGAACGAAAAGACCGACACGAGGGGAGATGACATCACTTCCACTGCCGCTGTTTACATTACAGCAGCAGAGGAAGATTGTCATTCGTTGGGAGCGATCGCGAGGGGGTGGCCACGAATGAGTGGCCTCCCCTTCAGCATGGATCGCTCCCCTAACGATGCCGACCACCTCGGGCACCGGGGGGTGGGTGCGATGCGCCCCCGCCCGCGGGAGGCAAATCACGTACCAGGTTTTCCCGCCCCTGCCAGTCTTCCGCAGTATATCTGCGTTAGGCGGTCGGCGAGTGGTTAAAGAGACTTATCATTTACCTTGGAGTGCAGCCATCCATTTCATATCATTTACCATATCATTTACCTTGGAGTGCAGCCACCCTATTGCACGGCCGGCGAGCCAAGGCTAGCACCCTTGGGAGGAGTCCACTCACCAGCCTACGTGGTCCCATCACTCACCTGGAGCGGCTTTTTCCTCTTTCCATAAAGCAAAGGCTTTGGCTGGGTTTTAGCCACAAGCGTAATAAACCTCCCATGATAGGGGGACCACACTAGCTGGTAAGCAGGCATTCCTTATGGTGGTGTCACTTCATTTGCAGTGTTGGACGGTGTCGTTCTCACTGAAAGGACCTTTTGGTCTTTGAACTCTTATATTTACTTTCACGATTTGCACTGTTGGAGTAATATTCAACTTTCATCATCTAATGTTTCATATTGGGACTGTTATTTTCACTAATTGGTTTCCTCAAAATTTTTATATTATATTATTTTCACAATTTTTCATATGTGGTTTAGCTGCAAATGCCATTGAAACCTATGGGAGGGTATTAAACTTGATAATACATTTAGAAAAATTGTATATACTGTAGAGCAGGGAGAGGGTCCTTTTATTGCAACTTCAAGGGAAAAAAAAACACAAAAAAAACAACAACAATCTTTTAAATGATATGCCTGGGAGATGCTTTTAACCACTTAAGCCCGGAAGGATTTACCCCCTTCCTGACCAGAGCACTTTTTGCGATTCGTCACTGCGTCGCTTTAACTGACAATTGCGTGGTCGTGCGACATTGCACCCAAACAAAATGACGTCCTTTTTTTCCCACAGAGCTTTTTTTTGGCTGTATTTGATCACCTCTGCGGTTTGTATTTTTTTGCGCTATAAACAAAAAAAAAGTGACAATTTTGAAAAAAACGCAATATCCCCAAAAATATATAAAAAACCATTTTTTTCCCTCAGTTTAGGCTGATATGTATTCTTCTATATATTTTTGGTAAAAAAAAAAATCGCAATAAGTGTATATTGATTGGCTTGCGCAAAAGTTATAGCAGCTACAAAATAGGGGATAGTTTTATGGCTTTTTTATTATTAATTTTTTTTACTAGTAATGGCTGCGATCTGCGATTTTTATTGGGACTGCGACATTATGGTGGACCCGTCGGACAATTTTGATACATTTTTGGGACCATTGGCATTTTTGCACCGATCATTGCTATAAAATTGCATTGATTACTGTAAAAATGTCACTGGCAGTGAAGGGGTTAACCACTAGAGGGCAGTGAAGGGGTTAAGTGTGTCCTAGTGTGTGTTCTAACTGAAGGGGGATGAACATGTAGAGGGGAGCGGGTACACACGAGTATGTAGCCCGTCACACTGTAATCCACAGTAAATTAGCACAATTAGTGCAATTTAGCACAGTATAGTACTTACTGTATAGCTGTATAGCAACTAATTATCTCTACACAGACTGTCAGCTCTGCCTTAACTAGTCCAATACACTGACAAATGGCTGTTGGGATCCCACCCTTTTATAGTGAGGGGGCTGCCACCTAACAAATGGGTCATTCTAAGCCAGCTGACCTAAGTTCAAAGGCCATGCAGTGCATTATGGTTACAAAGAAGCTGTGATCACCCTAACCTCATCACTAGTAATAAACATTTTTCAGCTTAATAATTATTTGTGCTACAAAACGTGAGAGCTTAATTAGTAATTAGTACCTTTGTCCCATAAACATGGAGTAAAAAGGGGCTAGGACTGGAAGAGGTAAACAGGACTTTCATGTTACCACTTGTACAGATGATATACTCACAGATTAAAATGAGATATATTTTATCAATACAAAAACAGAAAAGAGGGTATATACACACCCATATACAGTTCAAAAACAAAAAACACAAAACTCCTTCTAAAGCACTAGATCATTGAAAAGAGTACCCCACTAGATTAAGGGGGGCACTATAATCAGGATTTCATGTACAGATTTTTGGATTACATGTTCTTATATGAGGTGTGGATATGCACTATTTTATATACACACTCTCTAGCAAGACACTTAATTATTTTTTAGTTATTGTTTGTATATTTTTATCATTACATTAGATTTCACCTTTTGTTTTTATGTGACCTCCACATCTGCCGGGGACACTTTCCTTGTTGGCGCCTTTACCTCCGTGGTTGCGGGCTAGGTGAGATGCGGGGCTACATCCATTACTGCCTATGTCTCTCCTTTTTGGGGGGTGTCGATACATCGCATTAGGTCAAGTTCTATGTGTTGTTAAATGTGTTGTTAAATGTACAACTATTCACTGCTAAGAGCATGTTTGACTCATACACATACATAGCTCAGTATGTATTTGTAGCCCAATTTATGCTCTGATTGTAAATTATCTGTGTATTATTATCAATTTTTATTTATTTCTAGATCTGTACTCCTTTAACGCCTGAAGAAGTTTTTTACCCCGCAAAACATGTCGAGAAAGACTGGTATTATCATGATTATAGTGCCCTCCTTAATCTAGTGGGGTACTCTTTTCAATGATCTAGTCCTTTAGAAGGAGTTTTGTGCTTTTTTGTTTGTTGTTTTTAAACTGAATATGGGTGTGTATGTGGTAATGTTTACACTTTCAATATATCTTTTCTGTTTATTCTGTTTTTGTATTAATAAAATATATCTCATTTTAATCTGCGCGTATACCATCTGTACAAATGGTACCTGAAAGTCCTGATTGCCTCTTCCAGTACTAGCCCCTTGTTTTCTCCATTGTTCAGCTTAAACTGTTTTTTAATTGCTTGTACATTTTGTACTTCTTCATAAGGTTTCATTCCTGCAACAGAAATTAAGTATAGCCTGCAAAACAGTTCTGTTCTTGACTTAAATTAGCAGCTGTCCCTGATGCAATTATGAGTACTTGTTCAGCTCACTATAAAAAAAGTGCACGTGAAATGATATGCTGTATGTGTTCTAGCAATATTTATGTAATTGAGTTTTTTCAAATACTTTAAAACTGCATATAGACAGCTCCAGGATAGTCTTACTTATCTCTGGGTTCATGAACAGCCTCAGGTACCTTTTAGATGTGTATAGACCATCCTTCCCCCTAGGTTTCTATGCTAGCACTTTTAATCTTTATATTCGATTTTACCTTATAAGCACGGCCCTCCTACATGTCTACCTTATGCATCAATAGTTTTAACCTCTGGACCAAGAACTACATGTGCCTCCCAGTGGACTTTGATAGCAGCTTCTCTCCGACATGTCAGAACACCAGCTTTATTATAAACATCTTACCAAGTACAGCAGAGTTTGCCTCATTTATATGATTTTATTTAAGATGAGCTTTGGGCTAGGATACTAAGTAAAAATGAATTACAGACAGCTCACAACCAGAATATACATTATTTACAACACCTTTTTGCTTCATAATATAGAAATTAGGGAAATAACATGCATATTTGCATCTATATTGGCATAGTAAATATAATACCTCTTTGTGGAGGAGTCTTTTAATTTGTCAACAATGCATCACTTGTAATAGTATTATCACCATTAGTATTGTTAATAATATTGTTAAAGCAGGTTATTTGCATGCTGAAGCAGTATTTGAATGTCTGTTTAAAGGATGATAACCATAATGCAATTGGTTGTAAAAAAATTCCCACAAAAAATATTTCCAAACAAAACTCATTGAGCTTTGCAGTTTTTTTCCCATATCATGGTGATATCACCATCTATCAAAAAAATCCTTTATATCTTTTGTAATTACAAGCATGCTGAGCAGATGCCACACTTTATACCCAATTGTATCCATTATCTCATCTACAGCATCATGTCAAGAATGCACGGTATGAACCAGGGATATGTGTGTGCTCATCAGGCTTCAGGCTGGCGTGCTGCTGTTCTCTAGACACCACAGTGTTTTGAGTTAACAACACATTAAGTGTAGGTGTTACTGTTGCCTCTTCCGTTATTCCCATCCCTTTATTCCCTTGATACAGGCGTTTTGAACATCCAATTCTCTCACTTCAAATCCTCTCTGCTAAGAATTTCCTTAGCAGTTTCAGCCAGGTCATAAATCTGCTCATTTAATCACTTTGGGCTGGCATACACTCTTGACTGTTTAATTTGTCTTAAAACCATTTTTCAGGTTTTTACAAACCAATATTTATAATTAGGCTTGTGCTATATGAGCACAATGACATAGTACTGTTGTCAGCCTCTGTTGGCTTAGTGATGTAGTATTTTTCTAAATTTGCTTGCATTTGCTCCAGCAGGGTGTGCTAGAAGTGACATTCTGTATTACAGATAATCAATTTACTAGCCAATCAGCAGGTTTTGTTTTTTTTTTAGGTGGGGGGGTGATTTACTAAAACTGGAGAGTGCAAAATCTGGTGCAGCTCTGCATAGAAATCAATCAGCTTCCAGATTTTTTTTTTGTCAAAGCTTAATTGAACATGCCAAAGTTAGAAGCTGATTGGCTACCATGCACAGCTGCACCATATTTTGTACCAGTTTTAGTAAATCAACCTCAGGATTTTCCCTCCTGGGCTTTGGACTGATGAGAATATCTTTCTTTAGGCCTTTGGGGCTTAGGGAATGGAGTGCTGCCAGGATCTCTCCTCCTCAAAAGATCTCTTGAAGATGCTGGCTGCCATGAATGTTCTACTTGGGCCAAGAGGAAGCAAACCACAGTTGTGAGCCACAATGGAGGTGATGATTGACTAATTGGAAAAGAACACAGGAACCCTTCCATGTTGTTCTGCCTTCAAACTAAGACTGAGATACAACTAGGACCTCTGTTTTCAAGGGGTCCATCATTTAAATTTGTATCCAGCCAGCATAGCTCAGTGAGAAAGAGCCAAGAAATTTTAGAAACATGTGCAGAGGACCAGAGACTGTTCTACGTGCAATATTTCGTTTTTTATTATTTAGTGGTGCAATATAACTACAAAAATCCTAACTAAAGCAGATGGGGCGGAGAATCCCGGCCTGAGGTGAATGTCCCTGGGATATTATTGACACTTTTGTTAAAGTGCAGTATTTACTTAAAATGGTATTAAACCCTAATGCCGCGTACACACGGTCGGACTTTCTATCCTACTTGGTCCGGCACACTTTCCGACGGACTTTGTCCGCCAGGTGCGCCCGACTTTAAAACGGACGGACTTGCCCACACACGACTGGACTTTCCGGCGGGCTAAGTCCGCCCGTCTTTCCGACGGACTTTCGCCGGAGTTACAGCGGACTTTCAGAATGAACGGACTTGCCCACACACGGACAAGTCCGTTCATTTTGAACGTGACTCAGGTGCGACGGGACTAGAAAAGGATGTCAATCTTGCCGCTTTTTTCGGCGTAGGGGGTTCCCTTTATAATCCATACCAGACCTAAGGGCTTGGTATGCCCCGCGCTCGCCGCAATAGGAAAATGTGTTTTTCCTATTGCAGCGAGCGCGAGATGCAATACCCTGCCCTCGTGTCGTATCTGGTCCGTCGGACCAGCATACACACGAGCGGGCTTTCCGTCGGACCAGCACACACACGAGCGGACTTTCCGCCCGAAACTGAGTCCGGCGGAAAGATTTAAAACTTTCTTCAAATCTAGGTCCGGCGGGCTTTTGGGAAAAAGTCTGCCGGAAAAGTCCGCCGGCGCCTACACACGGGCGGATTGTCCGGCACACTCTGGTCCGCCGGACTAAGTATGCCGGAAAGTCCGACCGTGTGTACGCGGCATAAAACAAATTAGTAATAATATATACGTAGTTTTAAAGTTTTTTTATTATATATTATAACCTTTAGCAATTGATGCCTCTGTATATCCTCTCCTATGGGCTTGCACCTTGTACTCTCCCCGTCCTGTTCTTTCATTCACATATGTAACTTATTAGTAAATATACTGCCCTGTAGCTGATATTATTAGAATTATGTGAGCCCACAACAAAATGGTATAATCTGCAGCGTCAGTATAATGACCGCTGTTACATTATTTAGCAAAGCACATTCTCTTACTAGCCCACAACAAAATGGTGAAAATTGGGGCTTTAGGATAATGGTCCCCATTGTAGTACACACTTCAGATGTGCCTACAACAAAATGGCGTGGATCGTGACTTCAGTACAATAGCTGCTGTTCTAGTATATAATGCATCAGCAGCAATCATCTAATCAAATCCCCCTGAGGAAGACACGTGATAGCCCTGTGTCGCCACGCGAAGGGGAGGGGCCAGGACAGAGGAGGAGACAGTACATATGCTCCTTGTGCAGCTGCTGATACACCCAAGGATATAAGCCTATTGGAGTCGATTTTTTAATCGTTGTTTGCTGTAGATTGGTGCGCTGGAAGCACCATGAAAATGTGAGACTCTGATGCTTTTATACTTTAAAAAACCTTTGCCTAAAAGATATCACACTGTCAAGCCTCTTTTATTTTGAATTGAGGAATATTCCATTGGATTTGTCTGGGGAACCTCATCATACTTTGAACCCAGAGGTGGTTCAGCTGCTTTTTCAGACCAAACTTAACTGTGCGGTCACATTCCCTGAGGTGAGCACAATCACAGAGGGGGAGCACGTGTGTGAAGCCACTGCATCAGTGTGTGGAGCACCATATAGTCACAATATTGAATATCCTTTTTTACTGTGGAGTTGTTTATTACAGGTCTTTTTTTTTTATCACCTTCAATATATTCATTTGAAGTTTTATATCATGATTTATCACATAATAATTGCTGAATTCAGGACCCATTACAGAAATTGTTCAATACAGGACTTTTTTCATTATTTTCTAGCATTCAATCGTTTGAAGCAACATATTGCTATTTATCACATATTATTGTCTATTATGTATGTACTTATTTATGTAATCGGCACTATAGCAGAGTAGCAATTTAAACTCACAGTGGTTATATCATTAAGTTAATAAGGACACTTTCACACAGCACTGCAAAATTTTGTTTTTTATTATTTAGTGGTACAATATAACTACAAAAATCCTAACAAAAGCAGATGGGGCGGAGAATCCCGGCCTGGGGTAAATATCCCTGGGATCTTATTGACATTTTTGTTAGTTTAAGTGCAGTATTTACTTAAAATGCTATTAAACCCTAAAACAAAAATGTACTATATTTCAGTTTACTAGTTCTTAGAAGTGGTGGGTGCATTCCTTTGTTTTTTGTATGCTATTTCTTCATTTTCATCTGGTGATGTGGCCAGTAAGTCTGTTATTTTTCAACTTCCTATAACAGACTAAGCTGTCCAGCAAACATAGCAGTTAGGGGATAAAACAAACCATTACCTTTGAGGGGGGTGCTTACAATAGTCAGCTTTTTTTCATCTATGTAAACCATTTATCTTAAAAGGAAACAACTCAGTCTAACTTAATCTTCTAGTGCAGGGGTCTCTACTCCAAACTTTCTAAACAAAGGGCCAGTTTACTGTCCTTCAAACTTTAGGAGGGGGGGACAGATTGTGGCCGATGGGAGTAGAAAAGTTGCTGACGTTAGTTGGATTCAACTTCTGCATACCTTCCAACTTTTAGAGATGAAAAAAAAGGAATACATTTAGTGTAAAGTGTGTAGGTAAAGGACAGACCAAGAAGAAATGATATGCAACAAAAATATTGATTTGACTTACAATTTTTTTTTTCACAACTAGTTTTTCTCTATACTGGCATTTCAAACAAATAAATTCAACAATTTAGTGGTTGGACATATGGTGCAGCATAATACTTCTAAATGTTAAATTTCTTCTTAGAGGTCTATACTGTACGCCAGAACAAAAAGAGGGACAAATGAGGAGGAAAGAGGAACAGAGGGATTCGGTTCCAAATCAGGGACAGTTGGGAGCTACTGTATGCTTCTGTGTTTTTTATTTTTTTTATTTTTTTAACAGAAAACTTTTATTAGTGAACAAAGCAGATGTACAAAAGTCTTACACAGAACAATGAGGCATATGATACATTAAAATATCAAAAGTAGGCATATTCACCGGTACATTTCCAGGCAACAGCATATCGTGAAGGAAAAAAGAAAAGAAGAGGGGAGATTATATGGGATGTGAGGGTTAGTCAGTGAGCACGAAGTCAGTCTTGTACCAGGAGTTTCTGTTCAGGAAGTTGAGAGGTATCCCAAAATCGTCCAACTCACTAGATGTTGCTAACGGTTATTACCTGTTTCTGGGGACAGGTATCAACTGAAGGAAGAATAAAACATATGAGGGGGAGGAGGTTGGACAGAAGGGAGGGAGGAAGACCTAGGTCAATAAAAGGAAGATAAAAATAAAACAAAATTCACACAAAGGGGAGGCTATCGAAATAAGATACTAGGAGGACTGGAATTAGCAAGGGGCAATTCTAAACAGGCACAATCAGCTCTGTGTAAACCAGATCTTGAGATCTGCGACCCATTTTAACCTAGTGGGTGCTCCGCCTGCCCACATAATAGAGAGTAGGGGTCTAGAGATTGAGCGATCTAGCAGTGACCCACGCGTCCCATACCTTTCCAAGTTTCTGTGGACATTTGCCTCCCATGTACGTAAGTTTGTACAGAGGTAGCACAGAGTTCACTAGCAGACGCCACTGAGCAACCGTAGGGGGAACTGACAACTTCCGGTTTTGTAGGAGTATCTTTCTAGCATAGAAACATAGGTAGAACAATAACAGTTTTGTATGCGTGGATTGTGTCACTGAATCAGTAATACCCAGAAGGAACACCTACCTTGGGGCCAACTCTCACCGAGAGATTAGTGACTATATTTATTTCTTCCACCACTTTCCTCCAGAAATCTTGAAGAGCTGGGCATTCCCAAATTACATGAAAATATGTTCCTACCGCGTGTTGACATTTGGGACATGTCTCTGAGTGTGTAGGATAAATCCGAGCCAGCCGTTGTGGGGTGTAATATGCCCTATGTATGAATTTTAGTTGAATTAATCTATCTCTGGAGGAGATTAGCATCTGAATATAGTGTTGTTTTACCTGGTCCCATTCCTCCTCTGAAAACGTGGGGATATTTTCCTTCCAGGAGCTGAATAGGGGGAAATCCCTATCTGAGTCTCCACATGTAATGTGGAGATATATGGAAGATAAGATTCTATCTGCATTTCGGGAGGTAAGGAACCTTTCAACTACATGTGGTGTTATGGTGACCAGTCTGGGAAATTGTGCCTGCGTTGCGTGTTTCAGCTGTAAGTATCGAAACAGCATCCATGGGGGAGTTGAAATGCTTCTGTGTTTTATTGTAGAATTAAACTGCCTGTGCATTCTGCCATTTCAGCAAATTGCCATACTGTCTACAGGACTAGGTACAGTATCTAACAAAAGTGAGTACACCCCTCACATTTTTAAAATTATTTTATTATATCTTTTCATGTGAAAACACTGAAGAAATTATACTTTGCTACAATATAAAGTAGTGAGTGTACAGCTTGTATAACAGTGTAAATATGCTGTCCCCTTAAAATAACTCAACACACAGCCATTAATGTCTAAACCGCTGACAACAAAAGTGAGTACACCCCTAAGGGAAAATGTCCAAATTGGATCCCAAAGTGTCAATATTTTGTGTGGCCACCATTATTTTCCAGCACTGCCTTAACCCTCTTGGGCATGGAGTTCACCAGAGCTGCACAGGTTGCCACTGGAGTACTCCACGATGACACCAGCTGTCGGATGTTAGAGACCTTGCATTCCTCCACCCTCCGTTTGAGGATGCCCCTTTACCCTCAGCTTCTTTAGCAAGGCAGTAGTTGTCTTGGAGGTCTGTTTGGGGTCATTATTTTGTAGGAATACTGCCCTGCGGCCCAGTCTCCAAAGGGAAGGGATCATGTCATGCTTCAGTATGTCACAGTACATGTTGGCATTCATGGTTCCCTCAATGAACTGTAGCTCTCCAGTGCCGTCAGCACTCATGCAGCTCCAGACCATGAAACCACCATGCTTGACTGTAGGCAAAACACACTTGTCTTTGTACTCCTCACCTGGTTGCCACCACACACGCTTGACACCATCTGAACCAAATAGGTTTATCTTGGTCTCATCATACCACAGGACATGGCTCCAGTAATCCATGTCCTTAGTCTGCCTGTCTTCAGCAAACTGTTTGTGGGCTTGCTTGTGCATCATCTTTAGAAGAGGCTTCCTTCTGGGACTACAGCCATTCAGACCAATTTGATGCAGTGTGTCACATATGATCTGAGCACTGACCCCCCACCCCCACCCCTTCAACCTCTGAAGCAATTCTAGCAGCACTCATACATCTATTTCCCAAAGACAACCGCTGGATATGAGCATGTGCACTAAACTTCTTTGGTCAACCATGGTGAGGCCTGCTCTGAGTGGAACCTGTCCTGTTAAACCGCTGTATGGTCTTGGCCACCGTGCTGCAACTCAGTTTCAGGGTCTTGGCCATCTTTATGTAAAGCAACAATTCTTTATTTCAGATCCTCAGAGAGTTCTTTGCCATGAGGTGCCATGTTGAACTTCCAGTGACCGGTATGAGAGAGTGAGAGCGATAACACCAAATTTAACACACCTGCTCCCCATTCACACCTGAGACCTTGTAACACTAACGAGTCACATGACACCGGGGAGGGAAAATGGCTAATTGGGTCCAATTTGGACATTTTCACTTAGGTATGTACTCACTTTTGTTGCCAGTGGTTTAGACATAAATGGCTGTGTGTTGAGTTATTTTGAGGGGACAGCAAATGTACACTGTTATACAAGCTGTACACTCACTACTTTTCATTGCAGCAAAGTGTCATTTCTTCAGTGTTGTCACCTGAAAAGATATAATAAAATATTTACAAAAATGGGAGGGGTGTACTCACTTTTGTGAGATACTGTATATAATTGCATATATTGGCATTTAAAAACAAAAAACAAAAAGAGCAGGGCTTTTAGGTATGGGGGAACATTCGATCTCCAGCTGTGACAGTGCTCGGGTCTGTCACATGGTAGCAGTGATTTCATCCACCCACACAGGTTAGGCTTTACCCACCTCCAGTCTGGGTTAGTTTTGAAAATTCTCTTATATGTGTAAAAATATTTTTTTGTTAGAAAATTACTTAGAATCCCCAAACATTATATATTTTTTAAGCAGAGGCCTTGGAGAATAAAATGTATTTTTATTACAATTTTTTTAGTTAGAACAATAGTTGCGGAAATTTTCAGGAAAAATTCACTTAAATTAATTTCAGTGCATAGAAACACAAAATAAAACCCACGTTTTGGTAAAATAAAAAAATATGATGTTATGCTGAGTAAACTGATACCTAACATGCCACACTTCAAAATTGTGCACGCCCGTGGAATGGCGACAAACTATAGTACTCTAAATTATCCATAGGTGACATTTAAAAGCCTTTACAGGTTAACAGTTTAGAATTAAAGAGGAGGTCTGGGGCTAGAATTATTACTCTCACGTTTGCAGTGATAACTCACATGTGTGGTGTGATCACTGTTTATATGCATGTGGGATATGTGCGTCACATTTATTTCTTTTCTTTCTTTATTTTATTTAAATAAATTTTTTACACTTTCTTTAATTTTTTTTGGAACTTTATTGCTAACACAAGGGATGAATAACATCCCATATGATAGCATGAGCTGTGACAGGTCCTCTTTATGGAGAGATCTAGGGTCTATTAGACTCCAGATTTCTATTCTGCCCTTGAAAGCAACCGATCAAACTGAGATTTGTTTGATCGGCTGCTTCACAAGCCAGTTATGGTTTGTAAATAGCAAACCGAAACTATAAGTGACAAAATCATCTGCTTCTGGTTTCTGATGTCATAGAAGAGGGAGGAACAATGGAAATCACAAGTTTCCCTCACTCTGCGTAGCGCATGAGATGCAATGGCCATATTTGCACTGCACTCCCTGGTAGGATATTAGGACCATGGCAACTAATGCCATAGTCCTGATATCACCTCTCCCATTCGAGGACATACAGGTACGTCCTAAGAGTTGGAAGTGGTTAAATTGTGCTTATGTATTTAATCTTCATATACTCAATTTAAATTGCCTGTGTTTTTGAAAGGTTTACTTAAAAATGATTGTGTAAAGTGACATTGGGTTGTTGACCTAATTTAGCCGTTATTGTAGACATAATGATCCTAACCAGATTTGGCAATCCCACTTTGGGATTTAGCCATCTTTACTTTTAGAGCTGATAAAGGAAGGGAAAAGATCTAATGTGAGAAAACCCGTCTTGTTCACGAGTACTTCTACCTTTAACTGGTTCCCGACCGGCTCACGTAGATATACTGCGGCAGAATGGCTCCCCTGGGCGAAACCCCGTATGGTGGGGAACCCGATGTGCGTGGCCGGCGCGATCGCTGCCAGCGTGCATGAGCGCCAGCATGGGGATCCCTGTGCTGTCAGAGGAGAGTATATTGTTTGTTCCTACAAATGTACAATGTACAAATGTACAAATGATATGTCTCCTCTCCTAGTCACTCCCATCCCACACAGTTAGAACACACTGAGGGAACACACAGTTAACCCTTTGATTGCCCCCTAGTTTTAACCCCTTCCCTGCCAGTGACATTTGCAGATCACCGCCATTACTAGTAAAAAAAAATAAAAATAAAAATGCCATAAAAATGCCATAAATCTTTCCCATAGTTAGTAGATGCTATAACTTTTGTGCAAATCAATCAATATACGCTTATTGTGATTTTTTTTTTACCAAAAATATGTAGAAGAATATATATTGGCCTAAACTGAAGAAAACATGTGTTTTTTTAAAAAAAATTGGGGGATATTTTTTTATAGCAAAAAGTAAAAAAAATACATTTTTTTTTTCAAAAGTGTCGCTCTTTTTCTGTTTATAGCGCAAAAAAGAAAAACTGCAGAGGTGATCAAATACCACCAAAAGAAAGCTCTATTTGTGGCAAAAACAGGACGCAAATTTTGTTTGGGTACAGCGTCGCGTGATTGTTAGTAAAAGCGATGCAGTGCCAAATTGTAAAAAGTGCTCTGGTCAGGAAGGGGTAAAATCTTCCGGGGCTGAAGTGGTTAATGGTTGCACTTAATACCATTTGCGGTGTTTTAAGCCTATGAAACATAGTACAAATGTCATGTAAAGCTAAGGAAGAATACATCCAAATTGCTATGGTGAGGAAACCATTCTCTGAATAACACACTTTCCCTGCAGTTACCCGGCCATGATATATATGTGAGTGGCATCTCTGGAAATCCATTTCTATAAACAAGCATAATATTTGTGAAAATTTAAATGCAATTTAAATGCAATTTGAAGCTACGGTTCATTTGTGTATTTCGGTGGCTATTAATGCATTAGCTCATGACAGGCTCTGATAGATTTAGCCAATTGAGGAAAGCAAAGCATTTGTTCTGTCATCTATTCCATGCTCATTGATCATGAAACTGCCAACATTATCATTCTTCCCAGTTCACATGAATGCCTGGCTGTCTGTCAGCCATTTACATCTCACAGTGATTTTCCATCAGTGCAATTAGAAAATTTTAATGCTGGCCAAAAATAAAGCCTTTGAATATGAATACTTTGAAAAGTAAACGCATAAAGTAATGGCTGTTTGCACTCATTGTTTAGAAAATGATACTGAAAAGACTACAATTTGCTGGGATTACGTACCAGAAAAAGTGTAGTTAGTGGTAGAGGAGTGGTCACGTTTATTGCTCACAGCTGACAAAAATATGAGAATGACACCAGTAACGGTTTAAATACTAAAACAGAATTGTCGGAGTATGTATATGACTAAGCTGTTGAGTATTACTATAAAGAAAGATAGCAATATATGTATTATTCTTATCGATTAGGATGGGAGTAATATTCTTGTATGTTTGCTCTTGCCGTTACTTGAGCACAGGCAATTTAGAGTGCTTATAAATATCCGGTATAGATACCAAATACCCTGAAAAACGTTTTAGGTACAATGATCATTAATCCAATTCTTATGTTAAGAATAAGTCATTTTATTTATCATTGTTTTAAGAACTACTAAAAACATATATATCCTGGACTATAATTATCTCAACACCTTGGAGACCTGTAATGAAACAACTTCCTATACAGGTAGGTGTACATGGTATGAAACATATACGCAACAGGCCACTTTATTAGTTACACCTGTTCAATTGCTTGGTAACACAAATTGCTAAACAGCCAATCACATGGCTGCAACTCAGTGCATTTAGGTATCTAGAAGTGGTGAAGACAACTTACTGAAGTTCAAACCGAGCATGAGAATGGGATTTAACTCACTTTGAATATGGTATGGTGGTTGGTGCAAGATGGGCTGGTCTGAGTATTTCAAAAGCGGCTGATCTACTTGCGTTTTCACGCACAACCATCTCTAGGGTTTACAGAAAATGGTCAGAAAAAGAGAAAATATCCAGTGAGCGGCATTTGTGTGGATGAAAATGCCTTGTTGATGTCAGAGGTTAGAGGAGAATGGGCAGATTGGTTCCAGATGATAGAAAGGCAACAGTAACTCACATAACCACTTGTTACAATCAAAGTATGCAGAATACCATCTCTAAACGCACAACACATCGAACCTTGAAGCAGATGAGCTACAGCAGCAGTAGACCACACCAGGTGCCACTCCTGTCAGCTAAGACCAGGAAACTAAGGCTACAATTCACACAGGCTCACCAAAATTGGACAATAAAAGATTGGAAAAATGTTGCCTGGTCTGATAAGTCTCGATTTCAGCTGCAACATTCAGATGGTAGGGTCAGAATTTGGCGCAAACAACATGAAAGCATGAATCTATCCTGCCCGGGAGATTTGCATCATGGATGTGCAGCCACTGCGCGATGCTATCATGTCAATATGGACCAAAATCTCTGAGGAATGTTTCCAACACCTTGCTGACTCTATGCCATGAAGAATTAAGGTTGTTCTGAAGGCAAAAGGGGTTCAACACGGTACTAGCAAGGTGTACCTAATAAAGTGGCCGATGAGTGTATAATAGTCCTCTGAATGTGAGGAGGCCTTGAAGAATCTCAACACGTTTAATGAACGAGATTGGCTTCTTCACGAGACTGGAAAGGCACAGATCTATGATTTTATAACAGAGCAATAAAATGCAATTGTACATTTATTATTACACACTTTAGTTCCTCTTGATATCATGCTTCCATATATCAAGTCACCATGGTCCAACAAAAAATGGCATTGAAATGTCAATTCACCAGTATGTGCATCGGGATCGTGCCACTGGGCGGGCATGTGCACACGTGATCCCTCTCCTTTGGAGGACGTTCCTGAATGTCCACAGAAGGAGGAAGCAACCCCCCCCCCCCCCCAACTTATTCCAGCTTCTCGATGTACCAATTTACTATTAATGTACTTTTGTTGCAAAAAAGAAAAAAATTTCTGTGCATTTTAGGACAAGGCCTTACCCCAGCCTCCATAAAATATTCCAGCTTGTTCCATAGAAAAGTTAATGACTTCCTGGTATGTAGATTTAGAACATGAAAACTGTTAAGACACAGGAAGTAATTCACTAGCTGACCTCGTTAGCACTCACCCTGTACCTGCACTTCCCCAGGAGATTGCTCCCACCCACCTCTGTACTGACATGCAGGCAGTAGCATTAAAAACAGAAGTGTGTCCCTGGAAATCTGTAAAGCTCACCATACACTAAATAATCTGATTGTACAATCTCCTTTAGATCTACCATCAACTATGTAGTGCAAGGGCCTGCCTGACTGGACACTGAGTTATTGGGTAGATATATGTGTCCTCCGATTATATAGTTACAGTACAGAGGTGGGTGGGAGCAATCTCCTGGAGGAGGAGGGCAGGCGCAGCGTGTGTGCTAATGATGCCAACTGGTGAATTTGTTTCCTTAACATGGAAGAAATGTATGTTTTCGCCAATTCTTGTATGAATGGTGTGAGCTCTGATTGGGATAAGGATTCTGGAATGCCCCTGAATTTGAAGCACATTTACCAAAAAACTGCCTTTTTTATGTGGATATGTTTTATAGCAGAAAGTAAAACAATTTTTTTTTTTTTTCAAAATTGTTGGTCGTTCTTTGTTTATAACACAAAAAGTTAAAAACGCAGAGGTGATCAAATACCACCAATTGTTGACAGACCAAAAATCAGAACCTTGAAGAA
Source organism: Aquarana catesbeiana (assembly GCF_042186555.1). Classification (NCBI taxonomy): domain Eukaryota; kingdom Metazoa; phylum Chordata; class Amphibia; order Anura; family Ranidae; genus Aquarana; species Aquarana catesbeiana. Next base: position 187,959,965 of record NC_133327.1, read on the forward strand.
GAAGGCCAAAGATGTCACTGGCCGCCAGGGAGCACCTGGGCACTGCGGAAAGGTAGTATAGCTCTGCTTTAACTAACATTGTTTAAGCAGTTAGAGCAACAGTTTTTTTTCTTCTGCAAAAAAGGTTAAATGATATTAATAAAGTCTGACTGTCAAAAACACCTTATCATGTTGGCTGAACAGATTGGTCTTTTAAAGAAAGTAGAAATATAATAGATCCAATGGTGGCATCAACAGAGAATTAAATTATCATTATAAATAAACAGTATATAAGACATACGTATGATAATAGATGGTCATATACCAAAACAGCGCTAGGTTGAACATAAACAGAAGTGTGGCCAACTACACACATAAAAAGTCTATAAGACTAGTGCAGTATCAGTTGTGATTCAGAGAGTGTTCGAGTAGATCCTAGAGCATGTCACAGCGTGCACCTTCCACCGAACATTCCAACTCCACCATATGTGAACACACTCCCCTTCGGGGGTCAAACTCACCAGAACTTTAAAAATCAAAGCATCCAATTTTAAGAGATATTCTGGACCACCTCAATACAGCACTTCTCTGGGCAATAGGGAGATGCAGGGGCTCCAAACCATTCAAAAAACGAGATAAGGCATATATAGCGTAATTCCGTTTTATTAATGATAAACACCATAACCACCTCCCCAATGCTAACAACGTACCAGATTGTAATAAAAACAGAGCAGATTAAATTAATATGCACCGCACCGTGGCCGTTTGGAACCGGTCTCCGCAATAGACAGAGTGGTGATAACTTCCTTGTTCCGGGTCCGACCTCGATGGAGCGCAAACGTCACTTCCTGCGTCGTGTAAGCCACGCCCTGACGCGTTTCGTCATATCCTGACTTCGACAGAGGGCGTGGCTACACGGCTAAACGTACGGGCTTAAATTCTCACGTCTCTTACCTCCGTATCCAATCACAGCCTCAGGGGGTTGACAGGTGCACGTCAACCTCACCAAGGAGACAGCGAAAGTATTCAACAGGAGGGGGAGAGGGACAAAAAGCCTCATATTGCACTTCATACCATACGATTACCATAACAACAGTAAACAATAAAGAGTCTTATAACGGCTGCAGACCCGCATTCAAAACAAACTATCTTTAACATACTCATGTCTGCAGATTCTATTTTAACCCATTACAGACGATAATATGCCAGCATGATATTATATAATAAAACATACATGCTCTATTTATCATATTACGATCATTACATGTAAGAGATGAGCTAAACATTGTAGTCTAAAAACAGCTTATTACAAGTAGTCATAAAACCTCTACAGTAAAAAAGATAAAAAAGATAAAATTACTCAGAGAAAGTGCCACTCACAGAGAGTCAAAGTTATGTATATAAAACTATATAAAATAGCATATATATAAGAGAATCAGTATATCAAAAACTCAAATAAATATGAAAAAACAAATATTAAAATTAATGTCTAGAAAGAAGTAATAAATCCACACGCCCCTGACATGGCCCTAATCACAGATCCATTCTTACTCAATAGTCACTTATAAAACAATTAATGTCCAAATCGACATTTAACCCCTTTGGCGCTAAAGTGTCTGCCAAGAATATCCACTGGGTCTCCCTCTTGGATAGATCTCTAACCAGATTGGAGCCCCTCCACTTGGGCTTAAGGTGGTCTATGCCCCAAAATTTTAAACCTGAGGGGTCCCGATTATGTTTCAATTTAAAATGGAGCGAGACATTATGGTCTTTACAACCCAATTTTATATTCGCTATATGTTCTGCAATTCTAATTTTTAGCAGTCTCTTTGTTCGTCCTATATACATAAGACCACATGGACATTGCAGAGCATATACTACATGGGAGGTGTTACACGTGATGAATTCCTTGATATCAAATTCTCTATTGTTAGAGGTCGATATAAACCTATCTAGGGCCCTCAATGGCCTGTTCACTTCTTTGCAGGCTTTACATTTCCTGCAACTGAAGAACCCATCTCTCTCCCAAAAAGTAGGGGGCCTCACAGGAGGGTCCAGTATTTTTTTCACTATTTTATCAGAGAAGCTTAATGCCTTTCTATAAATAAAACCTGGTTTGGGAGGTAACACTGAATGTAATAATTTGTCCATCAGTAGGACATGCCAATGGGTAGCAAAGATATTTTCCACCTCTCTATATTGAGAGTGGAAGCCTGAAATGAAGCTCCACTCCTGGGCATCATTGTTTCGAGAGGGCCGAGATTCCTCCAAAAACGACTCTCTCGGTACCAGAGCCACCTCTTGAATCGTAGCATCCAGGGTCTTTTCTAGATACCCTTTTTCAATAAATCTCTTCTTAATAATCTGAGCCTGTAACAGAAAGTCAGTCTCATTTGAGCAATTTCTTCTTACTCTAGCTATCTGGCCCTTGGGAATGTTCTTGAGCCACATAGGGTGGTGTCCACTGTTAGTGGGCAAGTAACTATTAGAATCGGTGGGCTTGAAGTATACCTTAGTCCCCAAACTGTTTCCCTGTCTGAAAATAGTGATATCCAAAAAATGAATATCACTCTGGCTATATTCACTAGTCAGTTTGATACTTTTCGTATTCACATTAAGTTCACTAAGAAATCCCTGTAGAGAGTCCATGGATCCCTCCCAGATAAAAAACAGGTCATCTATGTATCTTTTATATACTAGGAGCTGCGGTCGAGCAACTGAAAAGACGATCTTGTCCTCCCACTCTCCCATAAACAGGTTTGCTATACTGGGGGCAAATTTTGCAGACTACTGCACAATTGAATACTAATGGATTACTAACTGCCTTGGGAAATGTGTTGGAAAGACAGGTCCGTACATGGTGGGATATCTGTACGTTTGAACAATATATTAAAGAAAAGATCATTGTCAGAAGTTTAAGGTGGGATGTAGTCCCGCAGGATGGACTAGATGATCCTGAGTCTATGAAAGAGTGGTATGAGTTCTTTACCACTATGGGGTTCAAGCTACAGGATCTAGTATTAGCGCGGAAACGTAAGAAAATGGCTATGTTGGAGGCTAGGATCAATGATCTTAGGCTACAACTTGAGCCCCTAAAAGATTTGCAGCAGGTTATTGATTTTAACACCCGAATAAAAAAGAAGCTCGAGAAAATTGATAAGGATACACAGAAAAAGAAAACCAAGAAATTCCACAGAGATTTGGGAGATTTTAGATCTGAGTCTGTGTACTTGTGGCAACAGACTAAAACTCCTGGTAATATTGAGAGGAATGAAGGAAATGTCCAAACTGAATGTCCAGAGGGCTCACCCAATAATGTGCCCCCTGCCACCCCCAGGAATGGCGATAATGGAAGGGGAGTGGGCTCTAATCGACAATTAAGGGATCCCACAATCCCTGTCAGGAATGATACTGATTATGGGAGAAATAGTGCTGGGAGGAGGGGTCCTGGCAATCCCCAGTACCATGCACCCCCGGATAATTATTATCAGGTTCCTACTCACAATAGGTTTGATGCTCTTAGGGATAATGTGGATAGAGGGAGTTATCAATCCCCCCGTCCTTTTTTAGGGAGAGGCAGAGGATGGCAGAAACGTGGTCGGGGGTACCCTCAGCGGAGAGGGAGACCACCAGCACGACCGCAGCCGGGTCAACTGTATCAAGAACCCCAATGGAGGGAGTATCCACAATGGGAAAGGAATTATCCCGACTATCCTCGGCAAAGGAGAGAAGAACAAGGGGATGCAGGGCCGGGAGAAGGGTCCAAAAAAAGAAGGAGAGAACAGGAGTAGGGGGTATCTTTAATCTGAGTAATGTTACCTTGACTCATAAGGAAACCAATATTCTTCATCTGGGCTTGAAGTGTGGCCTGAAAAGGCCGATCAATAAATTTGATGTTTTTATTGACATACACAAATACATTAGAAAGGTCAATATGAAAAAGTATTTCCTAAATAAAAATTCCCAACCTGTTAGTGCGGTGGCCTCGGCTCCTATAGATAGTGGACTGAGGAACAAGTCACTGTTTAACCCTGTTAATGGAGCAAATCAGCAAATTGAGGTGTTCAAGGGGTTAGTTATACGGGATTTGGAGCATTTAGTCCCCAAAAAGAATGTTAACCCGCACCACATTTTAGATGGTATAACTATGTTGGAAGAAAGGAAGGATGTAGTTATTAGACCCGCGGACAAGGGGGGAGGGGTTGTGATTTTAAACAAACAATTCTACCATGACCAATTGATGGAAATGTTGAGTGATGAAAGCACCTATGTGAGATTAGAGAAAGATCCCACTGTACAATATACCAAGGATTTGAAGTGTCTGGTTGACATGGGATACTCAATGGGCGTGCTGTCAAATCGAGAGAAGAGATATCTCGTACCAAGTGCCAGTAGAATACCCACAATCTACACCCTCCCAAAGATTCATAAAGACACACAGAATCCCCCTGGGAGGCCGATCGTTAATGGGATTGGGTCAATTACATCCCGGATGGGCCAGTATCTGGACCGTTTCCTGCAAGAGAGTGTCAAACGGACTAGGGCATACCTGAGGGATACAAAAAGTCTGTTACAGATTTTGCAGCAGATTGATTTAACAGACAGGCAGGAACTTTATCTGGTAACAGCGGATGTGGCATCTCTTTATTCAATTATTCAACATGATGATGCCCTCCTGGCTCTAAATTGGGCGATTTGCCAGAGAGATGATCTTCCGCACAACCAAAAAATGTTTATACGAAACGCCCTAGATTTTTGTCTGAGCCATAATTTCTTTTGGTACAATAGCCAGTTTTATTCCCAATGTAGAGGTGTTGCTATGGGGGCAAAATTTGCCCCCAGTATAGCAAACCTGTTTATGGGAGAGTGGGAGGACAAGATCGTCTTTTCAGTTGCTCGACCGCAGCTCCTAGTATATAAAAGATACATAGATGACCTGTTTTTTATCTGGGAGGGATCCATGGACTCTCTACAGGGATTTCTTAGTGAACTTAATGTGAATACGAAAAGTATCAAACTGACTAGTGAATATAGCCAGAGTGATATTCATTTTTTGGATATCACTATTTTCAGACAGGGAAACAGTTTGGGGACTAAGGTATACTTCAAGCCCACCGATTCTAATAGTTACTTGCCCACTAACAGTGGACACCACCCTATGTGGCTCAAGAACATTCCCAAGGGCCAGATAGCTAGAGTAAGAAGAAATTGCTCAAATGAGACTGACTTTCTGTTACAGGCTCAGATTATTAAGAAGAGATTTATTGAAAAAGGGTATCTAGAAAAGACCCTGGATGCTACGATTCAAGAGGTGGCTCTGGTACCGAGAGAGTCGTTTTTGGAGGAATCTCGGCCCTCTCGAAACAATGATGCCCAGGAGTGGAGCTTCATTTCAGGCTTCCACTCTCAATATAGAGAGGTGGAAAATATCTTTGCTACCCATTGGCATGTCCTACTGATGGACAAATTATTACATTCAGTGTTACCTCCCAAACCAGGTTTTATTTATAGAAAGGCATTAAGCTTCTCTGATAAAATAGTGAAAAAAATACTGGACCCTCCTGTGAGGCCCCCTACTTTTTGGGAGAGAGATGGGTTCTTCAGTTGCAGGAAATGTAAAGCCTGCAAAGAAGTGAACAGGCCATTGAGGGCCCTAGATAGGTTTATATCGACCTCTAACAATAGAGAATTTGATATCAAGGAATTCATCACGTGTAACACCTCCCATGTAGTATATGCTCTGCAATGTCCATGTGGTCTTATGTATATAGGACGAACAAAGAGACTGCTAAAAATTAGAATTGCAGAACATATAGCGAATATAAAATTGGGTTGTAAAGACCATAATGTCTCGCTCCATTTTAAATTGAAACATAATCGGGACCCCTCAGGTTTAAAATTTTGGGGCATAGACCACCTTAAGCCCAAGTGGAGGGGCTCCAATCTGGTTAGAGATCTATCCAAGAGGGAGACCCAGTGGATATTCTTGGCAGACACTTTAGCGCCAAAGGGGTTAAATGTCGATTTGGACATTAATTGTTTTATAAGTGACTATTGAGTAAGAATGGATCTGTGATTAGGGCCATGTCAGGGGCGTGTGGATTTATTACTTCTTTCTAGACATTAATTTTAATATTTGTTTTTTCATATTTATTTGAGTTTTTGATATACTGATTCTCTTATATATATGCTATTTTATATAGTTTTATATACATAACTTTGACTCTCTGTGAGTGGCACTTTCTCTGAGTAATTTTATCTTTTTTATCTTTTTTACTGTAGAGGTTTTATGACTACTTGTAATAAGCTGTTTTTAGACTACAATGTTTAGCTCATCTCTTACATGTAATGATCGTAATATGATAAATAGAGCATGTATGTTTTATTATATAATATCATGCTGGCATATTATCGCCTGTAATGGGTTAAAATAGAATCTGCAGACATGAGTATGTTAAAGATAGTTTGTTTTGAATGCGGGTCTGCAGCCGTTATAAGACTCTTTATTGTTTACTGTTGTTATGGTAATCGTATGGTATGAAGTGCAATATGAGGCTTTTTGTCCCTCTCCCCCTCCTGTTGAATACTTTCGCTGTCTCCTTGGTGAGGTTGACGTGCACCTGTCAACCCCCTGAGGCTGTGATTGGATGCGGAGGTAAGAGACGTGAGAATTTAAGCCCGTACGTTTAGCCGTGTAGCCACGCCCTCTGTCGAAGTCAGGATATGACGAAACGCGTCAGGGCGTGGCTTACACGACGCAGGAAGTGACGTTTGCGCTCCATCGAGGTCGGACCCGGAACAAGGAAGTTATCACCACTCTGTCTATTGCGGAGACCGGTTCCAAACGGCCACGGTGCGGTGCATATTAATTTAATCTGCTCTGTTTTTATTACAATCTGGTACGTTGTTAGCATTGGGGAGGTGGTTATGGTGTTTATCATTAATAAAACGGAATTACGCTATATATGCCTTATCTCGTTTTTTGAATGGTTTGGAGCCCCTGCATCTCCCTATTGCCCAGAGAAGTGCTGTATTGAGGTGGTCCAGAATATCTCTTAAAATTGGATGCTTTGATTTTTAAAGTTCTGGTGAGTTTGACCCCCGAAGGGGAGTGTGTTCACATATGGTGGAGTTGGAATGTTCGGTGGAAGGTGCACGCTGTGACATGCTCTAGGATCTACTCGAACACTCTCTGAATCACAACTGATACTGCACTAGTCTTATAGACTTTTTATGTGTGTAGTTGGCCACACTTCTGTTTATGTTCAACCTAGCGCTGTTTTGGTATATGACCATCTATTATCATACGTATGTCTTATATACTGTTTATTTATATTGATTTGCTTTTTTAAACAGCTGCTTTTCTTTTTCTCCTTACCCTTGGTTTTTATATCTTTATTTCAGAGGGTCAGGTAGATAGCTCTTTCTATGTCCTTTTATCTGCTGAAGGATCTGGATTAATGTGGTTAGAGGTTCTGTGGCGCTGAGTGGTGTACTATAGGCCGAAATTTACACTGTTCTGTGATAATTAAATTATCATACTTGGAAACTAAAAGAAACTGCTGCATAAATGCTAGTGACAGACTGCATTATATATGTCCTTTTTTTTGGCCATTTTTGACACTTTAAGTCTGTAGATTTCTGACTAGTTACTCCACTAATTGACATTTATGTTCTAGTAAGACAGCTGCCTAAGATCCAATGTGTAATGTAAGCCTATCCAACAGCATATACCCATTAGAAATGTATTTCATAATTATGTAAATGAGGGCATTTTGCATCTTTTATTATTTGGACATATCTATTGTAAATATGTATATGGCAGTGAAGTGTAATTAGAAATGTATTTCTCCTTGGTGCTCACCTTATCACAGAACTGGCTTGTTGTCATTTGTTATTCATGCATCTTAATTCTGTTCTGAAGAGCTGTCAACAAAAGTGTGTGGCTCAGAATACATAATAAGTCATCCTGCCTCTGCTCTTTCTGCATCTGGAAACTAATAATCTGACGAATAGGATAGGAGGAGGACAAGAACTGGTAAACAACTGTCAAACTTATCAGGCAGAATTTCAGTTGACTAACTTTTCAATGGGTGGATATAGACTATTGAATTACTGTACGCTTCAGTGTGTGATCTGTAATCAGTGTGGAGGACTTTTTTGAAGTTTCAGATCTTTATAAATATAGAAGTTGCTTTATGCATATGTGTATAATATTTATGTATAATCATAGTCACGGATGAATAAAAGTGACCAGAACTTTTTTCATGTCTATGTGACTGTGGGGCTTACCTAGAAAGGGAAATTTTTAATGGAAGGCTCTTGAGAGAAAAGACCAGTAAGGCAAACAGGTGCACACGGCCTTCTTAGAATGGTACACAAGGCAGTTGTGTTGGGAGAGGTAGCCGAACAGCCGGCTTCTGTTGGACTGCCTGCCACACACACGGGCCAAATGTTGACCGGTTTCTATTGAACCGGCTGATGCCGCCTGACATTCGGCCCGGGTGTACTAGGCTTTAGAGTGATTACCTCATCAGTCTGCTGCTGTTCACTGCATCACTGTCCAATCACATGTTGGAGGCAATGAGATAACCCAGCTGTATTGCATAACTACAGGAAATAAAAGTGAACTCACAAACTTTGTTCTGCTGTCACAGAGGGCTGTGTAAATAAGAGGACTGAATGAACAGACATGCAAAACTATTGGCAATTAAAACATTTCATATACTGTATATGCATTTATCTTTTATTTATTTAGTGTTTAGCAATTTGTCTGGCATCCAACTTTGATTTGATTTTTTAACTCAAAGAATACAAAAGTAGATCAGTTTTAAGAAGTTTAATTTAATGAAATTTAAAATACAATGTGTTATCAGAAATGATACATTTTCGAGGTGATGCGTATTCCTATGTACTCTAATTAAAATATGTATATAGTATCAGATATCTGTGTTAACATGCTTATGCTCTGTACAAATAATCAATGGAAACTAAAACTAAAATATATATATATATATATATATATATATATATATTTATAATCCTAACTGTAAAAAAAAAGAACAGCTGCAACAATTAAATAGTGGACACGGACGCTATATGCCAGGTAATGATAAATATGTAAATGGTGCGATCATTCAAAAAACCTTTTTCCTAATGCCAAAATGGCAGCATACTAGTAATAGAGCTCCGCCTCTTGACCACTCCCTCAGGACCAGTGAAAAGCATAAAAAAAGGACTAGTTAGCCACCAGCCCCATTCTTCTTTTTTCCTCATACCTCCACGCACCAGTGAAGAGTAAACAGTTCTATGTCCCCACCTCTGCCTTAGTGCAGTAGCCATCTGGGTTTAGCCTCTCTCAGTTCTCCCAGCGCTTGGGCTGCTAGATGCGCTAATAGCCTGGGACCCCCTTCTGTGGATCTTGATGGGGCCCTGCAGTGTTTCCTCATTAGGAACGAAATCTGCCATCATGAAAGTGTTTGTGGGCTGTTTGGGGGGGCCAGTTAGTTCATTCCTTTTCCTTTTTTTTTGGTTCCCTTCACCAGGGCTGCATATCCCTTTTATTCTTCTGTCTCCTCATATGTATTCTCCCTTACCTTGGTCTGTTTCTCTTTTGAGTGCCTCCCATGTCTCCATTTTTTAGTGTTCTGTTCCCCTCTTGTTTGCCAATGTGGGAATCTAGACCGCGCTGTCACCCAATAGGGAAAGAATGGCCGCCCAGTGCTGTTTTTCTTTGGCCAGAGCGCCCTTGATGACATCATCGGGCTGTGTGGCCATTGGGGGTTCCGACCGCCATTTTGCTTATGAGCAAATGCTCCCTCTCGCCAGAAAGAGCTCTCTCGACGACCCCCAACTGCTTTTTTACAGGTAGGACACCAAGAAAAAAAAAAAAAAAAAGAGAGAAATGTGTATATATATTAATGTATTTATTTCTGGTTAAAAAGAACAAAAAAACAAGAAAAAAAATATTTTTATTCTCTGTTTTTTGTGAAGGCATATTTTATTTTTTCTTCTCTCCCTTTCATGTCAAAAGCCCTTCTCTCAGCTTAGCTCTGAGGAAGGATGTGTGCCCCCAAAATGCATTAGCTGTACCCTATGTTCTGTGTTTATGGCCTTTTGTCAGTTGCATTTTGTGAGTACCTACTTTTATATAAAAATTTCTTATTATTAAATTATCTTTGGTAATGCACTAGGTGTGCGCGTCTTCCATTTCTGTTTTCCTTGAAAAGCCCTTCTCTCTCTAGTGCTATTTTCCTTTCTGGCTATCCTCATTTCAGCTGGCCATCCTATTTGTCCTCAAGCCATGAGTCAGTCACCGCTTATGCAAAAACACCCTCAAATTCAAAGGTACGGGACCACCGTGTTGGTAAGTTTGCAGGAAAAGAATGCCTCCTTATGTGGATTGCTTTGCGTTTTTTCAGCCCCGCATGCTCATGCTCTCAAAGATCAAGAGCCAGGGGAAGGCGAACGGTCTTTTCGGAAAAGTGTAGCCCTAGATGCCACACCCACTCAAGGAAAAAAGTTCCAAGGAAGATGTCTTATCGCCTCTTCCCCAGAGCAACACCAGCGCCCAGGAAAGAGTCCTGCAGGGCCTGTGGTGCAGCGCCTGTACCCAATAGATTGGTGAGTAAAGACTGCCCAGAGGATTTTGCAGTTAACAGGCAACACCAAATGTCTTTATTATTTATGGTGCGAGATTCTATTTTGAACTCTCATTTGAACAATTATCCCGGCCAGGCAGCCCCCTCCTATTTGCTACTAGAAGAGCAACCTGGCACCTTGCCATGTGGAGCTCAACCACTCAGTTCTGGCGAGTGGGCAGCCTGCAGATAATAATAGCTCCTCTTCATCAGAGGAAGACCCGGAGCTGCTTGGTTTCAGTTTTTCTGTCATGGAACAGTGTATCCAGGTGTCCATGCAGGCCATTACATGGGTAAAGAGACAAACTCATATTTACCCTTTCTTCAAAATGACAATTCCTTCTCCGTTTATGGAAGAAATGTAATCAGAGGGATGGCAAAGTCCGGAGAGAATTTCTCATTTGATTGTCTTTACAAGTTTTATCCTTGTCAGAGACCGGATATAGCATCACTGAAATCCACTGTTCCTCCTCCAGACCATTTCTCTCCCTAGTAGCTGCCAAATTGACTGCAAAAGCGGGTGGGCTGCTACAATACTTAAAGACATTTCAGACTCAGGGGGTCCTCTTCCCGGTCCCATTCACAGGAAAGATAGCATGTTTTCTACCCAACTCTGTTCGTAGTTCGCAGGGGATGGTGGTTAGTGTCAAGTTGAAGATTGGAAGAGGTTGAACCTTTTTGGCCCTCTTAGAGATCTTTAAGATAGAGTCCATTGAAACAGTACAACCAGACGGCTGGATGCTACTACTGGATCATTAGGATGCCTATCCTCACATCCCAATTTTTTTTCTTTCCTTTTCCTTCCAAAATAAGTAAGTTTGGCTATCGGTTAGACACATCTCCACTTTAACAGCCTACCTTTTGGCTTATAAATATCTCTGAGAATGTTTGCAAGGGTCTCAGTGCCGGGTCAGCTCCATTTAGAGAACAGGTTCACCACTACCTGGACGTGATTCTTCTTCTATCCAGAGTAAGGATGAGCTCAGGTGTGTTCACAAACAGTACGCGCAGAGCCAGGAAATCGGCACTGGGAAGCGCTAATCACAAGCTGTGAGACATTTTCCGATCTCTGCATCTGCGTATCGGGACAATGTCTCACTGCTTGTGATTAGTGCTCCGTAGTGCAAACTTCCTGCGGGCTCTGCACGTGCTGTTTGCGAACACGCCTGAGCTCATTATTAATCCAGAGGACTGGATCAATTGCTGTCTCCCCAATAGCTCCTCATATATATCCTGCAGAGATATGGATGGGTTATCAACTTCCGGGAAAAAAAAGGGAGGAAAGCAAAGCCAACTTTCTCCAACCCAATGGTTAGTGTAACTGGGGGTGCTCTGCTACTTCCTCTGTTTTGCTTCCATCAGAGAAAGTGGTGACAGAATTCTGATGACAGATACTTCCGCTTTTTTGATGGCTTCTCGGTGCCTCAGTCATCTGGGCACAACGTCGTCATGCATACCTGCATGATTCCTTGGGCGCATGGGCACCTGCGCAAGCTTCAACTAGTATTCTTAGCGCAAGGGAGGAAACAGGATCTAGCACAGTTAATAACAATGTCACTTAGTATGAGTAGCAATCCACGGTGATGGAAAGACCTTGAGGAAGTCATGGCCCCTTAGAACCGTTAGACTGGATGATTGTTGTTATGAATCATGTCTGCAAGACAGCCTGGAAGGTGCACTGGAGGGACTGTTGGTGAAGGCAAGTGGAGATTCCCAGCCAAGGAGGGTAATTTCTCCTTTCAGGTCATCTAATAAACCTTTTGTCATTCCAACTGGAAATCATCTAGGAAAAGAGGTTACTGCCTGGACTCTAGCAGGCTTGGTTGGGCTATAGGACAAGGGGTCGCGAGCCTCAGTCAGCAGCAGCGGCGACGCCCTCTACCAGAGCGGTTGCAGCCTCATAGGCAGCACATTCGACAGCATCTATGGTGTCCATCTGTAGAGAGGCATCATGGTTATCCCAGCATACCTACTCAAACTTCACAGAGTAGATCCGGGTGCCTTGTCATCAGGAGACTTTGTAGGAAGGACTATTCAGTCCTCTGTCCCATCCTAATTAGAAGATTGGTTTGGCAAGTAGAACCCACCATGTCAGCTACTTATTTATCACTAGTTTGCTGCCATGTTGATGTCACGAAAACCGAAAATTGTATCAAATACGTAATTTTCCTTTCCTGACGCTAAACCATGGCAGCATACGGACCCACCCTGTACGTTTCGGTATGTAGCTTGTTACAAAGAAGGGGGGCGGCTAACTAGTCCTTTTTTTATGCTATTCACTGGTCCTGAGGGAGTGGTCAAGAGGCGGAGCTCTATCACTAGTATGCTGCCATGGTTTGACATCAGGAAAGGAAATTGATGGTAAGTATTTGATACAATTTTCCGTTATGTAATCATACACACTGCAGTGATATAACAAAATGTTATATCACTGCAATGTGTATGATTACATTGATGATGTACGTCCATCGTTTTCGAAGAGGACCTTGACATCCAACAGGTTGTTGGCTGTCCACGGTGTGTCCGGAGGTGGCTGTTAAAACCGATACAGGCATAGAATGCTCTGCCAAATACCAGGCAGACATGTGTGGGGACTAGGGATGGTCCCGATGTTCGAAACAAACATAAGCTCGACTCGAGCATCGGGTGTTCGTTTGTCCGCAAACTGAACATATGGGGCATTCGTGGCAATTTTTAGCGCCCCATAATGCACTGCAAGATCGCACCTGACCTGCATGCTTTGGCCAATCACAGTTGTTGGGAGAGCCATGATTGGCCAAACATGGCGCAGGGTGCTAAGTCCACGCCCCACACTATATAAGGCTGCTTACACAGCAGGTTAGCTAGTGGCGTGCAGGCAGTTTAGTATATATAATGTGTATATATATATATATATATATATATATATATATATATGTGTATATATATATATATATATATATATATATATATATATATATATATATATATATAAAATGTATTTTTTTATATATATATATATATATACATACACAAGGGCGCATGCGCGGCGCGATGCGGGACAGACGTGTCTGCTGAGAGCTCCGTCTGACCGGGATCGCCAGACCTGATTCCCAGGGCTATTTCGCCTAAAAACAAACCCAAATACTCTAGCACCCCTGGGGAACACAGCGGTGCATGAGATCGGGCAGACGGAGGAGCAAACAGAGCTCCGGAAAACACCTCCTCGGCCTGGATCAACAGCAGGGGACCATGTCCCAAAATGGCGCCGGCTCACAGGCTGCTTCTAACAGCTCCACACAGTCACACACTCGGCTCAACAAGGAACAACAGCAAGGGAAGATACCCCAGAGTGGCGCTGGCTCACGGGCTGCATCTAATAGCCCTACACCATCACATCTGCGGCCTAACACTGAATGTGAGTACAACATGCCCCTGACTAAAGCTGACCTCGATGACAGTCTTTCAGCAATATATGAGAAACTAGCTGCCAAAATACAACTTGAACTGCATAAATCAACCAATGCTCTGACACAGGAGATTGCTAGCATAGGAAGCAGAACAGATGTGCTAGAAACAAAACATGACGAACTCTCCCTTGCACACAGTGACCTTAGGAGGGACTATGAAACTCTTGCAGACAGCTTCTCCTTTATGCAGGCACATGTGGAGGATTTGGACAATCGAAATCGCAGAAACAATATCAGAGTGCGTGGGATCCCGGAATCCACTACTGATCTGTACCCTGCAGTGTCTAGAGTCTTCCACATGCTTTTACCAGACAGGCCCACATCGGCTTTTACCTGCGATAGGATTCATAGAGCTCTTCGCCCCAAACCACCTCCAGACAAACCCCCACGCGATATAATATTATGCATGAAAGATTTTCTCACGAAGGAGGATATCATGAGGGCTTCCAGAAATACTCCAAATATTGAGCTTGACGGCGTTAGGCTACAAATCTACCCAGATATCTCTCCAGCTACCCTTGACCGCAGACGCAGGATGAAGGAAGTCACCACAGTCCTTCAAACAAATAGGATCAAATATCGCTGGGGTTTCCCATTCAAGTTGTCAGTGCTCCATAATGGTACCACACATACGGTATACAACGTCATCGAGGGAAAGGATCTTCTTATCAAATTAGGCCTTCTACAACCAGAACCTCCGAATCGCCTCCCTGCTACACCCCGCTCTTCCCCCATATGGTCCACTCCTTCTTCCCGCCGCAACCAAAGAGAACAGAGAAGATGGCACCAATCTTTCCAAGACCAAGCCTGAAAATCTTATAAAATATCTCACATAAACTGACTACCGTTATTCATCCTTCTCCTCAAGAACCCTCCTGCAACAGCCACAAAGACCTACCAGACTGCAAGAGACCTTTTTTTTTTTTTTTTTTTTCTATCCCCTTCTCCCTCTCCTTTCTCCCCTCCCCTTCCTCTCTACCCAATTTTTCTCTCTCAAATGTTTATTATTGAGGCAGTTGGTATTATTCCTCTAAACTTGATTGTCTATAACTTAGGATGTAATTTACCTGCTGGGTTACATTTGAGGTTTTGTTCAGAAAAGTTATATTAATTTTGCACCTTAAAATATGTTATATCATTTTTACCTGGCTCATCCGCCGTCGCTGGTTTGCCCCCATGCTCTCGTTCACGGCCTGGTGCGGATCCTCCATAGCTTTGGATGCCGCGGCGGGCCTTGCGCGTGAGTTTAGGACATTTTTTTGTCCACCATTAAAATTTGCAAGGTCAAGGGTCACCCAGTCCTTTGGCCCCCCTAGGCTCTATTACAGCCTACAATTTTTCTTTGCCCTGTTGGCATTAATTCTAATTGAAAAAATTTCTGGAAGATTCTACTTTTACCTTTTCACTTGTACACACCAAAAGAAATTCAAACCTCTACCTTACAGTTGTCTCACCAACCCAGACTGTAACCATTTATTATATGATGTGTTTGTAGTTTATACCGATTATTTTGACATTAGTAATAACTGGATATCTAGTAATGTATATCAAGATTTATTCCATTCCCCATACGAATTTTTGTCCAATCCCAATCAAAATAATCAACGCGTATATCTCAATTAGAAATGGGTCTTAGGATATTTTCACACAATGTTCAAGGATTCAATTCCCCACACAAACGCAAAAAGGCTTTTAGACATTATAAAAGACTAGGTGCAGACATCATCCTCCTTCAAGAAACTCATTTTTCTACTGACAACCACCCGTGCTACTTCGACAAAACATATAACCAACTATATTTCACCACATTCTCCAATAAATCCAAGGGGGTTGCGATTTTTATCCGCAACTCTATAGTATTCGAGATACAACACATTTATAAAGATATAGACAGCAGATACATTATTCTGAAAGGCACACTGAACAAACGCGCACTCACAATCGCCTCTATATACGCCCCCAACGAAGCCCAGACAACATTTTTTAACAAATTTTTTGAAACCCTAGATCGTTTTAGCTCCCCCCATATAATATTAGGAGGTGACTTTAATCTGGCTGCTCATCCTTCTCTAGACAGAAGCAAAGTCGCACCTACAACGAAAGCATTTTCTAAAACAATAAATAGATCACTCAGTAAATCCCAACTAATAGACTCCTGGAGAGCCCATAATATTGGAGTTAAAGCTTTCACACACTACTCCTACCCACACGACTGTTACGCTAGGCTAGATTACATCTTCACTACTCCCATTTTGTTGGCAAACTCATCTAGAGCCCGAATCCACCCTTGTCCATGGTCTGACCATGACATGGTTGAATTTGAAACCT
The DNA here is from genome assembly GCF_042186555.1 of Aquarana catesbeiana. Taxonomy (NCBI): domain Eukaryota; kingdom Metazoa; phylum Chordata; class Amphibia; order Anura; family Ranidae; genus Aquarana; species Aquarana catesbeiana. Next base: position 187,976,361 of record NC_133327.1, read on the forward strand.
CTCATATTGGTCTTGCCCCTACCCCATTTAATTGGCGTCTAAACGATTCGATTTTATCTGACCCATCCACTATTCAAAACATAACCATATACATTGAAGAATATTTCAAGAATAACTCAACTAACGATATTTCCCCCACTACACTCTGGTCTGCACATAAAGCAGTTATCAGGGGACATCTAATTAGTATAGCTGCAGCAAAAAATAAAGCTAAACTCTCTGACATCAAAAGCCTTACAAAAGACCTAGACCTTCTATATATTAAACTAAACCAATCCCCATCCCCTGAAACCTCAAAATTAATACAATCCAAACGTCAAGCCTTAGATACGATTCTGTCAGCAGATACTGAAAAGTCTCTCAGATTTTCCAGGGCAAAATTTCTATTACATGGTAACTCCACTTCCACTATGTTCGCAAAAAAACTTAATCAAGAACATAAACCTCCTCACATATACAAACTACGCAATCAATCAGGCAACCTAGTCACGCACCCCAAAGAGGTTCTAGACATATTCTCCTCCTTCTATAAAGATCTTCTCTCAGGCCCTCAAACCCAACCTCATCACACCTCACTTAAATGGCTTGAGAAATTACATCTCCCCACCCTCAATGATCAACAAGCCTCTTCCCTCAATGATCCCTGTACAGATACCGAGATCATCAATATAATTAAATCCCTGAAAACCTCAACTGCACCGGGACCAGATGGTTTCTCATCACTATATTATAAAAAATTTGCTCCCCTTTTAGCCCCTAGATTAACCAAATTATTTAACCACATTTTGACGGGTGGCCAATTTACAGAAGATATGCTTCTAGCAAATCTATCCCTTATTCCTAAACCTTTTAAGGATCACACCCTTCCCCAAAATTTTCGCCCTATCTCAGTGCTCAACAATGACTTAAAAATTTTTGGTAGACTCCTTGCTGACAGATTGGCCAAAGTCATCACCTCCCTTATTCACATAGACCAAACTGGGTTCATTCCCGGCAGACAGATCACAGATAACGTAAGACTTGTTACTAACATAGTACAGGATGCCAACCACTCTTCCCGCCCGGTCTGCCTTCTTAGCCTTGATATACACAAGGCTTTCGATAGCGTTAGCTGGTCATATCTCAACCATCTACTTCCTAAGTTTGGCATCACAGATAAGTTTATCCACAGATTTAATGCTCTCTACCACCTTCCTAAAACCAGAATAAAAATCCCCGGCCATAACTCAGACTTCTTTCCTCTAAGTAGAGGAACCAGACAGGGCTGCCCCCTTTCTCCCTTATTATTTGCATTAGCAATAGAACCCCTAGCCCAAGCTATAAGAAATAACCCAGATATCAATGGATATAGTAAAGGCCCAAATGAATTCAAACTAAGTCTCTATGCAGACGACGCCCTACTATTCCTCACTAACCCTCTCATATCGTTACCTAACCTTATATCCGAACTCAACTCTTTTCACACTCTATCAGGCCTAGGTATTAACATTAATAAATGTTCAGCCCTACCCATCAATCTGCCCCCTAATCTAACCACAAACCTTCAGAAAAATTTCAATTTCATTTGGTGCTCTAAATCATTCAGATACCTGGGTATCCAAATCACTTCCCACCACAAACTTCTATATAAAACTAACTACATACCTCTCTTTTTAAATATTACATCTCTTTTAAAAAATTGGTCCTCTTACCGTATCTCTCTTCTTGGTAGAATATGCGCTTTTAAGATGACGATTCTCCCCAAACTTCTATACTATTTCCGCTCATTACCTATTAACGTCCCCAAAACTAGACTCGAAGCTTTACAAAGAGAAATTAATAAATTTATCTGGTCTAACAAGAAACCTAGATGCAGCTACCCTCTCATGTTCAGACCCCAAAATAAAGGCGGGCTTGGCATTCCAAATATTTGGCAATATTTTATAGCAACCAAACTTACACAAATAGCCCAATGGTTTGCCCCCAACTCAAACATCCCATGGCTAAACTTTGAATCAAACTCTATCTCTCCACACTTTATACAGGGCCTATTATGGTCCAATTTAAACTCCCACCACAAAATCCTTAAACTAAATAATATTGTGGCCCATCTTCTCCAATTCTGGCTTAAAATCAATAAAACATTCAAATTATCTTCAGACACTCCCCCTCTGGCATCCTTTTTAGGGGACCCCAGACTCATTCAAAACCATAACAATAACAATTCATTTCCTCATTGGCGCAAAAACGGATTGACTACCTTAAGATCTCTACTCCCATTCAAAACATTCATTCCCTTTCACACACTCCAATCTAGATACAACTTTCCATCTTCCGAACTCACAAATTATCTCCAGATTAAAAACTTCTACATAGAGCACTACTCATTAAACATTCAATCTCAAACGACTTTATTTGAGCACATCTGTCTAAACTCCCCAAGGGATAAGGGCCTGATTTCTATAATTTATAGACATCTTAACGATACAATATTACCTGAGAAGTCTGGCCCAATGTTGCAATGGGAAGCTGATTTGGACATTTCTATCCCTTTAAAATCATGGAACGCCATGATAGAAAACCTCCGTAAGTGTAATATTGCAGCTTCATTTAGGGAGTCGCCAATGAAACTATTCTCTAGATTATACCTGACACCCTCGAAAATCCACTCCTTCTATCCCTCTGCCTCCCCTAACTGTTTTAGGGGTTGCAACGTACCTGGCACATACCTTCATATATTTTGGGACTGTGTTTACCTAGAGCCTATATGGAACGCTGCTGCAAACAAAATAGAATCTATAACAAAAAAAAAAATCAACCTCTCGCCACAATTATGTATACTGTATGCAACAATTCCTGACATACCTATTTCTTGTATAAGACTGACTCACTCCCTAATTAGTTCTATCCAATGGATGATAGCTCTAAACTGGAAATCCCAAAACTTACCCTGGACTCAAGTCCTATCTAGAATGGATATGCTCAATCTCTCAGAAAGAATTTATCATACCCTACATGATAGTATGCATTCTTTTGATAAAAAGTGGTCTTTATGGTCTCGTGACTGAAATTTATTACACTCTATTATATAGATTGCTTACACCCCTCTCGTTGTTATAATACTTTCACTTGCCTCCCATTTATGTACTACACAAATCATATGATATATTGACCATTGTATACATTATTTTGTACTCAACTGTCCTAACCACTATATCCCTGTAACTCTTTTGTACTGAATCTTCCAATAAAACTTTTGTAAACAAAAAAAAAAATATATATACATACACATATATATATATATATATATATATATACATATATACATATATATATATATATATATATACATATATACACATATACATATATATATATATATATATATATATATATATATATATATATATATATATATATATATATATACAGTGGGGATGGAAAGTATTCAGACCCCTTTAAATTTTTCACTCTTTGTTATATTGCAGCCATTTGCTAAAATCATTTAAGTTAATTTTTTTCCTCATTAATGTACACATATCACCCCATATTGACAGAAAAACACAGAATTGTTGACATTTTTGCAGATTTATTAAAAAAGAAAAACTGAAATATCACATGGTCCTAAGTATTCAGACCCTTTGCTGTGACACTCATATATTTAACTCAGGTGCTGTCCATTTCTTCTGATCATCCTTGAGATGGTTCTACACCTTCATTTGAGTCCAGCTGTGTTTGATTATACTGATTGGACTTGATTAGGAAAGCCACACACCTGTCTATATAAGACCTTACAGCTCACAGTGCATGTCAGAGCAAATGAGAATCATGAGGTCAAAGGAACTGCCTGAAGAGCTCAGAGACAGAATTGTGGCAAGGCATAGATCTGGCCAAGGTTACAAAAAAAGCTGCTGCTCTTAATGTTCCTAAAAGCACAGTGGCCAACATAATCCTTAGATGGAAGACGTTTGGCATGACCAGAACCCTTCCTAGAGCTGGACGTCCGGCCAAACTGAGCTATCGGGGGAGAAGAGCCTTGGTGAGAGAGGTAAAGAAGAACCCAAAGATCACTGTGGCTGAGCTCCAGAGATGCAGTCGGGAGATGGGAGAAAGTTGTAGAAAGTCAACCATCACTGCAGCCCTCCAACAGTCGGGGCTTTATGGCAGAGTGGCCCGACGGAAGCCTCTCCTCAGTGCAAGACACATGAAAGCCCGCATGGGGTTTGCTAAAAAAACACCTGAAGGACTCCAAGATGGTGAGAAATAAGATTCTTTGGTCTGATGAGACCAAGATAGAACTTTTTGGCCTTAATTCTAAGCGGTATGTGTGGAGAAAACCAGGCTGTCAGGTCCCACACTTACCAGACAGATGAGTCCACTTGGGCAGAGGGTAGGCTCCCTTACGTATCCGATTCGGGGCCCCTGGTAGAGTAGACAGGAGGCCCATGAGTGCGGAATGGTATGAGGGCCTGAAGCTAGGGTCCTGGAGCAAGAAGGTCTGGCAAGCAACCGGTAGAGCTTCAGGGCTGGATGGAGCAGATGCTGAGCAGGAGCTAATCAGGCTGGTCACACACAGGCAGAGGTCGGCAACGGGCTGGCAGCAACGGTACAAGGGAGAAGGCAGAAACAAGGTCAGACAAGCCAGGGTCGGGTTCAGGCAGCAATCAAGGGAGGTCCAAAGGCAAGCCGGGTCACAACGGGTAAACACTACAGAGATACAGGAACACAAGATGATCACGGAACAAGACACGGAGCTGTTTGATCAGGCAGCACCGAACAGGGACAGAGGCAGACTTAAATAAGCTGATTGGCGCCAAAACGCCGCGCACGTGCGTACGCCGATTCGCCAAAGCGCCGCGCGCCCCCGCACACGCCCGAGCGCGTCCCCGATGCCGGTGTGCACGCCAACGCCACTGGGCACGCCTGCGGTAACGCCCATAGGCGAACGCGCGCACGCACATCCACCCGGACGCCACCCTGCACGCCACGGCCGGTCAGACCAGACACGCCAGCGCCCCCCGGAACACGCGCCCCAGCACGCACGGAGACACGGGCACCAACGCGCCCCAGCGCGCACCGGCGCCCAACCAGGTAACCTCTCTGACAGTGCCCCCTCCTCAAGGGCAGACTCCGGATGCCCAGCTGGGCCATCTTTGCGGCATGAGAAGTTTTAAAGGACTGAAGAAGTTCTCTGGCATGCAGGTTACTTTCTGGCTCCCATGAATTGTCTTCGGGTCCATAGCCCCTCCATTTTACCAGATATTGAATCTGATTGCGTCTTCTTCTGCAATCTAAAATTGCCTCCACCTCGAACTCCTCCTCGCCGTTAACCAAGATAGGTTTGGGTGGCCCAATACTACGGCCAGAAAAAGAGTTGGGGGTAACCGGCTTCAAGAGGGACACGTGGAAGACTGGGTGTATCCTCAGGGAGTTAGGAAGGTCAAGTTCGTATGCCACATTGTTGATTTTCCTTTTGATCAAGAACGGACCCAGGTATTTGGGGCCCAGTTTTCTGGACGGGCAGGCCAACTTGAGGTTAGCGGTAGATAACCAGACAGAATTGCCGGGTTCCAGGACAAGTTCTCCCCGTCTTTTCCTGTCAAAGATTTTCTTGTAGTCTTCCTGAGCCTTAGTCATGGTTTCCTGCAGCAATTTGTTGTTGTTTGAAAAAAAATCCAAAGTTTCGGATACCGCAGGAACAGGGCACTCAGGAAATGGTCCAGGCAAGAAGGATGGGTGGAAACCATAATTGGCATAAAACGGAGACTGATTAGTAGCTGAGTGTAGTGAGTTATTGTAGGCGAACTCTGCGATGGGAAGCAGGGAAGCCCAGTCATCCTGGGAGAATGCAGAAAAACAGCGGATGTATTGCTCCAGGGTTTGATTCGTCCTCTCGGTTTGTCCATTTGACTGAGGGTGGTAGGCCGAGGAAAAGGACAATTCGATTTCAAGGGCGCCACAAAGGGCCTTCCAGAATCTGGAGGTAAATTGGACGCCCCTGTCTGAGACTATATTGGTCGGAACCCCATGCAGTCTGACGATCTCCTTAATAAAGATGGAAGCGGTCTCCATGGCCGAAGGGGTGCCCTTCATGGGGAGAAAATGGGCCATTTTCGACAGTCTGTCCACCACAACAAAAATGGACGAAAAGCCTTCTGATGGGGGGAGTTCAACGATAAAGTCCATTGAAATCATGGCCCATGGTCTCTCTGGGACTGGTAATGGTCTCAACAGACCCCATGCTCTTGTCCGGCTAGTCTTGTTTCTGGCACTCGTGTTACAAGACTCCACATATTCCTTGCAGTCCTTAGTAAGGTGAGGCCACCAAAAGGTGCGTTGGACAAGGTCAGTTGTCTTCCGTGTGCCAAAGTGACCAGCAAGTTTGTGATCATGGCACAGGTTTAACACCCGTACTCTTAGCTCCTCAGGGACCACAATTTTATTCTTGAACCAGAACAGCTCATCTTTGGCACAAGCTTCAGCAGGTGGAGACATTCCCATAGAGGCTCGTCTGATTTGGGAGATTAGATCTTCCTGTAGGATTAGGAAATTTCCAGAGGGCAAGATGGTGTCTGGAGACAGGGTCTTCTCAGAATCGGGAAGCATTCGGGAAAGGGCGTCGGATTTGACATTCTTGGATCCGGGTCTATAGGTGATATGGAAAATAAATCGGGAAAAAAAAAGTGCCCATCTGGCCTGCCGTGGTTTCAATCTCTTGGCCGTTCTTAGATATTCTAAGTTTTTGTGGTCTGTGTAGACCAAAATGGGGTGCGCTGCACCTTCCAGGAGATAACGCCATTCCTCCAGGGCTGCTTTAATGGCTAGAAGTTCCCGATCTCCCACGTCGTAATTTTTCTCAGAAGAGGAGAGTTTACGTGAGAAGAATCCCACAGGGTACAGGAGTGCCTTGGCGCCTTGTCTCTGTGAGAGCACAGCTCCAACTGCAACTTCGGAAGCATCCACTTCCAGAACGAAGGGCAAGGCAGGGTTAGGATGCTTGAGAATAGTGGCTGACGTGAGCAGCGCTTTGAGTTTTTCAAAGGCCTCTTGTGCCTTAGGGGTCCAGCAGAACCGGCTTCCTTGTTTAATAAGTTCTGTAATGGGAGTTATGATCGAAGAGAATCCCTTAATAAATTTCCTATAGAAATTGGCAAAGCCAATAAAACGCTGTACCCCCTTCTTGTCTATAGGTGCAGGCCAGTCCAGGATAGCGGATACTTTTTGTGGATCCATTTTAATGCCGTCAGGGGAAATGATCAGGCCTAGGAACTGGATAGATTGGAGCTCAAACTCGCATTTTTCAAGTTTGGCGTAAAGCCCATGTTGTCTAAGCCGGGTGAGTACGTTTCGTATGTGTTGGCGGTGTTCCATCAGAGAAGCAGAGAAAACCAGGATATCGTCCAGGTAAACGATGACGTATAAGTCCAGGAGGTCATGAAAGATATCATTGACAAAATGCTGGAATGTAGCCAGTGCGTTGCACAGACCAAAGGGCATGACGAGGTACTCGTAATGTCCGAATCGAGTACGAAAGGCCGTCTTCCATTCGTCCCCCTCTCTTATGCGTATCAAATTATAGGCTCCACGGAGGTCTAGCTTAGTGAAGATGGTAGCAGATCCTAATCTCTGAAATAATTCGGGAACCAAAGGTAGTGGATATCTGTTCTTTATAGTGATCTTATTGAGCTCCCGGTAATCAATACAGGGACGTAAAGAGTGATCCTTTTTTTCCACGAAAAAGATGCCTGCCCCAGCTGGTGATGTGGAAGGACGGATGAACCCTTTCTTCAGGTTTTCATCTATATAGGTTTTCAAGGTGCCCAGCTCCTGCTCAGTTAGAGGGAAAATCCTCCCGAAAGGGACTTCAGTACCCAGTAAAAGTTCTATTGGGCAATCATAGGGTCTATGTACTGGAAGGGTTTCTGCCCCCTTTTTACTGAACACATCCAGGAAATCCCGGTAAGGTTCGGGAAGATCTTGGTTGGACTTAGTTTCTGAGTCCATGCACAGGCATTGGGAGGAAGTTAAAGGAGTCCCTCGTAAGCAATGTTGTTTGCAATATTCAGAAGAGAACTGGATCTTGCCCGTAGACCAGTTGATACTAGGATTGTGGGCCTGTAGCCAAGGTATTCCTAGGATCATTGGGAAGAGGGGAGAGGAGATGACATCTAGGCGTAAAAGTTCCTGATGTTCCGGGCCAATGGTGGCCAATAGGGGAACCGTTTCTTGGGTAACAGGTCCGGAGCGGAGGGTGGAGCCGTCCGCTAAGAAAACTGCCAGTCCCTGGGCTTTAGTTTGAGTAGGGATGTGATGGTTTTCGACGAAGGTCCGGTCAATGAATCCACTACATGCTCCCGAATCAATGATGACCGGTACTGGGATGCTCCTTCCAGGTAACTGTAATACAATGGAAAATGTTAGGTGGTTACCGACACTGGGTAAGACAGGTGCACACAACGAGGAGGACGGCAGGCACTTACGTCTTTTATTGGGGCATGCTTTTGCAAAGTGTCCAGGCTCCCCACAGTACAGGCACAGATTGAGTGTGCGTCTGCGTGTCTTTTCCTCTGGGGTCAGAGAGGGACGGAGCAGTCCCAACTGCATGGGCTCAGGGGCTTCCTGGGCTGGAGTAGACGAGGTGAGCGGAGCTTGGTTCGGGGCACTAGGGACCCTGGGCAACATCCAGGTGAGGCGTGGGTGGCCAGCAGATCTCTCAGAGCGTCTCTCCCTGAGGCGGCGGTCAATCTGGATTGACAAGTTGATTAATTCTTCAAGTGTCTGAGGTACCCCCACCCGTGCTAATTCATCCTTTAGGGGATCCGACAGCCCCAGCCGATATTGGTGACGCAAGGCTGCGTCATTCCACTCCGTATCGGAGCTCCAACGCCTAAATTCCACAGCGTAATCTTCGGCCGCTCTGCGGCCTTGTTGAAGGGAATGCAAGGCGGTTTCTGCCATGGCTGTTAGCTGAGGGTCCTCATACAGCTGAGACATGGCTAAGAAAAAGTCACTCAGAGAATCTAGAGATTTGGCCTTTTGCTCCAGCAGATGGTGGGCCCAGGTCTGAGGCTCGCCGGTTAACAAGGATATGACGAACCCCACTTTGGTAGCCTCCAAGGAGAACGTACGGGGTTGTAATGCAAAGTATAGTTCACATGCGTTACGGAACGCCCGGAACTTGCTACGATCTCCGGAAAACTTTTTGGGTGTAGGCACCCGGGGCTCTGGCGGAAGCATAACTACAGAAGGTGCTGAGGCAGGATTAGCAGATACTGTTCCCGAAGGAGGGGCCGAGAGGGCCTGGACCTGTCCTTCCAGTCTGGTATAGCCCTCCTGTAGGCTTTTGACAGCTTGGGTAAGACCCGCTAGATGTCTGCACAGTTCATCCATGGGGGAGGCCCCCTGCCCGGACTCAGTCATGGCTGCCTGATACTGTCAGGTCCCACACTTACCAGACAGATGAGTCCGCTTGGGCAGAGGGTAGGCTCCCTTACGTATCCGATTCGGGACCCTTGGTAGAGTATACAGGAGGCCCACGAGTGCGGAATGGTATGAGGGCCTGAAGCTAGGGTCCTGGAGCAAGAAGGTCTGGCAAGCAACCGGTAGAGCTTCAGGGCTGGATGGAGCAGATGCTGAGCAGGAGCTAATCAGGCTGGTCACACACAGGCAGAGGTCGGCAACGGGCTGGCAGCAACGGTACAAGGGAGAAGGCAGAAACAAGGTCAGACAAGCCAGGGTCGGGTTCAGGCAGCAATCAAGGGAGGTCCAAAGGCAAGCCGGGTCACAACGGGTAAACACTACGGAGATACAGGAACACAAGATGATCACGGAACAAGACACGGAGCTGTTTGATCAGGCAGCACCGAACAGGGACAGAGGCAGACTTAAATAAGCTGATTGGCGCCAAAACACCGCGCACGTGCGTATGCCGATTCGCCAAAGTGCCGCGCGCCCCCGCACACGCCCAAGCGCGTCCCCGATGCCGGCGTGCACGCCAACGCCACTGGGCACGCCTGCGGTAACGCACATAGGCGAACGCGAGCTAGCACGGACGCGCGTTAGCGCGAACGCGCATACGCACATCCGCCCGGACGCCACCCTGCACGCCACGGCCGGTCAGACCAGACACGCCAGCGCCCCCCGGAACACGCGCCCCAGCATGCACGGAGACACGGGCACCAACGCGCCCCGGCGCGCACCGGCGCCCAACCAGGTAACCTCTCTGACACAGGCACTGCTCATCCCCTGTCCAATACAGTCCCAACAGTGAAGCATGGTGGTGGCAGCATCATACTGTGGGGGTATTTTTCAGCTACAGGGACACAACTACTGTTTGCAATTGAGGGAAAGATGAATGCGGCCAAGTACAGGGATATCCTGGACGAAAAACCTTCTCCGGAGTGCTCAGGACCTCAGACTGGGCCGAAGGTTTACCTTCCAACAAGACAATGACCCTAAGCACACAGCTAAAATAACGAAGGAGTAGCTTCACAACAACTCCGTGACTGTTCTTGAATGGCGTAGCCAGAGCCCTGACTTAAACCCAATTGAGCATCTCTGGAGAGACCTAAAAATGGCTATCCAACCTGACATAACTGGAGAGGATCTGCAAGGAGGAATGGCAGAGTATCCCCAAATCCAGGTGTGAAAAACTTGTTGCATCCTTCCCAAAAAGACTCATGGCTGTATTAGATCAAAAGGGTGCTTCCACTAAATACTGAGCAAAGGGTCGGAATACTTAGGACCATGTGATATTTCATTTTTTTTTTTTTTTTTTAATAAATCTGCAAAAATGTCAACAATTCTTTGTTTTTCTGTCAATATGGGGTGCTGTGTGTACATTAATGAGGAAAAAAAATGAACTAAAATGATTTTATCAAATGGCTGCAATATAACAAAGAGTGAAAAATTTAAGGGGGTCTGGATACTTTCTGTCCCCACTGTATATATATATATATATATATATATATATACATACATACACACTGTGTAATATATACATACATATATATATATATATATATATATATATATACAGTGAAGTCAGTGTACAGTATAACCCTATGACTGAATTAAGAAAAAATTTGGGGTCTGGTATCGATTTTTAAGGGAAACTCCATGCCAAAATAAAAAAAAAAAACAGCGTGGGGTCCCCCCCAAAATCCCTTTGGGTCTGGCATAGATTTTAAGGGGAACTCCACGCCTTGCCTGTATAACAGCTGTCAAAGCCAAAAGACAGCAGTCGCCGGGAAGCCTCCCAAGGAGGCAGAGTTTTCTAATTTTTTTTTCTATTTTTCGGGTTCGTCGGGTGGTGTGATTGAAGATGGATGTACATCTTGACACTTTTTTTGGTGAATGGGTAGGGGTACAATGTACCAGATACCCATTCACATGGAGGAGGGAGGGATCTGGACCCCCTATTGAAAGGGGCTTCCAGATGCTAAGCCCCCACCTGCAGACCCCAACAACCAATGGCCAGGGTTGTCGGGAAGAGCTCCTTGTCCCCATCAACATGGGGGGCAAGGTGCTTTGGGGGGGACCCGAAAGCACCCTTCCCCTGTTGAGGGCATATGGGCTGGTATGGTTCCGGGGGTTGCTTGCTTCCTCCCTATCCTGTCCTCCAGGCTGAATGCTTGGATAAGGGTCTGGTAGTATGGATTTTGGGGGAGAACCCACGCCAATTTTTTTTTCATTTTGGTGTGGAGTTCCCCTTAAAATCCATACCAGACCCCAAAGGGCCTAGTATGGACTGGGGGGGGGGGGAACCCCACGCCAATTTTTTCCTTGATTTTTCATCTATATTGCCAGGAGCTGGCAATACATTACAGCTGCAAGCAAGTTTAGATTACATTTTTTCCTTCAGAAATGTCATTTTGCTGCGGCACTGTTACACAGATGCGCCACTTTACAGCCAGACTAAGGGGATCCCCACAGGGATTAAAAATCACTTAAAATCACTGCTCCTGAAAAATATGGTTGTTTTAAAAACTTTTTTTTGCATTGATACATGTCCCCTAGGGCAGTACCCGGGTCCACACACACTTTTTATGGCAATAATTTGCTCATAAGCACTTTTAATTTTTCATGTTTGTGTCCCATAGACTTTGATAGGGTTTGCATGTTCGCTTGAACTTTTTGCCTGTTCGTATGTTCTGGTGCGAACCGAACCGGTGGATGTTCGGCTAATCCCTAGTGGGCACCACTGTTTCAGCATTTGCAGCTCTGGCTTTACAGAGTGCTTGCTTCTCTTGTGCTATGGTTGTCCTTCTGGACTCGGATGTCTAAGAGTCTTGGTGGATCAGCGTGCACCATGTCAATTGGTCTTGTGCCAGGGTTTCCCAGGAGGTGGTGTGAATATCCAAGGACTTGAGAGAGGCTTTCAGCGTGTCTTTGTTTCACTTCTTTTGCCCCCTTGCGATTACTTTTCATAAAACAGCTGTTTGGGAATGCGGTGGTCTGGTCTCCTTGCAACATGGCCTACCCAATGTGTCTGGGCTTTCATCAGCAGGGTGTGAACTGATGTCATGCCTGCTCTGGAGAGGACTTCTGTGTCTGGTACCTTGTCCTCCCATCGGATCCTCAGAAGTCTGCGTAGGCAAGTCATGTGGAAGTGGTTCAGTTGCCTATCGTGCCTCCTGTATACAGTCCAAGTCTCACTGGCATACATCAGGGTAGTTAGCACTACTGCCCAGTAGACTTTAAGCCTTGTAGCAAGGCTTATTCCATGGTGGTCCCACTCATTGGTCTGCAGTTTGGCGAATGCAGAGCTTGCCTTGGCGATTCTACAGTTGACCTCGATGTCAATCGTCGCTGTGCGGGACAGGGTGCTGCCAAGGTATATAAATTGGTCCAGTGCTTGCAGCTTTTGTCCCTTCAATGTGATGGTGGGCTCTTGGTGTTCAGCTTTCGGAGCTGGCTGGTGCATCACTTCAGTTTTCTTTGTGTTGATAAACAAGCTGTGAATTTGGCTTGGATATTTCTTCTCTGATCCAGCATTCAGGGCACAGTCATCAGCAAAAAGGAACTCTCTTAGCACAATCTTCTTTATCTTGGTGACAGCCTGGAGTCTTAGCAGGTTAAACAGTTTCCCACCGGTTCTGTATATCAGGCTGACTCCTAAGGAACTGTTCTGAAAGGCGTCTGACAGCATGGCTGAAAACATTATGCTGAACAGGGTCGGTGCTAACACGCACCCTTGCTTGATGCCATTTGTGATGGGAAAGGCCTCTGAAGCTTCTCTGTAATCCAGAACACCAGCCGTTATGCCGTCGTGGAACTGACGTACCATCAGGATGAATCTGTCAGGGCACCCAAACTTTGACATGATGCGCCACAGACCTTTGCGACGACAGTGTCAAAAGCCTTGGTGAGATCCACGAAGATGGTGTGCAGTTCACGATTCTGCTCTTGACACTTCTCCTGGAGCTGACAGACTGCAAAGATCATGTCCATTGCGCCACGCTCTTTTCGGAAGCTGCAGGTGCTCCAGGTGGTCAATTAGGCAATTCGGCAACACTCATACAAGAATCTTGCCTGCGGTGGAAAGCAGTGATATGATTATCTATGATTATCGCAGACTTGTCATTTTCCTTGCCTCTTGAGGTGTACAATAGATGTGTTTTTTAGTTCCTGAGTAATGGATCCTTGATTCCAGAAGGACTGGAATAGCTGATTAAGTCTGTCAACAATCACTGCACCACCAGCCTTATAGATTTCTGCTGGAATTGCGTCAGATCCTGGGGCCTTGCTTCTGGACAGCTGGCTGATGGCCTGTAAGGTTTCAGCCTCTGATGGTGGGATGTCCAGGCTGTAGTTTATATCCACCGGGGCATTCTGTCAATTGCCTCGTTATTGAGGGAGGATGGACAGTCCATTACAGATTGGAAGTGCTCAGCCCAACACTGTAGAATCAGAGTCTTCTCATTATAGAGAGAGTTGCACCATCTAAGTCCAATAGAGGGAAGCTCCTTGAGGGCTGAGGTCCATACAAGGATCTGAGGGTTTTGTAGAACAGTTTGGCATAGTTTACATCAGCAAACTTCTGGATTTCATCTGCTTTGGCATTTAACCAGGAGTCATTCATCTTGTGCAGCTTGCTCTGCATGATCTTGTGAGTGTTGTTGAAGGCATTTTGCTTAGATGACGAGTCATTCTGGTGAGCATGGTGAAGGTGGTGCTTTTCAGCAAGTATTGCCTTGATCTCTTCATCGTTTTCATCAAACCTATCTTGCTGTTTCCTGTGTGAGGGTCCAAGAACCTTTAGTGCAGAAGACTGCACAATATCCTGCAAGCGTTCCCAGTCCTTCTTAGCATTTTCATCTAATTGCAGCTTTGAGAGTTGGTTGTCAAGATCTTCAGCTAGTAAAGCTGCTGTATGGGATTCCTGAGTTTACTGACCTTCATCTTTTTCATCACAGTTTTATTTCCCTATGGAGGCCTCTTTGGCTTGATGTGAAGGCTTAATTTGGAGATGATGAGTCTGTGGTCAGTCCAGAAGTCAGCACTCAGCATTGCCTTGGTTACCCTCAAATCCTGTCTGGCTTTCCTCCGCACAAATTAATGAGATGCCAGTGTTTGGAACGTGGGTGCATACTGGATGTCTTTTTGTGAGTAGGCAGGTGGAAGATGGTATTGGTGATGTCAGATTATGAGCTGCACATGTCTTCGATAGTAATAGGCCATTGCTGTTACATTTGCATTCCATTTTTTCCAATGACTCCATTCCAGGCAGAGTGATCGGATCCCACTCTCGCTTTTAAATCGCCAAGTAGAATCGCCTATCAGTGCGCTTCACGGATGAGAGTAGGGCATCTAGATCTTCATAAAACTTGTCCTTTACTTCATCCGTATTTGTCATTGTGGGTGCATAGGTGCTGATTAGTGTGGCTTTGCACTCTGTAGTGTGAGATGCAGTGTCATGAGTCGGTCATTCATGCCCTTAGGAAGACTGGCAAGTTTGAGGATAAGATAATTCCTAACCGCAAAGCCAACTCCAGATTCACGACGTTCGTCACTGCTGCGTCCACACCAGAAGAACGTATAACCGTCTCCTGTTTCTGTGAGCTGACCTTCGTTGGCTAGACGAGTTTCACACAGGGCCGCAATGTCGATGTTGTTGTTGAGGTTGTCTTGAAGCATGCGTACGTTCCATGTGCCAATAGCGAGTGGTGTCACCTTGCGATTTGTTTGAAGTTTTGTTGTTCGACCGCATAAGATGGGATCCCCTCCAGCCGCGGTAAGCTGGCCAGGGTTCTGTGAAGCAAACAATGTTTAGGGCACTGTAATGAGCACCTTGCCCGCTCGGTTCCACTCTTCCGACACTCCTCTGCGGCTATAGAATCAGATTGCAGATCGCAACATCTGATGGTTCAGTCATCCGATGCTCCGGGACTAGAACTACAGCTATGTGCCATTCTAATCCAGTTGTGTAGCTCAGAACAAACACCAGGCAGGCTGTATGTAAGTTCAAACAGGAATCTCTTTTATTGAAAAATACAGGCTCCTTTATAGTAAAAGAGGAGGTGTATACCTCCTGCTCATATTACTCTGAACATACACCTGTGACCAGAAACCTAATTAACATGGGCTAATTAATTAATTCCTTTAGACAGCCTAGATGACTCAGACATGACCTTTAGGCCAGACTGGCCGTCTTGTAGCTCAGAAAACCCAATCAACATTATTACAATAGCAGAGTTAATTAACACAAACAACAATGGGGATCTAATGACTCTTAGATCCCATACTAGAGACTTATTTACAATACACATTCTAGCAGGCAACAGACAGACAGGTGGCTGGAATTTACATCAGCATCTCCTAACAGTATTTGTCCAAGCATTATGAATCAGGGACTATTCCTAATATGGCAAATCCAGGGTCCCCAGAGTCTGTGTGTCCTGGGGGACCAGGACCCGAATCCACAGTAATCCCACCTCAAGGGTCCCCAGGCATACAGCTCACAAAGAGCACCATTTCCCCAAATGCCAGGGCCCATGATCGATCGGCAAGAGGCTAGCATTCAGTCCCCTCCAAAAGTCTCTCTCCCGGCTAGGTCTGTCACGGGCACCTTTTCAATTCTCTTCCTCTTACTACGGAGGTAAGCAGCGCGGTCCTAAAGAGGGCTGCTCAGTCACTAAGGGAGACACCAAATACAGCTGTTGCTTCAGGCAGCAAGAAGACGACCACTAGACCTTGGTGGCCTGTGTGCAGGTCTGCTACTACATTTCCCAGTGAATCCACACCTGCTACTTTGTCGCTCACCAATCGCCACAGGACTTTGAGGTTAATGGGAGTTGGGTGGATGTCAAGACTTGCGCGTTAATTGGATTAAAGTGAGGGAGAGGTGCGCATAGTCAGCCTCACTTCCCAGACACCATCTTGCTCCAATGGCCGGACAAAAGTTGAGATGGTTGGAGATGGGCTGGGCGCAGTGGTTGACCAGGGTGTCTTTTGTGTCCTGCCATGCTCTTAGCGTACCACATTGCTTGCAGAAATGGCCTTCATAACCTTTGGTCCTATTTGGTAGGTCTCATCAGCTCAATCCGCTGGAGTCTGTCTTCACATGCTCGGGACAGACAAGTCCCTATCTCACCAAGTTTCAATGACACGACAGCTAACCTGGTAAAACAAGCTGCCCTAAGAAGGGCACGACATGCCCTTACACCAGAGGTGCTACCCTGCCCTGAAAACCCCATACACCCGTATGATTACATAAAGGTTTTTTGAATGAGCGCACCATTCATATATTTATCATAGTATCAGATACCTACCTAACTTTTCCTGTTGCCAGTAAAGTTGAAGCATTAAACTGAGAGATGGAAAATGTTTTTGTTGGACCCAACGGATTCCAAATGTAATTTTTGTCACATGGGTTGGGAAATAGAAAAGTCTGAATAATAGTAGCAAAATAGATCTCCAAAATAATGCAATATCAAAACACCAGGTATCTTAAGAATAAGATGTGTTTCAAAGCTCTACAGTGCTGTACACCTACTGTATCTGAAGTAAATTTCACTGTTGCATTATTTGGGGACAGGAATGGTTTAACACAGCTTTTTGAGGATTCACCAGATGTATTTTTGTATTACCATTTAGATTCCATTCAAACATATCTGATATATGGTTTATTTACAAAAAGAATATACACTGTTCACTTTGCAAGGGTATTTTGCCAGGAGCTTAATAAATGAGCTGAAGCTCTGTTAACTGCCATCATCCAATAATGTACAAGTGTAATTTAGTATTATTTGCAAAGTGAAATTTCACTGCATTCACTAAGCTCTGGGGAAAATTCTCTTGCGAAGTGGAGATACCTTTGCAAAGGGAACAGCCTATTTGCCTTTAGTTAATCAACCCCATAATGTCCATACTGCTGAGGTTCATACAAACAATTAGGGATACGTTTTAAAATTGAATCAATAGCTGGGTTGTTGAATATGCCAATAAATTATTATCTTTCAAATTGATCAATAAATCAGATTGATTGCTCTGGATAGCTGCTGATGTTTTAAACTAGTTTTATGTCAATACAATTTACACTACACCCTTTTACTCTCTTTTGTGTGCAAGAGAATCCTAATGATAATCAGTGTTAGGCACAACACACTGTAGAGAGTTTCCATGGACGTTTTTGCCGGATCCCACCAGGAAACCGACAGTGCACACAGTTAATCACAGGCAGTGAGACATTTCTCGATTTGTGCAGCTGCGGATCGGGAAATATCTCACTGCCTGTGATTAGCAGTGTGCAGTGTCAGCTTCCTGGTGGGATCTCAAAAACGTTGGAGCCCATTCCTATCAGCCAGTGCCCCCAATAGTAAGGCACTTGCTGTGGGGGCACTGGTGCATGCTCGTTTGAGCCATGCTCTATGCGTCCATAAGACACATAGATACATGGCTCTGCCCCACCCCCCCTCTCTCCTCATTGGCTCACTGGCTGTAATTGACAGTATCAGAGGCCAATGGCTTCAGCTGCTATCTCAGCCAATGAGGAATGAGAAACCCAGGAGAAACTCAGCTCTTGTGCACATCCACGGATCAAGAGGGAGCTCAGGTGAGTATTGGGGGCTGGGGGTGGCTGTGCACACAGAAGGTTTTTTACCTTGATGCATAGAATTTTTGAAGGTAAAAAACCTTGAGCATTTAAAACCACCTTTAAGTATAACTTTCATTTTGGATAGAGGGGAGAGTGATTAGAACACCTGGCAGTTTTTATTGCTGTCTATGCCCTCATTCAGGAGATTCACCCTCTCTATTTGTTCTGTTTACCATTATCATTGTAAGTGAAAACAAAAGAAAATGCCACATTTTGGGTTTTTCCCAGAAAATTAATAGAGGGGATATCTTCCAATGGGGACACTGGTTCTGGTGACCTGAGGGGACCCCAAGGGATTCTCTTTCTTTTGCAGGGATTTCCTCTCACTTCCTGTTTGGCTATGGGACAGGAAGTGAAGGTAAATCTCCACTATTGGGACAAAGATGGCCCACCCTTACCCTATCCAAAATACAAAAAAATATGTTTTGACTATAGTTCTATTTTAACCTTAGTGGTTTTGTACACCCTACCCAGAAATATGATCAGATCTGACCTCCTACCATATTCTGTTATTTACATTATTCCCTATGGTCTACACACCTAAAGTCTATGCAGTGTCATACCGTAGTTTGTGGACCACAGTATAGCACTCTGGGCAAATAGTATCCTCCTGTACTATATAACCTAACCAATCAAGGTTAAATAGCATATCTTCACTTACTTCTGGGGTTTTCATTCATTTCAATTATAATATACAGATGTGTAAACAGAAACAAACATTAAGGCTTCATTTAGACGTGTAGTTGCTGGGTGGTAAAAATGTGTCGTTGAGCATAATAGATAATAATGTTTGAGCTAATAATAGCTAGTCTTGTATATATATATATATATATATATATATATATATATATATATATATATATATATATTAAATATAGATTTTTACTATAATTGTTATTTTATAAGGGGAATTTGTACTAAATTGTTAAATGTACATAGGCATTATAATATGTTGGATCTTTAATGTGAATCCACCTTCAAGTCACCCTTGTACCTTGATACTAACCGAATTATATCAAATATAAGTATTTTGGTGCTTTATTATTAGTAGGGGAATGTCTCCTTCAAAACTAACTCTGAATGGTGCTTGTCTCGTTTTAATTGGCACATCAGAGGTTAATGGTACAGGTGGTTATTGTCCGATCTAGTGTGTTGTTATAGCTGGATATCTGGAGATAAAATTGGCACATACCGATAACTTCCGACCAAGTGCTCCTCTGTAGCCGTGTGAGAGATGTTGAAGCGGCCTTTAAAGGGGTTGAGGCTGAAGAGGATAGAAAAGTGGAGTTTCTGAGCCATGTAACCACCCCATGTGACGAAGTCGGATACGACAAAATGCATCGGGGCGTGGTTACGCGGCAACCGGATGTGATGTCAGAACACTAGGACTGCAAATGAACGTGGCAGCTATATACACTGAGCAATATTATAAACGTAACACTTTTGTGTTTGCCCCTATTTATCATGAACTGAACTCAAAAATCTGTGTTAGTGAGCACTTCTCCTTTGCCGAGATAATCCATCCACCTCACAGGTGTGGCATATCAAGATGCTTATTAGACAGCATATGTGCACAGCCTTAGGCTGGCCACAATAAAAGGCCACTCTAAAATGTGCAGTTTTACTGTACTGAGGGGGTCAGGGGGGTCCGAAAACCAGTCAGTATCTGGTGTGATCATCATTTGCCTCACGCAGTGCAGCACATCTCCTTCGCATAGAGTTGATCAGATTGTTGATTGTGGCCTGTGGAATGTTGGTCCATTCCTCTTCAATGGCTGTGAGAAATTGCTGGATATTGGCAGGAAATGGAACACGCTGTCGTATACACTGATCCAGGGCATCCTAAACATGCTCAATGGGTGACATATCCGGTGAGTATGCTGGCCATGCAAGAACTGAGATGTTTTCAGCTTCCAGAAATTGTGTACAGATCCTTGCAACATGGGGCCATGCAATTATCATGCTGCAAAATGAGGTGATGGTCGTGGATGAATGGCACAACAATGGGCCTCAGGATCTCATCATGGTATCTCTGTGCATTCAAAATACCATCAATAAAATACACCTGCGTTCATTGTCCATAGCATATGCTTGCCCATACCATAATCCTGCCACTCGATCCACAATGTTGACATCAGCAAACCGCTCACCCACACAACACCATACACTCTGTCTGCCATCTGCCCTGTACAGTGAAAACCGGGATTTATCCGTGAAGAGAACACCTCTCCAAAGTGCCAGATGCCATTGAATGTGAGCATTTGTCCACTCAAGTCGGTTACGAAGTCGAACTGCAGTCAGGTCGAGACCCTGATGAGGACGACGATCATGCAGTTGAGCGGTTTCTGACAGTTTGTGCAGGAATTCTTTGGTTATGCAAATCTATTGTTGCAGCAGCTGTCCGGATAACTGGTCTCCGACGATCCTGAAGGTGAAGATGCTGGATGTAGAGGTCCTGGGCTAGTGTGATTACATGTGGTCTGCGGTTGTGAGGCCGGTTGGATGTACTGCCAAACGCCTTTGGAGATGGCTTATGGTAGAGAAATGAACATTCAACTCAAGGGCAACAGCTCTGGTGGACATTCTTGCAGTCAGTATAGCAATTGCACGCTCCCTCAAAACTTGCGACATCTGTGGCATTGTGCTGTGTGAGAAAACTGCATGTTTTAGAGTGGCCTTTTATTATGGCCAACCTAAGGCACAAGTGTGCAATAATCATGCTGTCTAATCAGCATCTTGATATGCCACACCTGTGAGGTGGATGGATTATCTCGGCAAAGGAGAAGTGCTCACTAACACAGATTTAGACAGATTTGTGGCAATATTTGAGAGAAATAGGCCTTTTGTGTACATAGAAAAAGTCGTAGATCTGTGAATCAGCTCATGATAAATAGGGGCAAACACTAAAGTGTTGAGTTTATAGTTTTGCTCGGTGTAAATATATGTAGTGTCTCACAAAAGTGAGTACACTCCTCACATTTTTGTAAATTTTTTATTATATCGTTTCATGTGACAACACTGAAGAAATGCCACTTTGCTACAATGTAAAGTAGTGAGAGTAGAACTTGTATAACTGTAAATTTGCTGTCACCTCAAAATAACGCAACACACAGTCATTAATGCTTAAACCACTGGCAACAAACGTGAGTACACCCCTAAGTGAAAATGTCCAAATTGGGCCCAATTAGCCATTTACCCTCACTGGTGTCATGTGACTCGTTAGTGCTAAACGTTTTCAGGTGTGAATGGGGAGCAGGTGTGTTAAGTTTGGTGTTATCGCTCTTACTCTCTCATACTGGTCACTGGCAGTTCAACATGGCACCTCATGGCAAAAAACTCAATGAGAATCTGAAAAAAAGAATTGCTTAATTACATAAAGATTCTCTACGCTATAAGAACATTGCCAAGACCCTGAAACTGAGCTGCAGCATGGTGGCCAAGGCCATACAGTGGTTTAACAGGGCAGGTTCCACTCAGAACAGGCCTCGCCATGGTCGACTAAAGAAGCTGAGTGCACGTGCTCAGCGTTATATCCAGAGGTTGTCTTTGGGAAATAGATGTATGAGTGCTGCCAGCATTGCTACAGAGGTTGAAGGGGGTGGGGGGTCAGCATGTCAGTGCTCAGACCATATGCCGCACACTGCATCAAATTGGTCTGCATGGCTGTCGTCCCAGAAGGAAGCCACTTCTAAAGATAAAAGGTATAAAAAATGCTGCGCCAACTCAAAAAAATTGGGATGAAAGGCAGCCAACACAACAATCTGACTAAATGTAAGAATACGTAAAACAGCAAAGTGTGGCGCTCATAGAGTGTGAGAAAAGCTATACTGGTGATTGACGAGTCACTGTAAATGACAAAAATGTAGATCTAAAAATAAAAGAAAAAAGGGTGTGTACCCCAACAAAATACTTGGTGAGAAGTAATAAATATAAAATCACTGTGGGTGACAATAACACATAGATTAAACTAAAAAGTGTGTGGAGAACAGGTGCAACCACAAGAGGGGATGGGTGGATCACAAATAATGTTGTACCAAATAGGAAGGTAATGGCAACTAAGGCTACTTGTAACCCATAATGGTGAGTCACATGAAAGAACCTAGCAGATAAATCACAAATAATAATATACTAGTGAGAGAAAAAACAATCTTAGAAATAGGCTAAATATAGCCTATACTGGTGAATTTCAAGTGAATGTGTAAGACTAAAAAGATATAGCCTCAAAGTAAATTAAAAATAGACTAATAGTAAAATAGAGGACCTCCAATTAGATCACAATGGATGACACAATATAGAGAAACACTCCAAAATGATGTATAACTGTCAAACCCATCTGAAAAAAAATGAGATGCATAACATATTAAGTGACATAAAAATGAAATGTCCATGTGTAAAATCTATGCTCGTTCAGATGTCACTATAACACTGTAGGTGCTCCGAGTTTTCCTAGATATTTATACAGGACTATTGGGGACGTCTCAGCATACAGGGTGATATCTTCTCCAGACATAAACTCAGGCAGGTAGAAATATATAATGCCCTTACCAGAAGAGGTGGACTCACGGGCCGTCGGTGGTGAGTCAAGCAGGCTTGTACCGTAAACATGGTAAGATGGATCTCATTCCGGTCCCACAGGTATGCTTAGCTTGGAGAGACAGAAGAACTCAAAGGTTGATGGGACCAGAGAAGGGCTCAAATCGGACCAAAATCGGTCTGTTGAACTGACTGCAAACATCAACTGGATTCCACTGGATCACCGATAGTCCTCATGGTGTGGCAAGGAAACAGGAAAAAACTTCCACATAGTGTAAATCCGTTGAAAAAATGGAAATTTATTGGTATAAAAATAATAAAATTATATCCAACAACAAATTGGGCAGTAAAAATTAGGTCAACTAGACCTTTAAGAGCGCAGTAGATGATGGATGAGGTAATACAAATGAACCCGATGCGTTTCGTCCTCTAAGACTTCTGCCGGGGTGTAAATATACCGGCCATCTACTGCGCTTTATATAAAAACTAATAGAAATTATAAAAAACATGTGATCGGGCCGGTGTGTGTCATGACTTTCGAGTTCGTCAGCGTCATGTGGGATTTGCGGGCATGTGATGGTTGGAAAGCCAATCATGTGTGGGCACAGTTGGTCTAGAGCCAAGCCTCTCTATCGTCCTCCAATCAAAGCTCACAAGCGTTCCTCTCCAGAAGCGGTCACCTGATCATCACATGGGGTGTGACTTCTAAAGATAATGCACAAGAAAGCCCGCAAACAGTTTCCTGATGACAAGCAGACTAAGGACGTGGATTACTGGAACCATGTCCTGTGGTCTGATGAGACCAAGATAAACTGGTTCAGATGGTGTCAAGCATGTGTTGCAGCAACCAGGTGAGGAGTACAAAGACAAGTGATTTCTTACCAAGAGTCAAGCATGGTGGTGGGAGTGTCATGGTCTGGGGCTGCATGAGTGCTACTGGCACTGGGGAGCTACAATTCATTGAGGGAACCACGAATGCCAACAAGTACTGTGACATACTGAAGCAGAGCATGATCCCCACCCTTCGGAGACTTGTCTGCAGGGCAGTATTCCAACATGATAATGACCCTAAACACACCTCCAAGACGATCACTGCCTTGCTAAAGAAGCTGAGGCTAAAGGTGATGGACTGGCCAAGCATGTCTCCAGACCTAAACCCTATTGAGCATCTCTGGGGCATCCTCAAACGGAAGGTGGAGGAGCGCAAGGTCTCTAACATCCACTAGCTCCGTGATGACATCATGGAGGAGTGGAAGAGGACTCCAGTGGTGAAGCTCTGGTGAACCCCAGGCCCAAGAGGGTTAAGGCAGTGCTGGAAAATAATGGTGGTCACACAAAATATTGACACTTTGGGCCCAGGTTGGACATTTTCACTTAGGGGTGTACTCACTTTTGTTGCCAGCGGTTTAGATATTAATGGGTTGAGTTATTTTGAGGGGGCAGCAAATTTACACTGTTATACAAGCTGTACACTCACTTTACATTGTAGCAATGTGTAATTTCTTCAGTGTTGTCACATGAAAATATATATAATAAAATATTTACAAAAATGTGAAGGGTGTACTCACTTTTGTGAGATACTGTATATACAGTATCTCACAAAAGTGAGTACACCCCTCACATTCTCACAAAGTGAGTACACCCCTCACGCCCCAGGCCCACCTGCCCCTCATCTATCCATTTAATGCATGTGCTTCCATTGTGGAGACGCTTATAAATTCAGTAGCGTTAGGACTGCAAGCAATACACAGGGAGCCGTAAAGGGGCCTTGCAGCTTACGCATGCATTTGCAAATGCATGCTAACTAAACCCCTGTTTTTACCACAGACTGTTGGATAGGTTAATTTGGTCGGTTGGCAGACTGGTTGGTGAGTTGAGCTATGGAATGTTCTGTTTTTGTCTTTCATGCATTTGCCCTTCCATGTTCTCCTTGCTGTGAAGGCCAGTTATAGGTGGGGGCAAGCACAATTTATTTGTTACTGGTGTAAATATGGTCCGTCGAACACACTGGGCACCTTTGCTGCCATTGTACTATTGCTGGGTTTCCAGTGTGCTCCTATTCCTTTAAGGGGGATTGGGCTGCCTCCAGGCCCACCTGCCCCTCATTTATCCATTTAATCTATGTGCTTCCATTGCGGAGATGCTTATAAATTCAGTTGCGTTAGGACTGCAAGCAATACACAGGGTGCCCTGAAGAGGCCTTGCAGTTTACCCGTGCGTGCTAACTAAACCCCTGTTTTTAGCGCAGACTGTTGGACAGATTAATTTGGTTGGTTGGTAGACTGGTTTGTGAGTTGAGCTATGGAATGTTCTGTTTTTGTCTTTCATATGTACAGGGTGCAGAGTTAAGGAGTGTGCTTTATACAGGGTGCACTGCTCAGAAGTAGCTATGTACAGAATGCAGAGTTGGGGAAAGCATATTTCACAGGCCAGTAAACCCCCCCCCCCCCCCAGTACAGAGCTCTCCTCCCAAACCCACACTTTGCTTCCAGTACAGAGCTGTCCTTTCTCATCCAAATCGTCTCTACCGCCCCAAAAGAATATCAGAGATAGAAGAAAGGGGCTGCTACTGAAGGCCAGCTAAAACTTACAGTAGCAGAATTCAGGCTGCCGGTGCAGGCTTTAGGAGGAGTTGCCGTTAAGACACTAGAGCTGTGGTCATACCCTGTCCCCTCCCTCCACTGCTCTCATAGGGATAGTGCAGAGAATGCTCCATTAGGAGAGGAGCCTGTCACTTGTACACACAGAAGCCAGGCTTCTGTGTGTACAAATGACAGTAACGAGTAGTAAGCAGGGGACTAGCGCCAGAGGTGGTGGAACTCCATTCTAGCTGAGAAAAAAAGGTCATTAGGGTGTGCCAAGGGACATCCGGCACACCCTGTGCGCACGCCTCTGTCCTATTCCATCTTCTTGCTATGTATCTGGGCTATAGACCTGGTAGGATGGGACACAGCTGAGACAAAATTCCTGTTGAGAGTTTCCTCGTGAATATCACCCTTCTCTTAGACTCTGCTCCTCATCAAACCAAGTGGTAGTCGGAGATAGTCAGGGTAGTGTCCAATTTGCTCCATTGTTCTTGGTATGTGATTATTTTAAGGTTTACATACACTTTAATATTAACTTTTTCAGGTATTTTACAAGTCGGCTTGAATAGATTACTAACATATTACAATACAAAGTGCAGCTTCCCCCCCCCTAGCCCCCCCCCCAGCCCCCCCCCCCTTATAGCTACCTGAGCCTGATCTCGATCCAGCAATGTGCACAAGAGCAGCGGCTCTCTCCCTCCTCATAGGCTCAGAGACAGCAGTGGGAGACATTGGCCGTCACTGCTGTCAGTCACAGCCAGTGAGGAGAGAGTGGGGCACACAGAGCTGGCTCATGAGCGAGCCTGCATGAATGCCCCCATAATAAGCAGCTTGCTATGGGGGGGTAGAAGGGAGGAGCCAGGAGCGCCGGCGAAAGCCCAGAGAAGAGGAGGATCTGGGCTGCTCTGTGCAAAACCACTGCAGAGCAGGTGAGTATGATATGTTTGTTTATTTATTTATTTATTAAAAAGAAAGCCTTTAGAATCACTTTAAACTCACATATTTATTTGCAAATTTGCAATAACATCAAAAAATATATCTGATGCTAGGCCCACTTTAAAATGGTAGTAAACCATTGGCTCCGGCCAATCACATAGCTGGAGCTCACAAACCCAGAAGACAGACAGAGGGAACATGTCAGCCCTCTCAGCTGTGACTTTACAGTGCTGGAGGGCTTAGTTCCAAGGTGATTTTTTCATAATGTGCTAGTTTGCGATGCATACTAACACATTATGCCAATGCCTTGCAGGTTTCTTTTCTTTTTCTTTTCTTTTTTTTTTTTTTTTTAAGCAGCGGTTTACAACTGCTTTAAAATGGTTGTAAACCCTAGAAAAAAAAAAAACCTGTAAGACAAAGGCATAATGAGCTAGTATGCATAGCATACTAGCTCATTATGAATTACTAAAAAGAATGTGAAAATTCCCTGTGGGTTTTTTTAGCAGCAGTTATAGATAGAAAAGAAAAACATTTTTTGTAGAAAAAAATATATATTTTATTAACAAAATACTCCAAACATGATTTATAGAATACAAAAGTTTAAAACATGAGCTCTGGTTTACATGAAAGGAGACACAATGGGTGAGTTTACAAATCAAGCGATATAATTATCTCACAATGGATTACAGGGGGTGTGAATGTGACAATGCTACCTACAATATCAATTATGGTTATATTAATGCTTTCCGATGTTGGAGAAAACCCCAATGCATTTCAACCTTATAGGGTCATGGTCTTCCTCAGGGTGTCCTTAAAGCTCTACAAGGGCATCTAAAAAGATCAAAATAGTAAAAAGTTTTTTATATTATTTAATATGTCTACTATGTAGAGTTTAGAATAGTCACTTGATATTTACCCTCTATACCATATGGACTCGTTTATCCGGAGACATCTTTAAAAGCGTGCAAGAAAACAGAAGAATCCCCCACTCGTGATCCTGGATTCCGTTAGATCGTCGTCCCTTCCTGCATCCCAAAAAGGAAGGCAAAACTGACCCGTAGGGCTTACGAATGGTCACAGATAGTGTGGCTCTCTCCTACAAACAGAGGGGAGGGCAGGAGAACCAGAGCACCTGAAAGTTTATCATAATAAAAAGATTTGTTTAATATCTTAGCTATGATTTAAAATGTATGGAGTTACCGTATATACTCGAGTATAAGTCATTCCGAGTATAAGTCGAGGCCCCTAATTTACCACAAAAAACTGGGAAAAACTTATTGACCCGAGTATAAGACGAGGGTGAGAAATGCAGAGGGTCAATAATGCCCATCTGCAGCTGCATGCTTCCCTGTGTCCTGTGCAGCCTACCTGTACCCTGTACATGTGTCCTGTACATGTGTGTCCTGTGTGCATGTGTGTCCTGTGTGCATGTGTCCTGTGTGCATGTGTCCTGTGTGCATGTGCAGCCTACCTGTGTCCTGTGTAGCCTTCCTGTGGCGATCTCCTTCCTCCCTGTGGCGATCTCCATCCTCAGACGGCGGCCGTGTGATGATACTGTTCGGCGGCCATTCCACAGTTCAAAAGCCGCGCCTCCTCCTCGTCTGTGATAGGCTGACCGCTGACTGCCTATCATGGACATTCTCTCATTCTCATACCATGGACGAGGATGAGAGAATGTCCGTGATAGGCTGTACACTGACAGCTGTTCAGCCTATCACAGAAGAGCAGGAGGCGCGGCTTTTGAAAGCTGGAATAGCCTCCGAGCATTATTATCAAAAAAAGGGCTGAAAAATTCGACTTATACTCGAGTATATACGGTATATCAATATTCTAACTCGAGTATATAAGGTATTGATGTAAGGAGCAAAGGGCAGTAATTGAACATATTAAACACCAAAGGGTGTACATTGGTGTGATACATGCACCTCATAAATTTATTCAGGAGGTGAGTGTCAGATCATATTGTGACTATATTTAAACCTAAAATGAGATTTGGTACTAGCACAAATGAAACGAACAATAAGAACTAGTAATTGTTGAAAGTGCAAAGTGCCAATTTGTGAAAAGAGAGCATGCATATACAATCCCTTAAAAGAAGGGGGGAGGTTTTTACAAATGGTGAAACAGACAGAACGAGCAAAGAGGATTACTAAAGTGCAGAGGCGCAAAAGCATGCAGTGCGTGAAAGTGAGCAAAAATAGAAAAAACATATATAGAACACCGCTTAATAGGTGAGGTGAACAATGACCTGAAGATGAGGTGATAACAAAACAACACTGCCAGTGAAAGTGACATAGCAAAAACAGAGAAAAATTATTATTATGAATTACTTACCTGAGATCAAAGCCCCTGCAGCCATCCTTGTACCTTGCTCCAGCGGCCGACATCGCTCCTGAAGTTATTTTCGGGTATCGCGGGCTCTGGCACTGTGATTGGCCAGAGCCGTAATGACGTCACTCCCGCGCATTCGCGCGAGACCTGCCGGTAACGACATAGTCTAAGTCTAACGTACGTGCCATTCCTTCAGTTTGCTTAGGAGATATCCAGTGTAGCTATGGGTAAGCCTAATTATAGGCTTACCTGTAGCAAAAAGTGGTTGTAAAGGGTTTACAACCGCTTTAAGTGCTATAGCCCATAGCAGTCAATTTGTTTTGTACTGGTCTACAATCAACATAGTGAATTATAATAGATTGCTTTAGGTTACTAGTATCCTTTTACACCTGACGCTTGTTTGGATAGCGCATCACTTTTAAATTATTTGTAGATGATATTCAGTCTTGCTTCCTTTTTTCATGCTTCCCCATTTGCAGAACTAAACCCACAGATTTAACTGTTTCATTTATATTCTGCCTACTAGTATGAGCAGTGTATGCTACATTTAAAGTGATACTAAACACACGCTGTTTAATATACATTAGCCCTTTTCTTTCTGTATGTGGATGATGATACTGTAATTATTTTAATAAAAAAAAAACTCTAAGTACCTTTTTCCTAATCGGTATACAGCTAGCTCTTTCCCAGTTTGTCTGTAAGGAAACAGTGGCAGTAGGAACTTCTAGTCGGCTGCTGTTGTTCACATGTTGAAAATAAAAAAAATCATCATACAATTATATATTTGAAATTAAAATCCTCATTTTTTTTAACAATAACATGATGTGTCACGCCCCTGGAGCCTGTGTCTTAGAATAGAAGGGAGCTGAAGCCTCCATCAATCAAGATGTAATATCCCACCCCATTGTGTTTAGCTGGTTAGTGGGCATGGAGGAGGAGGGAGAGAGTGGGCTGTCAGTTACCACTGTGTATACACCCACATGTGTGACTCTATAGTCACATGGGCTGCTCAGATGTGATAGGGAGGAAATGCTCAGTATAGAAACTCACTGAAAACTGAGCATGTGCAGAAGCTGCCAACACTGCTCTGCAAAATCCCCATCTGCATTGGGGACATGATCAAAAGGGGGAGATCGAGAACAGCAGAATCAACCAGGATTTTTGCAAAATACAGAAAACAAATTCCATAGTTACTGAGTATGAACAACATGTAATACAGCATTTATTGATTCGTTTTTTATGATGTGGGTTTAGTGACACTTTAGGGCTTGCCTCTGGTGACAACTGGCACAGTTACGTAGTGCTTAGGTCAGCTCTTAATTGACCTTTCAAACCCTTCAATGGCTGGTATCATACAGTAACTGGTCAAATGTGCAGCACAATGGCACCTACAAATCCAAATAGAGGCCCCTTTCACTTGAATTGTCATATCAGGTCTGCCTGTCAGTTTGTATGTGTACCATGTGACCATGTGAATAAAGCTTTGGACCCTTCTGGGGGAATCCTTGATGTACTGATGACATTTCTACATGCATAATCTGAATGAACATGGAAGGCTCATCCACCTGCTCTGCTCAGATCAGCAGGGGATCAGTGGACAGATCCCCTGCTAATCTCAATAGAGTCCGCCTCATGTAAAAGTGGCCTTAAACTATAACTTCCCCAGCATATAGGAGGGTTTATTTCTACTTTAAATATAATTTGGATAAAACAGAACTTATTTCAACTACTACAATCAGCTTCCATTTTTAAAATAACAGTTATTATTGGTAAGATCTAAATATGTTCAACATACCAAGCCTATTACTAGGGCAAGGGTATGGCTACTGACCATGAGGCCCCATAGGAAAATTGTGATGGGCCCCCTGGCAACCTCTCTATGGTCATTCCTCTTAACATAAAGTATGTATATATTGTGGTCAGGTAGAAGGAGAGCTCTTAATACAGTCATTACAGTATTAGGGACCAGTGCTGTGGACAGAAGTCAAGGAAGAGAGGGCATCTTTTCATGGAATTAAAGTGGTATTAAAACCAAAAATGTAATGGAGATGGTAGTGTTCAATTTAGTAGCACATTTGAATGGATGTGACCAATAAATTAAAGCCAAACTCTGGCTAACACTTTTTAAGCATTTTTTTTTTTCTTTTGGAAAAAAGATTTTACATAAATAAAAGCTGACCATTGTAAGCACTCCTGTCAGTGGTAAACAGTTTATCTCAACCGTCTAACTACTACATGGAACCATATGCAGAATTTTTACTGGATAAACATATCCTTAAATAAATAACAAAACCACACTTTTTTTAAATTTTATGTATTTGAAATGGCCCGGCCGTTTATTATTGGTTTAATATTTAACCAACCATAAAAACCATATCCTTTTAAATATAATATAACCGAAATATATAGTCATACAATATCATAATTAACTCAGCCACAACAGCTCAAGTTAATACACCAGATGTTTAAATAGATACAGAACTGTTCCCTTTCACAAGAAAGGGACGAAACCACATAACAAGGGCCGCGACAATAGGAGGGAGGGTGGGACATTCCGTGGGACATTCCGTCTTCTTTGTTGATCCACCACCTACGCACTTGAAATTCTTTTTATAAAGGCTAGCTCGTGCCATATTAACATATTACATGTTTTAAGCCAATAAAATTGTTTATTTAGTTTTAAAACTGACATCTCATTAACTGCCAATTTAACTCTTGGTCTGCAACAGTCCCATAAGGTCTGAGCAAATTTCATTGCCCCCCGTCTGCAGGACAACTTATTATGTTGAAAAACAAAAGACCTACTGGCTAGATTACCAAGTGAAAATAAATGAGAGAACGTCTTAAAAGGAAACGAATGCAGCCATCACATCTAAGAATTGGTAAGTTGCAATATAATAACTGTTTGCTTTTGAGTTTAACCACTTCAGTCTCGGAATGATTTGCCCCCCTTAAGGACCAGGCCAATTTTTTGCAATACGACACTGCGTCACTTTAACTGACAGTTTCCCACAAATAGAGCTTTCTTTTGGTGGTATTTGATCACCTCTGCGGTTTTTATTTTCTGCGCTATAAACGAAAAACCTGACGATTTTGAAAAAAATATATATTTTTTACTTTTTGCTATAATAAATATCCCAAAAAAGTAAAAAAAAATTCTTCATCATCAGTTTAGACCAATATGCATTCTACATATTCTACATATTTTTGGTACAAAAAAGCGCAATAAGCCTATATTAATTGGTTTGCACAATAGTTATAGCATCTACAAAATAGGGAATAGATTTATGGCATTTTTATTAATTATTTATTTAATGGTGGCAATCTGCAATTTTTAGCGGGACTGCGACATTGCGGCGGACAGATTGGACACTTTTGATACTATTTTGGGAACACTGACATTTATACAGTGATCAGTGCTATAAAAATGCACTGATTACTGTGTAAAGAGAAAGAGAAACCCCTGAGGGTGGGACTTTGAAGGCACTACCAAAGAACAACTGAAGTAAAAAATTGTTTTATTAAAGAGAAGAGAAGATATACATAAAGTACTGAACATGGTCATGAATACTGGAGAATCAAGGTATACAACATAGAGACAATATCCTATACGCGGCGCGTTTCAGAGATGACTGTTGTCTCCTTCATCAGGGATTAGCAGGATGTATATATTCTACAAAATTCAAATACAGATAGTCAACAGTAAATGAATGCATCTAATGGCATACAGACGTGGGCAAGCCATATATATTAGCAACTCACATCTTATTCAGTTGTATATACATGAAAAAATCCCTGTTCATATTTAAAAAAACACTGTCACATGGGGTCTCCGGCAGCCCTGCCCACATTGTAGCTGCTTACAATGGACATCTACGATGGAAATGCCTCAAAGCAAAAAGAAGAAAAAAATGAAGGGACTACACCCCGCCCCCAGAGGAAAAAGAAGGGAGCTCAGGGTTATAGAGGAGGCCCCTGAATAGAACAAAGCCACGGATACTGGGGCCTGAAAAGGGAGTCCTGGGAGAGTAAATAAACATATGAATATGCGCATATATATATATATATATATATATATATATATATATATATATATATATATATATATATATATAGCCACAGGGCTTTTTTTCAGGGGGAACTTGGTGGAACTCAGTTCCACCACCTCTGGCTCAGACCCTTGGGGGGGCTGCTCACCACAATCACTTGTAATCACAGAAGTCTAGTTTCTGTGTTTACAAGTGACAGCTCTGCACTCTGTATGTAATGCAATCCTGGTATTTAATGGCCCTTTAAGACCCTCCTACTGTTTTCGTGAAATTTGACAGAACACACCCACTATTTGATGTGATTTGGAGGGTGTGTGTAGGGGGAGGGGTTTTGTGGGGCCGTGGTTAAGTTCCAGCACCTATTGTTTGAGAAAAAAAGCCCTGTACAGCCATACAGACAAAAGGCTGCATGCTGGCAAAACATACCTGTCATGTACCTTACTGTGGAGCCCGAGATGATAAGGGTGGCCTCTTGCACAATTACTGTCCAAGCACCCCTGGTAGTGGAGACAGGGACTGCTAGGGCAGTAGAAGTGTGCAGGTGCCTGGCAGCTGTGGGAGTGAGCTGTAACTTGAAGACACAAGAGTCCTTCCAGTGGTGGCGTGGAGTTTGATCACAAGCCTTGTTCAGTGGGAACCAGGCAGACAGGTGTAGAATCAGGATCAATTGCAAGGTCGGGAACAGGCAGAAGTCAGTAACGTGCTGGAGGTGGGGTACCAAATCAGGAGGCGGAGCCGTAGTCATAAATCCAAGCTGGGGTTGGTAACATAAGCAAGAAGCAAATATAGCAGGCAAGGGTGATCCAAGAGAGTTGTCAGACATAGCCTGGTCAGGAACAAGGTCAGCAGACATGGATAAGAGTCAGGCGTACAGGAACCAAAGCTGAAGACAATCCAGCACTGAAACCAGGCAGACTCTCAGTTTAAATAGGCTGCTGGGTGCCAGAATCTATGGATGCGTGCGCACGCTAACGTGTACGGGCACATGCTCGCATGGATATGACATTGCGCGAAATTAGCAGCTGCTAAATAGGAATGAGCCCTTACTGCACAGGAATGAGCACCTGCTGTACGAGTTTTCTGACAATACCTAACATATGAAGTCACATCAAAACCATGGCAACCGGACCCAAGAGGGCTGAAATTCTGGAGATGCTAAAAAAAAGAGAACCCACAGATAAGAGATAAAAATCACTGCTGTGGGCAGCCGTCATGATGAAACACAAATTCATAAGGAACGACGCTGGACATCAGCAGCCGCCCCTTATTAATGGGGTAATAGATCTTAGGTAACAATAGGAAGGAACTTACTGTTGGTAAGCTTCAATCTGTGATGAGAATCTCCAGCTTGTCCTCTGGGTGGCCGTGATGCCATGGAAATGAGACCAGGGTTATTTAAGGCCTGCTATCTCCGCCACACCACCCACCGATTAGGTGACAGCTGCGTGTGGCCGGAAATGACCCGGGGCTCCTAGAATGCCCCCTGAATCGCTCCTCCATGCTGCACATGCGCGACACACATCACTCCGCAATGCGTGTACGTCCCACCTACGCGGAAGTGTTTCCGGGAGATCAACAGAGCAGTCGCCACGGAAACGAGAGTGGAAGGTGGAACTGTCCGAAGACAGCCACTACCGGAAGGAGCCCTGGAGGGAGCATCTTAGCAGTGCCAGGCATACAGAGCTAAAACAAATAAATCAATTAAAAAAAATGTCAGATCAGAAGAATCCAGTCTGAAAGACAAAATAAAAGTAAAAGTTATAAGTGTATGTCTAGTATCCCGTACATCGCTGCAAAAGCAGTCAGACAAATTGGAGTGGAAAAAATTCCTACGAAACTTAATCCAATGATATGATGCAATTACTTATTACCGAATATAGGTGACGTTCTGAGGTCTTGGATAAGGATATAAACATTATTTGTCTGCAGTTGCAGACCCAAAAAACTCATAAATCATTTTAAGAAAGGGAGAACAAACTTAAAAAACATTTGGAAAAGCTTTAACAAGGAAGTTCTGAAGTTCTGAAAAAGGATAGCAAGTTTGTCAGGGACAGAAATGTCTTTCAAGAGAACAGGGCATATAGATGGAACCATGGTCAACAGTATAGGACCAATAGATTTAAGCATAAAAAAGAACATTATCCTGCTATCTCTCAATCCTCTTCCAGTCTATCCTCTGTTTCATTACAGGTGTTCTCTAATAGCAAGAAGACATCACATACCAATCGGAGCGGCGATTGCTCACAAGGATGAAAAACAAATAATGATGCCTCACTTGGGTGTTCTTCTACGATACCTATGGTATCAGGTAAGGTGCCAACTTTGGTGATGGGTTCATCTGTTTCTTTACCTACGCAAACACATGGGGCGAGTTCCACGTTTCACCCCAATACCAGATATCAGACTACACAGGGAATGGATAGATCTGATCCTTCCCCTTTTGTGGAAGCACTTTTAATCAGCACAAAGCCAACACATGCATCTTAGATGCGAAACCAAGGAGGGATGCTTCCTCACCTAATCTAGATGCCGTTGAATCCCAACAGATTCTAAACATAGTTAATCTTTCTTTTCACACACTCTCCACAAGGGTCTTAGCTTCTGTCCTAACGAGAATCTGGACAAATTAGAGTTTGTCAAGGATCTGCAATTGTTTGCACGAAAGCTGATCTTTAGGAACATGTATCAAAAGGAAAGTGCTGTGCTATCTTAATCTTGGCATGTGATACCACAATAAATTTCTATTTCCATGTGTACTTCCAAAAATTACTGTAGCTTATATACTTACGAATGTATCTTAAATATTACAAATATATCCAATACATGAAGTGCCCTAGTGACAAAGTGACTCTGTTCAACAATATAATGCAATGTGTAAACTCATATCATCATATATAATAACAAGATCCTTATTTGAGTACTCAAATACTATACAAAAAAGTGAGCACTAAAATAAGTATCTTGCTATTATATATGATGATATGAGTTTACACTTTGCATTATATTGTTGCACAGAGTCACTTTATAGTGACTAGGGAAATGTATGTATTAGATACTGTATTTATTGGCGTATAACACTCACTTTTTTACCATGAAAATCGGGTGCAAATAGCGTGTGCGTGTTATACGCCAATACTTCAATTTTAGCTGCCTCGGAGGGGACAAGGAGGGGGGCTGGACGAGCGCTGTCAGATTACATACAGCGAGAATCTACTGTTTACTTGGCAGCCTCTGTAATAGGAATCCTGTCTCCTGGGCCGCCATTGGACCACTCTTCTGTCTATCATAGGAGATTCTCTTTGTATGTAATCTGTCTGCGCTCGTCCCACCCCCCTCCCTGTCCCCTCTAGGCTGCAGGTGGACGTCAATCAGGCTGCACTGATGGCAATGGTGAGGCTGCTGCATTGAAGGCAATCGTGAGGCTGCATTGATGTGGATTGATGAGGCTGCAGATGGGCATTGACCCTTATTTTGCTCCAAAGTTCCTTATTTAAAATTTTTGTTTTTTTCCTGAAACTTCCCTCTTAAAATGAATGTGCGTGTTATACGCCTGTGCGTATTATACGCCGATAAATACGGTATATTTGTAATATTTAAGATAAATTCGTACGTATATAATTTACATTTGTGGAAGTACATCAAGATTAAGATAGCGCAGCACTTTCCTCTGGATTTTATTTGTTTGCAGGGTCATATGGGACGTGATCAGTGCTAGCAGCTGTCTAGATTAAAAATCGGTATACATTTATGGTAGCTCACAAGATTTTTTACTATTTAGAACATGTATTAAAAACCAGGTGGACAAACACTTAACGCCCAGAGAAAATAGAATATTTGATCAGCTAGTCTCCCTCTTGGAGGAAAGCGACACTACAGATCTCATTGACCGCATCGATCTACCCAAGGTTCTTTCCCTTTTGGAGGAAGCCAACACTGGTTCAGCTCAAGATCCTATTTTTGGATCAAAACTAAAGAAAAAATCAGCTTAATATCCAGCTCCAACCCCAATATTTCTGCTTTTTTGAGGTTAGTGAATGGGGAAATTGACAAATTGAGCATTCATTCCCCCAGATTGACGAATATTATCGACTGGGAAAGGCAGGCATTAAAAAAACTTACTGAAAACACCATTATTACAATCAAGCCAGCGGACAAGGGAGGGAATATTGTCCTTATGGACAATACCAAATATATAGCTATGTGCAACAAAATCTTGAAAAATAAAAATTAGCATAAAAAAATTACGACGAATATAATAGAGGGATTCAATCAAGAATACTATCAATTTGTTGATTTGGCATATTTTAATAATACCATCACTAAAACCACATGGGACTATATTAGAACCAATTTTCCGATTGTACCCACATTTTATTCTTTCTCTAAAATCCATAAGGATGCCTTTAACCCTTCTGGAAGACTGATCATATCGAGTAGAGGGTCGATCAGCGAGAATGCAAGTCGCTTAGTCGATGAGCTTTTAAAACCACATGTTATGTTTGCAATCCCATGTGAAAGACACAATTCACTTCCTTTAGATTATTGATAACCTTACGAATCCAGAAAATGCTTATCTTGTGACAATTGATGTGGACGCTTTATATAGCTCCATTACCCATAACAAGGGCATGGCAGTGATAAAACATATTATCTACCAAAGAGGAGACAAGGATTGGGGCTACAACAAGTTCATCCTGTCTCTTCTGGATTAACTTTACATCATAATGTCTTTACCTTCAATGGCTCCCACAACCTCCAGGTGCAGGGGGTAGCGATGAGGACATGATGTGCCCCATTATATGCCAACCTGTACCTGGGGGAGTGGGAGCATATGTTCCTCACTGATGAGGCCTTGTCGATACACACTGACCATTTTTTTATATGGTTTAGGTATATCGATAACGTTTTTGCCGTGTGGGATGGCTCTCTGGAATGGTTGTCTCAGTGTCTGGAGAGAATGAAAAGGAATGAATTTATCTTGACATTTGCCATATTTTCCAGCATTGATCAAGTGTCTTTTCTCGACGTGGAGGTCTCCGGGGAGATGATGCATAATACAGGAGATGGTCAGAGACGGCAGACATAAAACAGGATATGGTCAGAGACTGCAGACATAATACAGGAGATGGTCAGAGACTGCAGACATAATACAGGAGATGGTCAGAGACGGCAGACATAATACAGAAGATGGTCAGAGACTGTGGACATACTACAGGAGATGGTCAGAGACTGCAGACATACTACAGGAGATGGTCAGAGATGGCAGACATAATACAGGAGATGGTCAGAGACTGCAGACATAATACAGGAGATGGTCAGAGACTGCAGACATAACACAGGAGATGGTCAGAGACTGCAGACATAACACAGGAGATGGTCAGAGACTGCAGACATACTACAGGAGATGGTCAGAGACTGCAGACATACTACAGGAGATGGTCAGAGACTGCATACATACTACAGAAGATGGTCAGAGATGGCAGACATAATACAGGAGATGGTCAGAGACCGCAGACATACTACAGGAGATGGTCAGAGACTGCAGACATAATACAGGAGATGGTCAGAGATGGCAGACATAACACAGAAGATGGTCAGAGACTGCAGACATACTACAGGAGAAGGTCAGAGACTGGGGATATAATACAGGAGATGGTCAGAGACTGCAGACATACTACATGAGATGGTCAGAGACTGCAGACATAATACAGAAGATGGTTAGAGACTGCAGACATAGTACAGGAGATGGTCAGAAACGGCAGACATAATACAAGAGATGGCCAGAGACTGCAGACATAATACAAGAGATGGTCAGAGACTGCAGACATGTTACAAGAGATGGTCAGAGACTGCAGACATAGTACAGGAGATGGTCAGAGAATGCGGACATATTACAGGAGATGGTCAGAGACTGCAGACATACTACAGGAGATGGTCAGAGACTGGAGATATAATACAGGAGATGGTCAGAGACTGCAGACATGATACAAGAGATGGTCAGAGACTGCAGACATGTTACAAGAGATGGTCAGAGACTGCAGACATAGTATAGGAGATGGTCAGAGAATGCAGACATATTACAGGAGATGGTCAGAGACTGCAGACATGATACAAGAGATGGTCAGAGACTGCAGACATGTTACAAGAGATGGTCAGAGACTGCAGACATAGTACAGGAGATGGTCAGAGAATGCGGACATATTACAGGAAATGGTCAGAGACTGCAGACATACTACAGGAGATGGTCAGAGACTGGAGATATAATACAGGAGATGGTCAGAGACTGCAGACATAGTACAGGAGATGGTCAGAGACTGGAGATATAATATAGGAGATGGTCAGAGCTTGCAGACATACTACAGGAGACAGTCAGAGACTGCAGACATGGTACAGGAGATGGTCAGAGACTGCAAACATAGTACAGAAGATGGTCAGAGACTGCAGACATAGTACAGGAGATGGTCAGAGATTGCAGACATGATACAAGAGATGGTCAGAGATTGCAGACATGATACAAGAGATGGTCAGAGACTGCAGACATGTTACAAGAGATGGTAAGAGACTGCAGTTCCTATGGACGTTTGTAGATAATGGCCGATCGGCCCTCTCACCTGACCCAGTGATACAGCAACAATGGTTCCTCTGATCAGGAGTCAGCTCACTCTGAATTGCCCGTGGTGACTCCGCTGGGTAGAGCCCAGATCTGTATTCTGGCAATGACTCCATTCCTTTCTCCACCAGGGATGGCGCCAGGCTGTGTGGCTTTCCCTCTGGTGGCACAGGGCAGTGGGGTTCTCTCTCTGATGGTGTTCCCTCAGCACTGTCCTCTCCCTCTGGAATCCTGGGTGCACTTCCCTGAAAGCTTTCCCGGGCTCCTGGCTCTCTCTCCCATTCAGCTGAGCATGTTGTGTGGGCTTCAGTTTCCGTGTTACAGTGGGGCTGCCAGTCCTCGGGACTACATGTCCCACAATCCTCTTCTTTGCTCTTTTTTTTTATCTTCCCTGGTCCATATGAAGGCAGGGGAAGAAACATAGTGCGCCTGGTGTGGTAAAACATGGTATCACCTCCCCTCCACCAACTATGGTCGCCACCCAGTACAGACCCCCCTCCATTAAGTATAGACCCCCCTCAGTCAGTGCAGACCCCCCACTAAGTAATAAATCCCTCCCTCAGTAGAGACCCCCTCATCGGTATAGACCCTCCCAGGACAAAACACCCCCCTCTATCAGTATAGACCCCCCTCAGGACAAACCACCTCCCCTCCATTAGTACAGACCCACCTCAGGACAAACCACCCCCCCATTAGTACAGAACCACCCCCTCCTTTAGTGCAGACCCCCCAAAACAAACCACCCCCTCCATTAGTACAGACTCCCCAGAACAAACCACCCCCCATACATTAGTACAGACCCCTCAAAACAATCCACCCCCCCTTCATTAGTACAGACCCCCAGAACAAACCACCCCCTCCATTAGTACAGACCCCCTGGACAAACCACCCCCCCTCCATTAGTACAGACTCCCCAGGACAAACCACCCCCCCAATAGTACAGACCCCTCCAGGACAAACCATCCCCCTCCATTAGTACAGACCCCCCCAGGACAAACCACCCCCCCTCTATTAGTACAGACCCCCCAGGACAAACCACCCCCCCTCCATTAGTACAGACCCCCACAGGACAAACCACCCCCCTACGATAGTATAGACCCCCAGGACAAACCACCCACCTCCATTAGTTTAGACCCCCCAGGACAAACCACCCCCCCTACATTAGTATAGACCCCCAGGACAAACCACACCCCCTTCATTAGTTTAGACCCACCCAGGACAAACCACCCCCGTACATTACTATAGTCCCCTCAGGACAAACCACCCTCCATTAGTTTAGACCCCACCAGGACAAACCACCCCCCCTACATTAGTATAGACCCCCCAGAAAAATCACCCCCCTCCATTAGTTGAGACCACCCGACAAACTACCCCCCATTAGGCTAATTAAAAACACCCGGGTGGAGAACAGAGCGTGTCAGGCTTGGGCAGCAGGCAGGAGTTACACACAGGAGGAGGAGAACTGGAACACGTCGGGCACAGACCGCTCCCCCCCAGTGATGTCACTGCGCGGCTGGTCTCTCCAGCTGTTTCGATCTCCTCCTCTGACAGGAGGAGGGAGGGGGGATGGGCTTCAGCAGGAAACACAGCGGCGGAGGCAGCGGTGACTGGCTAAGAGAGCCGCCTACAGACAAGGAGAGGAGGAGGGAGGGGAGCACTCTGGCGCTTCAGAGCCCCCACATCTGTGGCGCCCGGGTGCACTGCACCCCATGCACCTGCCCAGGATTGGCCCTGCCTGCTGGGGGAGCCTATATATTTGGGTGAGGTCAGGTGATCTGTGTTCTGTGCCATCTGGGTGGATGTGTGTCATTTGCCCCAGGCTGCTAGGCCGGAGATTGGGTCTATCCCGGGGGGCATTTGGCTGCCAGGATGTGTAAGGGCCTATCCAGAAGTAAGAGGGCAGTGCAGGGTTGGGACTGCGCCTTGCAGTCCAACCAGAAGCGATGGTTCTGCCAGCCAGAGAACCTGTCAATGGTCGGAGGTAAGAGGGAAGCTGTCACCACAAAGGGACCTTTTTCCTTTACCAGGGACCACATTGAGTAGATGAAGCAGGTACCGGAGCCATGGGGGTTATTTACGAAAGGCAAATCCACTTTGCACTACAGTGCAAGTGCACTTGGAAGTGCACTTGGAAGTGCAGTCCCTGTAGATCTGAGGGGAAGATCTGAAATGAGGGGAAGCTCTGCTGATTTTATCATCCGATCATGTGCAAGCTAAAATGCTTGTAGTGCAAAGTGGATTTGCCTTTCATAAATAAACCCCCATATTCTCACCGAAAGGGCACGGTGGAGAATCAGGAAACTTCAGGCGGTGATCAAGTCAGGGACCCAACCAGCTGAGGAGACGCTTGCAGAGCAGCCTTGTGAGTCAAGCCAGGGACTGAGCCAGTTAGCATGATACGTCTTCGCTTTGACAGTCCTTTTATAACTGAGTGCGGGGCCACACCGTGATGTTCCCGGGTGACCCCGTCCCCCTCTGACGCATGGGGACTTCCCTATGGCGGTTACGTAAATGGCGGGAGCCTCCCATGGAGGCGGGTCGGTCGCGTTTTTTTTTTATTCTTTTTCGGTCCATCGGCGGAGCAAGAGAAGAAGAAGAAGACTTCGTGGGACATTTTTATTTTTTAATTTTTTAATAAAGGACTTGTCCCAAGCTGTGTCTTGTCATTTTTACCGTTTTGACACTTTTTTTGTGAAATGGTAGGGGTACATTTGTACTCCGTTACCATTTCACACAGAGGGGGAGGCCGGGATCTGGGGGTCCCCACAACTACCGGGCAAGGGTTGTGGGGATGAGGCCCTTTTCCCCATCAACATGGGGACAAGGTGCTTTGGGGGGCTACAGACATCAATTTCTCCACAACACTACATCATAAATTGAGTAACTGGGATGGCTGTACATTGAAAAAAGGATCACATCACTATACTGTGATGTACAGAATGCTGTAAATTTCTCCCCTGCATCAGTGTCATTGCTAACAGTTAGCTGCTGCCAGCATAATAGAAAGCAGGTCTACTGGCATAAACAAATCCACTAAGGTTATTTATTGATCTAGGTTTACTCTTGTAATTTAAACGACTGCTATAGTTTCTAATTGGTATGCTTGTTTTGATGGCTACAGTTCACCTTTTAAAGAACAGAAGTGCCAACTCTTTCAGCCCTGGCACATGCCACATCTCTTATTCCACAGATACTGAATTTCCTGGAACTGTAAACTGTAATTCTACAGCACAATACCCTGTAGAAATCTGATGTCACCATTCCAGAATCCTAAGCACATACAGACCTTATCCCTCCAAGCAAGTGCAAGATTCATGGTGCAGGATCAGGGGAGGACCTCAAACGTAAAATGAAATAGAGGAATCATCTTCTTTCATACAGTGAAGTAGCCTATTGACAGTGGTGAAGCTAGACATTCTTTAACCCCAGGCAAAGACTCAGTTTGGCGTCCCTCCTCCCCAGTACCGGGACAAGGTCATTCAGTGGTTGGGACTGTAGGATGTGGGCAGTGCACCGCACTGAAACTTGTACCATTTTGTCCTGCCATAATATATGGGGTAAGAGTTAAATAGAAAGTATTGGGGCTTGGGTGCAGGATCATAAGTCAGGTCCTCCTGAGCAAAAAACGAAAAGTGCAGTGTGTGCTGAATATTGGCCACGATTAAAATTACAGCAGAGTTCAGAGATCAGCAGTAAATGATGCAGAGTTTACAGTTTAGTAGTAAGTAGTGCAGAGTTTAGAGGTTGGCAGTAGGTGATGCAGAGTTCACAGGTCATTACTAAGGGGTGCAGAGTTCAGAGGTCAGTAGTAAGTGGCGCAGAGTTCAGATGTCAGTCAGGGCCGATCCTAGGGTCACAGACGCCTGGGTGCAGAAATATTTCTGGCGCCCCCACATGGGCGTGGTCATCTTACCAACTTCTCCCCTTTAAAAATGTTTCTATGGCAACGACTCGAACACAAAGATGTTCCCCTAAGAACTCTTTGTTACCCTGGGATCCTCCCATGATCTTTTAACTATAAAGAAAATATAGGAAGAGAGTACGCTAATGAGACCTTGAGCGGAGTCTCTCCGATGCACACAGAGAGGGCTTCTGTTAGAGAATCTGTTAGAAAGAGCCCCCAGACATAGTAGAGGAGATGGTCAGAGACTACAGACATAATACAGGAGATGGTCAGAGACTACAGACATAATACAGGAGATGGTCAGAGACTACAGACATGGTACAGGAGATGGTCAGAGACTGCAGACATGGTACAGGAGATGGTCAGAGACTGCAGACATGGTACAGGGGATGGTCAGAGACTGCAGACATAGTACAGGAGATGGTCAGAGACTGCAGACATAACACAAGAGATGGTCAAAGACTGCAGACATAATACAAGAGATGGTCAGAGACTACAGACATAGTACAGGATACGGTCAAAGACTGCAGACATGATACAAGAGATGATTACAGACTGCAGACATACTACAGGAGACAATCAGAGATATAGATATAATACAGGAGATGGTCGGAGACTGCAGACATAGTACAGGAGATGGTCAGAGACTGGAGATATAAAACAGGAGATGGTCAGAGACTGCAGACATACTACAGGAGATGGTCAGAGACTGCAGACATAATACAGGAGATGGTCAGAGACTGCAGACATACTACAGAAGATGGTCAGAGACTGCAGACATACTACAGGAGATGGTCAGAGACTGTAGACATAATACAAGAGATGGTCAGAGACTGCAGACATGTTACAAGAGATGGTCAGAGACTGCAGACATAGTACGTGAGATGGTCAGAGACTGCAGACATGATACAAGAGATGGTAAGACTGCAGACATGTTAAAAGAGATGGTCAGAGACTGCAGACATGTTACAAGAGATGGACAGAGAATGCGGACATATTACAGGAGATGGTCAGAGACTGGAGATATAATACAGGAGATGGTCAGAACTGCAGACATACTACAGGAGATGGTCAGAGACTGCAGACATGATACAAGAGATGGTCAGAGACTGCAGACATGCCACAGGAGATGGTCAGAGACTGCAGACATAATAGAAGAGATGGTCAGAGAATGCAGACATACTACAGGAGACAGTCGGAGACTGGAGATATAATACAGGAGATAGTCAGAGACTGCAGACATAGTACAGGAGATGGTCAGAGACTGGAGATATAATGCAGGAGATGGTCAGAGACTGCAGACATACTACAGGAGATGGTAAGAGACTGCAGACATAATACAGGAGATGG
Organism: Aquarana catesbeiana; assembly: GCF_042186555.1. Lineage (NCBI taxonomy): Eukaryota > Metazoa > Chordata > Amphibia > Anura > Ranidae > Aquarana > Aquarana catesbeiana. The sequence continues at coordinate 188,020,735 of NC_133327.1, forward strand.
TCAGAGACTGCAGACATAATACAGGAGATGGTCAGAGACTGCAGACATCATACAGGAGATGGTCAGAGACTGCAGACATGTTACAAGAGATGGACAGAGAATGCGGACATATTACAGGAGATGGTCAGAGAATGCGGACATACTACAGGAGATGGTCAGAGACTGCAGACATAATACAAGAGATGGTCAGAGACTGCAGACATGCTACAGGAGATGGTCAGAGACTGCAGACATAGTACAGGAGATGGTCAGAGACTGCAGACATGATACAAGAGATGGCCAGACTGCAGACATGTTACAAGAGATGGCCAGAGACTGCAGACATGTTACAAGAGATGGTCAGAGACTGCAGACATGTTACAAGAGATGGTCAGAGACTGCAGACATGTTACAAGAGATGGTCAGAGAATGCGGACATATTACAGGAGATGGTCAGAGACTGGACATATAATACAGGAGATGGTCAGAGACTGCAGACATACTACAGGAGACAGTCAGAGACTGCAGACATACTACAGGAGACGGTCAGAGACTGCAGACATGTTACAAGAGATGGTCAGAGACTGCAGACATGTTACAAGAGATGGTCAGAGTATGCGGACGTATTACAGGAGATGGTCAGAGAATGCAGACATATTACAGGAGATGGTCAGAGAATGGAGATATAATACAGGAGATGGTCAGAGACTGCAGACATACTACAGGAGACGGTCAGAGACTGCAGACATACTACAGGAGACGGTCAGAGACTGCAGATATACTACAGGAGACGGTCAGAGACTGCAGACATAGTACAGAAGATGGTCAGAGACTGCAGAGATACTACAGGAGATAGTCAGAGACTGCAGACATAATACAGGAGATGGTCAGAGACTGCAGACATGATACAAGAGATGGTCAGAGACTGCAGACATCATACAGGAGATGGTCAGAGACTGCAGACATGTTACAAGAGATGGACAGAAAATGCAGACATATTACAGGAGATGGTCAGAGAATGTGGACATACTACAGGAGATGGTCAGAGACTGCAGACATGATACAAGAGATGGTCAGAGACTGCAGACATGATACAAGAGATGGTCAGAGACTGCAGACATGTTATAAGAGATGGTCAGAGACTGCAGACATGTTACAAGAGATGGTCAGAGACTGCAGACATGTTACAAGAGATGGTCAGAGACTGCAGACATGTTACAAGAGATGGTCAGAGAATGCAGACATATTACAGGAGATGGTCAGAGACTGGACATATAATACAGGAGATGGTCAGAGACGGCAGACATACTACAGGAGACAGTCAGAGACTGCAGACATACTACAGGAGACGGTCAGAGACTGCAGACATGTTACAAGAGATGGTCAGAGACTGCAGACATGTTACAAGAGATGGTCAGAAAATGCGGACGTATTACAGGAGATGGTCAGAGAATGCGGACATATTACAGGAGATGGTCAGAGAATGGAGATATAATACAGGAGATAGTCAGAGACTGCAGACATACTACAGGAGATGGTAAGAGACTGCAGACATAATACAGGAGATGGTCAGAGACTGGAGATATAATACAGGAGACGGTCAGAGCCTGCAGACATACTACAACAGATGGTCAGAGACTGCAGACATAATACAGGAGATGGTCAGAGGCTGCAGACATGATACAACAGATGGTCAGAGACTGCAGACATCATACAGGAGATGGTCAGAGAATGCAGACATGTTACAAGAGATGGACAGAGAATGCGGACATATTACAGGAGATGGTCAGAGAATGCGGACATGCTACAGGAGATGGTCAGAGACTGCAGACATAATACAAGAGATGGTCAGAGACTGCAGACATGCTACAGGAGATGGTCAGAGACTGCAGACATAGTACAGGAGATGGTCAGAGACTGCAGACATGATACAAGAGATGGTCAGACTGCAGACATGTTACGAGAGATGGCCAGAGACTGCAGACATGTTACAAGAGATGGTCAGAGACTGCAGACATGTTACAAGAGATGGTCAGAGACTGCAGACATGTTACAAGAGATGGTCAGAGAATGCGGACATATTACAGGAGATGGTCAGAGACTGGACATATAATACAGGAGATGGTCAGAGACTGCAGACATACTACAGGAGACAGTCAGAGACTGCAGACATACTACAGGAGACGGTCAGAGACTGCAGACATGTTACAAGAGATGGTCAGAGACTGCAGACATGTTACAAGAGATGGTCAGAGTATGCGGACGTATTACAGGAGATGGTCAGAGAATGCGGACATATTACAGGAGATGGTCAGAGAATGGAGATATAATACAGGAGATGGTCAGAGACTGCAGACATACTACAGGAGACGGTCAGAGACTGCAGACATACTACAGGAGACGGTCAGAGACTGCAGACATACTACAGGAGACGGTCAGAGACTGCAGACATAGTACAGAAGATGGTCAGAGACTGCAGACATACTACAGGAGATAGTCAGAGACTGCAGACATAATACAGGAGATGGTCAGAGACTGCAGACATAATACAAGAGATGGTCAGAGACTGCAGACATCATACAGGAGATGGTCAGAGACTGCAGACATGTTACAAGAGATGGACAGAGAATGCGGACATATTACAGGAGATAGTCAGAGAATGCGGACATACTACAGGAGATGGTCAGAGACTGCAGACATGATACAAGAGATGGTCAGAGACTGCAGACATGCTACAGGAGATGGTCAGAGACTGCAGACATAGTACAGGAGATGGTCAGAGACTGCAGACATGATACAAGAGATGGTCAGACTGCAGACATGTTACAAGAGATGGTCAGAGACTGCAGACATGTTACAAGAGATGGTCAGAGACTGCAGACATGTTACAAGAGATGGTCAGAGACTGCAGACATGTTACAAGAGATGGTCAGAGAATGCAGACATATTACAGGAGATGGTCAGAGACTGGACATATAATACAGGAGATGGTCAGAGACTGCAGACATACTACAGGAGACAGTCAGAGACTACAGACATACTACAGGAGACGGTCAGAGACTGCAGACATGTTACAAGAGATGGTCAGAAACTGCAGACATGTTACAAGAGATGGTCAGAGAATGCGGACATATTACAGGAGATGGTCAGAGACTGGACATATAATACAGGAGATGGTCAGAGACTGCAGACATACTACAGGAGACAGTCAGAGACTGCAGACATACTACAGGAGACGGTCAGAGACTGCAGACATGTTACAAGAGATGGTCAGAGACTGCAGACATGTTGCAAGAGATGGTCAGAGAATGCGGACGTATTACAGGAGATGGTCAGAGAATGCGGACATATTACAGGAGATGGTCAGAGAATGGAGATATAATACAGGTGATGGTCAGAGACTGCAGACATACTACAGGAAATGGTCAGAGACCGCAGACATACTACAGGAGACGGTCAGAGACTGTAGACATACTACAGGAGACGGTCAGAGACTGCAGACATAGTACAGAAGATGGTCAGAGACTGCAGACATACTACAGGAGATAGTCAGAGACTGCAGATATGATACAAGAGATGGTCAGAGACTGCAAACATGTTACAAGAGATGATCAGAGACTGCAGACATGTTACAAGAGATGGTCAGAGACTGCAGACGTGTTACAAGAGATGATTAGAGACTGCAGACATGTTACAAGAGATGGTCAGAGACTGCAGACATGTTACAAGAGATGGTCAGAGACTGCAGACATGTTACAAGAGATGGTCAGAGACTGCAGACATACTACATGAGATGGTCAGAGACTGCAGACATGTTACAAGAGATGGTCAGAGACTGCAGACATGTTACAAGAGATGGCCAGAGAATGCGGACATATTACCGGAGATGGTCAGAGACTGGAAATATAATACAGGAGATGGTCAGAGACTGCAGACATAGTAAAGGAGATGGTCAGAGACTGGAGATATAATATAGGAGACAGACAGAGACTGCAGACATGCTACAGGAGACGGTCAGAGACTGCAGACATACTACAGGAGACAGTCAGAGACTGCAGACATACTACAGGAGACGGTCAGAGACTGCAGACATGGTACAGAAGATGGTCAGAGACTGCAGACATACTACAGGAGATAGTCAGAGACTGCAGATATGATACAAGAGATGGTCAGAGAATACAGACATGAAACAAGAGATGGGCAGAGACTGCAGACATGATACAAGAGATGGTCAGAGACTGCAGACATGTTACAAGAGATGGTCAGAGACTGCAGTTCCTATGGACGTTAGTCAATAATGGCCGATCGACCCTCTCACCTGACCCAGCGATACAGCAACAACGGTTCCTCTGATCAGGAGTCAGCTCACTCTGAATTGCCCGTTGTGACTCCGCTGGGTAGAGCCCAGATCTATATTCTGGCAATGACTCCATTCCTTTCTCCACCAGGGATGGTGCCAGGCTGTGTGGCTTTCCCTCTGGTGGCGCAGGGCAGCAGGGTTTTCTCTCTGGTGGTGTTCCCTCAGCACTGTCCTCTCCCTCTGGTGTCCTGGGTGTACTTCCCTGAAAGCTTTCCCGGGCTCCTGGCTCTCTCTCTCCCATTCAGCTGAGCATGCTGTGTGGGCTGCAGTTTCTTTGTTACAGTGGGGCTGCCAGTCCTTGGGACTGCATGTCCCACAATCCTCTTCTTTGCTCCTTTTTTTTTCTTCCCTGGCCGATATGAAGGCGGGGGAAGAAACATCGTGCGCCGCTCACTAGTACACCAGCGCGCACGAGGGGGAGAGGGAGAGGGGAAACAAGAGCCCGCGGCTGCAGTGGCGTCACTAGGGTTGGTGTCACCCGGTGCGGTAAAACATTGTAACACCCCCTCCACCAACTATAGTTGCCCCTAAGTACAGACCCCCCTCTACTAAGTATAGACCCAGCTCCGTCAGTGCAGTATAAACACCTCTCTCAGTATAGACTGTACTCTCCATTAGTACAGACCCCCGCGACAAACCATCTGCCCCCTTCCATCAGTACAGACCCCCCCAGGACAAACCACCCCCTTCCATTAGTACAGACCCCCGCGACAAACCACCTGCTCCCTTCCATTAGTACAGACCCCCCCAGGACAAACCACCCTACCACATTAGTACAGACCCCCCAGGACAAATCACCCCCCTACATTAGTATAGACCCCTCCAGGACAAACCACCTCCTCTACATTAGTACAGACCCCCCAGGACAAATCACCCCCCTACATTAGTTTAGACTCCCCAGGACAAACCACCCACCCTACATTAGTACAGACCCCCCAGGGCAAATCACCCCTGCCCCTACATTAGTTTAGACCCCCCCCGGACAAATCACCCTCCCCTACATTAGTATAGACCCCCCCAGGACAAACCACCTCCTCTACATTAGTACAGACCCCAAGGACAAATCACCCCCCTACATTAGTTTAGACCCCCCAGGACAAACCAACCCCCCTACATTAGTACAGACCTCCCCAGGGCAAATCACCCCCGACCCCTACATTAGCTTAGACCCCCTCGGACAAATCACCCCCCTACATTAGTATAGACCCCCCCAGGACAAACCACCTCCTCTACATTAGTACAGACCCCCCAGGACAAATCACCCTCCTACATTAGTTTAGACCCCCCAGGACAAATCACCCCCCACATTAGTACTGACCCCCCCAGGACAAACCACCCCCCCTACATTAGTACAGATTCCCCAGGACAAATCATCCCCCTACATTAGTACAGACCCCCCCGGACAAATCACCCCCCTACATTAGTATAGACCCCCCCAGGACAAACCACCCCCTCACATTAGTACAGACCCCCCAGGACAAATCACCCCCCCCATATTAGTATAGTCCCCCCAGGACAAATCACCCCCCTGCATTAGTATAGACCCCCCCAGGACAAACCCCCCCTACATTAGTATAGACCCCCAGGACAAACCACCTCCTCTACATTAGTACAGACCCCCCAGGGCAAAACACCCCCCTACATTAGTATAGACCCCCCCAGGACACACCACCTCCTCTACATTAGTACAGACCCCCCCAGGACAAATCACCCCCCCTATATTAGTACAGACCCCCAGGACAAATCACCCCCCCACATTAGTACAGACCCTCTGGGACAAATCACCCCCCCTACATTAGTATAGACCCCCAGGACAAACCACCCCCCTACATTAGTACAGACCCCCCCAGGACAAACCACCCCCCCTACATTAGTACAGACCCCCCCAGGACCAACCACCCCCCCTACATTAGTATAGACCCCCCCAGGACAAATCACCCCCGTACATTAGAACAGACCCCCCAGGACAAACCCCCCCACATTAGTATAGACCCCCCGGACAAACCACTGCCCTACATTAGTACAGACTCCCCCAGGACAAACCACCCCCCTACATTAGTACAGACCCCCAGGGCAAATCACCCCCCCTACATTAGTTTAGACTCCCCCAGACAAACCGCCCCCCCTACATTCGTACAGCCCCCCAGGACAAACCACCCCCTTCATTAGTATAGACCCCCCAGGACAAACCACCCCCCCTACATTAGTACAGACCCCCCAGGACAAACCACCCCCCCTACATTAGTATAGACCCCCCCGGACAAACCACCCCCCCACATTAGTACAGACCCCCCAGGACAAACCACCCCCCTACATTAGTACAGACCCCCCAGGAAAAACCACCCCCCCACATTAGTACAGACCCCCAGGACAAATCACCCCCCCTACATTAGTACAAACCCCCCTCCATTAGGCTAATTAAAAACACCCAGGCGGCAGCTGGAGAGGAGAGGGTGGTGTGCAGCCACGCCGCCCGGGTGGAGAACAGAGCTGAGGCTTGGGCAGCAGGCAGGACTCGGAGTTACACACAGGAGTAGTGGAACACGTCGGGCTCGGGCCGCCCCCCCGACGTCACTGCGCGGCCGTGGCTGGTCTCTCTCTGAACACAGAGACAGCTGCTCCGGTCTCCGTCTGTCTCGCTATCCTCCTCTGACAGGAGGAGGGAGGGGGATGGTGGGCACAGCGGCGGCAGTGGCGGTGACCGGCAGAGAGAGCCGCCTACGGACAAGGAGAGGAGGAGAGAGGGGAGCACTCTGGCGCTTCAGCGACAGCGCCCCCCACCTCTGTGGTGCCTGGGTGCACTGCACCCCGTGCACCCTGGCCAGGATCGGCCCTGATGTCAGTAGTGATGCAGAGTTTACAGGTCAGTAATAAGTGGCACAGAGGTCACAGGTTCATAGTAGGTGACGCAGAGTTCAAAGGTCAGTAGTAAGTGATGCAGAGTTCAGAGATCAGTAGTAAGTAAAGCAGAGTTCAGGGGTCAGTAGTAAGTGGCGCAGAGTTCAAAGGTCAGCAGTAAGTGGTGCAGAGTTCACAGGTTAGTAGTAAGTGAGATAGGAGTTCCTGTAAAAGACTAATATGTAACCCAGCTCCTGCATGTGGTGGAGCATGTGTTCATCATAGTGCTGTGGCAGGGGAGAAGCCGGTCTGTGTATAGCAAAAAAAATAGCCCATTATTTTAGAGCTCACTGTCCGTGCGGCTCTATTTCTTCATAGCCAAACTTCAAGCCTCTCTCAATGGAGCGCCCATGGCAGGTGCTCCCCCCTCCCCTTTCCAGTTTCGGCCCTGCCTTTTGATTGTCTCTCATAATACTGACTGATGATCCACTGTCACTCACAGAGTAAAATGAAAAAGTCTAGTAAAAAATAATAATGAGCCATCTATTTGACACCCCTTCCTCTTTTTCCTTCTATCCTCCCATCTCTTGAGGAAGGGGGGGACTGCATTCTTCTGCTAAAAATCACAATAATGCAATGATATAAAACATAACTTCCAATGTAACAGAGGTTCTAACCTTTCCATATTCTATCCAATTCTCTTATTCAAACCTTAAAGTTTTTCCGCCTGTCTGTTTTGTTGCTGTCTTTGCTCCCAAAGAGAAGTGAGAGGGGGAGGGCGGGCCCAAAGGTGGTCATTTGTAATTTCTGTTTAAGCTACTAGATTTATTCATACCCATATATCAGAGAAGGCCCGTGAGTTGTTAGGGTTAAGTGCCAGCCCTGTCTTGCTAGAAGAGGGGCCCCCTGCGTAAAGAAGGCATAGATATTTCTGAGTTAGTTAGCCACAAGGAGAATAATTACTGGTTTTCTCTTTCAGTGGACCAGACCAGATTAACATGTAAGCATTCAAGTCTTATTTGTCTAACTTAATTCGAGCGGTGGAAAGATTTTATGTATTTTTGGGGCACCTCACATCCCCTTGATGAGGGATGCTGAACTCCTGGGATACTCACTGACCTCTTGTCTCTCCCTTAATGTTGCATCTCTCTGAACTAGATTGCTTGGACTTAAAGTGGTTGTGACCCTTGCATATACCGAGTGAAGTGCTTGGCCTCAGGTTTCACAGAAATTAAACAAATCCCCCTACATATGCTATACCTTTTTATCTGCAATCTTCTTTTCTCTACATCTGTTCACATCCAAAATTAATAAAGCTTCTCTGAGTGGTTAGAAAAAGGGGGTGGAGAGCTGTTACACTCTGTAGAGCTCAGTACGGAGAGCTCTGAGATCTCATTGGATGGAAGGGACACACCCCCTTCATACAGCACACAGGAACAGAGCTGAGGCTGTCAATCAGCTGGATACAGTATATTTCCGCTATCACCTTTTTTCTCTTGGTGTCAGGAAAACTCATAGGAAGTAACTTGTGCTAGTAGCAGAGGGATATGCTTTGTTCATATTTCATGTATGAGGTTTACAACCACTTTAACCACTTACGGACCGCCGCACGCCGATATACGTCCTAACTTTTAAGAGGAATATCGTTATGACAGCAGCTAGCTGGCATAACCCCGGTATCCTATTCTTCAGCCAGTGGTCCCCTTTCCGATAATAGTGGTCTCTGCGGTGGATTCTCTGCGAGATCACTTTTATGGGCGGCGGGAGAGGGTCCGGTGCCCTCCGCCGCTTACCGGAGCCGTCGGCAGCGGCAGAGGCAATCGAATCCTCTCACATCAGTGGCATGGAGATGAGTGAGGGGAAGATGGCCCCCACCCATCTCCATACCATTGCAGGGCGGAAGAACGTCACTTCCGCCCATAGCGCTTAAAGGGACATTTTTTTTTTTTTTAAAAGACAATTTTTTTTTTTGTTTTATTACATTTTAGTGTAAATATGAGATCTGAGGTCTTTTTGACCCCAGATCTCATATTTAAGAGGTCCTGTCATGCTTTTTTTCTATTACAAGGGATGTTTACATTCCTTGTAATAGAAATAAAAGTGACACAATTTTTTTTTAAAGGACAGTGTCAAAATATAAAATAAAAGGTAAAATAAATAATAAGAAAAAAATTTTAAACGCGCCCCGTCTCACGTGTAGAAGCGAATGCATACGTGAGTAGCACCCGCGTATAAAAACGGTGTTCAAACCACACATGTGAGGTATCGCCGCGATCGGTAGAGCGAGAGCAATAGTTCTAGCCTTAGACCTCCTCTGTAACTCAAAACATGCAACATGTAGAATTTTTTAAATGTTGCCTATGGAGATTTTTAAGTTTGTCCCCATTCCACGAGCGGGTGCAATTTTGAAGTGTGACATGTTGGGTATCAATTTACTCAGCGTAACATTATCGTTCACAATATAAAAAAATTGGGCTACCTTTACTGTTGTCTTATTTTTTAATTCAAAAAAGTGTATTTTTTCCTAAAAAAGTGCACTTGTAAGACCACTGTGCAAATAAGGTGTGACAGAAAGTATTGCAACGACTGCCATTTTATTCTCTAGGGTGTAAGAAAAAAAATGTATAATGTTTGGGGGTTCTAAGTAATTTTCTAGCATAAAAAAACCCTGTTTTTAATTTGTTGTAAACAACAAATCTCAAAAAAAGGCTCGGTCCCTAAGTGGTAAAGTAGAGTGTCACCACTTTCAAGGAATGACTGAAGTATGTAAATATCTGTTCAGGGACGTCCAATAGTAGCGAGTATTGGACCCTCACTAGAAAGACTCAGTGAATAGGTAGATGAACATTTGCAACCCTTGGTTAAACACTTACCCGGCTATCTTAGACCCCTTTCACACTGGGGCGGTTTGCAGGCGGTATTGCGCTAAAAATACCACCTGCAAACTGCCCCTAAACAGCCTCCGCTGTTTGTTCAGTGTGAAAGCCCGAGGGCTTTCACACTGAAGCGGTGCACAGGCAGGACAGTGAAAAAAGTCCTGCAAACCACTTTTTTGAAGCGGTGAAGGAGCAGTGTATTCACCGCTCCTTCACCGCTCCTGCCCATTGAAATCAATGGGACAGCGCGGCTATAGCCGCGCTGTACGAGGGATTTTAACCCTTTTTCGGCCGCCAGCGGGGGTTAAAACCGCACCGCTAGCGGCCGAATACCGCTGCAAGAACGACGGTACAGCAGCGCTAAAAATAGCGCTGTTGTACCGCCGACGCCTCCACCGCCCCAGTGTGAAAGGGGCCTTAGGGATACAGGACATTTATTGGCACATCCACATGAGATAAAATGGTCGTATATACGTATGCCCTGTGTCGAGGACGCGTAGGGGAGGGGCCAGGACGGAGTGTTAGGCAGCAGCAGCTGTCTGTGCTGGGACGGTCTCCATAACCTCACTGCTACATCCATTACCTATTGTTTTATTCAGGTTATATGCCTCTTCTGAGTGGTGCACTGACGAACCCTCAAAATGTGAGTACCCCCTTCTGGGGGAGAGTTTTTTATCTGACCTTGTTAATAAACACTTTTTAAACGTTATCACACCATATGGTTCCTTTCTCTTTTTGCCTATGATTTGAGCCTATGCTGGAGCTTGTTTTCCTGTGATCCATACTGAGCCCTGGGTGGCTCAAAAGCGTTTCCTGACTCTGTCTAGTGACTTAGTCACATTCCCTAAGGTGAGCACTTTACCTTGAGGGGGTCACCTTTTGTTTCACCATTGCATGATATGTGGCACACGGAATCGCAGCACGTTTGAAAACATCAACACTGAAGCACAGTTGTCATCACTTTCATTAAGGACTTTTGTGTTTAATATACTGTATATCTATTTTATGATGCATGATTAAGTATATGTACTGTGTGACACTCTGCACTTTTTGGCTGGCACATTTTATTTTTCAGCTTTTGTTTGCATATATGAATCATTTATGAATTAACGTTATTTATTTCATTATTTATTTGTTTATTGCACTTTTAGCACCTGGTTTGCACTGATTCATTTTGGAGCATTTTTGTTGATATTACCATTTCACATGCTCAGTGCACCATTTATTTGTGCACATTAAGTTTGTTTATCTTGGGGGATATAGCACATATTGGGGTAAATTATTTTATGCTCTGTTGTATATGCACTGTATCTCTGTGTGCCAGAATTAGGGCACGGATAGCACACTCTAGCACATCATATTTATTTATTTGTTTATTTTAAGATGTTTGGCATTCGGTTTACAACATAATTATTTTTGGTATAATTCAGAATTTTATAGGCAGCTCAATGGCATTGGAATGGGTACAAAGTACGCTCCGAGCGTGACCAAAATTTTTATGGCCGAATGGGAGGAATATGCCGTATAATAATGTACCGTAGATTTATAGACGATTGTATAATAATCTGGAACAGGGAGGAAAATACTTTGACAGAATTTTTGAAAAATTGAATGCAGCAATAACTCTTGGTGGAGTTGCTGGTTTAAGGGGGCTTGTTACTTTCACTCTCGACACCTCTGTTTCACCGGCCCTGGGTCTAGGGTTCCGTTGAGTTTACCTCTGGACGATATAAGCACCAAACACTTGAGTAGGTTTTCCAATGCTTTATTAAAATGAACAAGGGAAGTAGCAGGAAAGAGGTAGTAGGAAAGCTGCAGGGAAGCTCAAATACCTTTCTGTTATATTTCTTCCAGCACATTCTTTGTAATTGAACACTTGCAATTGAATAGTCCCTTTTCTTCTATAGGATTTAATCTCTGCCCATCTGGATAGACATCTCTAACTTGCCTAGCAGCCAGCACGTAGCACGAACAAAAGTCTCTGCCACAGACTTATCTGGAATAAAACCTGTACGATCCTCTGCCACAGGATGTATTGGTTTGTGGTGAAAGTCAGATACAGTATTTGAACCTTTAAGCCAAACCGGCAGTACTATATTGTAAGATTGCTTCGGAATGCGTCCTCCAACCGAGTCACCAGGCCCCTCTCCAGACCAGCACTCTGCATTAGGGATGAGCTTCGTGTTCGAGTCGAACCCATGTTCGACTCGAACATCGGCTGTTCGCCCGTTTGCCGAATTGCGAACGATATGGGCCGTTCGCGCCAAATTCGTGTGGCGCGTCACGGCCCATAATTCACTGCGGCATGGCAGTGCATTGCTTGCTGATGATTGGCCAAGCATGCACTATGACCCGCATGCTTGGCCAATCACAGCGCCGCCTGAACAAAGAGCCATAATTGGCCAAAGCCAAGGAGGCTTTGGCCAATTATGGCTCAGGGGATTTAGTACACGCCCCACACTATATAAGGCCGCCTGCACGGCGGCCCTGTGTAGTGTGTGTTCCAGCGTTCATTGAGAGAGAGAGAGAGACAGACAGTGTCATTTGATTTGAGTTAGATAGATTAGGCAGAACAGTCAGTCAGTTAGCTGCACTTACAGTGTATTGTGTATATATATGCATCCCAGGTGTTGCATATATATATATATACACTGTATTCAGTTTAGCTAGATCCGTTCCTGTTATCTTCTAGACTATTTACATTTAGTGCAGTGCGTCCTGCTCACAGTGTTCAGCTAGATCCGTTCCTGGTATCTTCCTACTGACAGGCAGGCTTGTCTGGTTACAGTATATAAAGCTACCTGAAGAAAATTACTGGTGTTCTATTTGATCCTATTAGTACCACGGTCAGGCAGCTAGACTATTTACATTTAGTACAGTGCGTCCTGCTCACAGTGTTCAGCTAGATCCGTTCCTGTTATCTTCCTACTGACAGGCAGGCTTGTCTGGTTACAGTATATAAAGCTACCTGAAGAAAATTACTGGTGTTCTATTTGATCCTATTAGTACCACGGTCAGGCAGCTAGACTATTTACATTTAGTACAGTGCGTCCTGCTCACAGTGTTCAGCTAGATCCGTTCCTGTTATCTTCCTACTGACAGGCAGGCTTGTCTGGTTACAGTATATAAAGCTACCTGAAGAAAATTACTGGTGTTCTATTTGATCCTATTAGTACCACGGTCAGGCAGCTAGACTATTTACATTTAGTACAGTGCGCCCTGCTCACAGTGTTCAGCTAGATCCGTTCCTGGTATCTTCCTACTGACAGGCAGGCTTGTCTGGTTACAGTATATAAAGCTACCTGAAGAAAATTACTGGTGTTCTATTTGATCCTATTAGTACCACGGTCAGGCAGCTAGACTATTTACATTTAGTACAGTGCGTCCTGCTCACAGTGTTCAGCTAGATCCGTTCCTGTTATCTTCCTACTGACAGGCAGGCTTGTCTGGTTACAGTATATAAAGCTACCTGAAGAAAATTACTGGTGTTCTATTTGATCCTATTAGTACCACGGTCAGGCAGCTAGACTATTTACATTTAGTACAGTGCGTCCTGCTCACAGTGTTCAGCTAGATCCGTTCCTGTTATCTTCCTACTGACAGGCAGGCTTGTCTGGTTACAGTATATAAAGCTACCTGAAGAAAATTACTGGTGTTCTATTTGATCCTATTAGTACCACGGTCAGGCAGCTAGACTATTTACATTTAGTACAGTGCGTCCTGCTCACAGTGTTCAGCTAGATCCGTTCCTGTTATCTTCCTACTGACAGGCAGGCTTGTCTGGTTACAGTATATAAAGCTACCTGAAGAAAATTACTGGTGTTCTATTTGATCCTATTAGTACCACGGTCAGGCAGCTAGACTATTTACATTTAGTACAGTGCGTCCTGCTCACAGTGTTCAGCTAGATCCGTTCCTGTTATCTTCCTACTGACAGGCAGGCTTGTCTGGTTACAGTATATAAAGCTACCTGAAGAAAATTACTGGTGTTCTATCCCAGCTTAGTGCAGCTACAGGCCATTAGTATGTCTGGAAGGCCAAGAAGGAGAGGCAGACAGTCACAAGCCAATAAGAGAGGGCAGGCAGGCTCTGTGTCTAGTGCTGGTCATGGAGACGGTGCATCCTCATCAGCACGTGGCCATGGGACACGCTGGGCCTTTTTTTCGGCAGCTGGCCGCGTTGAGCCGCAACATGCGGAAGACTTGGTCGAGTGGATGACCAAGCCGTCCTCATCCTCCTCATCCTCTCTCACCCATGCCCAGGGTGCTTTGTCTGGCAAAGCAGCGGCCTCTTCCCTCAGCTCAATGTCATCAGTGACTCCTTCCCTAGCTCCACCATGTCCTCATGAGGATTCCCTCGAACTGTTTGACCACAGTGTTGGGTACATGCTCCAGGAGGATGCCCAGCGTTTGGAAGGCTCTGATGATGATACTGAGCTCGATGAAGGCAGTAACATGAGCACGGACAGAGGGGGTGCCCAAGAAGGACAGCAATCTGGCAGTCATGCTCCCCCTGCTGCAGCATACTGCCAGGTTTGCTCCAGTGATGAGGAGGGAGGGGATGATGAGGTCACTGACTCAACGTGGGTGCCTGATAGGAGAGAGGAGGAGGAGGCGGCACATCACCAACGAGGCAGGATGCCCTCCAGGGGCCAGCCTAAGGGCAGCACATTGACTGCATCACACCCCAAAGCTCCACATGTGCAGGGCGCTGCAGTCTCTGCACGTTATTCAAAAAGTTCTTTGGTGTGGGCCTTTTTTGAGACGAGTGCATCAGATCGCACCGCTGCTATTTGCAACATATGTCTCAAGCGTATCTCACGTGGCCAAAACATCTCCCGCTTGGGTACCACATGCTTGACCAGACATATGTTGACCTGCCATGCAGTTCGTTGGCAAGCGTATCTAAAATACCCACACCAAAGAACAAAGAGGATCTCTCCTTGCTCCTCATCAGCTGAGATTTCCAACCCCACTAGACCTCCAGTCCTCTCTGAGACCTGCAGTGAGAGGAATGAAGGTGTAGAATTAGATGTGTCACAGCCAAGTACTTGTGGGCAATCTGCTTTTGGTACACCGACGTCAGATTGTACCAGGCAAATTTCCCTGCCCCAGCTGCTGCACCACCGAAAGAAGTTTGCTCCCAGCCATCCACATGCCCAGCGGTTGAATGCTAGCTTGGCAAAATTGCTAGCACTTCAACTGCTGCCTTTTCAGTTGGTAGACTCTGCCCCCTTCCGTGAGTTTGTGGAATGTGCGGTTCCTCAATGGCAGGTACCCAAACGCCACTTTTTCTCACGGAAGGCGATTCCGATCACTACCGGCATGTGGAAGGCAATGTCCATGCCTCGCTGGACAGGGCGGTCAGAGGTAAGGTGCATATTACTGCTGACTCATGGTCCAGCAGGCATGGACAGGGACGTTACCTAAGTTTCACGGCACATTGGGTGACTCTGCTGGCAGCTGGGAAGGATGCAGGACAAGGTGCAGTAGTGTTGGAGGTTGTTCCGCCACCACGCCTCCAAAATGCTGATTGTGACACACTCTCCTCCACCCCCTCCTCTTCTTCTTCCTCCATGGCCTCTTCCTCGGAACCAGCGGTGCTCCGTAGTCGTTCAAGGGGCTACGCAAGTACGCAGGCCAAAAGATGCCATGCGGTGCTTGAGCTGGTGTGCTTGGGGGACAGGAGCCACACTGGGGCAGAGGTTCTGTCAGCTCTGCAGGGGCAGGTTCAGAGGTGGTTGACGCCACGCCAACTTAAGGCAGGAATGGTGGTTTGCGACAATGGCACCAACCTCCTCTCTGCCCTCCGACAGGGACAAATGACCCATGTGCCCTGTTTGGCTCACGTCCTTAACTTGGTGGTGCAGCGGTTCTTGGGCAGGTACCCGGGCTTACAGGATGTCCTGAGGCAGGCCAGGAAAGTCTGTGTGCATTTCCGCCGGTCATATAATGCCATGCTCGGCTGACGGACCTCCAAAAGGAGTTTAACCTGCCCAAGAACCGCCTAATCTGTGACATGCCCACCAGGTGGAACTCAACGTTGGCCATGCTGCAGCGGCTGCACACGCAGCAGAGGGCCATCAATGAGTACCTGTGCGACTATGGCACCAGGACAGGGTCAGGGGAGCTTGGTTTTTTTTCCCCACGCCAGTGGGCCATGATCAGGGATGCATGCACTGTCCTGTCACCATTCGAGGAGGCCACGAGGATGGTGAGCAGTGACAGTGCATGCATCAGTGACACTGTCCCCCTTGTCCACCTGTTGGAGCACACGCTGCGTGGAATAATGGACAGGGCACTTGAGGCAGAACAGAGGCAGGAAGAGGAGGACTTCCTTAGCTCTCAAGGCCCCCTTTATCCAGACAGTGTTCCTGCGTGCCCGCCGATCACACAGGAAGAGGACGAGGAGGAGGAGGAGGAGGAGGAAGATTGTGTCAGTATGGAGGTGGAGCCTGGCACTCAGCATCAGCAGCAGTCTTTAAGGGATCAGTCCCAAGAAACACATGGACTTGTACGTGGCTGGGAGGAGGTGGCTGCGGACGTTGTCGTCCTTAGTGACCCAGAGGACTCCGGACCGAATGCCTCAGCAAACCTACGCTGCATGGCCTCCCTGATCCTGCAAAGCCTGCGTAAGGATCCTCGTATTCGTGGTATCAAGGAGAAGGACCAATACTGGCTGGCAACCCTCCTTGATCCACGTTACAAGGGTAAGGTTGCGGACCTTATCTTGCCATCGCAGAGGGAGCAGAGGATGAAACATCTTCGGGAGGCCTTGCAGAAAGGTCTGTGCAATGCGTTCCCAGAGACTGGGAGGTTACAAACTCCTGTTTCTGGACAACGTGTTGCTGAGGCTTCGGTCAGTCAAAGAAGGAGCGGTGGAGAAGGTGGCCGTCTGACCGATGCGTTCAGACAATTTTTTGGTCCGCAGCCCCAAGGTATGATCGGTTCCAGCAACCATCGCCAGCGTCTGTTTTACATGGTGCAGGAATACCTAGGGGCAAGATCAGACTTGGACACCTTTCCCACCGAAAATCCTCTGGGTTACTGGGTCTTGAGGATGGATCACTGGCCAGAGCTTGCACAGTATGCAATTGAGCTACTGGCCTGTCCTGCATCCAGCGTTCTTTCGGAACGCACATTCAGTGCTGCTGGAGGCGTGGTAACCGATCACAGGGTGCGTCTGTCCACCGACTCGGTCGATCGGCTGACCTTCATAAAAATGAATGAGTCTTGGATCACCACCAGCTACCAAGCACCTGATGCTGATGTAACCGAATAATTTTTTTTGAAATCTCAGATCCCTTCAAAGACTGCCTATGCTGATGCTGAGTGACTATCCCTGAGTAATTATCCTCTTCCTCCTCAATCATCACGCTGATAGCTTGTAAGAACGTTTTTGGTTCTGGGCGCCACCACCAGTGCCTAAGGCACAATTTTTAGCCCCTGTTTAACAGGGGCGTGTTAATTACAATTTTTGATGTAATACTTTGCAGCAGGGCTCGTTCCTGCATTCCAACTAGAGTGTCTGTGAGGGGTTGCAATGTTGTGGCACCAGCACCAGTGCCTAAGGCCCAATTTTTCTGCCCCTGTCTAACAGGGGCGTGTAATTACAATTTTTGATGCAATACTTTCTAGCAGGGCTCGTTCCTGCGTTCCAACTAGAGTGTCTGTGAGGGGTTGCAGTGTTGTGGCACCAGCACCAGTGCCTAAGGCCCAATTTTTCTGCCCCTGTCTAACAGGGGCGTGTAATTACAATTTTTGATGCAATACTTTGCAGCAGGGCTCGTTCCTGCGTTCCAACTAGAGTGTCTGTGAGGGGTTGCAGTGTTGTGGCACCAGCACCAGTGCCTAAAGGCCCAATTTTTCTGCCCCTGTCTAACAGGGGCGTGTAATTACAATTTTTGATGCAATACTTTGCAGCAGGGCTCGTTCCTGCGTTCCAACTAGAGTGTCTGTAAGGGGTTGCAGTGTTGTGGCACCAGCACCAGTGCCTAAGGCCTAATTTTTCAGCTCCTGTTCAACAGGGGCATGTAATTACAATTCTTGATCTAATATTTCACAGCAGGGCCCTGTGAGGGCTTACAGTGTTGTGGCCACAGCAACACCTAAGGCCCAAATTTCTGCTGAGTATATAGGGCAGGACCCTACTTTCAAACATCTAACTTACAAACGACTCCTACTTGCAAACGGAAGGAGACAACAGGAAGTGAGATGAAATCTACCCCTAGGAAGGGAAATTCTCTCCTGTAAGAGTTAATATGGGAAAACAATTTCTCCTTTCCACTGATGCTTTCCAATCCTTGTTCCACAAAAAACCCAAATTTTCAAAAAACATTTTTCATTGGGACAAAAAGTGAGGTGAAATCTTCTGAAGAGGAGGAAAGACAGCAAAACAAATGTCACAGGGGTGATAACCCTTCCCTATGTTTTCCAAAAAGCTTAAAAAAGATTTTTTGGCTGGAGCTAAATGCTTTAAAAATTTACCCGTTCAAAATTACAAAGAGATTCTACTTAACAACAAACCTACAGTCCCTGTCTTGTTTGCACCGCCTGTATACTGCTGTTCAGAGTATATAGGGCCTTTCCTTATTTTAATTTGGGTGCGGGGTTCCCCTTAATATCCATACAAGACCCAAAGGGCCTGGTAATGGACTGGGGGGTACCCATGCCGTTTGTCTCACTGATTTTCATCCATATTGCCATGACCCGACATGACATTAAACCCGCAAGCAGTTTTAAATGAGATTTTTTCCTTTAAAAATGACATTTGGTGCAGGGACTGTTCTAAACACGGGAAACACGAGCCACTTTACAGGCCTACTATAGACACACCCCAGGTACGATATTTAAAGGAATATTTCACTTTTTTTTTTTTTACTTTAAGCATCATTAAAATCACTGCTCCCAAAAAAACGGCCGTTTTTAAAAGTTTTTTTTGCATTGATACATGTCCCCTGGGGTAGGACCCGGGTCCCCAAAACCTTTTTAGGACAATACCATGCAAATTAGCCTTTAAAATGAGCACTTTTGATTTCGAACGTTCGAGTCCCATAGACGTCAATGGGATTCTAACGTTCGTGCGAACTTTCGGTCCATTCGCAGGTTCTGGTGCGAACCGAACCGGGGGGTGTTCGGCTCATCCCTACTCTGCATGATCCTTCAGGTCCTCCCCTGGGATCTTCCCGGTTGTCCAGCTTCTTTACTCAGAAAAGACAGCTCAGGACCATTTCTCTGCTGCTGTGGTAGGCCCCAGACAGGCTTCTGGGCCCACCCACACGCCGCAGCAACGTGGGCCTCCGGAAGGGAGGACCATGAGGTGGTATTCCTAGTGCATGCCTGTCGGCCAGGAGGGCCAGCAAGTGGCTGAAAAACGAGCCCCAAAACATTGCATCTGTCCCATAAATACCCTCTCCCAGAATGCAACTCGGAGGACCACCTCCACCGAGTTATCTCCGGGAAAGAGGAACACTCATTCGCTTCAACACATTGCTTTTCCAACACCTGCCGATGGTGACAACGACACCCACCGACACAATGTGGAACTGCATGCAACGCCAGCCAAGCTGGAACAGAGGCAAATATAACTTCCTATAACAAGCGACCCACTAAATTTACCTATCAGCAGTAGATAAAAATCTACCAGCGCTACATACTCCACCCAGTACAATAGATGTTGTCCTCAATGTCTGGCATAAAACAATAATTCCCAAGCCTGAGAGTAGGTATTTGAGCTTAAAACTTGGATTTAGATAAAGAAGAAAGAAAGACAGTAGAAAGACATTTTAAGATCAACATTTGTAAAACATTATATTCACATCTTCAAAAAAAAACATCCTATGACTGTACACAACCTCACTATCTATTTTAGCTGAAAAGCCTAACAGCTTGATAGGGGATCAAATAGTTCCTGAAAAGAAAAACATATTAAACATACATGCGACCTATATTGTTTCAGGAGCAAAGTCTCATTTGAAAAAAATGAAACCCTCTTCCCATTATCTATATCGGATTAATCTTTAGGAGTCCATCCCTATATATACACAATTTTTCTTAAATGAAGAAAATTCGGCTAGAAAAAAGAAGTCCTTGGATTTAAAACAGTGAGATGAGTATTCAGACCTTGACCACGAAGATCTCTATGCACTGACACTAACTAACTCAAAGTTCTTTTGTCCATAATTACCAATAGAACCAAGGATCTGGCAATGTCAGTGTCTTTCCCAGTTTATCCACTGTAGTGATGAAATACACAACGTCATCTTTTCCGGGTCTGCAAATGACCACTTTGTCAGCATGAATGTGCTGACCATAATTCCAGTGCATAAAACATCCACTGTAACGTTCATCCATAGCAACAGAACAACCAGTTTTCCGGAAAGCTTAGGCACAGACAAATAGTCCCAAACAGCTTCACTGTACCAAAGCTCCCGGTTAGCTTCAATCACTTGCATTATGTCCTGAGGGACATATGGGAACTCCAAACCATACTCCGTAGTGACGCGCTTGTTTAACATTCTCTACAAACGTGAAAGTTTCGGTAAGGATCTATTTTCCCCATATCAGGAGGCACACACGAATCCAATGATTTGCTCACCATAGACCCAGCCGGTGTCTGAAGTGAACTAGTAACTTTTGACATTGTCTCATTTACAGTGCTGTGTGGCTCCACACAGGGTGACGTCTTCCCAGAACTCAGGGCTGTCCATTCAGGGAAGGTCATGGCAGAGGCAACATCCTCGCCTTGGGCCCATAACAACTCTTGTGACATAGTCTCAAATAGGTCATCATCACCGGAGAGATCCGGTATGGATTCTATCTCAGAATCTCCCAGTTCTTCTGCTGGCAGATATCTATTTTCAGTCCCAGATACATTCCCCAACAATGTCTCACCCGTTCCTGACGTGGACTTTGTTGGATCCGGTTCGGGTAGTCTCTGGGGTAGGCCTCGACCACGGCCGAGGGAAGCCTTCACATATCCCACCTTCTTCTGGACAGGTACAACAGGGATAGGTGTAGTGGACGCGGAAATCAAGGTAATGTCTGCTGATGACTCGGTAACAGCAGTGTCTCTCTCCGGAACACTCTCAGTAGCAACAGGCAAAGTCACGGCCTGCCGTTCTCTTCCAGCAGAAGTAGCAGCTTCCACTGTGGCGACACCTGTAGCCCAGTCCATACGATAAGCACGGGGTGACAAGGTAGGTTGCTCCACCACAAACAAATATTCTCCACATTGCGGGCAGCGACCAAATGGACGGAGATGTATGGCCAGTCCCTCACATTTGTGGCAAATCATGCCCAGCCATTCGATGTCTCCAAAGGTGTAGAGAACAAACCTCCCCTGCGGCTTCAGACGAATACCGGTATCTGTAAGCAAGGTTCCGTTCAACATAGCACTCGACACGGTGCTCGCTGGGAACATTCTTGGTCCCATAATTGACTGCATTGCCGAAAAAGACATGGCCACACTCTGATCTTCTCAGCACGATCACGAGGCCTCTCTTCCTCTCTGGCGCCAAACACATACACGCGTCCCACGCGGTATCAAGTAGGCTAAACTCCTCCCACTTGTTCTTCTGATCACGTAGCTCCTGGGCTTTTACTGGTGCCCGCCGCCTACGCACTCAGAAATAAAGTCCTGCAACTTTTAACCTCTTCCTCTCCAGAAAAAAATGGTAAAACACCTCTCTAGGCTGTGAGAATTGACGGCTAACAAATCCCGGACCAGCCCCTACATGTAGCAATAACTCTCGGTAGAGCTGCTGGTTTAAGCGGGCTTGTTACCTTCACTCTCGACACCTCTGTTTCACCGGCACTGGGTCTAGGGTTCTGTTGAGTTTACCTCTGGACGATATAAGCACCAAACACTTGAGTAGGTTTTCCAATGCTTTATTAAAACGAACAAGGGAAGTAGCAGGAAAGAGGTAGTAGGAAAGCTGCAGGGAAGCTCAAATACCTTTTTGTTGTATTTCTTCCAGCACATTCTTTGTAATTGAACACTTGCAATTGAATAGTCCCTTTTCTTCTATAGGATTCAATCTCTGCCGTCTGGATAGACATCTCTCACTTGCCTAGCAGCCAGCACGTAGCACAAACAAAAGTCTCTGCCACAGGCTTATCTGGAATAAAACCCGTACGATCCTCTGCCACAGGATGTATTGGTTTGTGGTGAAAGTCAGATACAGTACTTGAACCTTTAATCCAACCCGGCAGTACTATACTGCAATATTACTTCGGAATGCGTCCTCCAAACGAGTCACCAGGCCCCTCTCCAGACCAGCACTCTGCATGATCCTTCTATGACGGGTCCTCCCCTTTGATCTTCCCAGTTGTCCAGCTTCTTTACTCAGAAAAGACAGCTCAGGACCATTCCTCCGCTGCTGTGGTAGGCCCCAGACAGGCTTCTAGGCCCACCACATGCCGCAGCAACGTAGGCCTCCGGAACGGAGGACCACGAGGTGGTATTCCTAGTGCATACCTGTTGGCCAGGAGGGCCAGCAAGTGGCTGAAAAACGAACCCTAAAACATGGCGTCTGTCCCATAAATACCCTCTCCTAGAATGCAACTCGGAGGACCACCTCCACCGAGTTATCTCCGGGAAAGAGGAGCACTCATTCGCTTCAACACGTTGCTTTTCCAACACCTGCCAATGGTGACAACGACACCCACCGGCACAATGAGGAACTGCATGCAACATCAGCCAAGCTGGAACAGAGGCAAATCTAACTTCCTATAACAAGCGACCCACTAAATTTACCAATCAGCGGTAGATGAAAATCTAAAAAAAAATCAGCGATACATGAATAACAACCAAAAAAACATTAAAGTGGATGTAAACCCAATGTCATCCTTTCTAAACTACTGCCATAGGGATTACCTATAAGGATATACATGCCTCCTGCATGTATCTTTACCTGTCAAATGTCTCCCCTCTGTCTGTTATTAGACTCGAAAAACTGCAGATTCTGTGGGTGGGTCTGTTGTCTGGAGCTCGGTGGGTGGAGTCGTGATGTCAGTAGACTCCCTGCCCACCTCTACACTCCCCTTGTCAATATGCATTTCTCCTGTGTATTTCTTACACTGAACTTCTGCTATGATCTCTAACATCCAGTGAAAAGACAGGAAAGTAATCACATGACTTCAGCATGCCAAATCATGGTGAGGTGTGGAACAGCCAATCCTTGCAGAGCTGCTGAAGAAAGGAGTGGGAGTGGGAATTAAAAAATAATGCATGTAAATATGTATGTAAATCACCTGTCACTCACAGCAAGGGGGAGGGTTTGACAAAGTTTTTCTCTGTTTGTCAAGTTTTATTTCACTGAACAATAAAAGAGGATTGATCAGAGCTGGATTAACTCTTTGTGGCAAGACTGGGCTCAAATGATAGGAAATCTTATACTGTACATTATGACATCAAAAAAAAAAAATCAGGTTTACATCCACTTTAAGCTTAGTTATGAAATTAGCAACACATCTATACATTTTTTGGATCTGGATATACAACTAAGAATGGATTGCTAACAAAAACCTTTTTCAAACCTGTTGAGAGAAACAGTTATATACCTGTGGACAGCTGCCACTTTGATCCTTGGTTGATTAACATCCCAAAAGGGAAATTGATACGTTTAAGAAGAAATTGCACAGAAAAAAGCACTTTTTTGGAACAAGCAAAAATGATTGGAAAAAAAATTGTCCATAAAGGGTATAATGAACACTTTATAGAAGAGAAAATAAAGTTGGTATCAGATCTTTCAAGGGAAGAACTAATCCAAGATAAAGAAAAGAAAATAACACAGTATCAAGAGATTTCTATGATTTTGGATTTTAATATTCAATATAGGCAAATTGAGTGCATATTTAAAAAGCATTGGCCACTTCTTTTAGCGGATCAACAATTGAGGACCATTTTGCAGAAGAAACCTCACTTTGTTTACCGGAAAGCACCTACTTTAAGAGATATAATAGCTAAAAATGTAATAGATGCTCCAAAAAAATCACAGGAGTTTACTTTCTTTCAGGGAAAGGGTTTCTTCCCATGTAAGAGATGTTACGCCTGCAGAAATACTATGCAAAACGGTCAAAAATGTATTAATTTTAATTCTACCAGCAACAACAAAAAATATCAAATAAAAGATTTAATTTCATGTAGAACTGGGGGGGTGGTATATGTATTGCAATGTCTGTGCTCATTGCAGTATATAGGAAGAACGAAACGCCCGATGTGGAAGAGGTACAAGAGCACATACAAAACATTAGAAACGGATTCCCTAAACACAGTGTTTCACGTCATTTTGCTTTATGCCATAATAAAAATCCCTCTTTGTTAAAATTTTGGGCTATCGAAAAATACAAATCGCATCGGCGGGGCAGCAATAGGGTAAGAGAATTAAGCAAAAATGAATCAAAATGGATATTTGAAATGTGCACTCTCTCACCTATGGGATTAAACATAGATTTTGATTTAAATTGTTTTATATCAGATTTTTTATATTTTTATAAATGTATGCTCTTTTTTATAACAGTTTTCTAACTCCAGATAAACATCGCAGGAGTGTATGATTAGTAGTAGATGTAATACTAAGGATCACCACTTGAGGGGTTTTTAGGATGTACTTGCATATTTCAGTTATATACAATAATAGTTTAGGTCAATGTTTTTAACTTGTTTTATGTTGTTTTTAATAGTGAAAGGTTTGTATATGTTTATTAAAATGTGTAATGTTGAGTATTTATCATACTGCTACTAAAATTGAGTGCAGAACGCATATAACGGCATGATGATGCATTGAACTCCCTTGTCACTATGGCAACCGGCACGCACACCAGGATATAAATATTGAACAAGTTCGTCACATGGGCACCCTTGAAAAAGTCATGTGTCTAGTGATGCAATGCGTCGGGGGGAGCCAGTGACGTCACCCACGGTGCTTTGTGTGTACTGCCGGTGTATGAGGAGAATCCAGCTATATGCAACTGACCACATGTATATGCGATATACTCTGCGGGAATGTGTGAGTGAAGTTTGTCTTTATTATATAGGAAATTTTATGTCATACTACCTGCACAATGGCCCTTTCTTCCTCACATGATTTTAATTGATAATTCACTTTAAATTGGATTGTACCGTCCCCTTTTTTGGAGGAATGGATACTTTTTCCTATATAAACTTGATTTTATTTTAAATCTGTATGCTATTAGGAAGGCT
Source organism: Aquarana catesbeiana (assembly GCF_042186555.1). Taxonomy (NCBI): domain Eukaryota; kingdom Metazoa; phylum Chordata; class Amphibia; order Anura; family Ranidae; genus Aquarana; species Aquarana catesbeiana. Next base: position 188,045,992 of record NC_133327.1, read on the forward strand.
TTTGCTGAAACATGTTAGTGTTTTGATGTCGCACTGCTGTTTGTGCTCAATAAAGATTTAAGAAGAAGCAATCAAGTTACCGGCATTCTTTTTGCAATTTTGATGTATGGGACACAATGGCTTGAGCACCGTTATTCAGCTCATCATCCTATAAATATGCGGTATCTTTGCTCTATTGATTGAGTAAACTGTTATAAGGCATTCCTAGTGTGGACTCCTCCTTCCTTTAAGCTCTGTATAGGGATGTCTCCTGGAAAAAAAAACCTGTTTCCAAAGGGGAAAAGAGGGTTCTGTAGGTGTAAGGCCTGAAGTTGGGACAGATCACTCTGCAGGTGTCCCTGCACAAAAGGGAGAGTAGAATAGTTACCTTGGGGTGGCCCTTTCCATGGTACTCTTCAAAGATAAGGTCACTCCCTCTGGGTCCAGGTAGGAATGAGTTAAAGTATGTATTTGCTCCCCCATTACACAACAAAAGAAAGTCTTTCTCTTTCTCTTTTTCAGAAGTGAGGTTTTTTTTGGAGCTGCCTGGAAGAGTTTTTTTAGGCTCTGGAGATGGAACACAGCCATTGGCACCTCTGTGAAGTTGAGGCTGTCAAATAGTAATAGTGCCAACCCTACTATACAGCACAGATAAACCAGTCATTCATCTGGAAATGCAGTATGCTATAAATGCAAAATGATATGATTTATCCAATCTTACTCTTGTAAAAAATGTAAAGAGGACCTTTTTAAAGTTTTACTTTAGTGTTGCCAAATTAATTATATGTTAATAATAAAAGAATACCATAACAGCCACTCCACGTATTGCCAAAGAACATATTCTTAGTGAATCCCAAGCCACACATATTAGTCATATATTACTCTGTTCTCTCAGAAACAGAACATATCTGGCTATCAGAGGGGTTAATTGTATGTATTTTGCCTTTAAATGTCCTTTATGATCTCAGAGAGTAGAGGGGTGACATGGATACAAGCTTAATTATAGGTTTTAGGAATAAACTTACATAAGCTACCACATGCCAGATAGGAAACAGCAGGGTAAAATGTATGTTGGTAGAACTTGTATGCTGACAGATTATTTTCAGCGTGAGAGCTTAAAAATAGAAAAACAAGTAAGAACCTATTGAATTCTCAGAGTAGAAAGTATTTATTCCAACAGCGGGGACAGGGTTCCCCAGTGACATCGTGATTGTGACTCTAAATACATGTGTAGTGAATGGTCAATGTACTGATTTAATAGTAAGTGTGTGGGCATGGAACTAAAGCTAAAATTAAAATACTGGAAATAGAATGCATTCTGTACTTTGAAACTAATTGGCCAAGAGACAGGAATAGACAGAAATCTATGCTGGCAACATTTAAAACCATGCAGTCCATGAATGTTGACAGGGAATGTGTTCAGTACATTTTGTTAGAACTGCAACTAAGGTCTTTCTAAAAACCCAAAAGAGATATAAGTAAATACGTAGGTCATTTCTAAGTATAAAGTACTTGTTTGTACAATACAGTATGCTAATCTGATGTAACAGATAAAGTGTTACTAAACCCACAACAATAAATTTAGTCTTTGTATGCAGTAAAGCATGCTTGTTATACTCACTGTGGAACCTAGGGGGTTAATTCTCTGTATTGTATAAAAAAAGCTGTTTGATCCTGTCTTCTCTAATTCTCACCTTCTTGCATTGTCCAAAACACAGCACAGAGGTTAGGGGTCAAGCTGCACATGCTCAGTTTGGTGTGTATTGCTAAAGTGTTTTTTTCTTTTCTTAGGAGAGTGCATGTGATCAGCACACAGCCAATCAGCGCTCTCCAGACAAAGAGTCAGGGATCCCGCAGGCTCACAGGACAGTGAGAGCAGAATGAAAACTCTTCCTACAAGCTTTAACCAGATACTGATAGAAGTCATAAGACTGCTCTAACTGCTGATAAGAAAAAGTATTTAGCAGTTTATATGTACTAAAACTATTGCATTTCCATACTCTGTGTATTATGGGAGACCAGATATAGTGAATGCTAGACATGTGCATTCGTTTTCGTCCGAATGCATTTTCGTCCGAATTTCAGGTATTTTCGTTATCGTTTTAACAAACGATAACGAAAGTGCAGAGTCCGAAAAACAAAAGATCTGACATAAACAAATGCTTTATTTTCGTTTTCGTTGCAACAACAGTTCGATATAGATAGGAGATTCGACATGATGATGACAATAACAATCTGTGTCCATCAAACCTGTGGTCGAATGTGCCTAAGCTTAGCTCTATTAGTCCAAGATTATTCTACATAGAGAGAAAAGATTCGACGTAGGGGAGAAAAGATTCGACGTAGGGGAGAAAAGATTCGACGTAGGGGAGAAAAGATGAATAAAAATAATGATGATGATGAATGTTATTGGCTGATTGTAACCAAAGAGGTGGAGCAGTAAAATAGCTAGAACTAAGTACACACGTACTTTGGCTTACGGTGTCTGTTGAAAGTTCTAAGAAGATTCGACGGAGCAAGTAAACTATACGGCGTCGTATAGTTTAGCTGCTCCGTCGAATCTTCTTTGCACATTCGACAGACACCATAAGCCTTCAATGACAGATTCGACCTTAATTTGGATTTTCGGACGAATGCAATTTTTAACGAAAAACGAGATAAATAAAAACGAATTTCGGGAGTAACTAAATACATTTATTTTTCGGACGAAAACGAAATTCCGAAACGAAATATTTCAGTGTGCACATGTCTAGTAAATGCAGGCTCCTGGGTTTAGTAACACTTTAAAGTGGAAATAAATCTCTGTAAAAAAATAAACAAATACATAAATAAAAAATGGGCCCCCAGGAGCTTATAGCCATAATGAACTAATATGTATGGCATATTAGCACATTGTGGCACACATACTTTCCAAGTAATCGCCTCCATCGCTGCAACATCAGAACTTCTGCTTGCGTCAAAGTGTGTCCTATCTCCTGATCTTCCTACTTGGTTTGTTTTTTTCGGCTACTTGATTGGCCAGGCCAGGATGACATAAATCATGCTAATGGAAGTTAATGTCGTCTCAGCACCAAACCGTGATGTAGATGTACAGCCATGGCCAAAAGTTTTGGAAATGACACAAATATTAATGACACAATATTTGTGAAGAAGGCTTCAGGGCGTCTTAGAAAGTCCAGCAAGCGCCAGGACCAATTCCTACAGTTGATGCAGCTGCGGGATCGGGGCACCACCAGTGTAGAGCTTCCTCAGGAATGACAGTAGGCAGGTGTGAGTGCATCTGCATGCACAGCGAGGAGAAGACTTTTGGAGGATGGCCTGGTGTCAAGAATGGCAGCAAAGAAACCACTTATCTCCAAGAAAAACATCAGGGATAGACTGATATTCTGCGAAAGGTACACGGATTGGACTGCTGAGGACTGGGGTAAAGTCATTTTCTCTGAGGAATCCCCTTTTCGATTGTTTGGGGAATATGGAAAAAACCTTGTCCAGAAAAGAAAAGGTGAGCGTTACCATCAGTCCTGTGTCATGCCAACAGTAAAGCATCCTGAGACTATTCATGTGTGGGTTGCTTCTCATCCAAGGGATTGGGCTCACTCATAATTTTGCCTAAGAACACATCTTCTGATAAAAACATCTTCTGAGAGCAGCTTCTCGCACCCATCCAAGAACAGTTTGGTGAGGAACAATGCCTTTTCCAGCACAATGAAGCACCTTGCCAAAGGCAAAAGTGATAACTAAGTGTTTTGGTAAACAAGACATTGAAATTGTGGATCCATGGACAGGAAACTCCACAGACCTTAAACCCATTGAGAACTTGTGGTCAATCTTTAAGAGGAGGGTGAACAATAAAAACCTTCACAAATTCTGACAAACTCCAAGCATTGATTATGCAAGAATGGGCTGCAGTCAGTCAAGATGTGGCTCAGAAGTTGATTGACAGCATGCTAGGACAGATTGCAGAGGGCTTAAAAAAAAGGGTCATCACTGCAAATATTGACTTAATGTAATTGCCAATAAAAGCCTTTGATAAATATTGACTTAATGTAATTGTCAATAAAAGCCTTTGATAAATATTGACTTAATGTAATTGTCAATAAAAGCCTTTGACACTTACGAAATACTTGTCATTATACTTCAGTATACCATAGTAGCATCTGACAAAAAGATACAAAAACACTGAAGCTGCAGACTTTGTGAAAATTAATATTTGTGTCACTCTAAAAATTTTGGCCATGGCTGTACACTGAGCTGCGCCTGCAACAGTGAAACTGGGATATGATGAGCAAATGTATTAGCATTTTAGTTGTGTCATGTGGAAAAGGATGAATGAAGGAAACATTTTTAAAGTAAACATGTTCCCTCAAATCTAAAAAGCAAAGCTGTATGCAGCTTTGCAAGCACATGTATAAACATGTTTAAGTCATATATAATATCAAAGACATGAGAACTTTTGAGCAGCAGTGACTATATGGCGTCCTTTGCGCTCCCCAGGAAAGAGTTACTGCTTTCTATGTTGAGAGATATTGCTCCCCCTAGGCAGCACAACTATATTACATTTGATGGTTTTTACTATACCACTGTGATATATCCCCCATAGGAAGATTTTTGTCAAGAATTGAAATGCGTTGGAGTTTATGTGCATTGTTGTATGCTTATGTATCACATGGTGGCGTTTATAGGTTGATTGGCCTGAAAAACCTTTATGTGTTTCATGCATTTTTTTTTTTTTAAATCCTTTTTTATTGAGAACATTTTTTTCAATTTACAACAAAACTAATACATACAACACATACTCACTAAACAACTAAAATTACAATTATACTAACAATTCGTAGCAAAACACACAAAAAAAAGAAAATTAGACAGACTATGCAACTTCCAGATCATAAATTCATTGTTACTTAAGACCTTACATCTAAGCAATGAATTAATAATGCCCTTTTTCATAATAACTTTGCAACATTACAGGATAAGTCATTATACTTGGTTTAATGATAACTTCTTAATGGCTTACATGTATTTCTTTTGCATAACTGGGATTTGTCTCTCTGCTAAATTTCAGTCAACTCATCGGTAAACTCAACATATTTACATCAACAAATTGGAGTCTAACCATCGTGACCAACTCTTTTGAATATTTTTTGGGCATTTCCTATGTTTATATGTCAATTCTTCTCTTCTTAAATTACAGTTAATCGCTTTAAAAAAGTAATTGTTGGTGGGGAGTTTGAAATCTATTTCTACAATATATGTTTTCGGGCTATATACATAGACCTCAGCCACATGCATTTCAGATGGGAGAATATCTTCCAATATAATCCCTAGCAGAGCTATTTTTGGATCAGAATGAACGTGTGTAGAGCATAGAGTATTTAAAATATCAAATATACAGTGTCTTACAAAAGTGAGTACACCCTTCACATTTTTGTAAATATTTTATTATATCTTTTCATGTAACAACAGTGAAGAAATGACACTTTGCTACAATGTAAAGTAGTGAGTGTACAGCTTGTATAACAGTGTAAATTTGCTGTCCCCTCAAAATAACTCAACATACAGCCATTAATGTCTAAACTGCTGGCAACAAAAGTGAGTACACCCCTAAGTGCAAATTTCCAAACTGGGCCCAAAGTGTCAATATTTTTTGTGACACCATTATTTTCCAGCACTGCCTTAACCCTCTTGGGCATGGAGTTCACCAGAGCTTTACAGGTTGCCACTTGAGTCCTCTTCCACTCCTCCATGACGACATCACGGAGCTGGTGGATGTTAGAGACCTTGCGCTCCTCCACCTTCCGTATGAGGATGCTCGATAGGGTTTAGGTCTGGAGACATGCTTGGCCAGTCCATCACCTTTACCCTCAGCTTCTTTAGCAAGGCAGTGGTCATCTTGGAGGTGTGTTTGGGGTCGTTATCATGTTGGAAAACTGTCCTGCGGTCCAGTCTCCAAAGGGAGGGGATCATGCTCTGCTTCAGTATGTCACAGTACATGTTGGCATTTATGGTTCCCGCAATGAACTGTAGTTCCCCAGTTCCGTCAGCACTCATGCAGCCCAAGACCATGATACTCCTACCAACATGCTTGACTGTAGGCAAGACACACTTGTCTTTGTACTCCTCACCTGGTTGCCGCCACATATGCTTGACACCATCTGAACCAAATAAGTTTATCTTGGTCTCATCAGACCACAGGACATGGTTCCAGTAATCCATGTCCTTAGTCTGCTTGTCTTCAGCAAACTGTTTGCAGGCTTTCTTGAGCATCATATTTAGAAGAGGCTTCTTTAATGGATGACAGCCATGCAGACCAATTTGATGCAGTGTGCGGCGTATGGTCTGAGCACTGACAGGCTAACCCCCCCCTTCAACCTTTGCAGCAATGCTGGCAGCACTCATATGTCTATTTCCCAAAAACAACCTCTGGATATGACGATGAGCACGTGCACTCAACTTGTTTGGTCGACCATGGTGAGGCCTGTTCTGAGTGGAACCTGTCCTGTTAAACCACTGTATGGCCTTGGCCACCGTGCTGCAGCTCAGTTTCAGGGTAATGACAATCTTCTTATAGCCTTGGCTATCTTTATGTAGAGCAACAATTTTTTTTTCAGCTCCTCAGGGAGCTCTTTGCCATGAGGTGCCATGTTGAACTTCCAGTGACCAGTATGAGAGAGTGAGAGCAATAACACCAAATTTACCACACCTGCTCCCCATTCACACCTGAGACCTTGTAACACTAATGAGTCACATGACACCAGGGAGGATAAATGGCTAATTGGGCCCAATTTGGAAATTTTTACTTAGGGGTGTACTCACTTTTGTTGCCAGCGGTTTAGACTTGAATGGCTGTGTGTTGAATTATTTTGAGGGGACAGCAAATTTACACTCTTATACAAGCTGTACACTCACTACTTTACATTGTAGCAAAGTGTCATTTCTTCAGTGTTCTCACATGAAAAGATATAATAAAATATTTACAAAAATGCCAGGGGGTGTACTCACTTTTGTGAAATACTGTTTGCTCTCAATAGCGATGTAGTTCAGGGCAACACCACAACATATGTATAAGGCCTGCCTGCCTTCTTCCTCCTCTTCTGAAACCTCTGATCCTCCACCCATGACTTCACCTTGGCCTTCTGCTGCCTCTGAATCCCAGGGATAGCATCAAATCTTCCCCTTCCTCTTACCGCTGTGCCTCAAGTACACAATTTATTAGGAGTGTGTTCAAAGAGAAACATTCAGGGGATGGTGTCACTTATCCCCACCTGATTTCTGCTCACCCTTTTGTTCACATCCACAGTGGGGGCAGGAAAGGTGCAGACATCATTGATGAATAGGCCCTCATAGATTGGAAAATCTACAAACTCTGCAGAGCCTATCCTCCTACCATATTCACAGAGATTCAGGGTGATCGCTAGCTGCTGTTGTTGCTGTAGCCTCTACAACATATTTAGAGTAGAATTTCAGCATGTAAGAGTGTTGCATGTCAAGTTTTGGGCAGGCAATTGGGGTTGGGGTTGCATTTCTGGCAGGCAAGCAAATGCTGAATAGGAGTACTAAAACCGTGTGCAAACTCTCCTGGTGTGGTAAAGCATGTCTTAGAATTCAAGGTATTTTGATAGGAAGAACTGCACTATGAGGTTTGGGACATGTGCGAGACAAAGCATATGTGTGAGGTTCCCCAGGCAAACAGAGGACAGCAGTCTTGTCCTTGTCCTCAGTCTATGTCTTTATCACAAACATCTTTGTTTCAGCTGGAATAGAATAGGCCACCAGGGCCTTGAAAACTGCCAGTAGCTCTTGCCTGGTGTGGCTCCTTTTCCCCAGGCATACAAGCTACATAATTAGGGGGGGTTCTGGTTCTGTTGCTAGGGAAGATGAATCCAAGGAGGGGGTAGAGCTCAAACAGCTGCCATCAGCTCCCATCAAATAATAAGGCGGCCCCACAAAGTAAACAGCACAGCTGGAAGGCCCCAGAAGAGGAGGATCAGAGTTGCTCTGTGCAAAACCATTGTACAGAACAGGTAAGTATAGCATGTTTGTTATTTTTCTTTTATTCAACTTTACAATTGCTTTAATTAAATAACGTTCCAATATGATATTTGTCTTTTACTGGATGATTCATTTAAATGCTCTTACGTTAGAAATTATTTTTTGGATCTTCAATTGAAAGTAGTGTATGTAGGACATATAGGGCAACAATATTGTATATTGTTTAAAAGAATTTCACAATTCGATCTTTTGGTTACCGAACTATATATATACATTTTAGATAACTAAGACCATATAGAATAATATCAAGGAAAGTACAACAATTACTAAATCTAGACACTAAGTTAAAAAATTTATGTTTTCATAAAACGATCTGGATATTGTAAGTTTTAGCTTCAAGCTACTTCCTTTGCCAAAGGCTTTCATGGTACAATGTCATTCAAATACTAACACTGTATTTCCAGTATGATGCCTGGGGAAAGACAGAGTATTTTAAAAGAATATCAACATGCTTTAAATCTGCACCTTATTGTCTATGTGTTTTCAATAATAATGCTGATTGGGTTTTTTGTGGTTGCTAATCCTGCTTTACAAATGTATTATACTTCAAATTTGCCCACCTAACTCAAAAAAGTGAAGATTTCCTATATTATATGGAACAACTATAAATAATATTTGTGTGAGAATATTTTAGTAGAGGATAAAACTCAGGCAGCCGCCTCCAGCTCCCATCAGCACCACAAAGTTACGTGCTTTGACCCTTGTTGTATCTATATCTTTCCCAGGCACCATACAACTAACACAGTGCTTAGTGAGCAATCTATGCTTACTGGACTAGGTGTTTGTGGTCATATGTCAGTGTGATCTAATGAACGAGATACATTTTCCTTCATGTAAAGTTAAAGAGCAGGAATAGCCTTTTGAGAAAAGTTATTGCGGCTGGGAACCTGCCACCCTGGAGCAGCGCAGGCCATGACTTGATGGAAGGGAGATGTTCTTCCAGTTTGTATAGGAGCAATTGTAGCTCCTGTTTAAGCTGATATTGAGACACTTGACCTGCTTCCACTACGTATTTTTTTTTTTTTATCTACAACAGAAACTGTGGATGGGAAAATTGGCTTGTCTGCCTTGTCTCAATCAGGTGATGCTCCCAATGAGCTTTGTGTTGCTGAGTCATGTGCTTGTGCATCAAGGTACTGCACAAGTGGGTGACTTGATGAGCCACCATGGATTAAATCAGCAGCAGGTGTCATGGAATGGATAACAGCTCCGCTGATCAGTCTAGCATCTCAGGTGTAGATTCACCTATGCCTTGTTCCTTATGCGGACGTATTGGAACATCGTTTGGATATACATAGCATACAGATATGCACCAAGATCGCATCTTGATCGATTATGTTATATCATTGTGCATTGGAGGGACTTCCATATGATCAACTATGCGTGAGTAACCTTGGCTGTTATTTTCTTATACTTTTGCTTGCTACCAATACCAGGAGGACATACAGCAATCAGTTGTTCAATGAAATTGTATCCTTATATAGCATTCATCTTCAGCCTTGAGGTTACATCTGTATGTTGCAGACACCCTGGCATATGGACATATTGTATATCATCTGTTCAGATGTTCCCATTTTTATGGTAGCATACCCTTCATATCAAATGGCGAATTTACAATATTGGACATTTCATATACTACCCGTATTTGTAATACAGGATGAGAAAATGGGGTTGACCCTTACTTGAGGAAGCATTTATTCTCCCTGTTTCTTTCCATCATCCATTATTTGGACGATAAGAAAGAAAAAGAGAGCGCACCGGCCTAGTGCATTATCCTTGAGAAAAATGTATTAAAAACAAGATTAAAATCTACTCACAAAGGTAGAAAGAAATTATCGCACTGTATACAGTCACAAGGCGATTAATTCGCTGGTAGCAGTTTCCAGGTCCTAGGAAGAGGACATACGAATCGCTGCTGGCTAACGCGTTTCGAAGGTGTCCCTTCTTCTTCAGAGCCTTAGCTGTGATAATCTCTTACTACTATTTATACATGTGTCTGTCTGGAATTCTCATCTTGACTTGGTACTGGAACTCCTCCCTTAATTGGTGGTAGGTTCCAAAAGGGGGTGGGCCTCTGCCACATTGTTATAAAGCAGTGATGGCGAACCTTGGCACCCCAGATGTTTTGGAACTACATTTCCCATGATGCTCATGCACTCTGCAGTGTAGTGGAGCATCATGGGAAATGTAGTTCCAAAACATGTGGGGCGCCAAGGTTCGCCATCACTGTTATAAAGTGTTAATAGGTATAGGTTTCAATTCATTATATTTTATTATATTATTTCACACTGGATTGGAGTTCACATGGATGTACTTCAGCTATAGCAACATCTGAAACAATGTACATAATGATATATGTGTTCTTCAATAACTGATTTACACACCTTTTGCACATGTATACGACCATTTGTATTTACAAGCTTTTATTATTAACTATATTATATATACAATTTTACAAAAATGTTTTTATATATAATACATAATTATAGTGCACCTCTTGCATTACTTCTTATACATGTGCTTACTAGTCTTTTTAAATTACAAATATATCTCTATCTCTAGTCATTATCAATTACATTCATTCAAACATTGATGTTTGTTCATTTGATTAGTTATGTCCATATCCATCAACATGCGCATGCACACTGTGTGTGCTTATACACCTAGTGCCTAAAAAAACACAGGTTACAGCTCCTGTGATATAGTGCTAGTTATAATCAACTGCTATAAACCATACTAATTAATGGCACATGATTGCACATACCTATGTGTACATGCTCCTGCTATGTATACATATCATTTATTCACCAATTTATATACGTTTGCCTATGCTCTCTCTCTCTCCTTTACTGTTTACCAATAGACGTCTATCCCCTGCATCAGTGGGCGCATGGGAAGTGACGTCGTCACCACACTTCCGCTCAGTGGATCGCAACTAGGAAGTGATGGCGCGGCGTGCGTTCCACTCGCCGAGACAGCGCATCAGGATAAGTGACGAGATGCTAGCTGTCGGCCATGGAAACCGGAGCAGTTACAGTCATCACAGAGGGGTTCCTGGAGAGGGTGAGAGCTATGGCGTTCCTTTTTCCAACTCATATTACACAGTATATGCTTCCCAAGATATTTATTATCCCCTATCGATTTACCCAGGACCACTAAGTATACGATATTTAGTAACAAACCCTGGTCAGCTTACTGCTGGTTACATGCACTCCCAGTATGCATGCGCGTGCAAAAAGAGACTGAGCCGAATGAATCAAATGAAATAAAATAAAATAAAATAAATCAAATAATATAATAAAATATAATGAATTGAAACCTATACCTATTAACAATTTATAACAATGTGGCAGAGGCCCACCCCCTTTTGGAACCTCCCACCAATTAAGGGAGGAGTTCCAGTACCAATTCAAAATGAGAATTCCAGACAGACACATGTATGAATAGTAGTAAGAGATTAGCACAGCTAAGGCTCTGAAGAAGAAGGGACACCTTCGAAACGCGTTAGCCAGCAGCAGTTCGTATGTCCTCTTCCTTGGACCTGGAAACTGCTACCAGCGAATTAATCGCCTTGTGACTGTATACAGCGCGATAATTTCTTTCTACCTTTGTGAGTAGATTTTAATCTTGTTTTTAATACATTTTTCTCAAGGATAATGCACTAGGCCGATGCGCTCTCTTTTTCTTTCTTATCGTTTACTACTAGGATAATCCCATCCTGGAGAGCAGCAAGGCCGAAATTCACTGTCCTTTCTGTACCATTGGGATCATCTAGCTTACACACCTGTGCGCAAGAGTATTTGCTTCTGTAGTACTGTCCATTATTTGGACTACCACTTCTGTCCTGATATTGTTTTTTGCCCCTTTTCTTCTACCCTTCATTTTTTGACTGACTGACAGTAGGTATTGGCTAGCAACTGGGTTATTCGTTTATGGAAACAACGTGAATTATTTTTGCACTTGCAAAATCACGCTGTTCCTTCAGGAATTTCACAGTTCAGCCTCCACCCGCAGGTAGCTGGGGGTATTACAGGTGTCATAGGGGAGTGCTATATATTGGGGAAGGGAGGGCTCCCTTCACTGCGGGCTTCCCCGCTCATTCATGTAGATTTATACTGTTTACAGGGAGGGTAAGATAGTTTGGCGGGGTCCTATTGCTTTGGGTACTCCCACCACATCTATTTTTTAAGGGGTAGTTGTGAATATCTTTGTATTCTGCTTCTTATAGCTAATAAATTATTGTGTAGTTTACTCTTCAGGGTGTGTGTTTGGTCATTCAGTTTTTTTTTTATTATTTTATTTCATATAGTATATTGATTACACCCCCTGATAATTATTCGGTGAGAGCTACCCATTGTGTACTTAGGCGGGACTCCCATTTTTCACTTCCTTGTTCGTATTGCTATAGCAACTACCAGCAGGAAACTGGGTTTGTCATGAAACAAGCACATATTCGCTAGCATACCGTGGATCATTAGATAATGTCTAGAACTTTTATTGTGGAAAGATCACATCACAAAGGACTAAGTGCAAAGTTTCTGAGCCATGCGGGACCCATTCCTGAGGCATGTGATCCGTTTGATTTCTCTCTATATGTCAGTGGTGGTATCAATACTGAAAGCTTTGTCCTTTTCCTAAGGAAACAGAATAGCGTCAATCTCTTTCTGGTTGTAGATAGGGAAGATGCAGCATCATCAGAATCCATCAGTACCTAGGGTGAACACATGATCAAACAGATCAGTGTAGGTCGTGTCCCAATTATCATGGGCACAATCGAGCTCAATAATCTCACATTTTGGTGGCCTCCAGGGGTGGTGGAATGCAGGAGCCAGTTACAAGTCAATGTCCATATTTCCATTGCCCACGTCCTTTGACTTAGGCCCATCAGTAGCAGGTGCTGTAGCAACTACCAACTGAAAACTGGGCTTGTCATGAAACAGTGCACATAATTGCCAGCACACCGTGCCTGGCTAAGGGGTTCTGCATGACTCTGAAACGTTGCACTTGGTCCTTTGTGATGTGAAGAAACCTGTGCTGACAGAAATATGTAAACTGCAAATGTTGACACTGTCTTCTAAAAATGCATTCTGCCTCTGGCTGTATTTCTGAACTAATGGATTCAATGCTTTGAGTCACTGGCCAGGAACAAGAATTCAGATGTGGATTTATAACTTCACTTTGGCTTGACTGGCTTTGAGATTTTAGGGTAAGCGACTAAAGGAGATCAACAATGTCTTCATACACAAGTCTCTCAGCACAGGATTTTTTTAAGGAGCTTTATCATGCCTTACAGTGAGGTGCATTATTTTGAATGGGTCCCAATGTGGAAGAAATTACTTCTGCTCTATTTAATTTTACCACAGTGCAGGTTCGCTATGGGGATGCTGGGGTTCCATTCAAAATGAATGGCGCTGCAACAATTTATTCTGCTTGGTGCGCTTCAATGATCTCCATGAATGAAATACATTTTAGAAGAATTATTTCCAGATCTTCAAATTGAAAGTAGTACATGTATGACAAAATTATTGTTTATTGTTTTAAAGAAATGTCTTTCTCTACTTGACCTTGTTGTTACTCAACTACATTTCTGCATTTTAGATTACTGACACAATATAGAATATTCATCAGAAAGATATGAAACCCACGCTAATCTAGACAGCAAAATCAAAAAGCAATTTAGCAAACACAAAAATGTTTTCTTAAAAAGTTCTGGATATTTTAAGTTTTAACTCCAAGATGTTTCCGCTGCCAAAGACTGACAGTTAACAGTTCAATATCACTAGGTAGCCAGTATGATGCCTGGGAGAAAACAGAGTATTTTAAAAGAACATTAACATCATATAAATCTGCAGCTCATTGTCTTTCCAGTAACGATGCTGATTGGGTTACTATTTTAGTTTCTTTTCTTGCTTTACAAATATTTTACACTTTAAATGTTCTCACCTTGAAGTGAGACTGAACTCAAAAAGTGAAGATGTGTTTTGTTATAGGGAGCTACTAGAAATAATAATTGTGCAAAGTAAAACCCTCAAAATGTACCTTTGGCCTAGAATGCTTCCTGAAAAATAGCAGTCTACTATGCCTAGGCTGTGACGAATGTGATGCCATCACTGTACTGCTCCATATTGTCTTTGCTGGAGGGAAAGCTGTACTAGAGAACCTGCAGACAATAATTGCCTTGCTTCTTGATCCATTCAGTGAATCTGTGCTCTCCTAAAAGACATCTATGGTTGCCGCATACACTTTTATTTTATAGCATCAGCATTCTAATTGCAATACAAATGATAGGTATTTCTGACAATCCAGTATGCTATAAGGTTACTTGAAAAATCTTCTCTCATGTTGTGAGTACTGCCTATTTGCTGGCCATCTCTTTTCACAATTTCCTGGATTCACTGCATGCTTTGTAGCTTCTCCTCTGCTATTTTTAATAAAAGTCCTCTTTGTTTCTTCTGTATTATTATTATTATACAGGATTTATATAGCGCCAACAGTTTGAGCCGCGCTTTACAACATGAGGGCAGACAGTACACTTACAATACAAATCAATACAGAAGGGATCAGAGGGCCCTGCTCATTAGAGCTTACAATCTAGAAGGGAGGGTCAAGTGGAAACAAAAAGGTAATAACTGTGGGGGATGAGCTGATCGAAAAAATGAAAATACAGTTGTTAGGTGTGGGTAGGGTAGGCTTCTCTGAAGAGAAGGGATTTCAGGGATCGTCTAAAAACTAATAAAGTAGGAGATAAGCGGACAGATTGGGTTAGGGCATTCCATAGGATTGGAGAGGCTTTGGAAAAGTCCTGAAGGCGAGCATGGGAGGAGGTGATGAGGGAGCTAGAGAGCAGGAGGTCTTGAGAGGAACAAAGAGAACGAGTAGGTTGGTATTTAGAGACTAAGCTAGTGATGTAGCTGGGGGTGAAATTGTGGATAGCTTTGTACATAGTTGTTAGAATTTTGAATTTAATTCTTTGGCCGAGCGGAAGCCAGTGGAGGGATTGACAGAGAGGAGTGGCAGACACAGAGCGATTGGTAAGGAGGATGAGTCTGGCAGCGGCATTCATGATGGATTGAAGAAGTGATATACTACGTAGAGGTAAGCCAATGAGAAGGGTGTTGCAGTAGTCAAGGCGAGAGATGATCAGCGAGTAAATTAAAAGCTTTGTTGTGTCATTGGTTAGAAAGGGGCGTATTTTAGAGATGTTGCAGAGGTTGAGACGGCAGGATTTGGACAGTGATTGGATGTGTTGCTTGAAGGAGAGTTCAGAGTCTAGGACTACACCTAGAACCTTGGCATGTGGGGATGGTCTTATAGTCGTGCCATCGATTTTGACAAAGAGATCAGGGGAAGGGGCATATGGGGGAGGAAAAATTATAAGTTCGGTTTTGGATAGATTGAGTTTGAGGAAGTGGTGTGACATTCAGACTGATATATCTGATAGTAAACTAGTGATATGTGAGGAGACAGAGGGAGTGAGCTGATGGGTAGAGAAATAGATTTGAGTGTCATCAGCGTAGAGGTGGTATTGGAAGCCATGGGAGGCTATCAGTTGACCCAGGGAGGCAGTGTAGATTGAAAATAGGAGAGGTCCAAGAACAGAACTCTGGGGGACCCCAACAGAGAAAGGAGGAGGAGAGGAGGAAGTAGAGTTGGAAGAAACGCTAAAGGTGCGGTTGGATAAGTAGGAAGAGAACCAGCGAAGTGTACAGTCACGGAGACCAAAGGCGTGTCATTTTTTGAGGAGGAGGGGGTTGTCAACCGTATCCAAGGCAGCAGAGAGGTCCAGGAGTAGGAGTACAGAATAGCGTTGATTGGTTTTGGCTGTTAGATCGTTTGTTAGTTTTAGGAGAGCAGTTTCTGTGGAGTGTTGAGGACGAAATCCAAACTGAAGGAGATCAAGAAGGTTATTATCAGCGAGGTGGACACTCAGTCGGTTGTAGACCAGACGTTCGAGGAGTTTGGATAAGAAGGGGAGCAAGGAGACGGGGCGTAGGTTGTTAAAATTGGATGGGTCCAGTAAGAGCTTTTTAAGTATGGGTCTGACAAGTGCATGTTTTAGAGAGTTGGGGAAGATGCCAGAAGAGAGGGAGAGATTGAAGATGTGGGTTATAGAGTGTAGCATAGGGCCAGAGGGTGAACGTAGCATTTGTGAGGGAACAGGATCCAGTGGGCAGGTGGTAAGGTGGACATTAGCAAGTAGTTTAGCAACTTCGTCTGTAGTGGTGGAGTTGAAAGAGGGAAGTAATGATTGTGCCTGTGGGCATGAAGTGTAAAGCGTGGAGTGTATCGGAACAGTAGAGATCTCTGCGCGAATTGTATCAATCTTCTGTTTAAAGTGATTGGCGATCTCCTGCGCAGTGAGTGAGTTGGCGGGTGGAGGTGGTGGAGGACGAAGTAGAGAGTTGAAGGTGGAGAAGAGTTGACGAGGACGGGATGATAAGTTTCTAATGAGAGTGGTAAAATAGGTCTGCTTGGTAGAAAGGAGGCTGGAATTGTATTTTTGGAAGGCGGATTTATATTGGTTGAAATCTCTCTGAGACTTGGTCTTATGCCACAGGCGCTCAAGAGCATGACTACGTTTTTTCAGACTTCTAGTATCATCTGTTTGCCAAGGTTGAAGGGGTCGGGGCTTGATTCTGTGTGTAGTGAGGGGGGCCAGTGAGTCCAGTGAGGCTAGAAGTGAAGCGTTGTAGACAGAAGTGGCTAGGTTGGTGCAGGATAGGGGTGAGATTTTGTCGTAGAGGTTGTCGATAGCGGAGAAGAGAAGGGTTGAGATAACGTAGGTTTCTGCGGGTAACTTTAAGGCGGTTGGAAGGAGAGGAGGTGAAGGAAAGGGAGATAGTGAAACTAATAAGGTGGTGAGTAGGAGCATGTATCCACTGCTTCAGGTCAAAGGAGAAGGTTAGGCTGAGAAGTTTGGAGTGTTAGTATTAATATTAATAGGGATGTTGAAGTCCCCAAGAATGATTGTGGGGATTTCAGAGGAAAGAAAGTAGGGTAGCCAGGCAGAGAAGTCATCAAGAAAGATTGATACTGGTCCAGGGGGCCTGTAGATCATGGCTATCCTTAGAGAAATTGGAGTGAAAAGACGAATACAGTGTGCTTCGAAAGAGGAGAGTGACAGAGAGGGAGGTGGCTGAAGTACCTGAAAGGTGCTATGTGGGGCTAGAAGGATTCCGACACCTCCTCCCTTACGTCCACTGTATCTGGGGGAGTGAGTCCAGAGAAGACCACTATGGGATAGGGCAGCAGAAGACGCAGTGTCGGATTCGTGGAGCCAGGTCATGGAGAAAGGTGAGTTTGTTGCAGACAGAGCGGGAGTTCCAAAGTGCACAAGAGAAAGGGAGTCTGGTCTTGGGAAGAATAGAAATGGGAACTAAATTGTGTTGATTGCGGCTGCTGCCAGAGGGTGCAGGGTGATAGGTGCATGGGGTACAGTTAAATGATGGAGGCCCAGGGTTTGGGGATATATCTCCAGAGGTTAGGAGAAGCAAGAGGGTGAGAGAGGTAATATGGGAGTGGGATTTATATGAAGGGACATGGCCCAGGGTCTTGGAGATTTTTAGTGTGTGTGGATTTAGAATTAACAGGAGTTGGTGGGTGCAGTAATAAGGAGAGGACAGAAGTGAGGGTGATACATATGTGCTGTGGGGGGGAGAAGAGGGGTGAAGGAGAGATAGTTTAAGGATAGAGGACAGAGCTGACAAAGGAGTGGTAGAGAATGCATGTTACAAGGAGAAAGAGCTAAAGGAGTAAGCAAGGTCACCTGATGTCTGTGTGGTGTTTTTCAAAGTGTTTATCTTGTGTCTCTTCGTTTTGTGCATTCGCTGAAGTGCAGAGTCAGAAGTGCTTCCACTATTAGAAATCGCCACTTTGAGAAAGAGCCCAGTTCCAAATGTGTGCCCCCTGCAAATGCTTCCCCCAAGAGAAGCTTATATTTATACTGATAGGGGTGGGGTGTGGGTGGATTTCAATTATCACTCAGGAGGTAATAAAGCTTGGCTGGTTAACAGGGTAAAATTCCTAATTCAGAAACTGTATGTAATTAACATAAGTTTATGTATGGAAGAAAGAAAGAGGACTTTGGTTCATAAACTGTGTGGAGTGCACCTTCATCACTGGATAAGGACTGTTTAATTTATGAATTTCACAAGTTATGTTAAGTGATTTAATTACCAGCACGTAGGCTAATTTTTGTGTGGTTTAAACTTTGGACATTAAGTGATTTAATTATTAGCACATAGGTTGTATCTGTGTGATATTGAAATTACTGTATTCACCTTTTTTTGAGGTTTGGTATTTGTGAGCTGTGCAGTATTATGATGGTTCACATCTCTCACCTGTTTCCTGTTTTGCTTGAACTAAAGAATTCTACAACACTTTGTAAAGTGGTCTGATACCACAATCCCAATGTGGTTTTATGATTATTAATATTATTATACAGGATTTATATAGTGCCAACAGTTTGTGCCAACGGACTGGAGTAGGGAGTTCCATAGGATGGGAGAGGCCTGGGAAAAGTCCTTGAAATGAGCATTTTAGGAGGTGACAAGGGAGCTAGAGAGCAGGAGGTCTTGGAAGGAATGAAGAGAATAATTTGGTTGGTATTTTGAAACTAGGTTAGTGATGTAGCTGGGGGCCAAGTTGTGGATGGCTTTGTAACTTGTTGTTAGCATTTTGAATTTAATTGGTTGGGTGAGTGGCAGCCAGTGGAGAGATTGACTGACAGACAGGGGTAGCAGACATTGCACAATTGGTAAGGTGGATGAGTCTGGCATCAGCATTCATGATGGACTTAATTCATGAGGGATAGCCTATGTAAAGGTAAACCAATGAGGAGGAAGTTACCCTAGTGGAGGCGAGAGATGACCAGAGAGCGAATTAGATGCTTTTTGGTGTCATTGGTTAAGAAGGAGTGAATTTTGGAGATATTGCGGAGCTTGAGGCAGCAAACTTTGGACAGTGATTGGATGTAGGGCCGAAAGGAGAGTTCAGAGTCCAGGCTTACACCTAGCAACTTGGCATGTGGGGACGGGTTGATGGTTATGCCATTGATCTTGATGGAGAAGTCAGGGGAAGAGGCACGTGGGGGGAGGACATATTATGAGCTCAGTTTTGTATAAATTGAGTTTGAGGAAGTGGTGTGACATCCAGACTGATATGTCAATAAATTAGTGATGCATGAGGAGATATGATGATGGTTTTGGAAGAGCAATAGCATACAAATATGTGTGTGTGCACACAGAAATATATATACTGTATACTGTCACAATATATAATATATATATATATATATATATATATATATATATATATATATATATATATATATATATATTATATATTGTGACGGTACGGTTCACTGTCCTAGTGGTTGTTGCCCAAGATTCACAAATAGGCAGGTTGGGAGGCTCCAGGAGGATTATTTAATTTGTAAAATTTGTTTTATCAGTTTCCTCTGTGGTTGGTAAAAATCCAGTTGGGGACCTCCTGGAGCCTGGAGATTTCATAGCAATCTGGGTGGGATGGAATCTCCAATCCTGGAACCGGGTTTTGGGAACAACCAGGAGTCTGGCTTGTTGATTGTGCAGGTGGGTCCTGGGCTTATAGCAGAGCCAGGACCAGGGTTCTGGGCTCCACCCTCCCAAGGAAAACAGACGTGCAATGGAGAAGTGTGCCTGTCAGTACAGGACGGTCTGACAGAGCAGATGGAGGGCCCAAGCCCGTGGGCTGTAGCAGCCAGGAAGCTGTAAGAGAGAGTGTCATGAGAGGTATAGAGTGGGTACCAAACAGGGACACAGTTACAGGGTCAAGAGGACCAAGGTCAACACCTGAACAGCAGTGCTGACCAGAGAGCCAGGTGGCTCTGTATTTTCTATTTGTTATTTCGTTATTGCTTTAAAGTTGAAACCCCTCTGTGGGAATTCTGGATGGACAAATTCTTTGTTTAATAAATGTGGGCCAAAAAGCCCTTAAACTGCGTATCTGGCCAGTAGATAGCGGCTAGGTGACTGGTAGATCACAGTCCGGCTTGCTGAACCCCCATTCCAGAGCATCAAACAGAGTGCAATGCAGAGGGACTACTTATGTAGCAAGGTCCCAGGCCTCCTTCAGTCTAATTAGAAACTCCAGAGCCAAGAACTGCTGACATTCTTATATATAGAGTGGGTTGCAAGGCATAGTGGGTTTAATGCAAGATAGATTCATGGGCACCAGACACTTCTTGAATGCAAAGAGATTTTATTTCTCTTGAACAGAACTGTGAGAGAGATGGTTTAGGGCCAGGATACCCTTAGGTAGTTGCAATGTTAATTAGCAGACTTTGAGACTATAGACTGACGGCCATGGAGGAAAGGCATCCAGCAAGACACCACATCTACATGTGTAGGGGTGCTATCTCCTATGGCAACAGTCTTATAACAGTTCCTAACACAGGTCGTAATGAACTCCTTTACTTTTCTACAATAACCTTTTGTAGGTTCTCACTCCACTGAGCTCTCTCACTAGACTTGCCGATTCACTGCCAATGAATCCTATGAGCTCTTCCAATCTTCGCTTTAGTATCTTCCTCAAGCCTCACTCCCGTTTCTCTGCTGTGTCCCTAGCTTGGCACTCCAGATACTTCTCTAGCTTCACCCCACTGGCCTGCTCGGTCCCTGGCTTGACACACAAGACTGCTCTGCAAGCATTACCTCTACTGGCTGGGTCCCTGGCTTGACATCTGCTGAAGTTTCCCAATTCTTCACCATCCCCGGTTGGTGAGAACTGTCAGAAACCATGAACCAGACCGAGACAGAAGTACAGTAAAATCACACTTGTTTATTAATGAAAATAAATAGGTAAATAGAATAAGCGTAGTCAAAGCATAGCCAGAGTCCAGTAACCGGATCGGGTAGTCAGCCAAGCCAGAGTTCAGTAACCAGATCGGGTAATCAGCCAAACCAGAGTTCAGTAACCAGATCGGGTAATCAGCCAGGCCAGAAGTCAAGGATCCGAGTAGAGGACCAGCAAGCAGGATAAGGAGCCAGTAGGGATGTCAGCAAAGCCAGTCTTTAAACAGGAATGCAGGAGATGGTTTCTTGTGATGTGACCAAGGCAAAGGCAGGAATGAAGTGAGCTGGAGATCTTTAAGTAGGTGGGACTGACGATCAGATCCACAACAGCTGGTTAACTGTGGAGAGAGATGAGAGCTGGCAATTAGGCGACAGCTGAGCGTCCAGCTCAGAGAAGGAAGGGCTGAGCCAGCCCTAACAAGAATACTGCTCTGGTACTTACTTCAGCTACTCACTGAGGTCCCTGGTAATAAGGTGGTTGGTCCCATAGTGGTGACAGCTTCCCCTCTATCTCCAACCACGACAGGTTCTCCGGCCGGCAGAACTGTCACTTCTGGTTGGACTGCAAGCCGCAGTGCCAAACCTACGCTGCTCTCTTGCTTCTGGATAGGCCCTCAGACAGCTTAGCAGCCAGATGTGCCTGAGATAGGCCCAAACTCCGACCTAGCAGCCAGGGGAAATACAACACATGTCCACCTAGACAGGCGTGCAGGTGGCACAGAACAGTGATCACCTGACTCAACTCAAATATATAAGTTCTCCCAGCAGGCAGAGGGATTTAAGAAAACCCCTGCCCATTGGCTGAGATACCCCATATACTCCTAATCTGTCCTTGCTTTGCCCCTGTCTTATCTAATGTCACCAGTAGGGATGAGCTTCGAGTTCGAGTCAAACCCATGTTCGACTCAAACATCGCCTGTTCGACCATTCGTCGAATTGCGAACGTTATGGGCCGTTCGCGCCAAATTCGAGTGGCGCATCACGGCCCATAATTCACTGCAGCATCGCAGTGTATTGCTGGATGATGATTGGCCAAGCATGCACTATGACCCACATGCTTGGCCAATCACAGCGCCGTCTGTACAGAGAGCCGTAATTGGCCAAAGCCATGGTGGCTTTGGCCAATTATGGCTCAGGGGGTTTAGTACACGCCCCACACTATATAAGGCCGCCTGCGTGGCGGCCTTGTGTAGTGTGTTGCAGCGGCAGAGAGAGATAGACAGAGAGACAGTGTCATTTGATTTAAGTTAGAGTAGGCAGGAGAGTCAGTTAGCTGCACTTACAGTGTATTGTGTATATATATATATATATGAATCCCAGGTGTTGTATGTGTATATATATATATATATATATATATATATATATATATATATATATATATATATATACACTGTATTCAGTTTAGCTAGATCCGTTCCTGTTATTCTCTTCCTACTGACAGGCAGGCAGGTGTTTTTACGGTATTTACAGTTAGTGTACTGTGTCCTCTGCACAGTGTGCACCTAAAGCTACCCGAAGAAAATTGCTGGTGTTCTTCTGATCCTATTAGTACCACCGGCAGGCATCTGCAGTATTTACAGTTAGTGTACTGTGTCCTCTGCACAGTGTGCACCTAAAGCTACCTGAAGACAATTGCTGGTGTTCTCATACTAATAATACTACAGGCAGGCAGTTGATTCTGCTAGCTGCAGTATAATCATTATATATATATATATATATATATATATATATATATATATATATATATATATATATATATATATATATACACACATCCCAGCTTTGTGCAGCTACATCTCACTCCAGGCCATTAGTATGTCTGGAAGGCCAACAAGGAGAGGCAGATAGTCACAAGCCAATAAAAGAGGGCAAGCAGGCTCTGTGTCTAGAGGCAACATTGCTGGTCGTGGACACGGTGCATCCTCATCAGCACATGGTCATGGGACACGCTTGTCCTTTTTTTCGGCAGCTGGCCACGTTGAGCCGCAACATGCCGAAGACTTGGTAGAGTGGATGACTAAGCCGTCCTCATCCTCCTCATCCTCTCTCACCCAGGCTCAGGGTAATTTGTCTGTCAAAGCAGCTGCCAACGCGGCCTCTTGCCTCGGCTCAATGGCATCAGTCACTCCTTCCCTAGCCCCACCAATGTCCTCCTGAGGAGTCCCCCGAACTGTTTGACCACAGTGTTGGGTACATGCTCCAGGAGGATGCTCAGCGTTTTGAAGGCTCCGATAATAGTACCCAGCTAGAGGAAGGCAGTAACGTGAGCCCAGAGAGAGGGGGTGCCCAAGAAGGACAGCAATCTGGCAGTCATGTTCCCCCAGCTGCAGCATACTGCCAGGTTTGCTCCAGTGATGAGGAGGGAGGGGATGATGAGGAAGTCACTAACTCCACGTGGGTGCTTGATAGGAGAAAGGAGGAGGTGGAGGAGGAGGAGGCACATCTCCAACGAGGCAGGATGCCCTCCAGGAGCCAGCTTAAGGGCAGCACACTGACTGCATCACACCTCAGAGCTCCGCATGTGCAGGGCGCTGCTGTCTCTGCGCGTTATTCCAAAAGTTCTTTGGTGTGGGCCTTTTTTGAGATGAGCGCATCAGGTCACACCGCTGCTATTTGCAACTTATGTCTCAAGCGTATCTCGCATGGCCAAAACATCACCCGCTTGGGCACCACATGCTTGACCAGACATATGTCGACCTGCCATGCAGTTCGTTGGCAAGCGTACCTAAAAGACCCACACCAAAGAACAAAGTGGACCTCTCCTTGCTCCTCATCAGCTGGGAACTCCAACCCCACTATACCTTCAGTCCTCTCTGAAATCTGCACTGAGAGGAATGTAGGTGTAAAATTAGGTGTGTCACAGCCAAGTACTTGCGGTCAATCTGCTATCAGTTCACCGACGTCAGATTGTACCAGGCAAATTTCCCTGCCCCAGCTGCTGCACCGTCGAAAGAAGTTCACTCCCAGCCATCCACATGCTCAGTGGTTGAATGCTAGCTTGGCTAAATTGCTAGCACTTCAACTGCTGCCTTTTCAGTTGGTAGACTCTGCCCCTTTCCGTGAGTTTGTGGAATGTGCGGTTCCTCAGTGGCAGGTTCCCAAACGCCACTTTTTTTCCCGGAAGGCGATTCTGGCTTTCTACCGGCATGTGGAAGGCAATGTCTTGGCCTCGCTGGACAGGGCAGTCAGCGGTAAGGTGCATATTACCGCTGACTCATGGTCCAGCAGGCATGGACAGGGATGTTACCTATCTTTCACCGCACACTGGGTGACTCTTCCGGCAGCTGGGAAAGATGCAGGACAGGGTGCAGTAGTGTTGGAGGTTGTTCCGCCACCACGCCTCCAAAATTCTCTAATGGTGATTCTGCCACACCTCTCTCCTCCACCTCCTCCTCTTCTTCTTCCTCCATGGCCTCTTCCTGTGCTGATTTGTCCTCGGAACCAGCGATGCTCCATAGGCGTTCAAGGGGCTACGCAACCATGCAGGCAAAAAGATGCTATGCGGTGCTTGAGCTGGTATGCTTGGGGGACAGGAGCCACACTGGGGCAGAGATTCCGTCAGCTCTGCAGGGGCAGGTTCAGAGGTGGTTGACGCCATGCCAGCTTAAGCCAGGTATGGTGGTTTGCGGCAATGGCACCAACCCCCTCTCCGCCCTCCTACAGGGACAACTGACCCATGTGCCCTGTTTGGCTTATGTCCTTAACTTGGTGGTCCAGCGGTTCTTGGGCAGGTACCCGGGCTTACAGGATGTCCTGAGGCAAGCCAGGAAAGTCTGTGTGCATTTCCGCAGGTCATATAATGCCAGTGCTCGGCTGGCTGACCTCCAAAAGGAATTTAACCTGCCCAAGAACCGCCTAATCTGTGACATGCCCACCAGGTGGAACTCAACGTTGCCAATGCTGCAGCAGCTGCACACGCAGCAGAGGGCCATCAATGAATACCTATGCGACTATGGCACCAGGACAGGGTCAGGGGAGCTTGTTTTTTTTCCCCATGCCAGTGGGCTATGATCAGGGATGCATGCACTGTCCTGTCACAATTTGAGGAGGCCACGAGGATGGTGAGCAGTGACAGTGCATGCATCAGTAACACTGTCCCTCTTGTCCATCTGTTGGAGCACATGCTGCATGTAATCATGGACAGGGCACTTGAGGCAGAACAGAGCGAGGAAGAGGAGGACTTCCTTACCTCTCAAGGCCCCCTTTATCCAGACAGTGTTCCTGCGTGCCCGCCAATCACACAGGAAGAGGAGGAGGAGGATTGTGTCAGCATGGAGGTGGAGCCTGGCACTCAGCATCAGCAGCAGTCTTCAAGGGATCATTTACAGTCCCAAGAAACCCATGGACGTGTACATGGCTGGGAGGAGGTGGCTGCGGATCATGTCGTCCTTAAAAGTTGATCCTGCAAAGCCTGCGGAAGGATCCTCGTATTCGTGGTATCAAGAGGAGGGATCATTACTGGCTGGCAACCCTCCTTGATCTACTTTATAAGGGTAAGCTTGCGGACCTTATCTTGCCGTCGCAGAAGGAGCAGAGGATGAAACATCTTTGGGAGGCCTTGCAGAAAGGTTTGTGCAACGCGCTTCCAGAGCCTGGGAGGTTACAATTTCCTGGTCCTCCTGGACAACGTGTTGCCGAGGCTTCGGTCAGTCACAGAAGGAGCGGTGGAGAAGGTGGCCGTCTGACCGATGCATTCAGACAATTTTTTAGTCCGCAGCCCCAGGTATGATCGGTTCCAGCAACCATCGCCAGTGTCTGATTCACATGGTTCAAGATCAGACTTGGACACCTTTCCCACCGAAAATCCTCTGGGTTACTTACTGGGTCTTTAGGATGGATCACTGGCCAGAGCTTGCACAGTATGCAATTGAGCTACTGGCCTGTCCTGCATCCAGTGTTCTCTGGAACGCACATTCAGTGCTGCTGGAGGCTTTGTAACCGATCACAGGGTGCGCCTGTCCATGGAATCAGTCGATCGGCTGACATTCATAAAAATGAATCAGTCTTGGATCACCAGCTACCAAGCACCTGATGCTGATGTAACTGAATAATTTTTTTTTTAATGTGAGATCCCTTCAAGACTGCCTATGCTGATGTTAAGTGACTATCCTGTTATGCTGAGTGACAATCCTCTTCCTCCTCAATTTTCATGCTGATAGCTTGTAACAACATTTTCAGTTCTGGGCACCGCCACCAGTGGCTAAGGCCCAATTTTTCTGGCCCTGTTTAACAGGGGCGTGTAATTACAATTTTTGATGCAATACTTTGCAGCAGAGCTCATTCCTGCACTCCGACTAGAGTATCTGTGAGGGGTTGCAGTGTTGTGGCACCAGCACCAGTGCCCGGGGCCCAATTTTTCAGCCCCTGTTTAACAGGGGCGTATAATTACAATTTTTGATGCGATACTTTGCAGCAAGGCTCATTCCTGCACTTCAACTATAGCATCTGTGAGGGGTTGCAGTGTTGTGGCACCAGTGCCTAAGGCCCAATTTTTTTGCCCCTGTTCAACAGGGACATGTAATTACAATTCTTGATCTAATATTTCACAGCAGGGCCCATTCCTGCGCCCACCAAGAGTAATGCCCCGTACACATGGTCGGACATTGATCGGACATTCCGACAACAAAATCCTAGGATTTGTTTCGACAGATGTTGGCTCAAACTTGTTTTGCGTACACACGGTCGCACAAAGTTGTCGGAATTTCCGATCGCCAACAATGCGGTGACGTCAACCACGTACGACGAGACTAGAAAAGGCCAGTTCAGAACCAAGCGTGGCACCCTTTGGGCTCCTTTTGCTAATCTCGTGTTAGTAAAAGTTTGGTGAGAGACGATTCGCGCTTTTTCAGACTCGTGGCTTTCAGATCGTTTTCTGCTGTTCAGTTTGTGCTTGTGGGTTTGTATCTGCTCTTCAGTGCATGCAAGCAAGTTCCGCGTGACTTAGTCATTGTGTTCTTGTGTGTTCGTTGCTGTTTTTCAGGTCGTTCTTCACAGGCCTTGCTGTTCTTCAGTGCGTTCTGTTACTTCGTTCTGAGCAGCCGACCGTTTTCTAGCCATGTTGCGTATACGTACTCCTCGTAGAGTTTGTGCTGTGCGGGGGGCTTGGTGTTGGGGTCCTGACCTTGACACAAGTCCAGTCCATGAAGAGGGTGGGGAGGAGTTCATGAACCAAGAATTGGTTGCTTCAGCGTGACCAGTTCTGTCATATGCCTTTGCTCCGTGAGATCCGTGAGAATAATCCTGATGATTTCAGGAACTTACTCAGGATGACGGACCCCGTAGTTCACAGTCTGCTGGCTTTGCTGACCCCCTATATCAGCAGGCAGGATACCTGCATGAGGCAAGCCATCACTCCGGAGCAGAGGCTCGTCGCTACCCTGCGGTACTTGGCGACAGGGAGAAGCCTGCAGGACCTCAAGTTCTCGACAGGCATCTCCCCCCAGGCTCTGGGGATCATTATCCCAGAGACCTGTT
This sequence comes from Aquarana catesbeiana, assembly GCF_042186555.1. Taxonomy (NCBI): domain Eukaryota; kingdom Metazoa; phylum Chordata; class Amphibia; order Anura; family Ranidae; genus Aquarana; species Aquarana catesbeiana. Next base: position 188,073,330 of record NC_133327.1, read on the forward strand.
CTGCCATCATCCAGGTCCTGCAGAAGGAGCATATGAAGGTAAGATTTTTATCCTTTAATATCACATTTTATTGTATTTAATGTTTGCTAATATATTGTATTTCTCTCCTCATTCCCTAATTACCATGATTGTAATATGCTGTGAATGTCCCCTTTGTTCTCATTCATGCTGGATTTTTATGTAATTATTTTTTTTTCCTTCATACATATTTGCCTTCACCAACCTCCCCAGCATGCTCTCCTGCCCTATATTCACCTCATGTAGTCACTTAACAATGTATTTTATCAGCTCCATAGTAGTGCTTTACCCCAAACACCCCCTAAAATGTTTAGAAATGTGATTTGTGCTTTAAATTCAGGCAGAGTGCCAGAGGCTTTTTTTTTGTGGTGTCCCCAAATCATTTTTATTAACCCTCCCTCCCCCCAACTGCTAAGTCAGCTGATCCCAATTCTCTATCTATCCTCAATCATCTATCTGCTGACTTTGCCAAACCCATACACACTATACCCACCTCTTTTGTGGTCAGATGTATGGATGAATTCCCCAAAGCATGTAGTGCAAGGGCCTGCCTGTATACTTTCAAATGGTACTGTTGAAAGTTTTTGTATCCTATTATTATCTTGATAGGTAATAGCAGAATGTTTAAATGTGCTCAAATGTGTACAGGGTGTATTTATATCTTTGTATTATGACACTTCTTACCTGTCCAGTGGGCTGCCAATAGTGTAACTAAGGAGGGGCTGTTCCAAGTAATACCCTGTATTTAGGCATTCATCTCTCAATGAAGTGGAGAGGGTTACCTGTCCAAGATCCCCCCCCCTATAATGTTAGAAATGGCCCATGAGAGGGGTGGGGGAGGGGGAATATGATAGGTGTACCTTATACTTTGGTGTTGTAAAATTCCCCTTAATAAATGTTATCTAGAGGTTGGCCAAGAATCTTTGTGTCTAATCTGCTTGCCATGTTTATGTGCAAAAATACTAATTTTTTGTTTTCCTCAACAGTTTCCTTCCACGCCACAGGAATGGCAGACTGTGGCCTCCCACTTTGCCCCGCGGTGGGACTTTCCTAACTGCGGAGGGGCAATTGATGGGTACACGTCCACATTGTCCCACCACCCAACTCGGGGTCGTACTATTATAATTACAAGGGGTTCAATAGTATTGTGGTGTTGGCGGTGGTGTCGGCTAATTATGACTTCTTGTATGTGGACGTGGGGAAGAATGGCCGGATGTCCGATGGTGGAGCCATCGCCCAGACGGAGTTTTACAGGCGTCTCCAGAATGGCAGCTTGGACTTGCCACCTCCAGAAGACAAAGTGGAAGGACTCCATTCGTCTTCGTTGCGGATTAAGCATTTGCGCTGGGGGACCATCTTATGCAGCCATTCCCGATGAGGACCCTCACCCCGGAACAGAGGGTTTTTAATTACCGGCTGGCCAGAGCCAGAAGAGTGGTGGAGAACACATTTGGAATCATGGCCAGCCGGTTCCGCCTATTTCTGACACCCATCCATACGGCAGAGTATAAACTTAATCATATATTCCTGGCATGCTGTGTTCTACATAACTTTTTACGCCAACATTCTGCCAACTATGCTGGCTCAGTTGGGCCTGAGGCCGGAATTCTACATGAAACAACCCTGACGGCGCTTGAAAGTGGCCGTCCTGGCTTGCCCTCCCTGAGTGCCCGTGATGTCCAGTTAAGATACCTTGAGTTCTTTGTGGATAGGGGGGCCATCAATATGCCAGACAATTTGTGAAGCCTTTATCAAATAAAAAAAAAAAGCTAATCTTTGGTGACATTTACTGCTTGTGTTTGTTTTAGCTGACCCTGACAGCAATGTGGGGAGTCCTGAAAATGGCGTGATTGTGTAACCTTATATAAAGCACTGTTGGGTGTTATTTACTAAAGGCGTAGACACTTTGCACTACAAGAGCACTTGAAACTGCACTGAAACTGCACTTGTAGTGCAAAGAGGATTTGCCCTTAGGAAATAACCCCCATTTTCACAGAAAACAGCAATTACATCACCACAAAAGTGTTGTAGCGTTGAGACAATAATCCACACATTCTTGAATAACAATCTTTTTAATACCTGCACAATCAAATGTGCATTTAGAAAAGGTTTTAAAAACAAACCAACATGTTTGTTGTATAACAATTTTTGGGGTAACATTATCAAAAATAGAAATGTCCATTTAAGATAAAACAGGCCTGTGTAAAACCAACAAGAAAGACAAAAATCTTGAACTTACAAAGTTCACATATGGTAAAACTTGAAGGCAATATCAGACATGAGTATTTAGGAACTGTGTTTGATATTGCGTTCAGATGGGGTGAGGTCACCCCTTGAAAAGCCAAATTTGGAAGATGCACACCAATTTACGAATGTCAACATGTGCTAGCTGCCATCACAGGGGATCAAGGGACATGTTTTGGGGGAGCAATCCCTTCCTCACAGCTACTTTATTATTGAGGAAGGGGTTGCACCATCAAAACGCGTCAATTGATTTCCCGTGATGGCAGATAGCACATGTTGGCACACTGTGTGCATCCTCCAAATTTGGCTTTTCTAAACATTGCTAAAACAAGAAGTGATTTTGTGGGGTTTTAAATTCGCCCCAAAACATCAATGATGTTATTATTTTTTTGAATCACATCATTGATTTTTTTCTTGAGGTTTTCCAATTCTAAATTACACCCCATGATCTCCCCAATCAGGTTCTGGGCACTTTCTGATGTGAAAGGATCTCGATCCACAACATCACGATCACCTAAAAAGAGAGAAACCAAACAAAAACAGGTATCAAAAATCTGCCGGCATCCATCTTTTACCTGAGCCTGTGGTCGCAGACACTCACCTGTTGTGGTGTCAATTTCCACCACGTCTTCTTCCTCCTCCTGTTCAGCTTGGGTTGGGGGTATTTCCCCTTCTTCCAGAGGTGGGGGGTCTGTGGTCTCCTCGGATGAGGGGTGTCCTCCGAGTCTTTTCTCCCCTATGTAAAACAAAAATGGTATAATTAGCACACAGATATTTGATGGCCGAAATCTAAAGATGAAACATTAATTGGAAGTGGGGTACAATTGTCTATTTGGGCAGAGTTCCAAGATATAGCATTTTTATTGTCCTTTGTCAAGCTTCAATACTTTACCTGTCTTGTACAAGCTTCACAGATGGAGACCCCCCTATAGTATACACTGGAGCACCTGTGTGGGCCCCCTAATAAAAAGGGTGTTCTTGTGTCCCACACTAGTGCTCCAGCGTCCAGATGTCTAAACAGCTGCTGAGTGTCCTCTCCTTACACAGAATCTAGTTTGCATTTCATTCTAGTAACCAACCCATCTACACAACCAAATATTTTTCATACAAGTAGGCCCTAAAAAATGTTGGCAAATGCATATGGCCTAAACAATGGTGTTTTATAGGCCGAAAGAAAAATGTTTGATACGAATGAATAATGGGCCCATGAACATTAAATTTGCCATTTTAAACTGTACAACACTTAAGAAAAGCATACACTGGAGCACCTGTGTGGGCCCCCTAATAAAAAGGGTGTTCTTGTGTCCCACACTAGTGCTCCAGCGTCCAGATGTCTAAACAGCTGCTGAGTGTCCTCTCCTTACACAGAATCTAGTTTGCATTTCATTCTAGTAACCAACCCATCTACACAACCAAATATTTTTCATACAAGTAGGCCCTAAAAAATGTTGGCAAATGCATATGGCCTAAACAATGGTGTTTTATAGGCCGAAAGAAAAATGTTTGATACGAACGAATAATGGGCCCATGAACATTAAATTTGCCATTTTAAACTGTACAACACTTAAGAAAAGCATATGGAGCAGCACGAACGTAATAAACACAAAAAGAATAGGAACGCAGCACAACTACTTACTTTTTTGCAGCACTCTCCGGATCTTTCTGTACTGCTCGGGCTCTCTTAAATTCAGGTCCGACCACCGTTTCCTGAGCTGATCTTTCGATCGTCGTACCCCGAAATTCCGGTGCAGACTTTTGACCACTTTCGTCATGATCTTGGCCTTTCTGATATTGGGGTTGGGGTAAGGTCCATACTTCCCGTTAGGGATGAGCCGAACACCCCCCTGTTCGGTTCGCACCAGAACATGCGAACAGGAAAAAAGTTCGTTCGAACACGCGAACACCGTTAAAGTCTATGGGACACGAACATGAATAATCAAAAGTGCTAATTTTAAAGGCTAATATGCAAGTTATTGTCATAAAAAGTGTTTGGGGACCTGGGTCCTGCCCCAGGGGACATGGATCAATGCAAAAAAAAGTTTTAAAAACGGCCGTTTTTTCAGGAGCAGTGATTTTAATAATGCTTAAAGTCAAACAATAAAAGTGTAATATCCCTTTAAATTTCGTACCTGGGGGGTGTCTATAGTATGCCTGTAAAGGGGCGCATGTTTCCTGTGTTTAGAACAGTCTGACAGCAAAATGACATTTTGAAGGAAAAAACTCATTTAAAACTACCCGCGGCTATTGCATTGCCGACAATACACATAGAAGTTCATTGATAAAAACGGCATGGGAATTCCCCAAAGGGGAACCCCGAACCAAAATAAAAAAAAAAAAATGACGTGGGAGTCCCCCTAAATTCCATACCAGGCCCTTCAGGTCTGGTATGGATATTAAGGGGAACCCCGGCCAAAATTAAAAAAAAAAAATGATGTGGGGTTCCCCCTAAATTCCATACCAGACCCTTCAGGTCTGGTATGGATTTTAAGGGGAACCCTGCGCCAAAAAAAAAAAAAAAAAAAAGGCGTGGGATCCCCCCAAAAATCCATACCAGACCCTTATCCGAGCACGCAACCTGGCAGGCCGCAGGAAAAGAGGGGGGGACGAGAGTGCGGCCCCCCCCCTCCTGAACCGTACCAGGCCACATGCCCTCAACATTGGGAGGGTGCTTTGGGGTAGCCCCCAAAACACCTTGTCCCCATGTTGATGAGGACAAGGGCCTCATCCCCACAACCCTGGCCGGTGGTTGTGGGGGTCTGCGGGCGGGGGGCTTATCGGAATTTGGAAGCCCCCTTTAACAAGGGGACCCCCAGATCCCGGCCCCCCCCTGTGTGAAATGGTAAGGGGGTACAAAAGTACCCCTACCATTTCACTAAAAAAACTGTCAAAAATGTTAAAAATGACAAGAGACAGTTTTTGACAATTCCTTTATTTAAATACTTCTTCTTTCTTCTATCTTCCTTCATCTTCTGGTTCTTCTGGTTCTTCTGGCTCTTCTGGTTCTTCCTCCGGCGTTCTCGTCCAGCATCTCCTCCGCGGCGTCTTCTATCTTCTTCTCCTCGGGCCGCTCCGCACCCATGGCATGGGGGGAGGCTCCCGCTCTTCTCTTCTTCTTCATCTTCTCCTCTTCTTCTTTTCTTCTCTTCTTCTCTTCTTCTCTTCTTCATTTTCTTCTCCGGGCCACTCCGCATCCATGCTGGCATGAAGGGAGGCTCCCGCTGTGTGACGGCGCTCCTCGTCTGACAGTTCTTAAATAACGGGGGGTGGGGCCACCCGGTGACCCCGCCCCCCTCTGACGCACGGGACATGACGGGACTTCCCTGTGGCATTCCCCGTGACGTCACAGGGAAGTCCCGTCAAGTCACCGTGCGTCAGAGAGGGGCGGGGTCACCGGGTGGCCCCGCCCCCCGTTATTTAAGAACTGTCAGACGAGGAGCGCCGTCACACAGCGGGAGCCTCCCGCCATGCTAGCATGTGTGAGGAGCGGCCCGGAGAAGAAAATGAAGAAGAGAAGAAAAGAAGAAGAGAAGAAGATGAAGAAGAAGAGAAGAGCGGGAGCCTCCCCCCATGCCATGGGTGCGGAGCGGCCCGAGGAGAAGAAGATAGAAGACGCCGCGGAGGAGATGCTGGACGAGAACGCCGGAGGAAGAACCAGAAGAGCCAGAAGAACCAGAAGAACCAGAAGATGAAGGAGGATAGAAGAAAGAAGAAGTATTTAAATAAAGGAATTGTCAAAAACTGTCTCTTGTCATTTTTAACATTTTTGACAGTTTTTTAGTGAAATGGTAGGGGTACTTTTGTACCCCCTTACCATTTCACACAGGGGGGGGCCGGGATCTGGGGGTCCCCTTGTTAAAGGGGGCTTCCAGATTCCGATAAGCCCCCCGCCCGCAGACCCCCACAACCACCCGCCAGGGTTGTGGGGATGAGGCCCTTGTCCTCATCAACATGGGGACAAGGTGTTTTGGGGGGCTACCCCAAAGCACCCTCCCAATGTTGAGGGCATGTGGCCTGGTACGGTTCAGGAGGGGGGGGGCCGCACTCTCATCCCCCCCTCTTTTCCTGCGGCCTGCCAGGTTGCGTGCTCGGATAAGGGTCTGGTATGGATTTTTGGGGGGACCCCACGACGTTTTTTTTTTTTTTTTTGGCGCGGGGTTCCCCTTAAAATCCATACCAGACCTGAAGGGTCTGGTATGGAATTTAGGGGGAACCCCACGTCATTTTTTTTTTTTTATTTTGGCCGGGGTTCCCCTTAATATCCATACCAGACCTGAAGGGCCTGGTATGGAATTTAGGGGGACTCCCACGTCATTTTTTTTTTAAATTTTGGTTCGGGGTTCCCCTTTGGGGAATTCCCATGCCGTTTTTATCAATGAACTTCTATGTGTATTGTCGGCAATGCAATAGCCGCGGGTAGTTTTAAATGAGTTTTTTCCTTCAAAATGTCATTTTGCTGTCAGACTGTTCTAAACACGGGAAACATGCGCCCCTTTACAGGCATACTATAGACACCCCCCAGGTACGAAATTTAAAGGGATATTACACTTTTATTGTTTGACTTTAAGCATTATTAAAATCACTGCTCCTGAAAAAACGGCCGTTTTTAAAACTTTTTTTTGCATTGATCCATGTCCCCTGGGGCAGGACCCGGGTCCCCAAACACTTTTTATGACAATAACTTGCATATTAGCCTTTAAAATTAGCACTTTTGATTTCTCCCATAGACTTTTAAAGGGTGTTCCGCGGCATTCGAATTTGCCGCGAACACCCCAAATTGTTCGCTGTTCGACGAACTTGCGAACAGCCAATGTTCGAGTCGAACATGAGTTCGACTCGAACTCGAAGCTCATCCCTACTTCCCGTCATAGTCGGCCTTCTTCAGGATGTCCACCATCTCCAACATCTCCCCAAAGGACATATTTGTGGCCTTAGATCTTCTCCTTCTGGATCGGGACATGTCCGGATCCGGGCTTTCCTCCTCCTCCTCCTCGTTCCTGTAATTAGCACGCACCTGCTCTGACTCCGCCATGTGCACTTCACCCACTGCGCCGAACGAAAAGGGGCGGGGAATAGACTAGAAAGAACATCAGGGGCGGGCGGAGTTACACGCATGCGCAGTGTGTATAAAGCGTACCACACGTGCGTATTATGTACGATCTGTGAGCAGAGGAAGGAGCATTGGAGGCGCCGATCGTAAGAACGAAGGTAAGAGACATACTTGTGCCTATACTGCTTCTACATTGAGGCCTATATTGTAACAAGATTAGGAGAGTTTTGGCTGACATTAGGGTTTGTCTTGTGTTGTGTCTTGCAGTTAAAATGGATATCTTGAATGATACAGACTTCATGGCAATCTTCATTGACATGTTCAGGGAGCTGCCTTGTCTGTGGGAGATCAACCACCCACATTACAGGAATCAACGCTTCCTTCCCCCCCAGCTGAGGCTTCTGACGCCCAACCTGGGCCTTCCAGGCAACAACATGTGGAGGAGCCCAGACTGAGCCAGGTATAGCATTCCTCTAAATAGTTCAGGTTGTCCAATCAATGATGTTACCTAGATGTTAGTTTGGAGTACTAATTTATGATTGTGATTGATGATGCAAAAACTAAAACCATGTCCCTTTTTCATACACAGGGAAGTCTCAGCCAGGAGGTGGCCGGCCCGAGCCGCCTGCCTGATCTGCAGGTCCCTCCCCTACACCTGGAAAGAGAAAGTTGCAGGAGGAGGAGTGCCCTAGGGGAGGCTGCCATAGGCCTCTTTTGGAGGGCTACAGAGGCCCTGGGAGCACCACACACCGTGGAGGATGACTTCGCTGTCATCATTGCCTCTAAAATGCAGAAGATGGAGGAGGGACAACAACTCATGTGTGAGTCGTTAATATTGGAGGCTCTTAATAAGGGGATGAGGGCCCAAATTACATCTGATACACACCTTTGTGAACTCACACATGGTCCTCCTCCTCCTCCTGCAGGTCCTCCTCCTCCTCCTTCTCCTCCAGGTCCTCCTAGTCCTCCTCCTCCTCCAGGTTCTACTCCTCCTCCTGCCACATCTCCAACAGCAGAGCCACAGCCCGGAATGAAGTGTGGAAGGAAGACCAGAAAGTGAGGACCCTGGATCCAGTCTGGTCGGCCAAAAGATGAAGCCTCTTGTGGTACCACAGCCTGGGGACACAGATGTCATCTGCTGCTTTCCGGATCTCTGGGACTTCTGGACCAGACTGCCCTCCCTTACATATGGACTCCTCAGGCCACCAATTTTGATGTTCAAGAATTGATGTCTGCCCTGGGGGTCCCAGGCTTCGCTAATTTCTAATGTTTATCCAGCGTTGCCTCCCTCTTTGTTTAGTTCTGAGCCCTTAATAAAGGATTTTTGGTTTGAATTATACTTGCCTATGTGTGTTTTACTTCAAAAAGGACAGTTTGTTTGTGAGGATTCAGGTACATTTCAAAAATACAATGTGAAATTAAAAAGGGACACCAACAACAAACAATCTCCTTGAGATTAAATAATAAAAGATAATAATGGTGTTGTGGTAACTTGACACACAAAACACACACAAAAATAGTCTGGAGTAAAACTAAAAATAACATTAAACAAAGATCAGCCTTTGAAAAACTACAAACATAAAATCGAAAAGAAAAATGGGTTTAAATAAAAAAAAAAAAAAATTTTGTACGATGTGACAAATAACAATATATTCAGGGAATCCCAAGGAACAAAAAAAAAATAAGTTTGTGAGAAGTGTGTGTGAATATGAGCAGCAAAACTACTTAATTCATGTCACATTATGAAGAAGAAGAGAGTGCACTGTATTAAACCATTTTTAACATTGCAGCGTGACGAAAGTGCTTTATCCATTGCGAATGCTAATTTTACCAGACCGAGCTGTTCCGTGTCGGAATTTCTTTTGAGCATGCGTGGCACTTTGTGCGTCGGAACAGGCCACACACGGTTGGAATTGACGCGGATTTTTTTGTCGGAAAATTTTATATCCTGCTCTCAAACTTTGTGTGTCGGAAAATCCGATGGAAAATGTCCGATGGAGCCCACACACGGTCGGAATTTCCGACAACACGCTCCGATCGGACATTTTCAATCGGAAAATCCGACCGTGTGTACGGGGCATTAGGGTGAACTCAATTGACCCCTAACAATGAGCCAAGGTAACTACACCTGGCAGGTAAATTTAGGAAAAAACCCAGTTATGTATTTTTACCACTTCCATCCCAACCGCACCCCCTTTAGCTGCAGTGGCCAGGGGTGTACACATGCTGCAGCCGCAGTAGGAGTTATATGCCTTGTCATGGTTGGTGGGTGTAGCACCTGCCAAGCATGACCCATTCAAGTGAATGAGGCCACTCTGCAAGTGCCCGGGAACCTTTTGCAGTACAGCAAACAAGGGGTTTAAGCACGCAGTGTTGTGTTGCTTTCTCACCACCTGCTTTAACCCCTGGATCCCGCAGAAGCATGCAGTTACAGGCCGCTTGCAAAGTGGTCACATTTACTTGAATGGGTTGCAGTTGGCAGACGGTAGCACCCACCAAGAGCAACAGGGGGTTTACTTCCTGCTGCGGCATGTGTACACCTTTGACTGCTGCCACAGCAGCTAAAGGGGGTAGGGACTGAGGGTGGTAAACTCATTTGCAGATTTTACAACCCCCCTGCCCAACTTTGCATGTTGGGCAGTGAGGTGCTGCTGGGAAATGCAACTAAGAGCTCATTCACAAGTGCAGCAGGCACTACTGCTCCTCTGAAAAGGGATACAATTGTGTTTGATAGGTGGGGAGGAGGCAATATGTTGTCTCCTCCCTACCTGATTTAAACCCATTATTGCCGTGCAATGCACGCGATTGCGACACGGTAGTATGGCAATTAGAGGTTTAAATCAGGTGGGAGGAGGCGACACTGCACCTGTAATCTTTGACTTCTCCCATGTTGTTCAGGTCGATCTCCACCTTATTAAGGTTGCCTACCCCTGCTCTAAAAGATACATGTAGCACAGTTTTAATGTCAGTAAGGGTCTAACTCTACAGGCTATGTGAGAATGAGTGGTGACGAGTGCACATTTAAAACCATTTTTTGTGTGTTCCTCTATAGAAATACATTTCACATAGTTACACTGTAAAACACAGCCATCTAAAAGGTAAAACGCAGCTTGATCTCCTCACAGTCTACCTAATGTTAATGCACTATAAATACATTCCAACTGTTATTGGCAACTACTGAGTCATGAAACTAGATAAAAATAATCTCAGATAATCATGGAAAATAGATGGAAACACAAAAATGTGGAAAAGATTATACAAATAAGGAATCATTTTTAGTAAGCAATTATTTGGCTGCCGTCATGAGGAAGAACAGGTACTGGGCTCTTTTTTTCTTGGTAATTAGAATTCAATTTAAGCACACTTGAATAAATTATGGATTGTATTGCTGTACTAGGCCTTTTGAACATGGTAAAGTGTGAGTGACTCAGAATAGATGCATTAGGTTTCTGACAGTAATATACGTCATAAGGTGGAATGCTTGTCCTCCTCTGTAAAACAAAGCTATATTTTTGGAGCAGCTACAGAGTTTTTCTTGGGTGGGGGTGGGAGGGGACGGGCAGGAAATTGGGCTAATGGTCTGTACTTTACAGCAGTTAGTAGTGGCTCAGTTCCCCTCATAAAAAGTCTCTGCTCCATTCACTCTGGATGGTGGCCAAGGATACAAGAATGCATATGTTGTGTGAATGCCAACCATGGCAGGATGCTGAGCAGTAGCATACTTCAGCGTTGGATGGACTATCTACATAGTTTACATAGTAGGTGAGGTTGAAAAAAGACACAAGTCCATCAAGTCCAACCTATGTGTGTGATTATGTGTCAGTATTACATTACATATCCCTGTATATTGCGGTCATTCAGGTGATTATCTAATAGTTTCTTGAAGCTATCAATGCTCCCCGCTGAGACCACCGCCTGTGGAAGGGAATTCCACATCCTTGCCGCTCTTACAGTAAAGAACCCTCTACGTAGTTTAAGGTTAAACCTCTTTTCTTCTAATTGTAATGAGTGGCAACGAGTCTTATTAAACTCTCTTCTGCGAAAAAGTTTTATCCCTATTGTGGGGTCACCAGTACAGTATTTGTAAATTGAAATCATATCCCCTCTCAAGCGTCTCTTCTCCAGAGAGAATAAGTTCAGTGCTCGCAACCTTTCCTCATAACTAAGATCCTCCAGACCCTTTATTAGCTTTGTTGCCCTTCTTTGTACTCGCTCCATTTCCAGTACGTCCCTCCTGAGGACTGGTGCCCAGAACTGGACAGCATACTCCAGGTGCGGGCAGACCAGAGTCTTGTAGAGCGGGAGAATTATCGTTTTATCTCTGCAGTTGATCCCCCTTTTAATGCATGCCAATATTCTGTTTGCTTTATTAGCAGCAGCTTGGCATTGCATGCCATTGCTGAGCCTATCATCCACTAGGACCCCCAGGTCCTTTTCCATCCTAGATTCCCCCAGAGGTTCTCCCCCCAGTGTATAGATTGCATTCATATTTTTGCCACCCAAATGCATTATTTTACATTTTTCTACATTGAACCTCATTTGCCATGTAGTCGCCCACCCCATTAATTTGTTCAGGTCTTTTTGCAAGATTTCCACATCCTGCGGAGAAGTTATTGCCCTGCTTAGCTTAGTATCGTCTGCAAATACAGAGATTGAACTGTTTATCCCACCCTCCAGGTCGTTTATGAACAAATTAAATAGGATTGGTCCCAGCACAGAACCCTGGGGAACCCCACTACCCACCCCTGACCATTCTGAGTACTCCCCATTTATCACCACCCTCTGAACACGCCCTTGTAGCCAGTTTTAAATCCATGTACTCACCCTATGGTCCATGCCAACGCACCTTATTTTGTACAGTAAACGTTTATGGGGAACTGTGTCAAATGCTTTTGCAAAATCCAGATACACCACGTCTACGGGCCTTCCTTTATCTAGATGGCAACTCACCTCCTCATAGAAGGTTAATAGATTGGTTTGGCAAGAACGATTCTTCATGAATCCATGCTGATTACTGCTAATGATATCATTCTTATTACTAAAATCTTGTATATAGTCCCTTATCATCCCCTCCAAGAGTTTACATACTATTGATGTTAGGCTAACTGGTCTGTAATTCCCAGGGATGTTTTTTGGGCCCTTTTTAAATATTGGTGCTACATTGGCTTTTCTCCAATCAGCTGGTACCATTCCAGTCAATAGACTGTCTGTAAAAAATAGGAACAACGGTCTGGCAATCACCTGACTGAGTTCCCTAAGTACCCTCGGATGCAAGCCATCTGGTCCCAGTGATTTATTAATGTTAAGTTTCTCAAGTCTAATTTTAATTCCGTCCTCTGTTAACCATGTAGGTGCTTCCTGTGTTGTGTCATGAGGATAAACACTGCAGTTTTGGTTACTGAAGCCCCCCGATTCACTCGTGAAGACTGAGGAGAAGAATAAATTCAATACCTTTGCCATCTCCCCATCCTTTGTAACCAGATGTCCTTCCTCATTCTTTATGGGGCCAATATGGTCTGTCCTCCCTTTTTTACTGTTTACATACTTAAAGAATTTCTTGGGATTTTTTTTGCTCTCCTCCGCTATGTGTCTTTCATGTTCTATCTTAGCCAACCTAATTGCACCCTTACATTTCTTATTGCATTCTTTATAAATTCTGAATGCTGTGGATGATCCCTCAACCTTGTATTTCTTGAAGGCCTTCTCCTTTGCTTTTATATGCATTTTTACATTGGAGTTAAGCCATCCAGGATGTTTGTTCGCTCTTTTAAATTTATTACCCAATGGGATACATTGGCTAATGCCCTTATTTAATATGCTCTTAAAGCAAACCCATCTCTCCTCCGTATTCTTTGTTCCTAATATTTTATCCCAATTTATGCCTTTTAGCAAGGTTTGTAGTTTAGGGAAGTTGGCTCTTTTGAAATTCAGTGTCTTTGTGTTCCCTTCATGTCTCCTATTTGTGTGATTTATACTGAAACTAATTGACCTGTGATCGCTGTTACCAAATTGCCCCGTATTTCCACATCTGTTATCAGGTCTGTATTGTTGGTAATCAGTAGATCTAGTAATGTTTTATTTCTAGTTGGTGTGTCTACCATCTGACCCATAAAATTGTCCTGCAAGACACTAAGGAACTGGCGAGCCTTAAATGAATGCACGGTTCCCTCCGCCCAGTCTATGTCTGGATAATTAAAATCCCCCATTATGATAACACTTCCCATCCTTGCTGCTAATCCAATTTGTGATAGGAGATCCGTCTCCACTTCCTCCCTCAGGTTAGGGGGCCTATAGCATACTCCCAGTATTATTTTCCCCTTAGCTTCATCCCTTTGGAGCTCTACCCATAAAGATTCCACCTCCTCCCTAGCCCCCTCAGTGATGTCATCTCTCACATTCACTTGTACATTATTCTTGATATATAGGCATACCCCTCCCCCTTTTTTACCCTCTCTGTCCTTGCGGTATAGGGTATACCCTTGAATGTTTGCCAGCCAATCATGAGAGCTGTTGAACCAGGTCTCTAAAATTCCCACAAAATCCAAATCCTCCTTGTACAACAGTATCTCTAGTTCACCCATCTTGTCCGCCAGGCTCCTGGCATTGGTGAACATGCCACATAGTTTAGACCGGTCGCATATTGTCCTCGTATTGGGTGTTTCAAGATTGCAACTTGGACTTGCTACTATACTCACCTTGTATTTTTGTGCTTTGGTTAACCTACCACTAATGCCCCCAATACTACCCTCTGGAATATCTTCCGCGCTGGCTATCACTGTCTCTTGACCCTCCCCCCCATCGCCTAGTTTAAAAACCCCTCTAACTTTTTGGCCATCTTCATTCCCAGCAGATCTGCACCCTCCTCATTTAGGTGCAGTCTGTCCCTTCTATAGTACCGGTTACCGACTGAGAAGTCGGCCCAGTCCTCCAGGAACCCAAACCCCTCCTTACTACACCAGCTCTTCAGCCACTTGTTTACTTCCCTAATCTCCCTCTGCCTCTCTGGTGTGGCTCGATGTACCGGTAGTATTCCTGAGAACACTACCTTGGAGGTCCTTTTCCTCAATTTAGCTCCTAAGTCCCTAAAATCGTTCTTTAGGACACTCCATCTGCCTCTGACTTTGTCATTGGTGCCAACGTGCACCATGACAGCCGGGTCTTCCCCAGCCCCTCCCAGTAATCTGTCCACAAGATCCGTGATGTGCTGAACCCGAGCGCCCGGTAGACAACATACTGTTCGGCGCTTCAGGTCTTGGTTACAGATTGCCCTCTCTGTCCTTCTAAGAATTGAGTCCCCTACCACCAGAATCTGTCTTTCCTTTCCCTTTGCTGCCCCCCCCACTCTCACTGGAGGAGTTCTTCCCCTGGCAGCTAGGAGAGTCCCTCATCTCCAGCAGTGCTGGTCCCTGACTGGTTACACCAATGTCACTCAATGGAGCGTACTTATTGGGATGCTCCAGTCCTGGATCGGCCTCCCTGGCACTTCCCCCTCTACCCCTCCTGACTGTCACCCATCTACTCTTTGCTAGTGCCTGCACCTCTTTGTCTCCACCCGCCTCTGTGCTGGCCCCTGCCGGCACCTGCCGTGTACGTTCCTGGCTCACCTTTAGTATGGAGGGACTTCTCAGTGCTGACAGTTGCTTCCCCAGATTCAGAACCTGGGCTTCCAGGGAAACAATGTGCTTACATTTTGCACAGCAGTATTCGCCCTCGATCGGATGATCAAGGAACGCATACATGCGGCAAGATGTACAAAGAGTCGCCTCTCCACACCCGCCGGGCATCGTACCTATTAAATTTGGTGAGGATTTGGGGATTTTACCCTGTCCAAATTACCTAACAACTAGCTTCCTGGCACTAATACTCAAGACAATACACAGGTACACGACAAGACAATACACAGGTACACAATACACAAGTACTAACGATCCACATACACTACTCAGACAACACTCAGATACTCACACTACACAGGTACTATGACCCCTGTTATAACCTCCTGTTTTAAACTCTTGTTTTTAACTCCCACTTAATCCAGCTCCACTTACACCAAGCTCCACAGCTTCAAACTGAGCACGCTCAGACTGAGTCCTACAACAAGTTAAATAGGCACATGTGAGCAATTAACCACACCCCTTAATTGATAGACTGATGAAACAAGAAAAAAAAAAAAAAAAGCTATTTAAAAAGTGACAGCAAAAGGCAAATTAAAAACTAAAAGGAAAAGTCCCCAAAATGCAACCCAGCAAACACCAACAGACAGCAAACACACACCAACAGACAGCAAACACCAACAGACAGCAAACACACACCAACAGACAGCAAACACACACCAACAGACAGCAACACACACCAACAGACAGCAACACACACCAACAGACAGCAAGACTTGTATACTCTAACACTTGTTTTTAACTCCCACTTAATCCAGCTCCACTTACACCAAGCTCCACAGCTTCAAACTGAGCACGCTCAGACTGAGTCCTACAACAAGTTAAATAGGCACATGTGAGCAATTAACCACACCCCTTAATTGATAGACTGATGAAACAAGAAAAAAAAAAAAAAAAAAAAGCTATTTAAAAAGTGACAGCAAAAGGCAAATTAAAAACTAAAAGGAAAAGTCCCCAAAATGCAACCCAGCAAACACCAACAGACAGCAAACACACACCAACAGACAGCAAACACACACCAACAGATAGCAACACACACCAACAGACAGCAACACACACCAACAGACAGCAACACACACCAACAGACAGCAAGACTTGTATACTCTAACACTTGTTTTTAACTCCCACTTAATCCAGCTCCACTTACACCAAGCTCCACAGCTTCAAACTGAGCACGCTCAGACTGAGTCCTACAACAAGTTAAATAGGCACCTGTGAGCAATTAACCACACCCCTTAATTGATAGACTGATGAAACAAGAAAAAAAAAAAAAAAAAAGCTATTTAAAAAGTGACAGCAAAAGGCAAATTAAAAACTAAAAGGAAAAGTCCCCAAAATGCAACCCAGCAAACACCAACAGACAGCAAACACACACCAACAGACAGCAAACACACACCAACAGACAGCAACACACACCAACAGACAGCAACACACACCAACAGACAGCAACACACACCAACAGACAGCAAGACTTGTATACTCTAACACTTGTTTTTAACTCCCACTTAATCCAGCTCCACTTACACCAAGCTCCACAGCTTCAAACTGAGCACGCTCAGACTGAGTCCTACAACAAGTTAAATAGGCACCTGTGAGCAATTAACCACACCCCTTAATTGATAGACTGATGAAACAAGAAAAAAAAAAAAAAAAAAGCTATTTAAAAAGTGACAGCAAAAGGCAAATTAAAAACTAAAAGGAAAAGTCCCCAAAATGCAACCCAGCAAACACCAACAGACAGCAAACACACACCAACAGACAGCAACACACACCAACAGACAGCAACACACACCAACAGACAGCAAGACTTGTATACTCTAACACTTGTTTTTAACTCCCACTTAATCCAGCTCCACTTACACCAAGCTCCACAGCTTCAAACTTTGAGATAGAATGCATGTTCAGTTTTTGGACGGTAAAGTTGCAGTGTTTCATTGATGTTAACTTTGACAATAGTCCTGTTGATGTTTTTTACAGATACATTTGAAATGAATCAGCCTAATACAATTAAAGAGTTCTCATTCTAATTCCTTTGTGCAGGATGCATTGGAACTAGCCATAATTCGTCTTTTACTGGTCTGACTTCTGCACAGGGAATTCTGATTGGTTGCTGTGGGCTACTACACTTAGGAAATAAGAACTCTTTATTAGGGATGACCCATTATCCTATTCATGTGTGTTAATATATTAAAGCCCTTGTTTCTTTGTATTGTTTGTAATTACAGTACATACATGTTTGGATGCAGCTATAAAGTATTTGCTCATTACACATGCAGACTCTTCTCCCTTCTCCTGCATAGTACTGTAGTGTTGCACAGTGGTTGTGCTTTGCCTTCTATGTTTTTTAATTGTAAGCAGTTTACTTGCTGTGGAACCATACAGGGCAATGCACCAAATATCCAGCATGCAGGATTACTCATCAATATATACAAGAACAAAAATAATGGATTTACATTTTTTATGTGCATTTTTTGTATTTTGCAAAATGCAAAAGCTGAATGATAACATGCCCAGTGTGAACATGCCTGTAATGAATTTACAATTCAATGGGGTGTATTTACTAAAGGCAAAAAGACTGTAAAGTGTAAAGTTTTACTTTGCAAAGAAAAAAAACACATTTTTGCGTGCATATAATTGGATGATGAAAATCAGTAGCGTTTCACTTCATTTACTAAGCTCTGGAGCAACTGCACTTGCAAAGTACATAGTCTATTTGCCTTTAGTAAATCCACACCAATACCCCTTGTGTGCATATATATACACACTACATGCACACTGCTAACAGTTTATTTTCTGGTATTTATGTAAGGCCTGTAATAAAAAAAAAAAATGTAAATATGACGTGTGGCAAAACAACTTTTCTTTACCTCTCTACTGAAACCTAACACAATACAAATGTATTTTTCTTTTTTCAGAGATGACCCGGTCATACACAGACAGGTGCTAGACGCCAGGGCCCTAAACATTAATGGTCACAGCATAGAGGGATAGTCCAATGTAGACACCTCCAGTGCTAACTTATCAATGGGAAAACAACAGCAATCAGTCAAGGGTAGATAGCAGGGTGTGTATGGGTGCCTAAAGACAATAGATAAACACCCATAAAAATGGCTGGACCAGAAAACTACCTTTGGGCATCTTTAGACATGTGCATGTTCTAAAGTGGTGACATCTCTTAAAATGAGAGGCTCTCAAACCCAACCCATTAGAGGTGGAGGGCATAGTAAACCCCTATGGCTTTGCCATGCAGAAAACACTGGTGTTTTACATGTATTACGTTTTTAATGTCCATCTCCAGTCAAATCTAAATTTTTGCTGAAAAGCTCCTCAATTCCCCATGCAGACCCCCAATGTTTATTTTTTATTTTTTTTTATTTAACTCTCTTGAGTCCATATAAATTATTTGTTGAAGTGTAGGAAACCTCATCCCACTGTGCCCGGATCCTGTACAGTGCCCCGATTCAGAGGCCCAGTCTGCAGGACACGCTACAGTACTTGGGCACGCCAGCTAGTTTTCACCTCAACAGTAAATTGTGCCACTACAACCACTGACATTTCCTGATTGATTATACCGAAAATGAGTAAGTGGTAGCATGATGAAATACCCCAACAGAAAAGATGAGCACTTGCTTAATTTTTTTATTTTTTTTTGCCCCATCAAGAGCTTTAAAAATGAGTTTCTGTTTACAATAACTTCTGGCAACTGGAAATAAAGCCAAAAAAGGAGAACCTACTTTACACGCAGTAATGATTGTTCTAAAATGATTACATGTGCTATAGAACAGTATGTAAATATATGACACTGATAGTAAACAGTTACATGTTACTATTATGGGGTGCTGTAGAGTAGTTGTGTGTTTTTGTTTGTCACAGATTATTTATTGCTGGTAAATAATAATGGGCTAAACTGTCAAGGACCAATAACCTGAATAGTACATTGTAAAAATGATGATCCTTTTACACTCATTAAGTTTTCATTTATCTAAGTCATGGCATAGCTAGTAGAAGTTAGTAACATCCAGCTGGGCTTGTTCTGTAACATTGACGATGTTTCACCATTTATCTAAGTTGCTTCCTTGGCTCTAATGATTGTCAGAAACATGCATTTATTGTAACATAGAATAAATGCAGCGCTTATTCTGGTAGAAACACTATCCACCAAGTAAAGTAGAATGGATACAGCATTTCAAATATAAAGTCCATAGCCTTAAGAAATATAAAAGTTAATGAAAAAATCCAGTGATTATAATTCCAAGCAACAAGTGCCAATGAAGGACCACCACCAATAGGAGGGACACACACTGACCCTTACCTCAAGCATTGGACTACTCAGAGGCAGTCAATAAAGCATTTGTTACAATGGTTAGCTTCAAGCCGTCAAACTCTTGGGGTCTCCTAGTAGCTATATCCGTCAGGCTATAAAGCACTCCTTCCAGGGCAGTAATTCAGATCTCACAGGATATGGGAACAAGCATGAAACACTTCACTGTGGAGTATTACAGACATGAATGTTTAATAAAAGATGCAAAGTACTCACAAGCAACATGTGAAAAATTGTGTGTATATCCAAGTTACAGTAAATGGATACAAGAGATTGTTTCCAACCAGCAAGATGTCTGGCTAAAAGGGGTGACGTCGCCACGCCTGGTAGCCGGATATCTTGTCTCTTAATAATCCACAAGTCACCTGGCTTTAGTTTTAGATCCTTTCAAGCTTTTAGGATCTGGAATTGGGGAGAAAAGACATAAATGAGTTTTTCAAAAACCATATAAGATCAGCAGCATTCTCTGTGAGATCCGAATGGAGGACTTCAGTTGCTGAGACAAAATATAAGCAAGTGAGTAACACACTCCCAAACCAATTCTCATAGGGAGAATCCAACATTTACCTTAGGGGCTTGATAAAATATAAGAAAACATTCAGGCAAAAGTTTTATAGTTTCTTACTCTACTTTTTCCACTACATTGTAGACAGTAGGGGCAGTGTAAAAATAAAACCTCAAAACTTCTAGTAAGGGCTCTCCTATAAAAATTACTTCCTCTGTTACTCTCTGAAGATTCTGGCACTCTGTACTTACAAACTACTTCTGATAACATTTTTACTGTGGCCTTTGCAGTAGCATTTGCCACTGGACATCCAGAAATCATGTCCATACAGACAAAATGCATACTCGTAAGATCCTGACTTGGGCAACTGAATATATCTTTTTCTAATCTCTGGAAAGGATGTTCAGCTTTTGGCAACAATTTTTGTAACAGGCATGGGCATAGCATAAGGGGTTGCAAGGGTCACAAACGCAACCCAGCCCTAGCTCCAGGGGGCCCCTGCAGCCTCCCTGTCATATTATCATATCCTCCACAAAATCCAGCTCCGATCTGCCCTAGGGCCCCACAGCCATGCTCCAGTACTGGGCTTCTACTTTGCCTTCCACAGTCCACACCCCCTCCCCATTGGCTGGAAAGAAGCTGTGAGCCATTTCCTGAATGGAGAGGAGCACGAAGTGAAAACAGCCCCTGATGGGGAAGTGTCTGTGCTGTGTGCTGGCAACATGGAATGGTAACCGAGCTCAGCAAGGCAAGAGGAGGAGAGTGCTGCCCTGTAGCCACGATGGGACCAATGTCACTGTTGAGGTATGACACTGCTCAGTGTCTCCTAGTCACCAGCTCAGATTCCTTGTACCCCCCCACCTGGGGATGTCTACACACCCCATTTCTCTGAAAACTGGGAAAAAGACACACACCTCCAGGAGGTGACCTTCCCCCAACACTGATGGAGAAACCTTCAGAAATTGCTAAAACAAATCTCTTAACACCTCCTCGGGGGGGCCCTGAAGGGCTGCATGCTCCAGATTTTGTGCCACATGGCTTTGCCCTCCCAGATCTAAGTTGCCCCCTGATCACCCCCTCCACCCTGCATGCTATGCCCAGCTGCTGAGCTCCTTTCCCATTACAGCACTCTATACTGTTCCTCCCCCGCAGGGCTGAAATCACATTCCTTTACAACACAGCCAGTTAGCCATGATCTGCACAGGGTTTATCTGCCTACTGCAACTACACTGCCATTCTGACCAGAGAATTTGACAGATCAGAAGGGCAACATAAAAGCAAGATACACCCTGTGAAGACTGACAGACTGTGTGTAAAGGAATGTGATTTCAGCTCTGTGTAGTGTGGGGGGTGAGATGTATACAGTGCTGGGATGGGAAAGGAGCCGCCTGGGGTCCCTGTCCTCTGATTCTCCAGTGGTAATCCTTGTCTTCTGATTCTCCAGCGGTAATCCCTGTCCTCCGATGTAAAGAGGAACTCTGGAAACTCAAAACTCTTAAGCCACTTTGAGTATCTTGGCATGCGGTGGATGTATCTGCACGCGCGTTGGAAGTA
This sequence comes from Aquarana catesbeiana, assembly GCF_042186555.1. Classification (NCBI taxonomy): domain Eukaryota; kingdom Metazoa; phylum Chordata; class Amphibia; order Anura; family Ranidae; genus Aquarana; species Aquarana catesbeiana. The sequence continues at coordinate 188,094,692 of NC_133327.1, forward strand.
GTGGAGGGGCCAGGTCAACTTTTGCATTGGGGCCCACAAGCTTCAAGCTATGCCTCTGGTAACAGGTAAAACAAAAAGTGGTATGTTATAAAAAAAAAAAAACGTGGTGAACCCTGGCTATATCCCATGGTCATTTGTCATTTACTAAGGCAGCCATAACTGCTTGTGACTGATGACACGGTCCACGTGTCAGGCTGGAGGGAAAAGAATGGCTGACAGACATAAAAGATCACATTTTTACAAAGTCCTGTTTCATAAGAAGTTGCCCCCTGTGGACCTCTTGTTCTTCTCGTTCTGGGGTCCTTAAAGTTGAACTATTAATCCCAGCTATACTGGGCCATAATTAGGGTGGAATCTGTGAGTCGCACAGACCCAGCAATTGTCTGGGGCTGTAATGCAGCATCCTTAGTGGCCTGGTCTGCTTCCATGTGTGAGTTTTAATGTTAGTATGGCTACCTCAGCAAGAAGCTGGAAGGCTGAAAACAGCCAATCAATTAACTTGGCATGCTTTATTGGTTTACCTGTCGAAGTAAAAACAAACTTCTGGCCCTGCAAATGGAACCAAAGCTCTCTCTATCTTGACTATCTATATAAATATATCCTTTTTTTATTGCTCACAGGCTTGCTAAAACATGGAGCTCTGCTTCTTGAGCTTGGGAAAAATGATCCTATGACTCTGAATACAGAGTATCCTTCTGGGTAATAAACTGCATACTCAGTATGGGTATTACCATCCTCAGTATAAAACCGGGATCAAATCTACAAAATATTAAATATCTGGATCTTCAGGGAGTGTGTCCTGCACTGGGCTCACAGCAGCTGATTGCTATGTCATCAATTTAACACATTTGGTTTTCTTTGTCTCCAGCCTCCTCCTCCAATAGAGGCAATAAGGTGGCCGGATTCAAATGCACACATTTTTCATTGTTAGATTTGTACCAAAACAAACCAAACTAATTCATATTTTGAACCTTTCATTAGACAAACATTTAGTTATCTGTATATTTGCTGCGCAGAATGTGGGACCATTAAAAATGTAATACTTGACCAAAATAATGTCTGTAACTTTGTCTAATAGCACCTTTGTATAAAGCTACAGCTCTGATATATCGGGGTGAACCCTTCATTATTGGGTCCAGCTTGCATAAATATATTACAATGGCTTGTTTTCTATCATGTTGTTTGTGTAACAACTCCAGTTTCATGTTTCAAAAAGACAACTTTTTTAGTTTTATCTAGATAACACAAGTCCTTAGTTTCCATCTGACATTATTTTCCTGCTGTCATAACATAATAAATGATATCAATACCCTGTGGTCTTGCAGAGATGTCCATAAATCCTAAATATTCTTCCACTTATACGACGACACTCACAAGGAAAAGGAGCACATCATTTCACAATCAACACATTCTGCTTTGGATTTCAAAAATAACAATGAATAAAAACAAAAGGACCAACAACCTGTATATGACAGAACAGAAAGCTCTCAGCCAGATCAAAAACTATAAAACAACTGGCTTCAGGTGGCATCTATCCTATCAGGGTGTGGGGACTTGATGTGACGGGTCTCTTATATTTAGATTTTATTTATTATTGCTCTTACATCATGGACCGCACGTCAAGTTATTATCAGACCTTTAGATTTCATTTTTGTAGAAAAACTTCTTATGTATCACATCCATCTTGGCTTTGTTAAATATTATGGCAACTATATTCCAATTAACAACCTCATCTTAATCTTTTTTTTTTCTCTCAATAAGGGTTTATTGTATAAATGTAAAATTACAAAATTGTAATCTTAAGCTAAATTAAACCCATCTTACAAATTTTCCCTATAACCTGGATTTCATTTCCAACCAAAGGTTGTCTACACCAGTTACGATATATCTATATTATTAATACAATTGTTAAACTCATATCAAAAATTAATACTCAAGTGATAATCTCAACATCACATCCTAATTCTAATATATATCCACAGATACATTTCCTTAAATGAGGACATTTTACTTAATTTCCCTTTTTAAATGCACTATTTCCACTATCAAAGGATATTCAATTTGTGTAATACACAGTTAAATGTAACCTTCATTTTACCATGTTTGGAAAGCAGATTTAAAATAATTGTGATCACTTTGTTTGTCATTAGATTAATTAACCCGGCACATTTTGTTATTAATGTTTTGTCTAAAAAATAGAAATTGGCAAGGTGTCCTTCCAGCTTATCACTGATCTCTTATCCCAGTTACATTCTTTCATGAGAGCGCAAAGGAGGGGGTCACATCTGCATACATGACACAACAAGCGATAGAACTAAAGGTTCCAGCATTCACTCACATACACGGATATGTGAGTGAATCACTTACATTTTTCCCATTTGTACACAACACATGCATATCATTCTCTCACTTTCTTTTAACTCTCTAATATTTCCCTGCGTAAGTTCTGCTTTCCTTATTTTGTTCTAATATCTTTTGCATTCCATGTTTTGTAATCCCATACTTCACATACTCTAGCTTCTATGATTCTATGATAAGACGGGCAGCCATAATGCTCATCCCATCTTCCCTCTCTGACAACATATAAAGTATTCTGTTTTGACTCTCATTTCTCTGATTTGACTTTACTAGTTGTAGTGCCTGACCCCAAATTCATCCTACAACTTAACATCAAAATGTCCATTTCTGTCTAGTGTTAATTGTCTTTCACCCTTGATCCATCCTGCTCACATAGATAGCTGTTTCTCTAGCTGTTTACTCCGCATGATTCTTAGTCCCTGTGGACTACCCAGTTACCCATTGTGGATCGCTGTCCACTCTAACCATTTATCTAGGGGCTCAGTATAGGCAGAACTGCACCTTCAGTTCATATATTTTATAGCACTCCTCTTGTGATGGGCATTTGAGGGTCCCTTACCCTTCATTCACTTACTTAATTTCATGCCCATAATGACTGGCCAGTCTTTTTCTCTTTTCTACTTGTGCCTATACCCTCTTGCCTCTAAACTACTTTAACTAGCAAATGTACTACATATACCTGTGAACAACACTATTCTTCCCTTTCTTATCTATAACACTCTGATGGACAGTAGACAGGGACAACACAACTTATAACCACCAATCAATACAGTTTGATTAATGGGAATAAAATAGGTACCCTTTGTCCCAAAAATGCCTTACCGATCAAGGAAGTTTGATAACTCAAATGTAAACAGAATGCTTACCTCAGCCGGCTGATTATCAGAAATTCCCAGATCGTCTCAAGCTCCTCATTTCAGATTCTCAGGGGCACCTGTAAATCCCCTCCTGGCTGGCTCGCCATCTGACCTGAAAATTTATAGATAGGCAACTTCTATCCTCATATTGATTAGTGGTTGCAAATTAATAACTACTGCAGTAGGGAACATACACAAAAGATACACTCAGTATCTTTCCAAATAACTGTTCTGCTTTATTATGACGTAATTGAAGGTTTTTTATACACATGATTATGTAGATATCACATTAATATTACAATTGTACTTTTATGGTAACAAGGGGCATAACATAGGCAGACTAATTCTAATCAAAGAATGCAAACATGTACTGAAAACATTATTAGTGCAGTGTGCACAGTGAGGGCAGTGTGCAATACATACAAAACAAAATACAATTATATACAGAACTTACAAATTTCCTTTACACTAGTTTTCTATTTTTAAAATTGTCCTGGAGGTTTAAAAGATAAGTTCACCTTTACAGAAAAAGAAAATGCATATATTTTTGCAGAAAAAAAAGTGCATGTATTATTTGTTCCTGCAAGAGCCTGAAAAGCATTGCATCCATGATCAGTAGATCACGTGTGCAATGTAGGCTCCTGAACACATGTCCTTCTGCTTTCAGTCTATAGCTCTGAACAGGCATTCTGTTTGAAAGCTGGAGGACATGTCATTGGACCATGAGAACACTCATCAGCTTCCTTGCAGCCCATTAAAACTTCAAGTCCATCTCCCACGGTGGAAGATGGTACTTTTAGTTTATTCATTCAAAATAAACAATGAGGTGGCTGTATGGGTAGGGGGTGTGAGATGGGAGGCAGGAACTGAAACATTGTACATATTTACCAGCACACCATGGATCATCAAATGTCATCCGAGAAGTTTTTATCAAAAGAAAGATCACATCACAAAGAATAAGATGCAACGTTTCGGGGCTGTGCAGGACCCCTTCATCAGGCATGCTACTTCTGAGCTTGTCCCAGGAATGTGTGTGATGGGAATATTAATATTATCTGGAAACTGGTACATACCCTATAAACAGGTGGAACATGTAACATGCTCCAAATGTGAACTTATCCTTTGGAGTTGACTACAAAACATCACCTTTATACCTTACATTCACACTGTATTAATGTAGAGAAGCACTGACATCTTTATGTCAGCACAGATGTCTGGATTATTGAGGAATGCCCACCACCTCTAGAAGATCCAAAGAGAAAAAAATACATAATCCCATGTTACTCCCTCAGCCATTGAAAGTCAATGAAAGGTTCCTGCTTATGCTTATGCTGATTGCAGACTTCCCAATTGAACCAGGAAGATGTCCTAACAACCCCTTTACTAATTTGACAAACCTGCCAAAAGATTGCCTAAAATACTGGATCAGGCAACTTTCATGTCATGTTTATGGGTATCTTGACCTCCACTTTCATCCAAGTTAAAGTGTTTGTTAATGCAAAATATTTTTTTTCTACAGTTCCCTCTAATCTTTTACAGTAAGCTCCCCAGTGAATATCTTTTTAAAAAAAATGTGCTATATTATAGCTTACTTCAGAACGCCATTCGGTGCTCAGCTGCTGCCCACTGGTCTCCTCTACCGATGCTATACCTGCAGGGGGAGGTGCTGGGAAACCCCCGCTGATGTCAGCCGAGAAGAGGAGGGGAGGAGATAGGCAGGCAGTCACATGAGCTCCGAACAGCGCTCTGAAGTAAGCTATTATACAGCACATTTAAAAAAAAGACATACACTGGGGAGCTTACTGTTCTATATCAGAGGCAACTATAGAAGAAAAATACTGTTTTTTTTTTTTAGAGCAGAAGAGGATCGGGGCTCTGTCAGGCAGAGAGGGGAGGGTGGAGAATACACAGGAGGCACAGAGCAGGCTGCGGATGACGGAGGCACTTATTGATGACTTCGGTGTCAGAGCTTAGCAGCCTCGATACATGTGAGTCAGCGCAGAGAGGGGAGGGTAGAAACTGTCAGGATCAACTAGGTTTTTTAGGTGTTACAGGGGGACAAATGACACAGCACAAGCACTGGGCTGTATAACATGCTCTAAGGGAACAGGATTCAATTATTATTATTTTTTTTTTTTTTAGGATAACAAACACTTTAAGCATTTCTGGAAACAGGGTTTACCCATGGACGGATTAACGTAGGGGTTATTGGAGCTGCAGCTTCAGACCCCTACCTTAACATAAGCTCCCTGTCACACACCACGCATGTAGTAATCGATTGTCTGTCTTTTATCAGCAGTGAGATAACTGCTGCTATTTAATCCTCCAGTCACTGCTGGCCCCAAGAATTTCTGCTTCGGAGCTGGGGGAGAGTGCATTGTGCTGTGCCAATGGTGAGATTGTGAGACACAGGATCAGCACAGCACAGTGCTACAGGAAGTAGGCATGATTGCTCTTCCTTCTATCCTATGCCTGCTGTGTTGGCCCTGCCCCACACTCCATCCCAATGACGTGCATACACCGCCAGTGAACGTGGTTGCTGCGTGGGCATGTGGAGGCGGCAGATTTAATTACAGAGCAGAACACTTGATGAGCACTGGCATACAGACCCCCCTTCCCCTTCACACTTCCAAATGTCTCTCTTCTGCTGCTCTTTCAACACTGGGGCTTCTCTCTTCTAGACAGTAAGGGCTGGGGGGCAGTCTCTGTGACCTGTGCGGCAGTCTCTGTGACATCTGGGGCAGTCTCTGTGACCTGTGCGGCAGTCTCTGTGACCTGTTTGGTAGTCCCTGTGACCTGTGGGGCAGTCCCTGTGACCTGTGCGGCAGTCTCTGTGACATCTGGGGCAGGTTCTGTGACCTGTTTGGTAGTCCCTGTGACCTGTGCGGCAGTCTCTGTGACATATGGAATAGCTTCTGTGACATGTGGGACTGTTTCTATGACCTGTGGGGCAGTCTCTGTGATATGTGGGACAGTTTCTGTGACCTGTGCAGCAGTCTCTGTGGCATATGGGACTCATTCTGTGACCTGTGCAAACGTCTCTGTGACATATGGGATTGTTTCTATGACTTGTGCAGAAGTCTGACATGTGGGACAGTTTCTGTGACCTGTGCAGCAGTCTATGTGACCTAGGGGGGTAGTCTCTGTGGCATAATTCTCTGGAGCAGTCTCTGTGGGAGCACTAGAATCTTTGTCAGGCAATCTCTCTGGGAGCCACAGTCTCTGCAATCATAGAGATTGCCAGTGCTCCCAAAGACATTTCCAGAGCATGAAGGATTCAGGAGGGGAAGGAACCAACAGCCCAAGCCTTCAGTGCACAGAAGTGAAAGTGGAATTTATTTCCATAAAAAGACTCACCAAAATTCTCAGCACTAGGCCCATAATGCTTTTAATCCGGCCCTCGGTTTACCATATTTACAGTTAGTAGGTAAAGTTCCATCCTGTGCAAGATATACCATTCATAGATAGCTGGATGGAACTCAGAAGGCCCTATCAGACACTAGTAAGTATGAATCCCTAATGGTGCAGATGTACTCATACTGCAGCTAGAACATACCTGTATGTGACTTTACGCCTAGAGTACATAAGGAATAATAAGACCCTGAAAATAGTTACATTTTGCCTCATAATATGAAGAAGATCCCTTATTGGACAGCACCTGGAGATTACTCTCACTAATATTGCTGATACACAAGTAGATTTACAAATAAGGGAATTCAGCAAAAGAAAGCTTGAAAGAGTGTGAGAGGTGAACCTATTTCATAGATTGTTAGTAAAGTGTGCAAAAGAATTATGCCTTTTGGCATTGAAGGATGGTAAATAGTATGTTGGCCCCTTCTTTGATTTTATGAATACTCCTAGTGCAGTCGCAGAACAGGCAGGTAATAATATCTTTTGCAGTGAAATGCATTCTTTTTAATCATATACACCTAAGACACTGATTTCTATTTATCTATTGCTTTAGACTGAATATTTTTGTGCACTGACCTTTAAGACTCTAGAGAGGCAAATTAATATTTGCCCTGCTTCAAAGATTCAGCAGAAAATTCATCAGTTTTACAATTTCAGCTCTGAATGGAAAAACTCTCTTGTCCTTTTGCGATTTCCTCACTATTATAGGTTACTTTTTTTATCCAATATATAAAATGTGGTTGTTTTGAGGAGATTTTAGAATAGCATTGCTGGTTGAAGAAAACTGCAATGGTAAACCAAAAAAGCATCACTGAAAAATAGCATTTATTTGGAAATACTTCTGATTTGTTTAATTGTTTAATACATACAGTATATTATAAATAATCTAAAGTGTTTCTTTGCAGGACTGGAGTCTCTTGAAACAGGTACACTGTGTGCATGGAATCTGTGTGCTTTGCTTTAAATCGCATGGGTTTTCTCAGGTGCTCCTATTTTCTCCTGCAACTCAAAACATACTACCGGTAGTAGGTTAAGTGGCATCTGCTCAAACAAATCCTAGCATGGATTTATGCATAGAATGCTAATAAAAAACATAATTAAAAAAAAGTTATTCAGTAAAGGCTGGTTCACAGATCAGTTAGATGGACATAGACATCTCCATTATCTTGGTCCAAAGCCATCCTGAGATTTATCAGGGCCACCCTCTTCATAAGGGTGAAAATTTGATTCAAAGGTATACTCTGATTTGGATGATAATTCTAAAGCTGGCTATCGAGGGAATCAAAATTTGGCCAGTTCAGCAGAGTTTGTCTGGATTTTGATCCATGTATAGTTGTGCCTGACATTGATCACAACAATTACTTTTGCCGAACAGACATGTTGTAAAATTTTCTAGATCAGCCGGCTACAGCCAACCGGCTGCACCCACCGATCAGTGTATTCTGACATTTATTCCTCTATCCACTTTGACTATGTGGATGGATTAATCCATTCATATTTTTTTTTATTCAGCCTACTGGCTGATCAAAAAAAAAAAAAGAAAAATCATGTATGGCCACCTTAAGTTCCAACAAAATACTGCAAAATAGGAATTTTCACTAGATGTTTTTTTGTTGTTGTGCTCATATTGCAGGCCCAAACTACAGTTTCCAAATTGTGCTATCAATACTGACACCACGGGGCTGATTTTCTAAAGGTAATTAGACTGTAAAGTTTGCAAGGAAAGTTGCACTTTGTAAGAGAATTTGCCTCAGAATATAGAGAATGTGGTGAAGCTCTGCTGACTTCCATCATCCAATCATGATTAGGATGATTAGGTAATCTTTGCAACATGAAACTTCACCTCATTTAAGAAATTCTGGGATAATTTCCTTTGAAAAGTGCAAATTACCTTGCAAAGAGAACAGTCTATTTGCCTTGAGTAAATCAACCCCTATGCATTGTCTGGGACCTGTCAGATCTCCCTTGTTTGCATGTCCCCTACTTTATCCCACACATTGGGGTTGATTTACTAAAGACAAATAGACTGTTAACTTTGCAAGCGCAGTTGCCCCAGAGCTTAGTAAAGAAGGGGAAGCTCTGCTGACTTCCAACACCCAATCATGTATAAGCAAAAATGCTGTTGTTTACATTTCCCTTGCATATGATTGGGTATGCTTTGCAAATGAAGCTTCACCTTATTTACTAAGCTCTGAAGCAACTGCAATTGCAGAGTGCACAGTCTATTAGCCTTTAGTAAATCAACCCCCAAAATCCCTAAGATCTCTCTGACCAGATCAGTAATGTTGCATTAGTCACTTGTTTTTTTCACATAACAGTTGTCAGCTATATTCATTGCCTTTCTAGCAGGTGCGGCATAAGAAAAATGTATGTACTATATGCTTTTTTAATGTGCAGACCACATTAGGGAGAGGTTAAGAAAGTTTTCCCATAAATCCTCTTTACATCAGTTGCAGTGTGACCTGTCTGTCCATATGCATAAACCTACAAATAAAACATAATAAAAATCTTTCATACATTACTTCTGTTACTCTAGTTTGTTATTCCTTGACCATATGGCTAAAATGGCACTCCACATCTACTATATCTGGTAATACCAACAAGAAATGCTTCTTGTAGATTAAAAGGAAAAGTATGGCCAAAGCTTTTTTGGCCATACTACTCTCCTTTAAATGTTCCTCTCAAATGATCCAAGGTACCATAGAAAGGAAAAGCTTATAGCTTTTAGTATTAAATTGCTTTTATTTTAAAATCTCATCATAAAATATAATGCATCCCCTCTCATTTAAAAGTGCCCTGCCTTGAACCAGGAATGACAAGCATAAACCTTGGTGTGTAGATGGCATAGAATTAATAAAAACCAAGGATATGTGTAATGTTATTACTGACATAACAATATATTTGTGTAGCAGTAGATCTGAATAGGTATAGCAAGAGTTAACAGATATGGTATAAGAGCAAGCGGGAGAAATCCTTCCTGCAGTGCTTCCTGAAGACATCATCATGATGAAATGCATTGGGGCAGAGCTACAGGAAGGGAAGTCATGGGATTAGAGGCCAAATATTATTCAACTTATACTTTAAAATATAATAAAACCAATAGACTTATTCTGTGGTATGAATGGCCGCAGCCCTTTATTACTGGTATGACGATATAAATAACCAATAATAATTGCCAATACAGTTTACTTTGACGATATAACATTTATAACCATTCATAGATTATAAATACCAATGGTTCAGCTTTAAAAGCTCGAACCAACCAATCAATAACAAAACCACAATCCCTTATGACAAAGGAATGTACAAACAAAATTATATAAGGGGAAAGGGAAGGACCGCGACAAAGGGAGGGAGGGTGCCTTTTTCTTCTGCTGCAGCCGTTGTTCTGAGGAAAACCGTTGGTTTGGATGCTTTTATAAACTCTTCTTTATTATTATAGGTTCGTTGGATCACCTGATCAACTGTAGAAAATTCTAGAAGTTTGAAAGTCAGCTGACTGGTAAGTAACCAATAAATTAACTGAAATTTAAATTATGTATTTTAAACTGTTATTTATCTTGTCCCTAATCCCATAGGTAGTGGGCGCTATTGCATTCCCCCTACCCTCATGGGATTAGAGGCCAAATATTATTCAACTTATACTTTAAAATATAATAAAACCAATAGACTTATTCTGTGGTATGAATGGCCGCAGCCCTTTATTACTGGTATGACGATATAAATAACCAATAATAATTGCCAATACAGTTTACTTTGACGATATAACATTTATAACCATTCATAGATTATAAATACCAATGATTCAGCTTTAAAAGCTCGAACCAACCAATCAATAACAAAACCACTATCCCATACACCAGGCTCGCCTAATTAACACGAGCCTGGCACCCCATTCTACACATGTATTAAAATCTAAATTTAGAATATCACAACTGATTTCCGACAGATGGACCAGGTCAAAACGATAGAGACCAGGCGAACCCCCTTCCAGGTCAACATGGCAGAAGGATAGTCCATCAATGGTCGGCATAAATCTTGGAACTAGTCTATTAACCCTTTTGCGGATCTTTTCTAAGTATGAAAAGTTAGGAGTAGTCAACCATAGCAATCTTGGAACGATTTCAGTGAAAATTAAAACAGTGGGAGGTAAAACAGTATGAAGATGTAAAAGATCCGTTTGAATTTGAGCCAATAAATCCAATGTTTTAGAAGAACCTAAATCATTTCCAGATAGATGAACAACAATTACAGATGGAGAAGGCAAAGAGGCAAATAGATTATCAAGTGCAGGACGTAGATCGAACCAGGACATGCCTCTAGCCAAACCAAGAAACTTTGTAAGTTGAGGTGTCAAGACTCAAGTTGAGACCGTAGCATCTCAATGAAGCTCTCTTTTCTGCCCAATAGACGAACGAATGTCCTATAATCCAGACATGGCAGTATTGCCCTAAAAGGAAGTCAGAAAAAACATAGATTAGGCCTGACATAAGACTTGAAACAGTCAGATTTCCAACCTCCCAGATTTTTGATAGCTTGAGATGACAAACCCAACTGCGAAGCAGCAGTAGCCACTCCGATTCTAAAAGAATGTGATGTAATATGCAAGTGACCCAAGCCAACATAGGCAAGACATTTACGCAAGATTACCTTGAACTGGAATTGCGTAAGCGGAAGACCAGAACTGTGCAACAAGAAATGGCCTTGACCGGTAGGTCGCAACGGCAAATATTTCGACAGCAAAGAAGGGATGCATATGGGAGAATCAGCCATTCTGTGAATGACAATCCAGCGACCCTTCCCTAATTGATCGGTTTTGCTGAAGTGCAACAAGATTCTGACGCAATCTTTATGCATAAAAACGTCAGAAATTAAAAGGCCATTGCCAGAGGACTTCGACTTCGGCAGTAATTCTGAAATGCGAAAAGCACCAAAGAAACACAGGCAAAAAAAAAACATTCAAAGGAAGGGATTCATAATCCGAATAACAAATGTCGGGCAAGGCAAGCAAGAGACGACGTAACATGTCGGAAGTAATCGGTACTCTGTCGTCAACTCTAAAATGTGTCTTACGGTACCCTTTAAGGGCTTGTTTAACTGAAAAGAAATGAGAGCACGAAGGAAGACCTCGCATATTATTAAAAAAGGAAACACCCGCCAAAATTTTAATCAAATGAGAAGAAGAGTAGGATCTTTTCATCAACTCATCAAGAAAGGCCAAAACCAACAATTCAGAGAAAAAGTGAACAGGAACATTAGCAGATTGTAAAAAGGAGCTCCATAGAGACCATGCGGCGTTGTATTGCCCCCACGTGGAAGGAGCCAAAGAACTGGAGATAGCGGAAGTCATGGAGGACAAACCACCGACCACAAATGTTCCGGGCATGGAGAACCCACAATGTCCGCATCTGGTGCCAAACTGCGAAATCGATCCAGCTGAAAACGGGATAAGGAATCAGCAATATTTAACTGGAATATATTTAACTTTAATCCATAAATTAAATGCAAGACATTTAAAAACTAATCTTCTTAACCTCCCTGGCGGTATGATTATTTCTGATTTTAGGTGCTGAAAGCGGTACAATTATTTTGCACAGAAATTTGGCGTTTTATATTGTAGGCCTGTAATTCTTAGGAATAGTTCACTTAAATCTGTCCAAACAAAAGTCTAGTAGACATCCCGGGTATGATAAAGTTTGAAAAACGAAATAAAAAATTATAATATAATAAATAACTATAAATAATTATAACAAATAATAATATAATAATAATAAAAATTATATAATAATGTAATCAAATCAAAAACACTGAAATTTGCTCAGTTGCAGAATTTTAGCTTTCGTTACTTTTAGTGTTTGATGAAGGATCTCCCCACAAATCACTATCGCTCAATTCTGCAAGTGATTCTAATTTATTATCGCTTTTTTCTAGCTGCTCTAAAACCACTTTTGATGTAAAGAGACAGTTTTGGTTGCTATGGACAATCTCCAGTTTCCTGGCAGAAAGAACAGTTTTATATATATAAAACTGCATGCAGGACACTGGGCAGACCACTAGGGACAAAGGGGATGTGTAATTATTTGATACAGTACTGTAATCTGTAAGATTACAGTATGCTGTATCTATACTGTGTGTTTCACTTTTGAATTTACCGCCGAACTCCGTCCCCGTGCGTCGCAACGCTCGCAGGGAACGGAGCTCGGCACTGTGAATCGAGCGAGACACAGCGGCTCGCCGATCACAGCGGGGAGACATCGCAGGATCCAGGGGACAAGGTAAGTATGCTCTTCCTGGATCCTGCGATGCAAGCTCTTCCTGGATCCTGGCTCGGGGATACCGCTTTTGGTATAAAAAATCCAACCCGAGCCAGACTCGGGAATACCGCCAGGGAGGTTAAAACCGCTAAAACAGGCAAAGATTTAGATGTTAAGCAGTTTATCGCAAACGCAACACCTTTATTGTCTGAATGGAAGAGAATACGGGAATTCCGAAGACGATCTCCCCAGAGTTCAAGGGCGAGTAAAATAGGAAAGATCTCAAGCAGAACCACATTTTTAGTTAAACCGTGATCAACCCATGAAGTAGGCCAAAAGTCCATAGACCACTTGCCGCACCAATAAGCTCCATAACCTACCGAACCGGAAGCATCAGTAAATAATGAAAGAGTAGAGGAATCACAAAAAGGACTTTGCCAAATACAACAGCCATTATAAGAAGACAAAAATTCATCCCAAATTAATAAATCAGAAACTAAGTCTGAAGTAATCCGAACAAAGTGAAAAGGTGACTTAAAACCTACTAATGCTTTGTACAACCTGTTAGAAAAAACCCGACCGATAGGTATAATTCTAGTAGCAAAAGCGAGAAGTCCCAATAAGGACTGTAAGGTACGAACTGTAACCTTTGGTCGCGAAACGACAAAAGAAACCAAATCACGCAATCGAGTAACTTTAGCAGAAGGGAGACGACATTCCATCAGTGAAGTATCTATGGTAATGCCCAAAAAACTCGAGACTGGTAGTAGGCCAAACAGATTTTTCTTCGGCAAGTGGAACGCCAAAACGCCTACAGATGACACGGAATTCACTAAACAAATACAGACAATGAGAAGAATTAGCTGGACCTATAAACAAAAAATAATCCAAGTAATGTAACAAGCTATTCGAATTAGATAGGAAATAGACTGTCCATTCAAGAAAGCAAGCAAAGGCCTCAAAACATTTACAGGATAATGAGCAGCCCATAGGAAGGCATTTATCGAAATAATAAGCTTCATTAAAATAAAAACCTAGGGAGCTGAAAACCGTAGGATGAATAGGCAATAAACGGAAAGCGGATTTAATGTCAGCCTTAGCAAGTAAAGCAGATTGACTAATTACACAGATTTTCGAAAGGGCATCATCAAATGACGCATAAGAAACGGAACTCTCAAAAGGGTCGATACAATCGTTAAGAGAAGAACCAACAGGGAATGAGAGGTGGTGTATTAAACGAAAACTATTTTTGTCTTTTTTATGTATCAAACCCAGAGGCGAAACCCTGAAATCCGAAAAAGGTGGCGAAAGAAAGGGGCCAGCAACTCTACCTTCAGTAAGTTCTTTAGAAATTTTGGCAACCACTACATCCGGAAATCGACGAACTGAAGGGAGATTGTCATGACGGACGCAACCTGCACCATCAAAAATTGGCAATCGAAAACCATTACAAAAGCCATCAAGAATGAGATCCGCTTTCGGACGATCTGGCCAAATTACTAGAAACGGCAACATTTCAACTAGTTTCACTGGGGTAATTGCCAGCACGAAAATTATTCCCAGAATGCGAAGGAACAGCCGGTTTTTTGAAACAGCGTTGAGCGGGATGAGAACCCGCGCATGTAGTACATTCATGCCTATAGCGACAAGAGTTAGGCCATTTACACTGCCCCTCATTAAAACCAAAACACAAGCCCTTTTTAAAAGGCGCTTGTTGTGAAGGGAGTGAGGGCGGCAAAGGTTTTCTCTGAATCAGTAGATTCAGCCACAAGCCTACATCTTCCAACTTCTGACGGAATGACTTGTCGTGATAAAACCAAGCCAAACCCGAAAAATGTTTAAATGCCTCGAGAATGATGTCCATGTGTTGAAACATTCCACAACATAATTCTGGGTGTTTTTCGCCCATGACACTAGCATATATACAAAACGCCTGAAGCCAGTTGTTGAAAGAATGAGGCACGTGTTTGCGTTTTTCGTCATCAAACTTATCAGAGTCCCGTTTATCTAAACGATTTTCTTTAAACGAAGGAAGGAGAATAAGAAGGTCAATGTAATCTCCTCTCCAGATTCTCTCCTTAATTGAGGCTGACAAATGAAAACCAAGAAGGGAGACTTCGCAAACCAATGCCTCTTTAAAACAAGTTTCAGGGACCGAAGGAATAGAGACACGATCGGTTACTGAAAAAGAAGGCACAACAGGCGATAAAGCATGCGTTGTTTGTGTAACAGGTGAAATAGATGGGTTAACATCTTTCCAAGCCTGCAACAATGAATTTTCAGAACCAGTAGGCAATACACTAATACAGAGTTTAAAATATTCAGTAAATGAATTAAAGGACATTAATAACGAACGTAATTGTTCAGACTCACCAGAATTATTAACTTGCACATAATCAGATGATGAAGCAGCTGGAGTGGTAGATTCAAGCGAAATTTCAGCTGCAGGTAACGAAATAACCACAGTATCTGATAAAGAAACAAAAGGCAAAGAAACTGTACTTGAAGCATTAGCAAAAGACAGAGACGAAGATGGACTGGTTTCTGATAAACAAGAAACATTTTTACCTGCAGAAGAATTAATAGCATTTATATTAGCAGCATTTCCATGTAATGAAAGATCAGTAAATTGCAGAGGCTGCTGACATAGATTCATATTAACAATAGCATTATCTAAGACAGCAGCATCCTGCAAAGGAACAGAAAGGGGGAATGAGATCTTAAAGATTTAGCAAAATTACCCTCAATTCTAGTTCTTTTTGAAGAAGGCTGGCTCCTGGATTCAATCCAGCGAACCGGCTTCTTCTGCAATCTCTTCGGGCGTCCAGACGCTACTGCGCATGCTCCCGCATCGCACTCATTGACTAGCTGAGTGTTGGATGACGGAGGAGGGCAGGGGATAAGCGATCCTGATAGAACTGTAGAGCGGACCACCGGAGAATGAGAAGGGGAAGCATTAAGCGGCTGCACAGTAGGAGGAGGAGCCGGAGGACAAGAGAGAGAGGAGGAAGGAACAGCTTGAGACAAAGGAAGAGGGGGGAGCGAAAGCGACGACACTGTAGAGACATGAGGCAAAGCTTGAGAAAAAGGAGGAAAACTGGGGGGAACAGCAATGAGAGGAGGGGGAAGAGGAGGCGGTGAAGCCATGGAAGAGCCAGAAGACAAGCAGGATCTCATCCAGGCATCGCCATCCGGAGCAGAGGCCCTCTCCATCAGCTGACGCAGCAAAGAATTCATGGCAGCTAGAGAACAACACAGAGGTGCCTTTTTCTTCTGCTGCAGCCATTGTTCTGAGGAAAACCGTTGGTTTGGATGCTTTTATAAACTCTTTTTTATTTTTATAGGTTCGTTGGATCACCTGATCAACTGTAAAAAATTCTAGAAGTTTGAAAGTCAGCTGACTGGTAAGTAACCAATAAATTAACTGAAATTTAAATTATGTATTTTAAACTGTTATTTGTCTTGTCCCATATCCCATAATCCCATAGGTAGTGGGTGCTATTGCATTCCCCCTACCCTCATTCTCCTACGTATATCCAGAAGTGACGAGGTACACTCTGTAATCCCGGGAGAAAGAGCTAAGCCTGCACCTTGGTAGATGGGGTAAATATCTTATGAGGTTTATGCTTGTCATTCCTGGAGCAAGGCTGGGCACTTTAAAATGTGGAAAAAAATACACATTGGGAAACACAGTTTTGAGTTAAACACAGCAGCTTTTAACGCTTTGAGTGATCAACATAGAGATTACTGTGTGGATCGGGTTTTTGTGTTGCTATGGATATGATGGTGATTTTTTTTCTAGCTTAGATATGTGAACGGGTACATTTTAATTACATGTGTTGTGTTTGGAAGAAAAGTGGGGAGGGGAATAGGACACTGAACAGGCCATGAGCTCAGACAAAGATAGAGTTCTTCTGGAAGACAAAGAAGCAAAGTTTGTTCTAGAGACAGAGGAGGAAGGAGTTGTGCTAGACTATGAGAAGAAAGGAGAAGATCCCATAACCTGGAAACTCAAGTTAAGTAGCTGATTAGTATACTTATGTCTTTCCAATACATCCAATACATACATTGTACATGCTTATTTGTTAGGAATAATAGATAGTTTTTACATTGTAGGCATATTTTGTTTTATTTGTATCCTGCAGTTGTATATGCAGCTTTTCTGTTCAGCAAAGCACATTAATACACTACAGAGTTTTAATTGCTTCCTTGGCTTATACCACAGGGAACCTTAAAAGACATCAAGCAAAACAGTTTTTTGTTTAATTGATATGCTTCAGCTTATTATTGCAAATCTATTGTAAGATGCCCCACTCAAATCTTACAATGCCTAATGCTCCTCCCCACCAGCATCATGTTGACAACCATAAATCCTATTATCCTCACCACCTCCAGCATCACCTTTTCCTGTTAATACTCCCCCATGGCCTCTATTTCACCACAATCTCCCTCACCAATCATCTTCCTATGTTCAGATGCCACCCAGAGCCAACACATCCATAACACATGCTTCAAGCTTCCAGAGCAGTTATTTTTTGCCCTTTGAGGAGCAAAGCTCCTTTCCAGTTCAGACTAGCCACACCAGGCCAACCTACTATGTTCTAAAAACTTTCACTTTCACTAATCATAAGAAAAACTATTTTCGGTTTATATAACTTGCACACGATTGATTGATTTAAGTAAAAATTCACACAATGTATTGTTTGAAATACAGTGCATAATAAAGTAAAGTCTTCTTAAAACAGAAGGTAGTTACATGTTTCATTCCATCACATAGCCCAAAAAATAAGAGGATTGTTCCTCATTTCAGGACACTGGACAGAGCCATGAGAATCATTGCTTTTTGGCCCTCTGTTCAGATGGACATCCAGAACCCTTTTTGTATAGTGCAAATATAGCCTAAAAATATAGAGCCATTTATTCCAAACTGCATACAGATTTTTAAGGCGATGTGGCCATTATCATTGCAGTATATGTAAACTATGGCTTCTATACAATAAAGCCTCGGACTCAATATGTACGTATAACCATACAGCAGAAAACACACACCGATGGCATCACCAATAGCTGTTTTTTTTTTTTTTTTTTTTTTTTGCATAAAGCTCCTGCAACAAATCTCTGCCTCAAGATGGTTGTTCCATTGCCGTGCGGGAGTATGTTTTTTTTTTTTTTTTTTTTTGGGATACAGTTAGCTCCTTCTCACAGGTCTCCTAATTTATTAAGGAATGGATGCTTGGGAGCGAATGATCTTTCCATATTATTTCGGATCATAGGTATAATTATACAGGTTAGGGTGAGAGGGGAATAAAGCAATCAGGAAGCCCTCATTCTAACCAATGCATAACACAGTAAAGCTGTAGGCTTCAGGCACACTGCAGCTCAAAAAAGATGCTTCTACAGGCATGGAACATTTGTTTTCTCTGCCTATAAACTCCCCTCTATGTTAACCTATGTGTCAATGCACACTATAGGCATTTACAGGAGCTTAGAGGCAGGGGAGTTTAGTGGCAGAAAAAAACATCACTTGTGTGCTCACGAGAAAAGCTAATGACTATTTTAAATTTCAGACAACAGACAGTATACTGTCAAGATAGTTTACTTACCAGAAGGTGACAAGTAGACGCTCTGTTGGTGAAACTACCTTCCAATGTATTATTTGCTGCAGTTCCAGATCTGCCATTTGGGATTTACAACAGGCGGTCAAAGCTGTGAAAAAAGTAAAGGGTTAATATTCTAGCTAAACAAGTTAACATGCACATCACTACAGTATATGCTAACTCATCTGCATTAACCGCATACACCCTAAATGCTAGTTTATCGATGTCACACCTTTTAATGACTATGAGATGATACCTGAAGCCTTTTGTGCTCAAGGACTCAAGGACTGCTTTCCAATTCACAAACTTATTTGAAATGGAACAAATTAAAGTGGGGCAAAGCATAATTATCTGTACAAACAAATGTTTTAAAGTAATCTTAATGGGGACAAATAAATCCGCAGTATGCAGTAGTTCAGGATGCTCTCTGCTTGGACAAAAGAAAGTTTTGTACAATCTTGGTGACTAAGATTTATAGTGCCAGTTGGTGACTGATATTAGCACTGCTTGCAGTCACTTAGTAGCCCAGTGACAGCCTTGTTAAATGGAAATAAAAGTGATAAGTGGAAATTCTCTTTATTTTAATTTCAGAGATTTTCCACCATAACTGGTTACGTGTGCCTCTTTTTCTTAATTATGGATTTCTGATCTATCGGATTCCTTTTATTGTCATGCACTTTAAAGTCCCTTTTATTAGTATATCATTTAGTTTGCTTGCCTATTTTTTTCATCCTGAAAAAGGCATTGTAGGAATAAATCCTGTTTTGGATTTTACAGATATTTAAACATTTATTCTAGAATTTACTAGTGCCAAAATTCAATGTCTGGAAAAAATCACAATAGTAACTGGTTGTCTGAAAGCTGCAAAGTAGACAACTCTGTCAATATAATCTTTGTCACTACCTATCATATAGCATGCTCACTGAAGTGCTCAAAATAATTGAGAGCGAGCCTTGCCTGTTAACATTGGGAGGGGTCTTAGTGAAGTTAAAAAAATGCACATGGCTCAAATGTTAAAGACAACACGACAAGTATTTTCATTACTATTATTTTCTTTTGTGGCATGGATCCAATCAGTGACAAGTAATGATGCAACAGCTGAATACCCAGGTAATCCTTAGCCACTTCAATACTTTTACCCCCTTCCTGCCCAGGCCAATTTTCAGCTTTCAGCGCCGTCTCACTTTGAATGATGATTGCACAGTCATGCAACACTGTACCCATATGAAATTTATATATATTTTTTTTTACACAAATACTGTAGCACTTTCTTTTGGTGGTATTTATTCACCACTGGGTTTGTTTGTTTTTTTTTTATCTTTTGCTAAATAAACAAAAAAAGCCAAAAATTAAAAAAAAAAAAAGTTTTTCTTCGTTTATGATTTTTGCAAATAAATAAGCTTTCTTTATAAATTTAGGCCAAATTGTATTCTACTACATTTCTTTGGTGAAAATAACCCCCCAAATCAGTGTTTATTATTTAGTCTGTAGGAATGTTATAGAGTCTACAAACTATGCAGGGATCTCCAAACTACAGCCCTCCAGCTGTTGCGGAACTACATTTCCCATGAGGCATTGTAAAACTGACATTCACAGACATGACTAGGCATGATGGGAATTGTAGTTCCTGAACAACTGGAGGGCCATAGTTTGGCGACCCCTATCTGTATTTCTGAAAATCGGTCAATCATGATGTACTGATGGTGATGGCATATCTTATTTCTTGAGACCTGAAAATGCCAGGACAATACAAACATCCAACCAAAATACCTTTTTTGGAAAGTAGACAGTCTGAGGTATGAAGTTGTAATTTTTTGTCACAATTTTTTAGAAAATAAAGAAAAAAAATGTATTTATTTATTTATTTTTTTACATTTTTTAAAAATATTTTACATCCTGTCACCAGTGCAGTACAGCATCATCATATAACTAATCTGGGGGTGACCAGGGACACTGATTGTCAGGGATACCATATGCAGGCATCGAGCAAGGCTGATCAGATCTGTTTGGCTGCACCGTAAGGAATCAGCACCAGATGAATAAGTAAAAAATATGTTTATTATTAAAATGACACACATCCAATACCAACACCAGTAAATCAGCAACAAGTAAGTGAAAAGTGAATGTAACAAGAAAACTCAAGTAATAGCCTAACTAACTAACTAACTAATAAAATACAAGTGTGGAACACACATGAGAAGACAGGCAAGACAAGAGACAAGGTTAGCAGGAAGCCAGTAGTGGCAGCAGGAAGCAGGTTCCAGGGGAACAGGTCACCAGATCAGGGTACTAGGAACAGGAACGGATCAGGCTCAGGCAGGGACACGGCTTGCAGGAAAATACTGAAGCCCTGAGCCTCAGTGAAGGCTTATATACTCCCAGAAGTCCATATCAGGAGCAAAATAGAAAAAATGCAGCGCTACAAAGTGCATAGGAAAAAAATTGTATGGATATTAATCAGTGTAGCGCTGGACATAAATTTAAGTGAAAAGATATAAAATGACAAATAGTGATAATAATAATAATAAAAAGAATTATGAAAAAATATTAACCACAAAATATGCTATAAACAATCCATGATATTGATAAACCTCCAGTGTGTGAAATTTCATCAGTGAAGAACGTGCTCAAAAACTTAAAATATAGTCCAAGCAATAATAGCTAATAAAGGTGACAAAAATAGTCCAAAAGAATTATGTAAAAAGTGCAGAATCCCAATTCAATACTCCAATCGATAGTGCTGCCCACCACCGGTAAAAATGAAGGCTTACCAGAAAGCCAGCGACCGCCCTTATTCAGGGGGGTCAAAACAGGCTCAGCAGGTCACCGTTGATATGCTGTTGGAACCGCAACCGATGTCCCTCTGGTCACTTTTGATGTTAGTTTCTCGGCAGCAACAGGAGACACTTAGGGGAAAACCATCGATTTCCAGGAAAACTCAAGTGGCCAGTGTTCCTGCAAGGACAAACCATAAAAAGGAGAAAAAGGGGACTCCAATAGTGCAGAGAGCCAAAAAACTTTTATTAAAACTTCCAAATACACTGCACAAGATCGCATATAAAGTGCCAATATGCAGTGGCAGTGAAACCGTCACAAGACAGCAAAAAAGACTCCACCGCCGTTTAAATTAAAAGCGCGCATGCGCGATGCAAGTTCACGTTGTGACCCTACGGCCGTTTTGTCACAACTGACATCATCAGGGTACGTGATCGCGCAAGCGCATGCGTATTATATAGCCAAACAGCGCTACAGGGAACAGCGTCATTGGCTAACTGGGTCCGAGCTGGATATCGTGATTGGTTTACCTGAGGATCCTAATCTGGAGACACAATAGGAGACACCCAGCGCACCAATGATAAACAGCTGGGACACTTGCTGAACATATATAGAATAAACATAAACTATCCAAAACAGTGCCATCTAGTGGACATTTACAAAATCCCTAACCAAATAAAAAATTAAATTAAAAAAGGGATTCTTCAATATAATCATTTGGCAGCAAAGGATACTATCAGGCTTGTGAACAATGACATGTCCCCCCAATACATGCCATCTGATATACTGTAGAGAATAATATTAAAAATGTAAATGGGGTGGAGCTAAACCAAAACGAAAAAAAATTTAAGTTAAAATTAAAAACATGTTTGGCTCCAAGATGTATGTTAGTTGACACAGCCCAAATCTTAACGAGGATGGGCATCATAACAAATACCATCCTTCCTAACAACAAGGGGCTCTTCCAATAAAATCCTTATAAGGACATCTCCATTCATATGCTTATGATAAACATATAGTCTTAAATGGGGATCCCCAATAAATATATCCCTAAGCACCAAAAATAAAAAGCGAAGGTGATGAAAAACAATTATAGGGAACAATCTCATGGTTGAAGAAGGACAAAATACTTCAAGTGGGACATCAACTGTTATTAATAAAACAGTTGATGTCCCATTCTATATTCAAGCCATTGGGGGCATGAGAGCCTAATCTATAGATCCAATTGGTCTCGGATCTAGAAATGGTCCTCTTACCATTGCTGCCATGCCAATGGGGGACGTATTTCTCTATACCAATAAAGGTAGTACCCGTTGGGTCTTGGTTATGCACAAGATCATAGTGTTTGGAAACACTGTGCTTATCAAAGCCTTGCTTGATGTTGGTGATATGTTCACCCAGCCTCACGTGCAACCTCCTGACAGTGCGTCCCACATACTCCAACCCGCAAGGGCACCTCAGAAGGTATACAACACATTTGGTGGTACACGTAATCAGTGATTTAATGGGATATGTTAGACCCGTATTAACTGAAGTAAATTCAGTCAATCTCCTGTCTTTTAATGTGTTAACCCTACATACTTTACACCTTCTACATGGGGAAAACCCCTTGAGATCACCAAAAAAGCTCAAATGCACAGGTGGATCTGGAACATTGGGTGCCAGCATGTGTCTGAAACTAGTGGCTCCCCTAAACAAAACCCGAGGTTTGTCCGACAGTAAGGGCCCAAGGATCCGGTCATTTTTGATAACTGGCCAATGTTTTTTTATGATCCTTTTTATGGCCCAATGTTGGCTTGAGTAGGTGGTAATGAAAGCAAGTCCGAAATCCTCTCTATCATCAGTTCGGGGAGGTTTGTCCACTAATAGGTCCTTGCGGTCCCTATTTCCTACCTCTGAGATTAGGGAATCAAGAGCCATTGAATCATAGCCCTTATTTAAAAATCTGGATCTTAAAGTAGAGGCTTCCCTATAGAATTGTTCTACATTTGAACAATTCCGTCTGAATTGCAGAAACTGTCCTTTGGGGACAGCTGTTAACCAGGAACGATGGTGACAGGAGTCAAGAGGGATAAAGCTGTTCCTGTAAGTTGGTTTAAAGAAGGTGGAGGTGGTGATCCTTCCGTTAACGATATTAATAACCAGATCCAAAAAGTGGATCTGAGTCGACTAGCTTCATAAGTGAGCACTATACCCCTGTTGTTATTATTGAGAACAGACAAGTAAGAAGCGACAGATTCTGCATCGCCGTCCCATATAAATAGGACATCATCTATAAATCTTTTCCACATGACAAGCTGGACAAGCCTGTCATGCAGAACTTCATCTTCCTCCCATTTGGCCATGAAGAGGTTGGCCATGCTGGGGGCAAATTTAGCCCCCATGGCCACCCCCTTCACTTGCAAATAGTGTGCACCATTATGCCAAAAGTGGTTGTGCACCATCGAGAAGTCCAATAGCTCCATCACACAATTACATTGTGTGATGGGGATATTGGAGTCTCGATAGAGGAAATGTCGCACCGTCTTATGTCCCAATTGATGAGATATCGATGTATAGAGTGAGGCGACATCAGCTGTCACCAGCATATGTGTGGCCTTCCATTCCACCTCACTCAATAGATTAAGGACATGTTTCGTGTCCTTAAGGAATGAGGATGTGCCCATCACCAGCGGCTGAAGATAAAAGTCAATGTATTTACCAACACGTGATGTAATAGAATCAATGCCACTGATGACGGGCCTTCCCGGAGGGTTCAATAGAGTTTTGTGGACTTTTGGCAAAATATATATAACCGGTAAGCGGGGGGCTAGGGGAACCAGATGTTCCTTTTCTTTTTTATTTAAAATCCCCATATCATACCCTTTTTCTATTAGTGCACTCAGTTCGCGTTTGTATGCGGCTGTTGGGTCTGATGGCAGAGGACAATAGGTATCAGCATCCGAAAGGATTCTCTCCATTTCATTAACATAGGACTCTTTATCCAGGATGACAATACCCCCCCTTGGCGTATGATTATGTCCTTCCTGTTGCATAAAGTCTCTAATCCTACTTTGATGTTCTGCTGAGCCGGCACCGATCTCAATTTCAACTTGGTTAAATCACTCAGCACCAAGTCCCGAAAGATGCTGACATTGGGTGCTGCACTGCCAGGCGGATTGAACAGCGAAGCATTAGACAACCCAGAATGGACCACCACAGATGCTTCCCTGGTTAGTTGTCTAGATGAAGTACTCATAATCTACCTTTTAATATTAAGTTTGCATGTATACTTTTGCACGTCAATAAACGTTTGGAACTTGTCAAGATTACGGGGTGGGACAAATTTCAAACCCTTATTGAGAGTGGCGAGCTCCTCTTTTGAGAGTTCTTTGGTGCTCAAATTTATTATGCCATTAGCGTCTAGATTCTCCTCCTTTTTGGGGTGAAGTTTCCTCCCCCCTCTGCACCCTCTCTTGCGTCGCCATTCCTTTTGTTTCTTCCCCTGCCAGCCAACTGAAAATCCTGTCTGGCGCGGTTTTCTCCTGTATGTTGGTTTGGAGGGGGACAAGGAGTATTGTTATGGTTACCACCCAGGTCCAATACATTATCCTCAGTGGTATTCAACAAGGGTGAAAATCTGTTTCTAATTTTAATATTGGCCTCATACTGTTCACGTTCGTCATTATACTCATAATGGCGGCGTCCAGCTCTGGGGTTCTGTTGATCGAAATGATGGTAACCACTATTACGACCTTGATAATTCATCCGGCCCTCCTGTCTCCAAGGTGGAGGTGAGTGCTGGTATGAACGGGGGGGAGAATTATTATCCCCTCTCATGTTCCTTGATTGGCTAAGGTGTCGTTGTGGTTTCCTACCTCTAGGAGGTTGAGGACAATTATGATATGTATGCGATGTATTGGATACAGAAACCGCCCTTATTTCATGAGTCACTGCTGAACTATGACCAGCAGAGATGATAGGGGGATCAATGGGGGGAGGTATCTGCCATTTAAAGACCAAGTTGTCCTTATAGTCCTTAGCATCCCTGTTATACTTCCTCCTTTTCTTTTGTTTTTGTTCAGTTTCTTCCTTGATCGGTATGGTTTTTAAAGCCTCAGATCTACGTGAATACTCCTGATCATCCTTAAAAGGGGTAAGCTTAGTCCTAATACCATTGATTTCTAAATCAAGCATGGTGAGTCTACGTTTCTTTTTAGCTACCAAAAATTGTAGAAAACCCACCCCTGCCTCATTAAAATACTTGAACCACTCTGCTAATTCATTGTCTTCTTTCTGGGGATTGACCTCCCATCTTAGGCTCCTGGGAACCATATTTTCTTTTATGTACTCCTCTAAATACGCAATGTCCCATCTTAAATGTACTTCTGTGATGGTAAGCTTTTTTAATCTGAGGAAACATCCTGCCAGATCATCCCTCAGATCCTCCCTTCAATCAAAAACACCCGTAGTGTCTGTAACTACCTGGGACCTGTACTCAAAAATGTCCATTTTAACCACTTAACAACCGGCCCATAGCCGAATGACGGCTGGAGGGCGGTTGCTTAACTCTGGGAGGACGTACTATGACTGGGGCGCGCACCCGAGCACATCCGTGACCGCATCATGGATCCCGGTAAATGGCCGCTGATCGCGGCCGTTTACCATGTGATTGCGCCGTCAAATGACGGCGCGATCACATGTAAACAGACCGGCGTCATCTGATGACGCCGGTTCCTCTCCTCTCCTCCTGTGTACCGATCGGTACACTGTGGAGGAGAGGGAGATGGATGGATGGCTGCAGCACGGTGGGCTGGATGTGTAGTGCCCACAGCGCTGCACAGAGACATCCAGCCATCCATCCATCCATGCTCACCCATCCCTTCTGCTGTGCAATACTCTGCAAAGCCCACATTACTCTGCAATACCCCCATAATACTCTGCAATACCCCTATAATACTCTGCAAAGCCCACATTACTCTGCAATACCCCCATAATACTCTGCAAAGCCCACATTACTCTGCAATACCCCCATAATACTCTGCAATACCCCCATAATACTCTGCAAAGCCCACATTACTCTGCAATACCCCCATAATACTCTGCAAAGCCCACATTACTCTGCAATACCCCCATAATACTCTGCAATACCCCCATAATACTCTGCAAAGCCCACATTACTCTGCAATACCCCCACAATACTCTGCAATACCCCACATTGCTCTGCAATACCCCTACAATACTCTGCAATACCCCCACAATACTCTGCAAAGCCCTGCCATACCCCGCCATACTCTGCCATACCCCGCCATACTCCGCCATACCCCGCCATACCCCGCCATACTCCGCCATACCCCGCCATACCCCGCCATACTCCGCAATACCCCGCCATACTCCGCAATACCCCGCAATACCCCGCCATACCCCGCCATACTCCGCAATACCCCGCCATACTCCACAATACCCCACCATACTCCGTAATACCCCGCCATACCCCGCAATACCCCGCCATACCCCGCCATACTCCGCAATACCCCGCCATACTCCACAATACCCTGCCATACTCCGCAATACCCCGCCATATCCAGCCATACCCTGCCATGCTGAGCCATGCTCGGCTGTACTCGGCCTCTGTATGTGGCCAGGCTGTGGAAGTCTCACACATGTGGTATCGCCGTACTCAGGAGGAGCAGGAGAATCTATTTTGGGGTGTCATTTTTGGTATGTACATGCTATGTGTTAGAAATATTGTATAAATGGACAACTTTGTGTTAAAAAAAAAAATGCGTTTTAACCACTTCCCGCCTGCCGGCCGTCATACAACGTCCTTGAATTTGTGCGGGGATATCTGAATGATGGGTGCAGCTACAGGCATCATTCAGATATCAGATTTTTCAGCCGGCGATTCCCTACACCATAAGAATGATCATAGCGGCTGTTCCACTGCTTGATCGTTCTTACGGGAGGCGAGAGGGGATGTCCCCCCCTCCCGCGCTTCTACCGACTCACAGCTACGATCGAAGCCAGGATCGTTTTTTTTTTTTTTTAATTTCAGGCTTCCCAGACTAGAGGTGAGATATGGGGTCTTATTGACCCTATATCTCACTGTAAAGAGGACCTGTCATGCCATATTCCTATTACAAGGATGTTTACATTCCTTGTAATAGGAATAAAAGTGGTCAAAATTTTTTTTTTTTGGAAAAAAGCATCAAACTAAAATAAATAAAGTAAAATGAACAATAAAAAAAAAAATAAAAATTTTAAAGCGCCCCTGTGCAGAAGCGAACGCATATGTAAGTCCCGCCCACATATGAAAACGGTGTTCAAACCACACATGTGAGGTATCGCTGCGATCGGTAGAGCGAGAGCAATAATTTTGGCCCTAGACCTCCTCTGTAACTCAAAACATGTAACCAGTAAAAAATTTTAAATCGTCGCCTATGGGGATTTTTGAGTAGCAAAGTTTGGCGCCATTCCACAAGAGCATGCAATTTTGAAGGGTGACATGTTGGGTATCTATTTACTCGGTGTAACTTCATCTTTCACATTATGCAAAAACATTGGGCTAACTTTACTGTTTTGGTTTTTGTAAAGCACAAAACAGTTTTTTTTCCAAAAAAACGCGTTAAAAAAATTGCTGCGCAAATACTATGCGAGATAAAAAGTTGCAACGACCGCCATTGTATTCTCTAGGGTCTTTGCTAAAAAAACATATATAATGTTTTGGGGATCTATGTAATTTTCTAGCTAATAAATGATGATTTTTACATGTAGGAGAGAAATGTCAGAATTGGCCTGGGTGCTCCAGAACGCCTGAAGGTGCTCCCCTGCATGTTGGGCCTCTGTATGTGGCCACGCTGTGTAAAAGTCTCACACATGTGGTATCACCGTACTCTGGAGTAATAGCAGAATGTGTTTTGGGGTGTAATTTGTGGTATGCATATGCGGTCTGTGAGAAATACCCTGCTAATATGACAATTTTGTGGAAAAAAAAAAAAGTAAAAAAAAACCCTTGATTTTTCAAAGAATTGTGGAAAAAAATGACAACTTCAAAAAACTCACCATGCATCTTTCTAAATACCTTGGAATGTCTTCTTTCCAAAAAGGGGTCATTTGGGGGGTATTTGTACTTTTCTGGCATGTTAGGGTCTCAATAAATGAGATAGGCCGTCAGTACTTCAGGTGTGATCAATTTTCAGATATTCGCACCATAGCTTTTGGACTCTATAACTTTCAAAAAGACCAAATAATATCCACCGATTTGGGTTATTTTTACCAAAGATATGTAGCGGTATAAATTTTGGCCAAAATATATGAAGAAAAATTACTAATTTGCAAAATATTATAACAGAAATGAAGAAAAATGTATTTTTTTACAGATTTTTCGGTCTTTTTTCTTTTACGGCGCAAAAAATAAAGAACCCAGCGGTGATTAAATACCACCAAAAGAAAGCTCTATTTGTGTGAAAAAAAGGACAAAAATTTCATATAGATACAGTGTTGCATGACTGAGTAATTGTCATTCAAAATGTGAGAGCACCAAAAGCTGAAAATTGGTCTGGTTAGGAAGGGGGTTTAAGTGCCCAGTTGTCAAGTGGTTAAGGAAAAACACAAGCTGCAGATCTGGATATCAAAAAATAGGAAACTAAAAATAAAACAAAGAACTGCACTAAGTGCATAAACAGTGAAAAAAAATGAAATGAGAAAATCATTAATAAATAAAATAACTGTGATAAGAGTCTCACTCATGAAACAAGGGCGGTTCCTGTATCCAATACATCGCATACATATCATAATTGTCCTCAACCTCCTAGAGGTAGGAAACCACAACGACACCTTGGCCAATCAAGGAACATGAGAGGGGATAATAATTCTCCCCCCCCGTTCATACCAGCACTCACCTCCACCTTGGAGACAGGAGGGCCGGATGAATTATCAAGGTCGTAATAGTGGTTACCATCATTTCGATCAACAGAACCCCAGAGCTGGACGCCGCCATTATGAATATAATGACGAACGTGAACAGTATGAGGCCAATATTAATATTAGAAACAGATTTTCACCCTTGTTGAATACCACTAAGGATAATGTATTGGACCTGGGTGGTAACAATAACAATACTCCTTGTCCCCCTCCAAACCAACATACAGGAGAAAACTGCGCCAGACGGGATTTTCAGTTGGCTGGCAGGGGAAGAAACAAAAGGAATGGCGATGCAAGAGAGGGTGCAGAGTGGGGAGGAAACTTCACCCCAAAAAGGAGGAGAATCTAGACGCTAATGGCATCAAAAATTTGAGGACCAAAGAACTCTCAAAAGAGGAGCTCGCCACTCACAATAAGGGTTTGAAATTTGTCCCACCCATAATCTTGACAAGTTCCAAACGTTTATTGACGTGCAAAAGTATACACGCAAACTTAATATTAAAAGGTACAGTATGAGTAATTCATCTAGACAACTAACCAGGGAAGCATCTGTGATGGTCCATTCTGGGTTGTCTAATGCTTCGCTGTTCAATCCGCTTGGCAGTGCAGCACCCAATGTCAGCATCTTTCGGGACTTGGTACTGAGTGATTTAACCAAGTTGAAATTGAGATCGGTGCAGGCTCAGCAGAACATCAAAGTAGGATTAGAGACTTTATGCAACAGGAAGGACATAATCATATGCCCCGCGGATAAAGGCGGGGCTATTGTCATCCTGGATAAAGAGTCCTATGTTAATGAAATGGAGAGAATCCTTTCGGATGCTGATACCTATTGTCCTCTGCCATCAGACCCAACAGCCACGTACAAACGCAAACTGAGTGCACTAATAGAAAAAGGGTATGATATGGGGATTTTAAATAAAAAAAAAGGAACATCTGGTTCCCCTAGCCCCCTGCTTACCGGTTATATATATTTTGCCAAAAGTCCACAAAACTCTATTGAACCCTCCGGGAAGGCCCATCATCAGTGGCATTGATTCTATTACATCACGTGTTGGTAAATACATTGACTTTTATCTTCAGCCACTGGTGATGGGCACACCCTGATTCCTTAAGGACACGAAACATGTCCTTAACCACTTGACCACAGGGCACTTAAACCCCCTTCCTAACCAGACCAATTTTCAGCTTTCGGTGCTCTCACATTTTGAATGACAATTACTCAGTCATGCAACACTGTACCCATATGAAATTTTCGTCCTTTTTTTCACACAAATAGAGCTTTCTTTTGGTGGTATTTGATCACCTCTGGGTTTTTTATTTTTTGTGCTATAAATGAAAAAATACCAAAAATTTTGTAAAAAAATGAATTTTTCTTCATTTTTATTATAACATTTTGCAAATAAGTAATTTTTCTTCATAAATTTGGGCCAAAATTTATACTGCTACATATCTTTGGTAAAAATAACCTAAATTAGTGGATATTATTTAGTCTGTGTGAAAGTTATAGAGTCTACTAGCTATGGTGCCAATCACTGAAAATTGATCACATCTGATCACACCTGATGTACTGAGGCCTATCTCATTTCTTGAGACCCTAACAAGCCAGGCAAGTACAAATACCCCCCAAATGACCCCTTTTTGGAAAGTAGACATTCTAAGGTATTTAGTAAGAGGCATGGTGAGTTTTTTTAAGTTGTTATTTTTTCCCACAATTCTTTGCAAAATTAAGATTTTTTTTATTTTTATTTTTTTTCACACCAATTTGTCATTATAACAGGTTATTTCTCGCACATGGCATGTACATTACACAAATGACACCCCAAAATATATTCTGCTACTCCTCCTGAGTATGGCTATACCACATGTGTGAGACTTTTACACAGCCTGGCTACATACAGAGGCGCAACATTGAAGTAGCACATTCAGGCGTTCTAGGAGCATAAATTACACATCTAATCTCTCAACCACCTATTACACTTTTGAAGGCCCTGGAGCACCAGGACAATGGAAACGCCCACAAAGTGACCCCATTTTGGAAAGCAAACACCCCAACGTATAACTTATGAGGCATATTGAGTCTTTTGAATGGTTAATTTTTTTCCAGAAGTTTTTGGAAAATGTGGAAAAAAAATGAAAACGCATTTTTTTTTACACAAAGTTGTCAATTTCTAAGATATTTCCAACACATAGCATGTACATAGCAAAAATGACACCCCAAAATATATTCTGCTACTCCTCCTGAGTATGGCGATACCACATGTGTGAGACTTTTACACAGCCTGGCTACATGCAGAGGCGCAACATTGAAGTAGCACATTCAGGCGTTCTAGGAGCATAAATTACACATCTAATCTCTCAACCACCTATTACACTTTTGAAGGCCCTGGAGCACCAGGACAATGGAAACGCCCACAAAGTGACCCCAATTTGGAAAGAAAACACTCCAACGTATAATCTATGAGGCATAATGAGTCTTTTGAATGGTTCATTTTTTTCCAGAAGTTTTTGGAAAATGTGGAAAAAAAATGAAAACACATTTTTTTACACAAAGTTGTCCATTTCTAAGATATTTCCAACACATAGCATGTACATAGCAAAAATGACACCCCAAAATATATTCTGCTACTCCTCCTGAGTATGGCAATACCACATGTGTGAAACTTTTACACAGCCTGGCCACATACAGAGGCCCAACATTGAAGTAGCACATTCAGGCGTTCTAGGTGCATAAATTACACATCTAATTTCCTTAAAATCTATCACATTTTTGAAGGCTCTTCATATTTCTAACGCATAGCATGAACATACCAAGAATTACACCCTAAAATACATTCTGCTGAGCAAAGGGTAAACAAAAGATTACCTGTGGTTTTAGTAGTGCAGTTGTCCACAGGAGGAGAGCCCTGATCCAGGCAGCAGGCAGGGACATGGTCAGCGACAGTGAATGGAATTGTCCAGGCAGCAGCCAGGAATATTGTCCATAGTACAGGCAGGGATAATGTCCTTGTACAGTCCAGGGTCAGTGCAAGTAGAGACATTGCCAGCAGTGCCAAAATATTGGTCCTGGTAGTAAGCAGGAACATGGTCCAAGTAGCAGGCCAGGAAAGAATGGGGACAGGGGTAGAGGCTTCTCCCACCCAAATCTCTTTGAAGCCTCCGAGTCTCCAGACCCTAAATCTGGGAATGAGAAAACTAAAAAATTAGTTTTCTTCATCCAGAAAAACATTTCTGGAGCCCCTCACATATGTGAGACCCCTGTGTTCCCACTAGCATAGCAGGGTAAATGATCAGTCCAAGAGGCAGGCAAAAAACGTGGTCAAACAGTCCAGGGTCAGTTCCAGAGCAGGCAGAGGTAGGTACAATTTAGCGTTAGGCATAAGCTTGGTTGTATAACAGGCCAGGGTCAGTTCCGGAGAAGGCAGAGGTATGTTTATCGTTAGGCAGAAGCTTGGTCGTATAACAGGCAAGGGTCAGTTCCGGAGAAGGCAGAGGTATGTTTATCGTTAGGCAGAAGCTTGGTCGTATATCAGGCCAGGGTCGATTCCGGAGAAGGCAGAGGTATGTACAGTTCAGCGCAGTGGCATAAGGGGTGTGGAGGAAAATGACAGGAAATGAGAATTACGTTTACCATACTTCCCTAATAATGTAGAGAAGTATGGTAACGGTGGAAACATTCACTTATACAGAGGCCTGGTTGGGAAGGACAATCGGGACAATAAAATGAGGTGTCTCTTCTAATTCCTCCTCTGGAGCACACCCGGCATCTCTTCTGACGTCTCTGGCCTGTTTCACTGGGGGGGATTTTGTCAGGAAAGTGGCGTTCGTGGAGTCTGCTCACATAATCAGAGCGAATAATTTCTGGTGGGCTTTCAGGGTACAAAAGGGCGGAGATTACTTGTTCCTGGCAGTGCAGGTAGGATACGGGGTTCTCTGTCGATTTTTGGTAAATAACATAAGTGTTATACATGGCCAAACTGAAAAAATAAATGGACACTTTTTTATACCAGTGACGGGATTTGCTTGTGGGAAGGTAGGGTTCAATCATCTGATCGTTGAAGTCCACTCCCCCCATAAACAAATTGTAATCATAAATGCAAGCAGGTTTCTGGACTGGGCCGTTTCTTCTTGGGACTTCCACGTAGGTGTCATTATGGATTGTCGTCAGCATGTGGACATTTCGTCTGTCCCTCCACTTGACAGCTAATAGCTCCTGGTTCCGCAAAGACGCCGTCTCCCCTCGGCGTAGCCTTTCATTGACCAGTTTTTGCGGGAAACCTTTTCTATTCGTTTTTACGGTACCACATGCTGGGGTGTCTCTCCGGTGAAGATTACGGAAGAGGGGCAAACTTGTATAAAAGTTATCCACATAAAGGTGGTACCCCTTTCCCAGCAGTGGATAAACAAGCTCCCAGACAACTTTGCCGCTGGCTCCAATATATTCTGGACATTCAGGGGGATTCAGTTGGGTGTCCTTCCCTTCATACACCCGGAAGGAGTAAATGTACCCTGTGGCTCGGTCGCAAAGTTTGTACATTTTTACCCCATATCGGGCCCTTTTGCTGGGGATAAATTGTTTGATGCCGAGCCTGCCAGAGAATTTTACAAGGGACTCATCCACGGAAATATTCTGTTCGGGGGTATATAATTGGGGAAATTTTTCAGCGAAATAATTTAGGAGTGGCCGAAGTTTGAATAATTTGTCAAATGATGGGTCATTTCGGGGAGGGCACTGGGTGTTGTCGTTGTAGTGGAGGAAGTGCAAAATCATAAGGTATCTTGATCTTGGCATTATCGAAGAGAAGAGTGGCATGTGGTGGACGGGGTTAGTTGACCAATATGAGTACATTTCATTTTTTTTGTGAGTCCCATTGTAAAAGTTAGGCCTCAGAAAATTTTAAATTCCTCTATGGTAAGCTCTCTCCACTCAAAGGGACGGGCATAACTAGAGCCAGGGTTGCTTACTATGTACTGCTGTGCATAGAGGTTGCACTGGGCCACAATGGACGATAGTAAGTCGTTGGTGAAAATCAAATAAAAAAAATCAAGCATCACAAAATCATCGGTGTTCACCTGGACACCTGGCTGGGTGGTAAAAGGGGGGATATTTGCTGCTCCGGAATGAGGGGGAAGCCACAGGGGGTTTTGAAGGGCATAGGGAAGAGTGGCATGGACTCTATCCATTTGTGGCTGAGAGGACACCCTTCTGGTACCTGGCCTTTGTTGCGGTGGCACTGCGCTTGAGGTGGACGGCACTGCACTTGAGGTGGACGGCACTGCTCTTGAGGTGGACGGCACTGCTCTTGAGGTGGACGGCACTGCGCTCGAGGTGGTAGTAGGCTGCTGCTCTATGCCAGAACGCCTTCTTTTCACGGGCACACGTTCCTCTTCCAAATCTGTATCAGACTCGCTGCTTGTCACGGGTTCATAGGCTGAATCCGAATCGGACAGAGACTCGGAGAGCTCCCCGCTGCTCTCATCGGTCATGCTGAGACGCTGGTAGGCCTCCTCGGCCGTAAATAATTTTTTTGCCAATCTGGTGGCTGGTGAGGTTGATGTGGTGCAGATGAGCACTGATGGGCACAGGTGGCACTGTAGTAGGACTGGTGTGGCTCTGGTTGCACTGCAGTGGGACTGGTGTGGCTCTGGTTGCACTGGTGTGGCTCTGGTTGCACTGGTGTGGCTCTGGTGGCACAGAGGTGGCACTGGTGGGCACAGGCGGCACTGGTGGGCACAGGCGGCACTGGTGGGCACAGGCGGCACTGATGTGGCACTGCAGTGGCGCAGATGAGCACAGGTGGCACTGATGGGCACAGTTGGCACTGATGGGCACAGGTGGCACTGATGAGCACAGGTGGCACTGATGGGCACAGGTGGCACTGATGGGGCACTGGTGTGGCACTGGTGTGCACTGTAGTGGCACTGGTGTGCACTGTGGTTGCACTGGTGTGGCTCTGGTTGCACTGGTGTGGCTCTGGTGGCACAGAGGCGGCATTGGTGGGCTCAGGCGGCACTGGTGGGCTCAGGCGGCACTGGTGGGCTCAGGCGGCACTGGTGGGCTCTGGTGGCACTGATGTGGCACTGCAGTGGCGCTGATGAGCACAAGTGGCACTGATGGGCACAGGTGGCACTGATGGGCACAGGTGGCACAGGTGGCACTGATGGGCACAGGTGGCACTGGTGTGGTACAGGTGTGCACTGTATTATCACTGGTGTGGCACAGAGGTGGCACAGAGGTGGCACAGAGGTGGCACAGGTGGTACAGATGGCACAGGTGGCACAGATGTGGCACAGGTGGCACAGATGTGGCACAGATGACACTGTTGGGCACAGATGACACTGTTGGGCACTGTTGTGGCACTGTTGTGGCACTGTTGGGCACTGCTGTGGCACTGTTGGGCACTGATATGGCACTGTTGGGCACTGATATAGGTAGAAAACTCACTGTTTGTCACCGTAAAAGCTCTCCTCTCCTCTCACACTGCATCGGTGTGAGGAGAGGAGAGCTGTAACCTCCTGATGACCCTGCTTTGCCTTTTTGTTTATATTTGTGATCGCTCCGTCATTGGACGGAGCGATCACATGGTAAAGGGCCGCTGTCATTGGCCCTTTACCGCGATCCATGTTGCGCCGGGTCCCCTGGACCCGGCGAACACGGATGTTCCTGTGTGCGCGCCCGGGGGGGCGCGCGGGAGCGGTTCTCCGGGATCACGTCATATGACGTGATCCCAGAGTTATCCAGTCGCCCTGCAGCCATCATTCGGCTGTGGGCGGTTGGCAAGTGGTTAATCTATTGAGTGAGGTGGAATAGAAGGCCACATATATGCTGGTGACAGCTGATGTCGCATCACTCTATACATCGATATCTCATCAATTGGGACATGAGGCGGTGCGACATTTCCTCTATCGAGACTCCAATATCCCCATCACACAATGTAATTGTGTGATGGAGCTATTGGACTTCTCGATGGAGCACAACCACTTTTGGTATAATGGTGCACACTATTTGCAAGTGAAGGGGGTGGCCATGGGGGCTAAATTTGCCCCCAGCATGGCCAACCTCTTCATGGCCAAATGGGAGGAAGATGAAGTTCTGCATGACAGGCCTGTCCAGCTTGTCATGTGGAAAAGATTTATAGATGATGTCCTATTTATATGGGACGGCAATGCAGAATCTGTCGCTTCTTACTTGTCTGTTCTCAATAATAACAACAGGGGTATAGTACTCACGTATGAAGCTAGTCCGACTCAGATCCACTTTTTGGATCTGGTTATTAATATCGTTAATGGAAGGATCACCACCTCCACCTTCTTTAAACCAACTTACAGGAACAGCTTTATCCCTCTTGACTCCTGTCACCATCGTTCCTGGTTAACAGCTGTCCCCAAAGGACAGTTTCTGCGATTAAGACGGAATTGTTCAAATGTAGAACAATTCTATAGGGAAGCCTCTACTTTAAGATCCAGATTTTTAAATAAGGGCTATGATTCAATGGCTCTTGATTCCCTAATCTCAGAGGTAGGAAATAGGGACCACAAGGACCTATTAGTGGACAAACCTCCCCGAACTGATGATAGAGAGGATTTCGGACTTGCTTTCATTACCACCTACTCAAGCGCCATAAAAAGGATCATAAAAAAACATTGGCCAGTTATCAAAAATGACCGGATCCTTGGGCCCTTACTGTCGGACAAACCTCGGGTTTTGTTTAGGGGAGCCACTAGTTTCAGACACATGCTGGCACCCAATGTTCCAGATCCACCTGTGCATTTGAGCTTTTTTGGTGATCTCAAGGGGTTTTCCCCATGTAGAAGGTGTAAAGTATGTAGGGTTAACACATTAAAAGACAGGAGATTGACTGAATTTACTTCAGTTAATACGGGTCTAACATATCCCATTAAATCACTGATTACGTGTACCACCAAATGTGTTGTATACCTTCTGAGGTGCCCTTGCAGGTTGGAGTGTGGGACGCACTGTCAGGAGGTTGCACGTGAGGCTGGGTGAACATATCACCAACATCAAGCAAGGCTTTGATAAGCACAGTGTTTCCAAACACTATGATCTTGTGCATAAACGAGACCCAACGGGTACAACCTTTATTGGTATAGAGAAATACGTCCCCCATTGGCATGGCAGCAATGGTAAGAAGACCATTTCTAGATCCGAGACTAATTGGATCTATAGATTAGGCTCTCATGCCCCCAATGGCTTAAATATAGAATGGGACATCAACTGTTTTATTAATAACAGTTGATGTCCCATTTGAAGTATTTTGTCCTTCTTCAACCATGAGATTGTTCCCTATAATTGTTTTTCATCACCTTTTATTTTTGGTGCTTGGGGATATATTTATTGGGGATCCCCATTTAAGACTATATGTTTATCATAAGCATATGAATGGAGATGTCCTTATAAGGATTTTATTGGAAGAGCCCCTTGTTGTTAGGAAGGATGGTATTTGTTATGATGCCCATCCTCGTTAAGATTTGGGCTGTATCAACTAACATACATCTTGGAGCTAAACATGTTTTTAATTTTAACTTAATTTTTTTTTTTGTTTTGGTTTAACTCCACCCCATTTACATTTTTAATATTATTCTCTACAGTATATCAAATGGCATGTATTGGGGGACATGTCATTGTTCACAAGCCTGATAGTATCCTTTGCTGCCAAATGATTATATTGAAGAATCCCTTTTTTAATTTAATTTTTTATTTGCTTAGGGATTTTGTAAATGTCCACTAGATGGCACTGTTTTGGATAGTTTGTGTTTATTCTATATATGTTCAGCAAGTATCCCAGCTGTTTATCATTGGTGCGCTGGGTGTCTCCTATTGTGTCTGCAGATTAGGATCCTCAGGTAAACCAATCACAATATCCAGCTGGGACCCAGTTAGCCAATGACGCTGTACCCTGTAGCGCTGTTTGGCTATATAATGCACATGCGCGTGCACGATCACGTACCCCTGATGACGTCAGTTGTGACGAAACGGCCGTAGGGTCACAACGTGAACTTGCATCGCGCATGCACGCTTTTAATTTAAACGGCGGTGGGGTCTTTTTTGCTGTCTTGCGACGGTTTCACTGCCACTGCATATTTATATGCGATCTTGTGCAGTGTATTTAGAAGTTTTAATAAAAGTTTTTTGGCTCTCTGCACTATTGGAGTCCCCTTTTTCTCCTTTTTATGGTTTGTCCTTGCGGGAACACTGGCCACTTGAGTTTTCCTGGAAATCGATGGTTTTCCCCTAAGTGTCTCCTGTTGCTGCCGAGAAGCTAACATCAAAAGTGACCAGAGGGACATCGGTTGCGGTTCCAACAGGATATCAACGGTGACCTGCTGAGCCTGTTTTGACCCCCCTGAATAAGGGCGGTCGCTGGCTTTCTGGTAAGCCTTCATTTTTTCCGGTGGTGGGCGGCACTATCGATTGGAGTATTGAATTGGGATTCTGCACTTTTTACATAATTCTTTTGGACTATTTTTTTCACCTTTATTTGCTATTATTGCTTGGACTATATTTTAAGTTTTTGAGCACGTTCTTCACTGATGAAATTTCACACACTGGAGGTTTATCAATATCACAGATTGTTTATAGCATATTTTGTGGTTAATATTTTTTCATCACTCTTTTTATTATTATTATTATCACTATTTGTCATTTTATATCTTTTCACTTAAATTTATGTCCAGCGCTACACTGATTAATATCCATACAATTTTTTGCCTTATATCGGGGTTATAGTGTTTAGCAGCAGGACTCTTATCACAGTTATTTTATTTATTAATGATTTTCTCATTTCATTTTTTTCACTGTTTATGCACTTAGCGCAGTTTTTTATTTTATTTTTAAAGTGCATAGGAACCCTGAGTAGGTATCCAGAAGTGAATGCTCAATATAAAATATGAATTGGTGAAATAAATGAATGAACATTTTATACCAATGTGCACACTGAAAATGCTATGTGCATAAATATATATATATATATATATGGAAAACACAAAATCATACAATATTATGGACGCACATGAAAAGTTCAAACATAAAAGGTATATGGAATGGTTTGCACATCCAACCTACTGTGGAGCACGATAACCAAAGTAACCATTCATGAGTCCCTGAAATAGTTCAATGTAACATGTTCAATCCCATAGATGTAATCAGAGGGCATTGGAAATCCTAAAATGCAATATTGGAGCCGGAATGTGTAGGGAATTATTTATTTTATACACAGCACCTAGGGATGTGCATCCAACACCAGGGAAGGGGGTGAATACTCTTATCCCAAATCACGGACGCACACGCCAGCGGTGGTGGGTCAAACAGGCAGAAACGATCCTCAGGGGTACACACTCCAGCTGGAACTCCTGTAGAAGGATTGGTGTACGTCTACACTTGCACGAAAACACTGCAGATATATGTGCCCAGCTCAAATTTCATGAATTGGGTTTACATCCATTAAATAACACAGGTGTGAGTGGACTTCAATCTATAACCAGGTGTGTCAATGGACACTGAGCAGTTTAAGGAGTTATGGCAGAGCAGATGACCCATCAAAGTAAGCAGCTCCTCCGCGGGTAAGCACTACAGAAATTCAAATTCTTATAATTCTAAAAAAAAAGACTTCACATATATCCATTTCTTCCGGTACTATACAACCTTTGCAGGTAACTCTAACCAACCAGTATTATAATCTAAAAGAAAATACAATCACCCAATCTGAGTTTTTCTTCTTCTGTTCTTCAAAGATGTCAGCGGTGAAAGGGTCGTCCAATGAACAATTCATTAACATGCATGCTTCACTGACATCTCTGGATTCCCTGAACCCCAATATACTGTATGTTACTTTTAACCAGGGGCGGCCCACCCATTAAGGGTGCATGGGCTCCACCCCCTCTAGCAATGCAACCCCTATATAGTTAATAGATAGATTCATGCATAGCATTAATCTATCCGTGGCCTCTGTGGCCACCCCCTTTTCATGCGGGGGGGTTTGAGGTGCCGCTGGGGGGGGGGTGGTGGTTGTTTGCCCCCCCCCAAACAAAAAAACACCAGCCGTCACTGCCTTTAACCTTTTACCACAATAATAATATACATCATAGGATGATCTCCCAGTCATCACAAATCAGCCATTATCAGATGGATGTTACTATGTTCCTGGTAATACCCATCCCATTGGTGAAAATTGTCCAGCTGCCAGACAGATGGGGCAAGCTGAGCATTTTGCCTCAAGTGGTGTTCTCTAGGGTGGAATCTTTACAATGTTCTTCATTCAGCATATGACCCCCCAACTACTGTGTGCTGTGATAAACACTATGGGATGCCCCAGTTTCTATAGTACAGGAATGTAGAGATTCTGAGCGCCTGGGACCAATACTAGAATCAGTGGTTAGCATTGGTTGTTGGTTGAAGTTTAGTGTTGGCTTGGGTAAGTAGAAGACTCCTTGGTATAAAGACCAGGTAAAATAGTGCATTGGTGGGTTTTGCTTTTTACATTTTAGGTAAATTATAATATATATTATCATTTTTGTGTGTTAGGTATTCAGCTGTCATTTGTAATGGATTACAGATAAAAAATATATTCAGCTCTTCGACTATAGACACAAAATTGGCAACAAAATACCAAGTCAGGCATATTCTTCCCAGATCAGTCTGGAGTACAGAACATTTTGTTGGAAGAAAAAGAGTTATCTTTTCATAGCCTTATCTGTGATACATCACTGAAGAAAAAAATGACTCTGGATAACAACACGGGGTGTGTTCTGTATGTCAACAAATATTGATTGAAATAAATAAATATGTTTGTGTCTAATGCGTTTCTACAATCTTTTTTAAGTACTCTATGTACTGATCTTTAGCATAGCATTTAAAGCAATATATAATAATTTTGTAAATGTCTATGTTATATAAAATGCCTGAGTTGTTGTTAAATTACCATTGGTCATTTCTATAATACAGTGGCAGTGATTGTAAACACATTAATGACAGTAATAAGAAATCCTGTGGCTGGAATGATGTACTTATTACTCAGATTCAATATTGTTCTACAATGTGTTTGTCTCGTAGAGTGCATTTGTTCTGGTGGTCTGTCAGAGCTCTATATAAGCAAACAATAAGTGAAACACAAATGTAAAAGGTAACAAAAGAAAAATGGCAAGTTCTTGTAAGCATTTGAAGCACTCACGGAGCAAACAGAACATTAAAATATTTTTTTTGTTCTTTCTTACTAGGCATTGTATGTCATTTTGACATGTTCTGAACTGAGAATGGACAAACGGCATATATATTTGATGCTACGGCAGTTCATTGCTGACCCTTGTGTTGTTCAACTGACTTTATACATTTTAATGTCTTCAGCAATCTGTTTTTATTCCCGGTTTTAGCAGTGTGTGCTAATGATGCTCACTGGTCACCTGCGATGCCCAAACACTGAAAGGTAGAGAGAGCTGTGTACAGAGATAAAAGTAGAAATATGGATCAAAACATATTATTCTGGCCATACATTTATCCATTGAGCTCTAATAGTTTTGGGTTTAAAGCTCCCAGCACTGAGAAGTAAAGTAGATATTGAAACTACATATTGTTTCCCTAATTAAATGTAAAGCAGCTCTTATGCCGCGTACACACGGTCGGACTTTTCAGCTACAAAAGTCCGACAGCCCGTCCGACAGACTTTCGACAGACTTTCGACGGACTTTTGGCAGACTTTCAACAGACTTTCTAACGACCGGACTTGCCTACACACGATCACACAAAAGTCCGATGGATTCGTACGTGATGACGCACACTGGACTAAAATAAGGAAGTTGATAGCCAGTAGCCAATAGCTGCCCTAGCGTCTTTTTTTTTTTGTCTGTCGGACTAGCATACAGACGAGCGGATTTCTGGGTCTGGCGGAGTTACGACATAAAGATTTGAAGCATGTTCCAAATCTAAAGTCCGTCAGATTTGTGGCTGGAAAAGTCCGCTGAAAGTCCGGGGAAGCCCACACATGATTGGATTGTCCGCTGGACTTGGTCCGTCGGCGTCCGTCGGACTTTTGTAGCCAAAAGGTCCGACCGTGTGTACGCGGCATTAGGGCTTGTTCACATCTATGCTGTCCAGTGTATGTTTAATCTACTTCAAAAATGCATACATAGTATTTAACATGGATTTCAATGGCCATAGATCACACCAGTGCAGGGCAGTCCAGTGTAGTCAACTAAAATAAAACATGCTCCATTTTTTCTGTACGGAACACAACTGGTACCAGAATTGTACCTGAACACACAAGTCCTGAATGGGGATGAATAAAAAAGAGGGTAAAAAAATGCACCATAACACATCAAAAACGCACATAAACAAACAAAAAAATGCATGTAAACGTGCATGCAGAAATGCATCCGGAACTCAGAAATGATGGTGTGAACAGGCATTTACAAAGTAACGGACCCCCCCCCCCTTTCTCAAACACTTAAAGTGATATTTTTTAGGCTTTTTAAAAATTATTTTCACCTGGTGATTCAGCCAGTATTTTGCAACTTAGACCCCATACACACTATTAGATTTTCTGCAGATTTTTGTCTTCAGATTTACCAAAACCATATACTATGAGGTCAAACCTTAAGAGTATCAATTTGTATGCAATCAGGCATGCCCTTGCACTACATGGTTTTGGTAAATTTGAAGACAAAAATCTGCAGAAAATCTAAAAGTGTGTATGGGGCTTAACTTTAAAAGATTAATGCCCTGCACACACGATAGGATTTTCCAACAACAAATGTTAGATGTGAGCTTGTTGTCGGAAAGTCCGACCACGTGTATGCTCCATAGAACATTTGTTGTCGGAATTTCTGCCAACAAATGTTTGAGAGCAGGTTGAGAGCGTGTGTACACAATTCCGACGCACAAAAGTCCACGCATGCTCGGAATCAAGCAGAAGAGCTGCACTGGCTATTGAACTTAATTTTTCTTTGCTTGTCGTACGTGTTGTACGTCACCGCGTTCTTGACCTTCGGAATTTCCGACAACATTTGTGTGACCGTGTGTATGCAAGACAGGTTTGAGCCAACATCCTTCGGAAAAAAATCCACGGTTTTGTTGTCGGAAAATCCTATTGTGTGTACAGGGCATTAGTGTCCAGACACGGTAGCAATTAGAGGGTTAAGACAAACCCATTTATGACTGTCAGGGGTGCTTACATGCATTCATTTATGTAAAATCATTATCCTAAAAAGAAGGAAAAACTGTTTGTTGTAACTGCTTATAAAGCATTATCCAGAGATCAGCTTCAGTTTTTTTGGCATGGTCTTCTATATCTACTAGTCTAACACTAACCTCTCCGTAGGCTAACAATGCTGCTGTCCAAAGGTGTCTGCT
This sequence comes from Aquarana catesbeiana, assembly GCF_042186555.1. NCBI lineage: Eukaryota > Metazoa > Chordata > Amphibia > Anura > Ranidae > Aquarana > Aquarana catesbeiana. The sequence goes on from NC_133327.1 coordinate 188,138,208, forward strand.
TTACTACTTCATCCAGAGTGCAGACACCCTAAGACAAGAAGTGTGTTACTGGCTCACCAGGTGAAATAAAGGGAAAACAATAAAGAAAGAAAACAAGCGCAGCCACCACATCTAAGGATTGATAAGCTGCAATATATTACGTTTTTGTTTTCTGGTTTAATACTGCTTTAAAGCTGAAATCCAGAAATTCTTGCATGCCACCTCTTGGATTTATCTTTTTAATTTAGATCTGATAGTTGTATGAAGCTCCAGGAGAACAGCTATCATTACACTCCCATTCACAGAAGCCTTTATATTTTGTGAATGGGTTCACATAACATAAAGCGCTCTGTGATTGGGGAGAAGGAGAGGAGGGGAGGGAACAGCAGCTGCATACAACTCTTTAGCTGCTGGAATTCAGACCAGGAGGTCCTCCACTGGAAGTATAGTGATAGCTGTGTTGCTAGTGCTCCCTTAAAATGTAAATTTTAAATGAAAGAGAGGCATGCTCCTCTTTGACTTAACCCCCAGCAAACCAGAACATTTTCCAAAGTGGCTGAATTCCTGGAGTTTAGCTTTAAGCATCTCCTGTGAGGGCACTTAACACCTAACTTAATTTCTAAAGCTAGCTTTTCCCACAACAATTTCTCCAATTCCTAAAACACAGGACCTCTAATTTAAACAATATTCTAACCTATATCTAAACTAAGGCTTCACATAGCGTGATACCGTTTTAAAAGTTTACCCACCCTGGAGGGGGAGACCATTTTTGCATCCCCAAATGGACCCCAATCGCAGGGAACCCCAATGGCAGGGACAACCCTGTTGGGAGCGGGGCAATGTGCAACAGCAGGGCCCATCAGAGAGAGAAGAATTAGGGGCTGTAGGGCAGGATGCAGGGTCCAAAAAAAGAAGGAGGGAAACCGAATAGGTGGTATATACAATTTAACTAATGTTGAATTATCTGCTAAAGAAATTAATATTTTACATCTGGGACTTAAATGTGGTTTTGAAAAGATCAATTAGCAAGTTTGATGTGTACATAGATGTACACAAATACATGAGAAAATTAAATATAAAAAAATTTCTTAAATAAGAGCCCCCACCTGACTAATATTGAAAATAACACATCCAGAGCAGCGGACAGTGGATTATGTAATAAATCTTTGTTCAATCCACCAAACACTGCAACTCAACATCTGGAAGTATTTAAAAGTCTGGTTTGGCATGATCTAGAACAAGTGATGCCTAAGAAAAATGTCAACCTGAGGTATGTACAAGAAGGGATTGGAAAAAAAGAGAGATATAATTGTAAGGACCGCAGATAAAGGGGGCGGGGTGGTGATTTTATCTAAGGAATTCTATCAGCGGCAGTTGAGATCCTACCCCACAGTATAGAGAGCAATTAAGTATTTTGGTAGAGTCAGGTCACCAATCCGGAGTACTGACAGGTAAAGAAAGGAAATATTTAACACCAAGTAGTTATCGTATACATACCGTTTACACTCTTCCTAAAATACATAAAGACCCAGTCAACCCTCCAGCCAGACCTATAATTAACAGTATTGGGTCTGCTACATCAAGATTGGGGCAGTATTCGGATCAGGCTCATTTATTGTGTAAAATCACTGGTTGGATGTACAAACTTCATAAAAACACTTGGCGGCAATAAAATTAAAAAACACCCGCACTTCCGGGGGTCACATGGGGCGTGATTACGTCAGCTCGTAGCTCCGCCCAACATGTTTCATCATACGTGAACTCTCTCCACACACAGGAAGCCAAACCTCAATGTGACTTGCGGGTATGTCTATTTTATTTATCATAGACAAAGGGTGTTCTTTTTACCAGATTCTGGAAGAACATTCATTTATTAGTTGGGGGTCCCAAACACCAGGGGCTAGTGAGTCTTTTAAGGAGGGAACTCCTCTGAAAATCACCTAATACTTTTTTTTATTATATGCCAATGCTTCTGCACCAATTTCCTGATCAGATAGTGTTGATGGGAGTAACCAGTGACAAAAGACCAAGCAAAATTGTTTTACTCACTGTCCCTTTTGGGTTTCTCAACCACCCATATTTGTAAATCCAGTAAATTAATAGTGTACTGGTCTACCTCATATTTACATTCTATACCCCTATCGTTATTGTTTAAAAATTCCATGAAAGCGGAAAGACTCCTATTCCATAAGAGGAAGACGTTGTCAATACACCTAGCCCATAAGACCAATTCTGGTCTACGGTTGGCAAAGACAACATCCTCCTCCCATGTACCCATAAATAGATTGGCTAGGCTGGGGGGCAAATTTTGCCCCTATAGCCACGCCTCTATTTTGTAGATAGTATGTATTGTTAAACCAGAAAAAGTTATGCGTAGTGGCAAACTAAAAGTTCCATGATGAACCTCCTCTGTTTGGCAGGTAAATCGGAGTCTCTATTAAGGAAATACTCAACTGATGAAATTCTCCAATGATGAGGGATTATTGTATATAAAGATTGTATATAAAGACATCTGCAGTGACTAACCAATATCTCTCTCTATATAGACAGTTGTTTAATAAATTGATAGTATGTTTTCTGTCTTTAATATATGCCGGTAATGACTTAACCAAAGGTTGCAGAAAAACGTCTATATATTTTCCTGCCCGAGATGTCATAGAGTCTATCCCACTGATGATGGCACGACCAGGGGGATGAACTGGGTTTTTGTGTATTTTGGGTAAATAATATATGATGGGAATACGTGAAGATGTCGGAAATAGGAATGCTTTCTCTTTTTTATTGAGTATACCACAAGCATGACCCCGGTCTACAATAGCTTCCAATTGTTTCCTATATGAGGGATGCGGATCCGCAGGGAGAGGGACATAGGTTTCTCTATCTCCCACTATACTATCCAGCTCTTTAAGATAGTTGCACTTATCAAGAATTACAATACCTCCCTCTTTGTCCGCCGGTCGAATAATAATTTCTTTTTGTTGGCAAAGTTGATCTAAACCTGACTGTAAAGACCTGGCCAACTGAACCTTTTTTACTTTAATCTTCTCAAGATCTCTCAAGAGAACATCCCTAAAGACCCTAACCGATGAGGTCAGTCCTCCAGGGGATTGAAGAGGGAGGCATTAGCTAGATTCTAATGTTGCTGAGAGACCAATCCTATTATATTTAATGGGATTGGACATAATGTATCTTTTAATACTAAGTTTTCTCGTGTACTTATGTATGTCCATATATGTCTGAACTTTATAAAATTTTTGGGGAGGTGCAAATTTCAATCCTTTATCTAAAAGGGAGATTTCCGCAGGGGAGAGGGTGATTTTACTCAAATTGTAAATGCCTTGATCACTTATTCTCTTTTCTTTTGGACCTTTGATCTCCTCCCTCTCTGACTCCTCTCTTTGTTCTATGGATCTTTGTTGGTACTGATCTGACCTGGGAAAACCCCAATGTTGAGAATAGCTCTGACTTTCCCATGGTTGTTGTTGTTGGGGATACCAATTAGATCTATCCCCTCTTCGTGATAATGGAGGGGAACATCGGGGGCCTATCATTCCAAGTTCCCCTTCTAGGTGTACGGTAATTTTCAAGGTAATCTTCCCGTTCCCTAAATGCCTCAGCTCCATTTGTGGGTACTGAGTAATTTGAGTATTGTTCTCCTTCATATGAAGGAGAACAGTACTCAAATTACTCAAGATTTTATAGATTTTTTTATATTTTGTTCCCCAGAGTAATGTCCTTGAAAAAAGGCTTACCTGAAGGATGCTAAGAATTTTTTTGCAACTTTTGGAGAATGTGGGGGTAACTAATAATACAGAGACGTATCTGGTAACAGGTGACGTGTCCTCTTTATACATGGTTATCCAACACAATGACGCCTTATTAGCCCTCAATTGCGCCTTAAGCAAAAGAGATGATCTACCATATACTCAGAAAATATTTTTACCCAATGCACTTGACTTTTGTCTTTCTCATAATTATTTTTGGTTTGATAGCCAGTTATTCTCCCAGAAGAGAGGGGTTGCTATGGGCGCAAAATATTGCAAACCTCTTTATGGGAGAATGGGAAGACAAATTTGTATTTGGAAATAAGAGAAAAGAACTGGTCTTTTACAGACAGTTAATAGATGACCTATTCTTTGTATGGGAAGGGTCGGAGGCTTCATTATGTGAGTTTATGTGAGTTTATTTATCTAAATACAAATAATAATAACATCAAATTATCTAGTCAATGGAGTAAGGATCAGATCAATTTCTTGGATGTAAATGTATACAGACACAATAACCGTTTGGAGACGAAGGTCTATCTTAAACCCACCGATCGGAACAGTTACCTTCCTTTGCAGAGTGGACACCATCCTCTCTGGCTGAGGAACATACTGAAAGGCCAAATTATGAGGGTTAAAAGGAAATGTTCAACCACAAGCGACTTTCTCATCCAGTCCCAGATTATTAAAAGCAGGTTCATAGAAAAGGGTTATAACCCCCAGCAGTTAGACTCTTTGGTAGAGGAAGTGTCTATGCTCCCCAGAGAAGTAGTTTTGAGAGATGGAATACCCCAAAATAATGATAAGAGTCTTGAATGGGGCTTTATATCAGGATTCCATTCACAGTATAAAGAGGTGCAAGCAATTTTCAAACAACACTGATATATATTGTGTATGAACAAAACATTAAAACCAGTACTTCCAGCTGCCCCTAAATTTATATATAGGAAGGCCCCCAGTTTTGGTGATAAGGTGATGAAGAAAATTCTGGACCCACCCACCAGACCTCCATCCTTTTGAGATTGAGATGGTTTCTTTGCATGTAGGAAATGTAAAGCATGTAGAGAGGTCACCAGGCCAATGAGAGTACTGGATAGTTTCACTTCACCTTTTAATGGTAGAGAATTTAAAATTTGTGAATTCATTACATGTAATACTACCCATGTAGTTTGCGCTTTAGAATGGTCGTGTGGGCTGTTGTACATTGGGCTCACGAAGAGGTTACTAAGAATTAGGATTGCAGAGCATGTTCAAAACATAAAATTAGGTTTTAAGGATCATAGTGTTTCGTTACAGTTTAAGATGTTCCACAATCAGGATCCGTCCGGTCTGAAATTTTGTCAATTTTGTCAATTTGTCAATTTGCTAAAAATTTAGACTTGGATTGATTTATTTTAGTAGTTTGTTATTGCATGTATATTACATATATTGCATATATTTAGTATTAGTTAAGCTATAATATTTCTCTTTTTGGAGTTTACAATGTTATTTCATGTGAACAATTTTATTCATTTTATTAATTTTAATCATGAAAATTTAAAAGCATTATTTGTTTGGATTATATAACTTATTTTTTTTTTGCACTGGGAAAGGAGGCAGAGTCAAGGGTTTCTACTGAGAAGGAGGCTTTGTACTGGAAGGGGTTATATGAGGATGAGGATTTGTGCTGCTAGGGGGGAGATGGGGGGGGGGAGGTCTATGCTCAGAGGAGAGGGGAATTGTGAGTAAGAGAATTTGTGAATGAAGGGGTTTTAGGGGGATTTATGTTGTAAGGGGGTGTGGGGAGTGAGGATTTGTGCTGAGAGGGGGGATTTGTGCTAGAAGGGGGTATATGGGGGTGAGGAGTTTGCCCTGGGCACTGGATGATCTTGTCCCGGCATTGGCACACTCTACAAATTGCAAGGGTGGAGCTGTGAAGAGAGAAAGCTGGGTGACAATGTGAAGATTGGAAGCTGCTCCAGCCTGTACTGATGAGGTGGTGACTGTGGCGGCTGGGAACGGCAGACTCATGAGTACCTGGTGGCCCTGCTGAGTGGCGTGGCACACACACACGTGTTTCTTTGATAAGAGAGCCCCCCCAGCTAGTTCAGATGTATAGAGTGGCAGTGGAAGTACCTGGGTCTTGGCCCTGCTGAGTGGAGTGGCACACATGTTTCTTCATTAAGGGAGACCCCCCCAGCCTAGGTGTACATAGTCCTGATGAGTTCTGATGATTGGAGACACTCAGCAGGGCCAGGACCCAGGTACTCCCTATTTAACATTACCACATTCTGAACTAAATGTAAAGGACCCTAAGATACCCACCTTCTACTCTCTTCCCAAGGTGCACAAGTCTTTACAACATCCTCTTGGACAACCGATTGTTTTGGGATGTTTGAGTTTAACTGAGAATGCCAGTGCCTTGGTAGACAAGTACTTAAACCCACATGTGACGTCTCTGTTCTCTTATGTTCACGATACAATTGACTTGCTTTGAAATATAGATGGTAAACAAATTCCCTCAAATACTTGGTTGGTAGCTTTGGATGTGGAAAGTCTGTATAACTGTATCCCACATACCAAAGGCTTAGAGGTCATCCGTGACCAACTAAATGAACGTGGACCTTCGTCCAATTCATATAGCAAGTTCGTTCTTCAGGTGTTAGAGTTCATCCTAACTAGAAATGTATTCTATAAAAGACCCCAGCAGAAGTCTTTTAAGACGACACGCGTAGGGTCTCTTTGCTGACCCCAGGCACTTTTTTACCACGCTACTTTTAATCATCGATTCCATTGTTATGTTTTTATATTGAATATTGTATGATCCTTTTTTTCAATAAACCCTTACATATTTTTGGATTTACACCATGTGGAGGCTTTCTCTTCTTCTTTTTTTCCATATTTTGATCATTGCTTGCATACACCTTGGAATAAGACGATCAAACCAAGGTTCAGGAAGGGCGGCCAGGTCCCCATTCCAGCAGGAACATCTCATCTCTGCAGACCATATCTACACTGTCATCCATTATATGACAGTCTAAGCGCTTTTGACTCACCGCTCATGGCGTGTGAGTCCACTATTGCTGACGATCAAACCAGGGTTCAAGAAGGATGCCCAGGTCCCCATTACAGTGGGAATATCTCATCTCTGCAGACCATATCTACACTGTCATCCATTATATGACAGTCTAAGCGCCTTTGACTCCACCATTGCTGGTAGGAGTACACCATCTTCTTCATTGTTTGAGAATACCATTGTGAAGAATACCATTTGATTACCTCTTTATCATTTTGGGTAGTTTGAGAAACATATGAGCAATTTGGGATCACTACCATCTATATTTCTATGAACTTTTCTTAGTGTTAACAACACAGACTTTTTATTTTATTTTTTTACGTTATCAACACTGTTTTTGTTGCACAACTTCACATTTTTTGTTTGTTCACATTTATATATGTGAGTGATTGATTTGTTTTGTAAATGGTTATTTATTTTCTTCAACTCACATTGCCCTTTTTTTAGGTGTGTTTTTCATATTTATATATGATGTCGCATCTTGTTAATATAATGGATATATACTTATTTTAATCTAATTGGATAAATGGTTTCAATATTATTTGGTGCACTTTTACATTGATATATGAGGTTGCACGTTTTACTCTGTAGGTGATTAGTGCGATTTGAGACCCCAGTTCAGTCGCAAAGTACTGATTAGTATATATCTAATTTACACTCACTCTGGAATTTAGGGGTGTTATTTTTAAGTTGCCTCTATTGTCTTCAGGCACTTGCACAATATATATATATTTTTTTTAGCGCTACACTTTTACTTTATATTTTTGCACAATTTGTCTGATTGTCGTGTTGGCTGCTTCTAACCTTTGGGATTGGCGCAGTATTATTTTTCTATTATACGTACCCCTACATGCTCAAGGCGGTGGCATTGATGTTACCCTATTACAGTTGGAGACTAAGTGGATACACTACCTGGATGCTATCAAATATCCTGGCTTGAAAGAATACATCAGCTTCAAATCTTTTTTATAGCTTCAATCACTAGTCATGATTGTTTGCTATTATTGTAGACCCTATTTGAACCAGGTCCAGTTAGGTCTCCAATGGGCTTGATTGGGATTTGTGTGTTTGGCCCACCCTCTTTTCCATCATGCTCTCCCCATTCTCTGATCTTGACAATCACTGCCCCTTTGAACCCTTCACCATCATGGGGTCTAATATAGGTTTGAGCTCTGGCTATTTATTTACTATGTAATATCATTTTTTATACTTTTTTTTTTTTTTTTTTAATTGTCATTCATTATACTAATATATTGTTGTTTATTTTCTTGTTATATATTATATACATGGTTATGACCCTATATACATGATGTATTGTTGATCCCTGTGTGTTATACCTTCCCCTTTTTCTGCATCTGATTATTGGATTTCAATACACTTTTGGTCAAGTTTCATATACATTCACACCACTGTGTGCCTATTTGCTACATGATTGGCTGTTTGGATGAATTGTCTTGCTATTCCCTGTCCGTTCCGCTCCCTTATCTTCCCTCCGCCTACGCCATCCCTTTTCCATCTTCCCCTCCACCTCTGGTTCCCCTTGGTGCTTGGTTGGCAGCTCCACAGTCTCTGGTACGCATACCCATTCAAAGCCCTTGGCTGTATGGACACCCAAGGGCTGACTGTCTTTGACAGCCAGCCCGCCCCCTGGCCTTTCTCCGCCCCTTGCCCTCCGCTCTGTACATCAGCCTCCCTAATATCCTCCCATTGGTTGCTGGCCTTCTCCCTCCCCATTGGTAGGCTCACCACTTGGTCACGCCCATGTCTGTCTGCCACGGGCATCTTGTTATCTTGCGACGCAATACACCCTGCGCTTGGCCTTCTGGGCAATGTAGGCACCGTGCGGTGGACACTGCGCAGGTGCATTGGCTGTTTTTTGTCTGCTCCTGGTTGGCCAATCCATGGCACCAATCAGATGGGGGGGTTTAAAGGTAGACACCACTAGTCTTTCGTTGCTGACATATCGGGGCGTTGTTCTGTTGGACTGTCCTCCTGGTGGTAAACCTTTATCCTGGCAATCTTGCTATATCTTTGGGCTTTTCTTCAGATCTGGATGGATATTGACTAATACTATCATTCATTGGGATATGTTTTTGTCCCATTAATTAGGTTTATGCACGATACTTGTATGAATATCCTTTCACCGATACTTACCTTCTGCTTAAAGCCTGCAGCAGCCCTGGACTGTATCTGTTTGATCCCAGATTCCAGGGTAAGCCCCGATCCTTTTTTATTGAGGTTTTTTTTCCCTTTACGAAGTTTGCTGGCATATGTCTTTTATTTTCAACTTGTACTTCCTATCACTGTTCCTTGTTTAAACAAATCTTCCCTTTTTCCAACTTAGTTAACCTTTGTCAATCCATCAGCATACTCGCTCCCTATGGACTAACCATATACCATCTGTCTCCACAGTGCCCCCTGTATATGACAATAAATTTTGTACTTTGGTATGTACCTAGGCTTTTATGCCATTTCCTCAGATTATATTTGAGGTTATTATAGCCTGAAGTTTGTTTATTTCTTTACAGCTTTTATGAGGCTTTCTCTTTAGCCCTCTACAGCCATATATTGTAAGGTGGCTGTCCCCTTGACAGTGGACTGCATTCTCCTTGCCCCGCTCGGCTTCTAGGGTATGTTTGGGTGATTTTTGGTTTAGTTTCCATCAGATGGCGTTCCATATGGGGATGGGTTGTTTGGGAGGGGACCGGACTTGTCTTACCTTACCGCACAATCATCCAGTGATGCACACAGTGTTGTTGTTTTTCATTTCCCTAATAATGAATGTTTATCTGTGTTTCCTTTTTTCTAAAGCAACAACTGCTTTATGTCATGTTCTATTCCCCTGATGAAGCCAATGTCTTGGTGAAACTAGTAGGAATGTATTGATTTGCTCTTGTAACCTACCCCCATCCTTTTTTGGTCAAGACACTGTATTATGTTCCATCAGTATATGTGTTTTTTATGAACCTCTATTTAACCACACCCCTTTAAGCCACGCCCAAAATTTAGTGCAACTTAAACCATGCCCACTTTTTGCAACAGCGCACTTTGCCTTTCACACTGCATGGGGGGCCCACTTTGGATCTCGCACACGGGCCTGTTGATTTCATGATACGCCCCTGGTTGTAGTCCACGCGCACTCAAGCTCCTGGTGGGTGGAGAACTGAGAGCAACGCAATGCAGCCATGAAACTACAACTCCCAGATCTTGGAGGCAGGCAAAGGCAGCAGGGTGAGCCAGGGAGTCAGGACCCACATGACTGGCTCGGGCTGCAAGTTTACTTGACCCCAGGACAGGAGCATCACACCCCCAGGACCGGAGGAGGCCGTGCAAGGACCCGCTGAGCTGACACGGGCAGCTGCCATCGCTGAGGTAAGAGACCCTGACATCTGCAGCTTAACTCCACACCCCATCTACCCCCCATACACCCTATTTACCCTGCCCCAGGCCAGTGCCCACCAAGTAACCTCAAAATAGCCCTCAACACTGTGGGCCTGCTGGGAGCTGGCCATGGCCTGTTGATCCTGCTAGAAGCTGGCCATGGCCAGCAGGACCCACAGCCCATGGCCAGCAGGACCCACAGGCCATGGCCAGCGGCCAGCAGGACCCACAGGTCAGTGGCCATAGCCTGTGGGGCCTGCTGGCCACTAACCTAGGGTGACCAGATGTCTCTGTACAATGTTATAGCCCAGAGGTGTCCCTTACCTCTTCATCTGGAGTCCCCTGCCATAGCTGTCTGCTCCTCCCCTTCTACTAGAGCTCCCTCAGCAAGCCATGAGCTGAGGCGGCACCTGTGCGGGAGCACTCCCTGGTTGGACTGTGCATCCATAGACACACACAGCAAACTTTGGCAATGCCCCCTCTCCTCACGGGATGTGATTGTGAAGTGACTGAAGTGAAAGGTAATTTTCTCACAGGTAGAACTAAAATTGTAATGAATGACCTCGCCTACTCTCTACAACCCTTTATCTAAAACTGAAAGTCAAAAGTTTTGGCTTGAGTTCCTCCTCCTGACTATAACCCTTTCATTATGGAGGGTAAAACAAATCTTAATGCATGAACACAGTTTTGCAACTTTGACATGTGCTAGTAAAACTGTACATATCATCACAATTACTTAGTGTATATAGGTGAATTATACCGTGTTTTTTATAGGACGAATTGGGATTTCATTTAGTGGTAAATTGTAATGGTTATCTCTGATTTAGTTTTTTATTATCAAAGAAAAACTAGCATAAAGTAGTAAAAAAAAAAATCATTTAGAAAAAAAAAGTAACTGTATATTTCTTTCTACTACCATAACCTACCGCCAAAGACATAACATAAATTTCCCTACTCCTGGTGGCAGCAATACCACATATGTGTATGTTCTTTGTTGTTCTTTGTTGTTTGTACCAGTACTAGGACTCAGAGACAAAAGTAGAAATTATGCTTTTTTATCCTACCTAAAACACACTGACACTAAATTAAAAATGCTTTTTTTAAAATCCTACTTAACCACTTGAGCCCCGGACCATTATGCTGCCTAAGGACCAGAGGTCTTTTTCCAATTTGGCACTGCGTCGCTTTAACTGCTAATTGCGCGGTTATGCAATGCTGTACCCAAACGAAATTTGCGTCCTTTTCTTCCCACAAATAGAGCTTTCTTTTGATGGTATTTGATCACTTCTGCAGTTTTTATTTTTTGCGCTATAAACGGAAAAAGACCGAAAATTTTGAAAAAAAATGATATTTTCTACTTTTTGTTATAAAAAAAATCCAATAAACTCAATTTTAGTCATACATTTAGGCCAAAATGTATTCGGCCACATGTCTTTGGTAAAAAAAATGTCAATAAGCGTATATTTATTGGTTTGCGCAAAAGTTATAGCGTCTACAAACTAGGGTACATTTTCTGGAATTTACACAGCTTTTAGTTTATGACTGCCTATGTCATTTCTTGAGGTGCTAAAATGGCAGGGCAGTACAAAACCCCCCCAAATGACCCCATTTTGGAAAGTAGACACCCCAAGGAAATTGCTGATAGGCATGTTGAACCCATTGAATATTTATTTTTTTTGTCCCAAGTGATTGAATAATGACAAAAAAAAAAAAAAAAAAAAATATTTACAAAAAGTTGTCACTAAATGATATATTGCTCACACAGGCCATGGGCCTATGTGGAATTGCACCCCAAAATATATTCAGCTACTTCTCCTGAGTACGGGGATACCACATGTGTGGGACTTTTTGGGAGCCTAGCCGCGTATGGGACCCCGAAAACCAATCACCGCCTTCAGGATTTCTAAGGGTGTAACTTTTTGATTTCACTCTTCACTGCCTATCACAGTTTCGGAGGCCATGGAATGCCCAGGTGGCACAACCCCCCCCCAAATGACCCCATTTTGGAAAGTAGACACCCCAAGCTATTTGCTGAGAGGCATATTGAGTCCATGGAATATTTTATATTTTGACACAAGTTGCGGGAAAGTGACACTTTTTTTTTTTTTTTTTTTTTTTTGCACAAAGTTATCACTAAATGATATATTGCTCACACAGGCCATGGGCCTATGTGGAATTGCACCCCAAAATACATTTAGCTGCTTCTCCTGAGTATGGGGATACCACATGTGTGGGACTTTTTGGGAGCCTAGCCGCGTACGGGGCCCCGAAAACCAATCACCGCCTTCAGCGTTTTTAAGGGCGTGAATTTTTGATTTTACTCTTCACTGCCTAACACCGTTTCGGAGGCCATGGAATGCCCAGGTGGCACAAACCCCCCCCAAATGACCCCATTTTGGAAAGTAGACACCCCAAGCTATTTGCTGAGAGGCATGGTGAGTATTTTGCAGCTCTCATTTGTTTTTGAAAATGAAGAAAGACAAGAAAAAACTTTTTTTTTTTTTCTTTTTTCAAATTTCAAAACTTTGTGACAAAAAGTGAGGTCTGCAAAATACTCACTATACCTCTCAGCAAATAGCTTGGGGTGTCTACTTTCCAAAATGGGGTCATTTGGGGGGGTTTTGTGCCACCTGGGCATTCCATGGCCTCCGAAACTGTGATAGGCAGTGAAGAGTGAAATCAAAAATTCACGCCCCTTAGAAAGCCTGAAGGCGGTGCTTGGTTTTCAGGGTCCCGTACACGGCTAGGCTCCCAAAAAGTCTCACACATATGGTATCCCCGTACTCAGGAGAAGCAGCAGAATGTATTTTGGGGTGTAATTTCACATATTCCCATGGCATGTTTGAGCAATATATCATTTAGTGACAACTTTGTGCAAAAAAAAAAAAAAAAAAAAAAAAATTTGTCTCTTTCCCGCAACTTGTGTCGCAATATAAAATATTCCATGGACTCGACATGCCTCTCAGCAAATAGCTTGGGGTGTCTACTTTCCAAAATGGGGTCATTTGGGGGGGTTTTGAACTGTCCTGGCATTTTATGCACAACATTTAGAAGCTTATGTCACACATCACCCACTCTTCTAACCACTTGAAGACAAAGCCCTTTCTGACACTTATTTTTTACATGAAAAAGTTTTTTTTTTTTTGCAAGAAAATTACTTTGAACCCCCAAACATTATATATTTTTTTAAAGCAAATGCCCTACAGATTAAAATGGTGGGTGTTTCATTTTTTTTTTTCACACAGTATTTGCGCAGCGATTTTTCAAACGCATTTTTTGGGGAAAAAACACACTTTTTTAAATTTTAATGCACTAAAACACACTATATTGCCCAAATGTTTGATGAAATAAAAAAGATGATCTTAGACCGAGTACATGGATACCAAACATGACATGCTTTACAATTGCGCACAAACGTGCAGTGGCAACAAAATAAATACATTTTTAAAAGCCTTTAAAAGCCTTTACAGGTTACCACTTTAGATCTACAGAGGAGGTCTACTGCAAAAATTACTGCCCTCGATCTGACCTTCGCGGCGATACCTCACATGCATGGTGCAATTGCTGTTTACGTTTGACGACAGACCGCCGCTTGCGTTCGCCTTAGCGCAAGAGCAGGGGGCGACAGGGGTGCTTTTTTTTTTTTTTTTTTTTTCTTTATTATTTTTTTGCTTTTTTATCTTATTTTTAAACTGTTCCTTTCATTTTTTTTTTTTTTAAATCATTTTTATTGTTATCTCGGGGAATGTAAATATCCCCTATGATAGCAATAGGTAGTGACAGGTACTCTTTTTTGAAAAAATTGGGGTCTATTAGACCCTAGATCTCTCCTCTGCCCTCAAAGCATCTGACCACACCAAGATCGGTGTGATAAAATGCTTCCCCAATTTCCCAATGGCGCTATTTACATCCGGCGAAATCTAAGTCATAAAATGCTCGTAGCTTCCGGTTTCTTAGGCCATAGAGATGTTTGGAGCCACTCTTGTCTCTGATCAGCTCTATGGTCAGCTGGCTGAATCACCGGCTGCATTCTCAGGTTCCCTGTTGAGACAGGAGAGCCAGAGAAAAACACGGAAGACGGTGGGGGGGGGGGGGCATTCCCTCCCACGGGTTGTAAAGGCAGTCTAGAGGCTAATTAGCCGCTAGGATTGCTTTTACATGAAAGCCGACCGCTGGCTGAAAAGAATGATACCAAGATGATACCTAAACCTGCAGGCATCATTCTGGTATAACCACTCAAAGTTGTGAATGGCGTACCTGAAGACAAAAAAATGGTTAACAATAAAGCACAGTAAACAATAAAGTATAAATAATTACATACCTGAAAAACAAACATGATAAAACATAATAACAATAACAATAACAATAACAATAAAACACTGCAGAATAGAATACAGTAAAAAAAGAGCAGAACAATAGAGAGAGAGAATAGAGAGAGAGAACAATAAAACGACAACTATTTTTTTTTATTTTATATATATTTTTTTTTTTTTTACACTTTTTTTGTAACTAACTTTTATAACTGTAACCGGTTCCAGGTTCGGGTCTCTCAAAATGCGATGGCATCTTGGGAGACCCTGTGAAAGTGTGCCTAGTCTGTGCAATGCTGTACCCTACGCTAATACTCAACTAGTGTATGGTAGCGTTCAAAACATTCACCAATGCAAAGACCAGGATTGTCAGGACAGAAGGGACAATAATAGCGGGTGTCACGCCTATATCCGCGTTTGCTGCAGACACAACATCTTTTTGGGGGGGGTTCGTTGGGTAGGGGTACTCGGGAGCACATAAAAATGCCTCTCATGCAGCCGACTGCATTTCGTTGGGGGATGTGAATGGGGGAAGTACGGGCGCTGCAGAAGTGGTGGGTTCCCAATTAGGATTGGCGAATGCAGCAGGAAGGGCACTATGGGCACGACGGGCCTGTGTTTGTCTTTTTGGTGGCAGCGGGACACTACTTGTGCTTGTCACCTCACCAGCTTGAACTGCACTTATGGGACTCGCCACGTCACCAAGTGTTACTGCAGTGCTGGTTTGACTACGACCGGGGTGTACTAGGCCGCTGGTGCTTGCCAGTTCAATAAAAAGCTTCCAAAAAAACTGTTAGCGATCGCAGGGATCAGGCCTGACTCTGCAAACGCTGCAGTTATGCGTTTAGTGTTTTGTAAGTGACAGTGATCGATCGATACTGCACTTGGGTGGGCTGGACTGGGCCGGGCGGAGGGGCAAAACGCAGGTGCTAGCAGGTATCTGGGTTGATCCCGCTAACACTGCGTTTTTGGGAACCCTAAACTGCTGGGGACGCTAGTATAGATCTGATCTGATCGGATCAGATATTGATCCGTTCAGATACTATACCACTAAAGGAGGCGTATGCTGCGTGCGTGGGTGTTAGTGGTACTGGCGCTAACCTGACGCTGCCTGGGGCCGGTGCTTGCTAGTTCACCAAAATGCTACCAAAAAAACTGTTAGCGATCGCAGGGATCAGGCCTGACTCTGCGAACGCTGCAGTTATGCGTTTAGTGCCTTGTAAGTGTCAGTGATCGATCGATACTGCACTTGGGTGGGCTGGGCTGGGCCGGGCGGAGGGGCACAACGCAGGTGCTAGCAGGTATCTGGGCTGATCCCGCTAACACTGCGTTTTTGGGAACCCTAAACTGCTGGGGACGCTAGTATAGATCTGATCGGATCAGATATTGATCCGATCAGATACTATACCACTAAGGGAGGTGTACGGTGCGTGCGTGGGTGTTAGCGGTACTGGCGCTAACCTGACGCTGCCTGGTGCTTGCTTGCCAGTTCACCAAAATGCTACCAAAAAAACTGTTAGCGATCGCAGGGATCAGGCCTGACTCTGTGAACGCTGCAGTTATGCGTTTAGTGTTTTGTAAGTGACAGTGATCGATCGATACTGCACTTGGGTGGGCTGGGCGGAGGGGCAAAACGCAGGTGCTAGCGGGTATCTGGGCTGATCCCGCTAACACTGTGTTTTTGGGAACCCTAAACTGCTGGGGACGCTAGTATAGATCTGATCAGATCAGATATTGATCCGATCAGATACTATACCACTAAGGGAGGCGCATGCTGCGTGCGTGGGTGTTAGCGGTACTGGCGCTAATCTGACGCTGCCTGGGGCGACGCATATCACCGCCGGGCGATCAGGGGGCTAAACCTTTATTAGGTAATAAACGGCGGGTGCCCTGACACTATAAAAAATAAACGAACTAACCTGCGTCACCCGTAACGGTTATACGGTGATCAGTGGTGAAAGGGTTAACTAGGGGGCAATCAAGGGGTTAAAACATTTATTAGGTAGTATATGGGGGTCCCTGTCACTATAAAACGCTGACGGCGAACCTAAATATTTACCTCACTAACTAGCGTCACCAGTGACACTAATACAGCGATCAGAAAAATGATCGCTTAGCAACACTGGTGACAGGGGGTGATCAAGGGGTTAAAACTTTATTAGGGGGGGTTAGGGGGGTACCCTAGACCTAAAGGGGGGTGATACTCACTGTCCCAACACTGTAACTGTCACAAACTGACACTATGCAGTAATCAGAAAAAAAAAAAAAAAAAAAAAAAAAAAACCTGCTGGTGTCAGTTTGTGACAGGGGGGGGGGGGTGTGATTGGGGGGGGATCGGGGGGCGATCGGGGGGGGGATCGGGGTGTTTTGTATGCCTGGCATGTTCTACTGTGTGTGTGTGTGTTGTGCACTCACATTGATGTCTTCTCCCCTCGGCGCTGGAACGGAAAATACCGAGCCGAGGGGAGATGACATCATTTCCTTTGCTGCTGTTTAGCATACAGCAGCAAAGGAGTGTTCCCATTGGCCGGCGGCGATCGCGAGGGGGGGGCCACGAACGGATGGCCTCCCCCTCATCTCGGATCGCCGGGGAACAGAACGGGACCGCTTCGGGCACCGGGGGGGGGTCCGATCGGACCCCCCACCCGCGAGAGGCAAATCACGTACATGTACGTGATTTTGCCTGCCCGTGCCGCCTTGCCGACGTAAATCGGCGTTAGGCGGTCCTTAAGTGGTTAAACACTTCCATATCGGGCGGGCGTCATATGATGTCCTCGGCTTCTCCCTGCTCCTGCAGGGTGATCCGGGATGAGGCGTGTCCCCTAGGGGCACCCAGAGCGGCAATCAGGGACGAGGCTTGTCACACAGGCACAGTCCATCCCCGATCGCGGTAAAGAGCCAATGAAATTGGCTGTTTACCATGTGACTGGCTGTGTCCAATCACAGCCGGTCACAGAATGTCAACAAACTGCGGTAACGAGCTGTTACTGGGCTCTCCTCCTCATACTCTGAGGAGATTGCGGTAACAGCTCGTTACCGTCTACAGCATACACCAAACACACTTATTGCCCCCCCCTAATGAAAATGTCACCGCCCATCAAAGCACCTGTCACTAGCCCATCAAAGTACCTGTCACAGCCCATCTGAGTACCCGAGTACCTTTCACCAGCCCATCAGAGTACCCGAGTACCTGTCACCAGCCATCAGAGTACCCAAGTACCTGTCAATAGCCCATCAGATTACCAGAGTACCTGTCACCAGCCCATCAGATTACCCAAGTACCTGTCACCAGCCCATCAAATTACCTGAGTACCTGTCACCAGCCCATCAGATTACTAGAGTACCTGTCACCAGGCAATCAGAGTACCCGAGTACCTGTTGCCAGCCCACCATATTACCAGAGTACCTGTCACCAGCCCATCAGAGTACCTGAGTACCTGTCACCAGCCCATCAGAGTACCCGAGTACCTGTCACCAGCCCATCAGAGTACCCGAGTACCTGTCAACAGCCCATCTGAGTACCTGCCACCAGCCCATCTGAGTACCTGTCACCAGCCCATTAGAGTACCCGAATACCTATCTGCAGCCCATGCCTCATAGAATATACGTCGGGGTGTTTGCTTCCCAAAATTGAGTCATTTTGTGGGTAATTCCACTGTCCTGGTGCTCCAGGACCTTCAAAAATGTGATAGGAAGGAATTAAATTATATGTGTAATTTATGCTCCTAGAACACCTGAACGTACTACTTATGTGGTGGACCTCTCTATGTGGCCAGGTCGTGTAAAAGTCTCACACATGTGGTATCGCCATACTCAGGAGTAGTAGCAGAATGTATTTTGGGGTGTAATTTTTGCTATGTACATGCTATGTGTTAGAAATATATTATAAACGGACAACTTTGTGTAAAAAAAAAATTAAAATTTCCACGTTTTCCGAAGACTTGAGGAAAAACATGAACCATTCAAAAAACTTATTATGCCTCATAAAATATACTTTGGGGTGTTTGCTTTCCAAAATGGGGTCATTTTGAGGATAATTCAAAGGGTAATTCAATTGTCCTGGTGCTCCAGGGCCTTCAAAAGTGTAATAGGTTGTCAGGAAATGTTATGTGTAATTTATGCTCCTAGAATGCCTGATGGTGCTCCCTGCATGTTGGACCTCTCTATGTGGCCAGGCTGTGAAAAAGTCTCACACATGTGGTATTGCTATACCACATAAAATACAACTTCAAAAAACTCACTATGCCTCTTACTAAAAACCTTGGGCTGTCTACTTTCCAAAAATTGGTCATTTGGGGGGTATTTGTACTTTCCTGACATTTCAGAGCCTCAAGAGATGAGATAGGCCTTCAGTGCATCAGGTGTAATCAATTTTCAATAATTTGCACCACAGCTTGTAGACTCTAAAACTTTCACACAGACCAAATAATATACACTTATCTGGGTTATTTTTACCAAAGATATGTAGCAGTATAAATTTTGGCCCAAATGTATGAACAAAAATTACTTATTTGCAAAATTTTATTATAGAAACTAAAAAAAGTGTTTTTTTTTTTCAAAATTTTAGCACTTTTTTTACTTATGTCGCAAAAAATAAAAAACCCAGTGGTGATTAAATACCACCAAAAGAAAGCTCTATTTGTGTGAAAAAAAATGATAAAAATGTTGTTTGGGTACAACGTTGCATTACTGAGTATTTGGCATTCAAAGTGCGAGAGCTCTGAAAGCTGAAAATTGGTCTGGGCAGGAAGGGTGTATAAGTGCCCTTTATTGAAGTGGTTAAAATATACTGACTCTGACCTTTGATCCTGACTTTTAACTGACCTTTGACTCTGACCATGACCTTTTACACTAACCCTAACACTGACACTGACCTAGATCAAACCCTAATCTAGCTATTTTATCTGTATCTTTTAATTATTATTTTTTTGAGGGCACTTTTTTTATTTACAATTTTCTCCAATACATTTTATCTTTTTCTCCATTCATGAGGAGAAAACAACACAGGGGTGGGCTGTACAGTGACTGATCACTGTCATTGTCAATCTGTGATCATAGTATGAGTCACTGACAGCTCAGTCTCTGTGCTGGGCGAGCGCTGTGCTGCACACTCTCAGTACATACACAGCAGCACATATATGTGGCCCTGTGGATAAAGACCCACTTCCATGAGGCCCCATATATGCTTACCCTCAGTGGGAAGGTGTTAAATAAGATACTGACTTCTACATTTTCTTTAGGTTTAGCTGAAGCACACTCTTGGCTGCAAAACCATCAAACAAGTGAAACCACAAAAAAGTAAGCAGCAGATGTGTGCCTTACGACACCAGGCTACACCTAAAGTTGTGAATTTGGATGAGCTGAGCATTCAGACCAAACAGCCTCCTGCTATCAATGGTTGCTAAGGAATCTCGGGTCATGTAAGTGAATGATGTCAGTGGGTGCAAGGGACGCAGCAGGTGCAAGTGTACATTTCATCCTCAGCAACCACTGATGTCACATGTCCCCACGCCGTGGACCAGCTCTTCCTTACACGCTATACTAGTGTAGTTTGCATAGCTTCTCTATGCTTGTTGGTGGGGAAGCTTATTTAATTTTGTTTTAATAAACCCTTTTTAATACTACACTATGGGAGCCCCTTTTTCCTTCATATGAGGACCGGAATGTGAAGTGACGACTTGGTATGAACTGACTGAAGTATTCACCCCTGAATGAATGGAGACAGCTGAGACAGCCTGATTGAGGAGAGTCAGCTGCGGGAGATCGATAGACCCATAGACGGGACACTGATAAGAGCGGAGGAGGACTTCTATCTATGGTTATCCATAAACGCCCATTACCCCTGTAGGGGTTCCGTCTTCTGGTGAGTGGGGATCTGATGGGGGGAGCACTACCAGTCACTGTTTGCTGCTGAGCACTGAAGTCACTTTGAAGAACTGGACACTACTCTCTTGCAATTTACAATTGGTTGCATTATTTTTTCTACACTGTGGGACTTCGTTTGTTTTTTGGATATATATTATATATTTTTTTATCTATTTTTATATACACATGGAATTTATTTATGGATTCTAATTTAGGACTTGATAATCTAGCTTGTGTTGTGATTCTTTTCTAATTTTTTCTAATTTGTTCACGGTATACACGTATATACATCCGAAGGGATCTGTATGGTGAATTTTGTATGATCACGCACAGCACTTTCTTCAAATGTGGTTCATATGTATTGTTATCTGTTATATCACATCTGTATATAAGCCACGGTATACTTATCCCTGGATGGTACACTTATTTTTATTTTTACTTATTTGAGATAGCACATTAATGCTAGGTGTATAGTGTAGGCACTTCTCTGTCACACAATCATATATATATTCATCATTTTCCTTCCTGTTCACATACCCTCCTGGTATACACACACTTTTCAGGGTAGCGCCAACCACCCCATCCTCACATCTCTATACATTTTAAGTCCCCTAGGGGACCCACAGGGGGGGCTGCAACCCGTCTTGTCCTGTGCGTGGAGTTTATCATTTATTTACATGTCCCCATTTGCTTACATTACCAGGAATCTCTGACATGTAGGCAAAGGAGCTGGGGGGAAGGGGGGGGGGGGGGCAGAGTGTGGCGTCATTGCCTAAATATGGCCACATTCCTGTATTTGGGTGATAATACTGATCAATATGGCCACAGTCATGGCCATATTTTGGCAATAATGTCACCACTATCCCTGCTCTATTCCTTATCATGCTGATGACAGGTCATTTGTTTTTCTTTTTTTTCCATAGGGTTCCCTCCTAAAATCCATACCAAAGCCAAACGGTTTGAATGGATTTGGGGGGGGACCCCCACACCATATTTATGTAATTCTTCCCATAGGATGTACTACAGCAAAAGTGACTTTTCTTGATAAAAGTGGCATGGGGACCTACCCAAAGCTCCCCCAAAATACTTACCAGGCTCTTAAGGGTCTTACACCATATCAAAACATGTTAGATTTGAAGTTGTTAAAACAAACTCATGGCTGCAGCCATGAGCTTGGTGTTATTTCTTTGGTTGGCTATCCATTGTTCACTAAAAGTGATCAAGGCGGCTTTTTTTAAAGTTGTGAGAAGGGTCACCCGCTTCCCGGCTGCTGCTGCCTGTGGTGGGTCCTGGGCTCTCCTATCCCTCTGTGACAGCCATGAACTGGCCCAGTTTTCTCTGTGACTAATGAGCATTTCATCACCCCTGGTTTCAGAGCTTTCACACCCTGGCTAGATTAGCAATCTGTGCTTTATTAGCTGCAGTCCAGGGCAGAAGCGACATTGGGGGTCCATAAAAGTACCTGTCAACTGGTGATAGCAGTAAAGTTAAATGAAACAATAAAAATAAAAAAGTAAAATAGCATTTTTAAAAGCACCCTTGTCCTCCCACCACCAAACCCCCCCCCCCCTTGCAGACATGTAAATGTATACGCACGTGTAGTTCTGAATACCTGTATGTAAACAAAGACTGCACCACACATGTGTGGTACCATGAACATCAGAGTGAGAGCAATAATTTTATGGCCATAATTCATGAATGACTCTACTCTGATAACCTGTAATGACTTTTAAAGCATCAATTAAAAATTTAAAATAAAATAGTTTTTCACCATTTTAAGGGTGCATGCAATTTTTAGTCTTGACATGTTTATTTATTTAATGCTGCTCAATCTCTTATATTTTATCCAAAATTGACTATTATATTTTGTTTCTGTGCAATAAAATCCATTTTAGTGTATTTTTTGTTATTCTGAAAATATGTGTTTGATAAACAGGTATGCAAATATTGTGCAATTGGCACTATTTTATTCTCCAGGGCCTCTGCTTTCAGGAAATATAAAATATTTGGGGGTTCTAAGTAATTCTCTAGCAAAAAAAATAGATTTTAACATTTGCAAAAAAGATGAATAAATTGCTCCAGATGTGAAGTGGCTAAATAGCATTTATTTTTATTTTCACTGTAAATATCAGTGCTGTTGTAATAGGTTGTATACATCCAACAGACAGGTTTAGGGCACCCAAAGCAGGTTGTATAAAAGAATTGGGCATTTTTCATGTTTCACTTTAAGCATTATTAAAATTACTGCTCCATGCCAAATTGCATTTAAAAAATAAATAAAATCAGCATCCTGCTCCCCATGCCATTTATTTGACAATACCAGCCTAATAGCAAATACAATTATTATTATTGATTTTACAGATTTGGCTTCTATTGATTTCAGTGGGGCTCAGATTTGTTATCTGATTCTATCTAATGTTCGCCAAACCCTGCCAAAAATGAGCCTAGGCACGTTCAGCTCATCACTAGTTGGGAGTCACTGGCCCACCTTATCATGAGGTTCCCCATTCTCTTGACCACTATGATCCAGTCTACTCTCTTGTTTAACTGAGAATGCTGTTATTTGCCAAACATCTGTGTCATTTAGTGGAATTCATGTAAACTTCAAGATAGACTTTTTAGAGAAACCAACATAAGTAATAAGAACGGGACTTTAAAGGTACCAGAGTCAAATATACAGTTAAAATAAACTCCAAATGTAATAAATTTATAAAAACTCAATCACATTATAAAAACATGACATATAAAGATAATCCTTGTGATCGCATTAGGTTTCAAGTAGAAACTCAGATAAGTTTCACCTATCGTGGTTTCTTCAGGGAGAATTATTAACTAAAAGAAGCATTCACATATATGTTTAACATTTAAGAAACATGCACTGAGGACTATCAAATGAGGTCAAAGTAAAGCATTCAGAAAAGCTCAATATATTGGAAATGTCAGGTTTGCATAAGAGCCCCAGACCAATGGATCCTAGACAGTATATGGCACACCGTAGGAGAACCATTGGAAGTTGACCACCAAAACTTGAGTATGTGTTAAATAGGATAACCACTAGAGGGTGCCCAAGAAACAGATCAGCTCCAGAGGGTATGGAAACTTTGGAAAAAGTGAAATTTCCCAGGGGCTACTGTTTGGGCCTCTCACATGCACTCCGGCTAGAGCTGGAGTACTGTCTGGGCCTCTCACATGGACTCCGGCCAGAGCTGAAGTCCATATGAGAGGCCCAAACAGTATTCAATCAGCAAGAAATAAACATCAGATGAGTGAAGCCAACACAACAAAGGGGCAATTTATAAGCACTAAGACAATAACCAGACAATCAAATTTCCCCCAGAGATCAGTCAGCCAGAGGGTGCCTACAATGGCGGCCTTCTGTCCACAGACATATGGTCAATTTCTGAACTGACAACAATCATCCAGAAAGATGATGATCATTTAAGGCCTAAGAACAGCATTACCAACTATTGATATACAATGTACCTATTTGCCGCCATCGTAAGTGTGGGTCATTGGGGTCACAGCACATCTATGTTCAAACCAGATTCTCCTGTTATTCAGCTGCCTCTCATTGTTTATTTTTGCAATGGAAGATATTAAAGTCCCATTTGGATATAAATCTAATGATAAATGACAAAATTACCAAAGAGCTTCATGGTAGCTTATCATAGTAATGCACAGCTTTTTTATGTAATGAGAAAATATACAGTGTTAACCCTTTCATGACTAAGCCTATTTTTGAAATTTGGTGTTTACAAGTTAAAATCCGTATTTTTTGCTAGAAAATTACTTAGAGTTCCCAAACATTATATATATTTTTTTAGCAGAGAATCTAGAGAATAAAATGGAGATTGTTGCAATAGTTTATATCACATGGTATTTGTGCAGCGGTGTTTTAAACACAAATTTTTGGAAAAGGGACATTTTAATGAATTTTAAAAAATCCAAACAGTAAAGTTACCCTAATTTTTTTGTATAATGTGAAAGATGATGTTACGCTGAGTAAATAGATACCAAACATGTTACCCTTTATAATTGTACGCACTCGTGGAATGGCGACAAACTACGGTACCTATGAATTTCCATAGGCGACGCTTTAAATTTTTTTTACGGTTACCAGGTTTGAGTTACAGAGGAGGTCTAGGGCTAGAATTATTGCTCTT
Organism: Aquarana catesbeiana; assembly: GCF_042186555.1. Lineage (NCBI taxonomy): Eukaryota > Metazoa > Chordata > Amphibia > Anura > Ranidae > Aquarana > Aquarana catesbeiana. Next base: position 188,162,725 of record NC_133327.1, read on the forward strand.
GCTCTGACGATCGTGGCGATACCTCACATGTGTGATTTGAACACCGTTTACATATGCGGGCGCGACTTCCGTATGCGTTTTCTTCGCTGCGCGAGCTAGCGGGGACGGGGGCACTTTAAAAAAAAGGTTTTTAAATTTATTTTATTTATTTTTATACTTTATAAATTGTGTTTAAAAAATTTTTTTTTTTTTTTTTTTTACTTTTTTTGCTGTCACAAGGAATGTAAACATCCCTTTTGACAGTAATAGATGGTGACAGGTCCTCTTTATGGAGGGATCAGGGGGTCTAAAAAGACTTTGCACTTCAAAGTATTCAGATCGCTGAAAACAGCGATTCTGAATACTGTGTATTTTTTTAAAACCGGCGCCATTGGCAGCCGCGTTTACATTGAGAAGGCTGGAACGAAGCTGCCCACAGCTTCGTTCCAGCCCGCCCACAGCCGCCGGAGGCAGCCGATTGGACACCGGGCCTCCCGATCGCACGGGAGGCCCGGTAAGAGCAGTGGGAGGCATCGGGAGGGGGGGATGTCCCCTCCCGCTCCTCCGGTATAACAGCTGAGCGGCTTTTAGCCGAGCTGCTTTTAGCCACATCGGTTGTTATACTCGGGTAGCCGATCGCCCGCTGTAAACAACGGTACCGGGATGATGCCTGCAGCTGCGGGCATCATCCCGGTATAACCCCGGAAAACCGAGTACGCACATCTGCGTACGGTCGGCGGGAAGGGGTTAAACTTCCAAGTTTCTTTATGTTTAAGAAATAACTCACAGTAATTTGATCATATACAGTGGTGACTAGGGATGAGCCGAACACCCCCCGGTTCGGTTTGCCGCAGAACATGCGAACAGACCAAAAATTTGCGCAAACATGCGAACCCCGTTAAAGTCTACGGGACTCGAACGTGAAAAATCAAAAGTGCTAATTTTAAAGGCTAATATGCAGTTATTGTCACACATACTTTTGTTGAGCGCAGGAACAGGCCCTGCTGTGAAATATTAGATCAAAAATTGTAATTACGCGCCCCTTTTAAACAGGGGCAGAAAAATTGGGCCTTAGGCGGTGGTGGTGGTGGTGCTGGTGATGGCACAACACTGTAAAGCCTCACAGATACTCTTGTTGAGCGCAGGAACAGGCCCTGCTGTGAAATATTAGATCAAAAATTGTAATTACAATACAGTGCAGCCGTAGTGCAGTTGCTACTACTTTTCTGGTGATGTACACAGTACACAATACAGTGTAGTGCATGTTGCAAAACAAAATATACACCGGAAGGCCACCAAGGAGAGGCAGACATTCACAGGCCACTAAAAGAGGGCAAGCAGGCTCTGTGTCTACAGTCAACAGTGCTGGTCGTGGACACGGTGCATCCTCTGTAGGTGGCCGTGGGGCACACTTTTCCTATTTCTCTGCTGCTGGCCATGTTATTGAGCCAGAACATGCAGAAGAGTTGGTGGAGTGGATAACAAAGCCATCCTCATCCTCCTCATCCTCTGTTACCCAGGCTCAGAGTAGTTTGCCTTCCTATGCAGCTGCCAAAGCGGCCTATTCCACCGGCTCCTTGTCCACAGTCACTCCTTCCGTAGCCCCACGATCATGCACGGAGGAGTCCCCCGGACTATTCGACCACAGTGTCGGGTACATGCTGCTGGAGGATGCACAGCGATTTTAAGGCTCCAATGTTGGTTCCCAGGTTGAGGAAGGGAGTAACATGAGCCTATAGAGAGGGGGTGCTCAAGAAGGACAGGAAACTGGCAGTCATGTTCCCCCAGCTGCAGCATAGTGCCAAGTTTGCTCCAGTGACAAGGGGGGAGGGGATGATGAGGTCACTGACTCTACTTGGGTGCCTGATAGAATAGAGGAGGAGGAGGCACAACTGCAACAAGGCAGAATGTCCTCTAGGGGGCAGCTTAAGGGCAGCCACCCTACTGCATCACACTGCATAGCCCCACAGGTGCAGGGCGCTGCTGACTCCCCGCTTATTTTTAAAAGTTCCTTGGTGTGGGCCTTTTTGGACACGTGTGCAGCAGATCGCACCGTTGCTGTTTGCAACCTATGTCTGAAGCTGATCAAGCGTGGCCAGAACAGCAGCCGATTGGGCACCACATGCTTGACCAGACATATGACGACCTCCCATGCAGTCTTTTTCCCGTATACTATAAAAGTAAAAGTAAAATGCAGACCTTTCCCATAATTACCCTTTGTACCAAGGTTCCATTCTGATGATTGCTCTCCCATAAAAGTGTGTGTTTCCCTCCCATCTAGTCTGTGTATATCATTACATGCCTCATTGGTTGGCATGGTGTGGCTTTGATTGGTGAGGTTCCATATTCCTGGTTAAGGACTGGCATCTCCAATCCCTCTAAGGACTGGCATCTCCAATCCCTATACTTTGCATAAGTCAGCCCCCTTTAGGACCTCTGTTTTGGTGCCCCGCGGCGCTGACTTGGGCCCACAGCGAACGGTGCTCACTCGGCCGGCCGCGAATCTCAGGAAAGACCCCGGCTTCGGCCTACCTATGGAAGACGGCGGCCATCTTGGTACTCCAAGCCACTTCCCCTGCTGACCTACCCAGCTACCATTATAACTACTGAACTCTCAAGCATACCACTCATCAACTGACCCCTTCATATAGTGACAGACCACATACTCTATTACCGCAAACAAAGTCTTCCTTCCGGCCTACCTCTGGAAGCTGGCGGCCATCTTGGTGCTCCAAGTACTCCTAAGCCAATTCCTTACTACTATATCTTATACATAGCTTCTGCTCCCATAAACTTCCATCAGTACAACTATCATCGCTTTTCCCTGTGATTGTTGAAGCGCTTCTAACACTGCTTGCATACTCCCATCATAAGAATATTTTTTGAGTTACAGGGATAGTATGATGGAAGCATGTCTCTGAACAGATGTGAGTAGGGGGTGACCCCCACGGCGATCGACCGTATAGTTCCAGTAATGCCCGCCAAAACACCTAAACTCCGGTCTGCCAAAGGTAAACGTCCAGGCAAAAGATCACTGCCCGTTCCAGTCTCCACTGGCTCTATTCAACAGTACTTAGCTAACGCAAGAGACGAGCAGGTCCGAACCTCGCGGACCAGCGTCTCTCCATCATCTCACGCTGCATATGTGCGAGACAGCTCCCCGGCCTCCTCATACTGCTCAGACCTCATGGATGATCCAGGATCCCCAGCGGGTTCCGAAATGAACACGCTAATGAGCGGTCTCAAAAAAGAACTTGCAGGAATGTTTCACAGTTTGAAGAAATCCATAAAAAAGGAAATATCTGCTGTCAGATCTGACATGACACATATTCTGGTCAGAGTTGAGGAAACGGAACAGCGACAAGACACACATGATTTAGCTATTAAAGAACTACAGGACACTGTTACCCAGGTGGCCTTTGCCCATCGAGCCTCCCTGTATAAACTCGAAGACCTCGAGAACCGTAACCGTAGAAATAACATTCGTGTCAGAGGTCTGCCAGAGGCAACGGGTGATAATGACCTAGAACCATCTATAAGAGGCATCTTTAATACCATCTTGGGCAATTCAGCCACTGAACCGCTACGTTTTGACCGAGTACATCGTGCCCTAAGACCCTGTAATGCTAAGTCAGATCAGCCCAGAGACGTTATTTGTCGCTTGCATTATTTTGAAGACAAAAATGCTATTATGATGAAGATGCGGGGCTTGCCTAACGTAGACTTTGACGGAGCAGTCATCACCATATTTCCAGACCTTTCTAAGGAAACCTTGGACCGTCGCAGAGCTCTGAAACCGCTCCTTGACCACCTGCGTTCAGACGGGATCACATACAGATGGGGATTCCCAGCCTGCCTAATTGCCACAAAAAATGGTCGGTCACACACGCTGAGATTTCCGGAGGAACTTCCAACCTTCTTGCAAGATCTTAATCTTCCATCCATGGAACTCCCAGGTTGGCAAGACCCAATCCCTAAATTCCTGAGCCCAACGGACCCAACTCAAAGAAAAGGCGTACCTCTCTTCCAGGCTCAGCACAAAAGCATGGGTGAAATATGTAACTTTTCACACGTACTAATCTTCTTATTATGGATAATCTTTTACCTACAGGTTGTCTATACTAAGTCAGGTTTTGGCCGCAGTTTTTCTCTCCTTTTTTTTATGTGTGCCTGACTAAATTTGGCCGAAACTGTCATACAGTGGTACTGACCAATGTGCTTTGTTACCTTTTACCCTTGGGTACGTAGTTTAAGTACCGAATTGGTTTGCACTTTATTGCCCAGGGGTTATGTTCTGTTCAAATTGATCCTGGTTACAAACTGGTAATATTTACATTCCTAAATGGAACTAATTATTTACTTATAGTTATAAGTTATTCGTTTTCTCATAGGTCGCGCGCTGTGGGGATACACTTCCTCTGTCTACCCCCCTTCACTACAGCGCAATCCTGTCACCCCCTTTCCTTCTGGGGTTGGCGAGAACGATTGGCCTTATACTTGCCCTATTCAGTCCCTGTTTAGAGATTGGGTTGGCCTCTGGTTCTCTCTCTCCCCAATGGGAACACTGCAGATTTCTGCGTGATAACTATGTGTTTCCCACAAGTTGGTTAACTTATATATGTGATTTTCACATGTGTTCTTTTTGTTTTTCTTTTCTCTCTCTTTCTTTCCAAAAAAACTCTCTCCTTTTCTCCTTTCTACTCCCCCCCTCCGGCTGGTATGCATGGAAATATAGGCTGAAGGTACGTACTATGCTTTAACAATGGCTACATTAAAGGTTATATCGTATAATGTTAGGGGTCTTAATGTTGCTGCTAAAAGACACCAATTAGTCCGTGAACTTAAAAGAGCCACATGTTCTATTGCTTTTCTCCAAGAGACGCATTTAACTCACACAACACCCATTAAGCTAACCTCATCCCACTTTCCACAGTGGTACTATAGTTTATCAGACACTAATAAAGCTAAAGGAGTGGCCATTGGATTCTGCAGTAATGTATCCTTTAGGTTATCTGACATGTTGGCAGATGACCATGGTCGCTTCCTTTTCTTAAAGGGCTTCATAGGTAACACTCAATGTACTCTTGCAAACGTGTACTGTCCTAACCAAAATCAGTCAACCTTCCTCTCACAAACATTGACTAAACTTTCAAACTTCGCCAAAGGCCTTACTATCCTAGCGGGCGACATTAACATGCCACTAGATCCAACGATTGATACATCCCAGGGCCGCTCTAATATTTCCTTCAAACAACTGAAACTTGTTAAAAAAAAGCTCCTGGATCTTCAATTGATGGATGTCTGGCGCCTTCTCCACCCTAAGGAGAAGGATTATTCACACTTTTCCACAACACACCAATCTTATTCCAGAATAGATAATATATTCCTAGATCATTTTCATCTCCCCCTCCTGCAATCTGCTCACATTGGCACCGCATCTATATCAGACCACGCACCTGTATCAATGACGTTGACCGTGCCTTCCTTACCACGACGCATTAACAATTGGAAACTCAATGATTCCCTTCTCTCTAATGAAGCCGAAGTTTCCATGTTAGCCTCTCATCTCTCACAATATTTTAAGGAAAATAAACCCTCTGACACCTCTCCCTCTGTTGTGTGGGAAGCCCACAAGGCTACTATTAGGGGTCGTCTTATTGAGCTCGGTGCTAGGAAAAAAAGGGAGCATGGTCAACAGATTGATCAGGTTCTACAGCAGATAGCGGCTCTTGATAAACAACACAAACTCTCCATGCATATTGAGCACCTTCAATCCCTCACACTCAAACGTGAGGAACTAAAATCCCTTCTCAATTTAGATACTAAAAGAAAATTCCAACGTTTATCACAGAAATTTTATGAATGGGGAAACAAACCAAGCAAGCTGCTAGCTAGGTCTTTAAAGACTAAACAATCACAGTCCTTTATTTCTAAAATCAAACTTTCAACAGGGGAATTAGCCCATGCAACCCCAGATATTGCTAAGGCCTTTAGAGAGTACTACGAAGACCTATATAATGTTAAAAATGACCTGTCTTCTCTACCACAAAAAGAGAGAAGAAGCCGCTTGCTTTCCTACTTGAGAGCAGCTAACCTACCTAAATTGCCCATATCTGCCCTCAAAGAATTGGAAGAGGATTTCTCGGTAGAGGAGTTCCTGGTAGCATTGAAATCATCCCCATCCGGCAAAGCTCCTGGACCGGATGGGTTCACCATTTTATACTATAAAACATTCAGCGACATTCTGCTCCCTCGTCTCACCGCTTATGCAAACTCTATATCTCACTCTTCAGGTCTACGCCCAGAATCTCTATCAACTCATATCACTGTCATCCCTAAACCCGATAAGGATCCCACCCTTTGTAACAGTTTTAGGCCAATATCACTAATTAACGTCGACATCAAACTTTTTGCTAAAGTAATTGCAAACCGGCTGCTCCCTCTTTTGCCCAGCTGGATATCAGCAGACCAATCAGGATTCATACCCAATAGAGAAGCAAAAGACAATTCACTTCGTGCAATATCCCTAATTCAATACGTTCAGAGATGCGCCCAGCCCACCCTACTCCTCTCCACTGATGCTGAAAAAGCTTTCGATAGGGTGGACTGGGAATATCTTAAGATGACCTTACGCCACTTTGGACTGGGACCTAGGATGTTCCACCGAATCTCATCCCTTTATTCTAACCCCTCAGCACAAATTAGAATTAATGGGACGTTGAGTGACCCCTTTGTCTTACATAATGGAACCAGACAAGGCTGCCCCCTCTCCCCTCTCCTCTTTGCTATCACCTTAGAACCCTTCCTAGCTACAATTAGGCATAATGTTAATATCAAAGGCATACAAATAGGCAAAAGATCCCATAAATACGCGGCGTATGCGGATGACGTACTATTTTTTATCCAGCAATCACGCATCTCAATTCCCAACTTAATGTCTGAATTTTCTACTTTCCAATCCATCTCTAACTTCAAAATAAATTTATCCAAATCTGAAATTTTAAACATTAATATCTCCAAGTCCGAAGCTCTCTTCCTTAAGCCCCTGTTTCCCTTTAAATGGGTATTGAAAAGCATGAAATACCTAGGTATATATTTGACTCCCAATCTCCATTCTTTATTTCGACATAATTATATCCCCTTGCTAAATAGGATCAGGGAGGATCTACGAAAATGGTCCAACTTATCACACACATGGTTGGGGAAAGTGAATATAATCAAAATGAACATACTACCCCGCATCCTTTTTCTCTTTCAAATGCTTCCAATGGGAGTACCAGTGGGGTTCTTCACTATATTACAAACTGTGATTTCCAGATTTATTTGGAAGGGCGGTCATTCCAGGATATCGAAAGATCTACTATTCCGCTCCAAATGCTCAGGCGGTCTAGCACTTCCTAATTTTAAGGCATATTATCAAGCAGTTATCTTGTCTAGGCTGGCTGATTGGAAGTACGCTCTTAAATCGAAACTATGGGTACAAATTGAATATTTTTTAAGTGGAGTGGATCTCTCGGTAGCCCCCTGGATACCCCGTTCTTGTAGGAACCTAGCTCGATCTACCTCGACTCTCACTGTATCCTCCTTAGATATCTGGGACGCCCTATACAAAAAATTCTCATGGAAGTATGATTCTCCTCTACTACCTCTCCTCAATCATAAATATTTCTTACCAGGTTTATTAGATCCAGGCTTTAAATCATGGGGAACGGAAGAACCTCTTCTATTACATCATGTCCTCCGTGACAACATACTTAAACCATTACACGTGATCCTTGCTCCTAAACCCACCACATTTCTAGATAAATGGAGATATCACCAATTACAACATTTCTTAGGATCCCTTCCCAACCCGCTTAGAGGTATGAGTGAATTAAATGCCATAGAAGAAATATTCTACCCAAAAGATCCCCCTTTACATGGAATTTCTCTATTTTACAAAGCTCTCATTACACTTCAAAACCCCAACTTCCCACCTTTCCTGGCTAAATGGGAGTATGACTTAGATTCCTCCCTTACAGATAATCAAAAGGAAAAGATCCTCCAATTAGCCCACACTTCCTCATTGGCCTCAAAAATGTCAGAGGTCAACTATAAATTGCTTACTAGATGGCATTACACCCCAGCCAGATTACAACAAATGTTCCCCGCCAGTTCCCCATTATGCTGGAGGAACTGTGGGAACAAAGCCACTCACGCACACATCTGGTGGTTTTGCCCACTCATCCGACCTTATTGGGATGCCATCCGCAATTTAATACTACAGATCTCGGATGTCAATATACCCAATGACCCGTGGACTATCCTTTTTCATTCTACCAAAACCCCCATAAGAATATATAAACGCTCAATTATTCCTCATTTACTAAACACTGCCAAAGCTTTAATTCCTACTTTATGGGGTCAACCAACAATCCCTTCTACAAGAGTTTGGTTACAAATGGTCGATAAGGTACATCTTATGGAGAGCATCACCCACGACATTAGAGGTACCTCTAAGAAACATTCTCTAACCTGGGATTCTTGGAAAAAATTTCAATCCACATCTGTTTATAAGGAACTTATAACGCAAAACTCTTAAATCTCTTGTCTAAGCTTAGCCAACTACACCTTAACATATCATTCCCTTTCACTATGTAGACATGCATGCCAGCAACAACCCCCCCCCCCCCCCATACCCCCCTCCTACCCTCTGTTTTCTTACCTTTCCTATTTTCCACTTCTTCTCCTACTCTCTCCTCTTTCATATAATTCTTCTTAATTTTATTTTTTCTGCTTTTATTTATCTCTCAGTTTTTATATACCAAAGTAAGGATTTTTCCTTTTTATATTAATTTTGTTTTGTTTCAAGTGCTCACAAAGTATTAACCCTATGCTATACTAACACTTTGTTAAGCTTCTGAGCCAATTATTGGAGGGTTAGCTTATAACTACTCATTGAAACCTGTGAGTGCTGAAACTCTTGTTGTTGTGTTTTCAAGAATGCATTTACTCTGAGATATATGTATATCTTTGTTATACTTCACTTTAATAAAAATATATTAAACAAAAAGTCAGCCCCCTTTAATGCAAATCCTTGTGACTATTCTGAGCAGGAGCTTAACTTGAATTTTCCCGGGAAGTTAAGTAATGATTACGGGTTGGCCTCCCTTCATTGCATATCCCAGCATGGGATCCTTTGAAGTGAGTATTTGTAAAACAATGAGGTTTGAATCCAATTGTTTGTATACACAAGCCTAGGCACCGACTTGTCTAGTCTACCAGAGATTTCTGTCAAGATAATATTCCACCCTACATAGATAAAAGCTAAATTAAATATATTCATTAAATATAAATAAATTAAATATAAATTAAATATAAAATATATAAATGTAAATATTTAAATATAAATTAAATATAAATTAAATATATTCATATTTCCAATATTTTACAGCTATTAATGTAGATTTCACATAAACTCATAAGGCAACAAGTCCGTAGACTCACGTCAAAGAAAAAGGCGGACTTCTCCTTGCTCCTCATCTGGGATCTCCAACCCTACTCCAGTCCTCTCGAAAACCTGCACTGAGAGAAATGAAGGTATAGCAATAGGTGTCCCAAGTACTTGCAGCCAATCTGCTAGCAGTACACCACCATCTGATTTTAGCAGGCAAATTTCCCTACCCCAGTTGCTAAACCATAAAAAGAAATTTGGTCCCAGCCATTCACATGCTCACAGTCTGAATGCTAGCTTGAATGCCAGCTTGGCCAAATTGCTAGCACTGCAACTACTGCCTTTTCAGCTGGTAGTCTCTGCCCCCTTTCGTGAATTTGTGGAATGTGCTGTACCTCATTTGCAGGTTCCAAAACGCCATTTCTTTTCACGGAAGGCCATTCCAGCTCTCTATTGGCATGTGTAAGGTAATGTTTTTGTCTTGTTGGACAGGGCGGTCAGAAGTAAGGTGTATATTACCGCAGACTCATGGTCTAGCAGGCATGGGCAGGGATGTTACCTTTCCTTCACGGTGCACTGGGTAACTCTGCTGGCAGCTGGGAAGGATGCAGGACAGGGTTCAGTATTATTGGAGCTTGTTCCGCCACCACGCCTCCAAAATGCTAGCGGTGATTCTGCCACAGCTCTCTTCTCCACCCCCTCCTCTTCTTCTTCCTCTATGACCTCTTCTGCAGATTTGTTCTCTAAACCAGCGGTGCTCCGTAAGCATTCAAGGGGCTACGCAAGCACTTAGGCAAAAAGACGCCATGCGGTGCATGAGTTACAAAGTCCAACTTATGTGTGTGTGATTATATGTCAGTATTACATTGTATATATGTTGCGGTCGTTCAGGTGCTTATCTAATAGTTTCTTGAAACTATTGATGCCGGGGGGACAGGAGGCGGAGCCTAGCGGAGCAGACATGCATTGTTAGAGCTCCACACCGCTGAGGAGAGAAGAGAAGGACAAAGCGGAGCCTGCAGGCTCAAAAGGTATCCATTTGAACCTTTTTGCCCCAGGGAACAAACTGTGAAAGTTTGGGCAGGAAATATGGTACTGGGAGGAAGCCGTGGCAGAAATAAAAATCACCTCACAAAGAGCTCACAGGCACTCACTGCAACTAAAGCAGCTCCACTCACCTCACAATATACAGCATCAGGGCGCTCTCACAGACAGAAAATGTCACAGCAAGACTCTCCATTTGAGTCAGATACAGAAGAAATCCTCTCACAAACTTCTCCACAAGCCTCCTCAGCATCCCCAGTAAAATTATTACAATTTGAAAAGATGCTTCATAAGGCTTTAAAACAAACCTCAGACCAAATAACAAACAGCCTAACCAAAGAAATAAGAGAGCTGGGAAACCGCACTGCAGCCTTAGAAATAAAAATTGATGAAATTGAAATTACAACCCAAGAAAATATAACAGAATTGGAACAATTAAAAGAAGAGAATTTAATACTTCAAACTAAGCTCGAAGATTACGAAAATAGAGCCAGACGTTCAAACTTGCGCATAAGGGGAATACCTGAAACTGTGACAGACCTGCAATCTACTATTACTGCTCTATTACAAGAACTAAAGCCAGATATCCCTATTGAACGTTTAGAACTGGACAGAGTACACAGAGCCCTCACAGCCAAAAAGAAAGACGGACCCCCACGTGATATAATCACAAAATTTCATTATTACAGAACGAAAGAACAAATACTAATTGCTGCAAGAGAAAAAAAGGAACTTAATTTTCAAGGACACAATTATCAAATTTTTGCTGACCTATCCCAACTTACTATTACTAAAAGACGATCCATGAAACCCCAACTAATGGAACTGCAACGCCACAACATTATGTATCAATGGGGCTTCCCCTTTTCAGCCAGATTTAACTACCAAGGTACAATTTACAGAAGCAGATCAGCAGATGAACTACAACAAACCCTTTTAAAATTAAATCTGACAGAACCCACAAGCAGCAACACCCCCACACGCAGAAGAATGGCATCATCTTCACCTTCAGGCAGCACCCAGAAAATTTCAGAACAAAATGGGAATCATCATTCTCACAAAAGAGGCCGTTATGCCACATCATCCATGGACCAAGAAGATTCAATGGACTGACATCCTAATTCCTGATATCTCTTCATTTATTATACTAAGAGATGGTTCTCTATAAAAAACCTGTATTTATAACTGAATGTAACTGCATTCTGATAGTCACACACTGTATGGGATCAAGTTACATTCCAGTTATATTTCTTATTACTTCTGATTCATATAACCTTAGAATATATAAGTGAAATAAGGAAATTCTTGTTCAGTTATATATTTTCAGGTAATAACAATAGATTTATTACTTTTTAGGACAAATATGTTCAATAATCCAGAAGTAATGGAAGCTTTTTCTTTCTTTTCTTAAAACAAATATATTAGTACCTAACTAGTTCCTAGAACTATGTTTTTGTTTATTCTAATCTGAAGCAATACAATCTCAATTTTATGAGTTAACATATCTAAACAGTTACATATGAATAAAATATGTAATTGTTTACTCTAAAAGGGTTAAAATCCCAAAATAATTCAAACTATCTTCATCAATACCAAAGCTATTAACAGTACCTTTCTAACTGAATTATTTAGCCTAGGGCAAGACTAAACATATACAACCACCCTGGAATAAATAATTTCAACAAAAACTATATTCTGCACTCCAATTAATGAATCATCATTTTGATGTCTTTTGACATAGCACTTCTCTCCTGTAAGCGGAAGATCCGTGTACCCCCATTAGCCCTCCTCATTCTCCCAACCATATTATGTGGGAGTGTGACGAAGGCACTTATTCCCCTGAGAGATATTTATTCTCTTTCAGGGGTAAATTGTGATTACTTGCAAAAAATAATTTATACAATGTATCATCTAATCTCATATGTTTTTTGTTTAGTCTTTACTCCAGAATTCACTGGTTTCTTTTCTATCTTTTCATCTCTTCAGTCCACACAGGTTGATCTGCGCAGTCAGCTCTGCATAACAAAAAGTAAGTCAAAACTATTTGATCTGTTGCCATGGCACCACTGAATATACTTTCCCTGAATGTTCAGGGAATAAATGTCCCTCAAAAAAGGACCAAAGCCTTCCGTACTTTCCATAACAAGAAGGCTCACATAGTATGCCTCCAAGAAACACACTTCACCAAAGATTCTACTCCAAAATATATTTCTCCTTTTTATCAACAAATTTACACGGCTTCTGCCTGTACCAAACAAAGGGGTACTCTAATTGCATTTCACCGATCCACACCATTCACCTTATCATCAGAAATTAAAGACCCAGAAGGTAGATACCTGATACTCATGGGTTATATAATGGATACAGCAATCACGGTGATTTCCTACTACGCTCCTAACAAACAACCTACACCATTCCTCTCACATATATTACAAGTGATTAATACACACAAAATAGGAACAGTGATAATGTGCGGGGATTCGAACCAGGTCCTCCTCCCATTTCTAGATAAATCACCTTTTACACCATCCAAAATAACCTCTAGATTACCTTTTTCTCAACTTCTTTCCAGATACAATCTGGTAGATTCGTGGAGAGAAAGTAACCCAATGAAAAAGAAATTCACTTATTTCTCGCACCCTCATCAAACCTTCACCAGAATAGATCATATTTTTCTAACAATAGGAATGATACCAGAAATTATTGCATCAGATATAATTCCGATTCCGTGGTCTGACCATAATGCAGTATACACTACTATAGCCTCAGCCATACCAAAAGCGCATGACCCAACGTGGTACTTACCGGACATAATGCTCAAACACCCACTACATCAGATGGCCATTGAACAAGCTTTAAAGGAATACATATCAATTAATAATACAACAGACATTTCCCCAATAACACTGTGGGAAGCTCATAAGCCTGTCTTGCGTGGTACAATACAAAGACAAATGGCACTATTTAAACGGGAACGCAAAAATCTAGCAAAAAAACTAGAACTCAATTTTAATGCAGCCTACATATCATTCCAAGATAATCCATCTCAGAGTACAAAATCTCATCTGGAAAAATCTAGATTGGAATACGATCTATTTCTCACTGAATCAGTTGATAAATCCCTCAAACGCTCCAAACACAATTTCTACATGAATACAAACCAGGTACATATTTGGCTCGGGCATTAAATTCAACTAACAAATCTTTCAAACCAATACGTTTGAAATTATCAAAAAATGTTTATACTTGTAATCCAGTTAAAATAGTCCATAAATTTCACTCACATCTCGCAACTTTATACAAGACAAACAATGAATTTAATCCTACAGAGGCTGAATCCTTCTTCTCAAAAATAACCTTACCTGAGTTGTCTCAGAATCAAAAAAGCAGTTTGGATGAGCCTATAACTATAGATGAAGTTGCTAACGCCATAAAAGACCTAAAACTTAACAAAAGACCAGGCCCAGACGGCTACTCGGCTTTATACTATAAAACATTCTCAGAAATACTCTCTCCCATTCTCACTGAAACTTTTAACAAACTTCTAGAAGGACATTCTTTTCGGCAAGAAACACTAATGGCAATTGTTTGTATGATCCCAAAACCCCTTTCTGATGATACTTCCTGTGTGAATTATCGGCCTATCTCTCTGTTAAACCTTGATATTAAATTATTAGCAAAAATAATAGCAAAACGCCTCAATAGCATTATAGGAAAATTAATACATAGAGATCAAGTAGGCTTCATACCAAATAGACAGGCAGGCGATAATATACGCAGGGCAGTGTTATTGGCACATATTGCTAAAAAACGGAAAATCCCTTTATGTTTTCTATCTCTCGATATTAAGAGGGCATTTGACACAGTATCCTGGCAATATATGCAATATTCATTACAAAAATGGGGTTTTGGACCCCATTTTTTAACATGGATCAAAGCATTATATAATAAACCCAAAGCCTATATAAAATATGCTGGATACAAATCTGATGCCTTTAATATCGAAAGAGGTACCCGACAGGGTTGCCCATTATCTCCCTTATTATTTGCCCTTATACTCAAACCCATGGCCCAATACATCAGAACAAACCAAACTATAACTGGCATTGAAGTAGGAGGTATTACACACAAATTATGTATATTTGCAGACGATATATTACTTTTTATATCATCACCACAGGTCTCTGGTCCTAACTTAATACCAGCTCTTGATGGATTTGCAGCCCTATCCGGCCTTATGATTAATCCTAAGAAATGCCTAGGGCTTAATATTTCGCTCACAAACATGGAATTGATCCCGGCTAGGGCTGCACTCCCATTCACATGGGCAGAAAAATCAATCCCATATCTTGGAATTCATTTAACAGCATCTCATTCTGACTTATTCTCAACCAATTATCCTCCTGTATTAAGACAGATCACAAATCTAATAAAACAATGGTCGCAACTTCCTTTATCCTGGATAGGGAAGATTAATGCAATCAAAATGACTATTCTACCCAAATTGCTTTATCTATTCAGAGTCCTCCCAATCCAATTCCTTCCTATTTTTTGAGAATAGTACAAAAAAGAGCAACTTCATTTATTTGGGGCTCTTCTAAACCACGTATACCTATACACACACTACATCTTCCCAAAAATAAAGGAGGCCTGGGATACCCTAATTTTACTAACTACTACAGAGCAGCACATTTGGCCAGTCTGTCCAAATACCATGCAAAACAGGAAATCCCATTATGGGTATTTATAGAGGCTTCAGAAAATGACCCTCTATTAATATCAAACTTGTTATGGCTTGATCCTAAAGACCGCTTTAAAATTCATAATCCCATAACTAAACACTTCTTATCTCTCTGGGATAAACTAAAAACCAAATATCAGTTACAATCTCCACACAATCCTCTCCTCTCTTTTATCAGAAATCCGGCCTTTTATCCGGCATGGATCTACCCAAATTCTTTTAAAGCTTGGACAACATCAGGCATTCAGACACTAAATGACTTCATAGCATCTAAATCATTCCTTTCATTCCCATCGCTTAGAGAAAAATATGCTCTACCAAACTCTGAGATATTTAGATATCTCCAAATAAAAAATTTCTATACACCATTCCTAAAGGGGGATACACCATTATCCCAATTATCCATTTTTGAATCAATCTGTACAAAAGATCCATTTGCTAAAGGTACAATTTCATCACTTTATAATCAATTATATGGAGTAGTAAATCTTAATAGACCCTCTTACGTTCAGAGGTGGGAGGAGGACCTGGGACGAACTTTAGAAGACACGGACTGGTCTAACATATGGCTCACATCTAAGTCATCCTCACCCAACATCTTAGCACTGGAGACAAATTATAAAGTCCTAACTCACTGGTACCTTGTACCCGCTAGAGTGGCAAAATATTCACCTAATACCTCAGCTCTTTGTTTTTGAGGATGCCCAGAAATAGGCACACATTTACACATATGGTGGACGTGCCCAGTAATCCAAACCTTCTGGAAGGAAGTCTTCGTGATTGCATCTAAAATATTTAAAAAAATAATACAACCAGATCCATATATAACTTTACTTAATCTAAAACTGGAATGGTTAACACTCTCTCAATTCAAACTTATGATCCAACTAATAACGGCTGCAAAACAAACAGTGGCCAAAGCATGGAAATCTCCTACGTTGGTACTAGCAGAAACAATTCACAGAATGAATAATACAATGTCCCATGCTAAGATGGTAGCCATCGATCAAAATCAAATTCCAAAATTTGAAAAACTTTGGCATCCTTGGATAAAACAACAGTTCCTGTCAAATTTCAATGACTCTGTCCTGTTGCCATGGTAACAGATTAAATGACTTACAGAGACACCCATTCTAAGGCTTCAAAGAGAACTAAAAAGAATAATAAACTGACGCGCGGGACAACCTTGTGGACCATACCTCTGCCTTTCTACCCTTTTTCTTCTTTCTCTTTCCTTTTCTCCACCTTACGATTAAAGCTCATTATCAGAATTTATTTGACCTATATACACTCTACCTGTAAACAATATATAGTAGGTATAAATCATTTAAATACCTACAAAAGTAACTAAGGAAATGATATATATCTTTAATTTAGGTTTTACGTGAACCCAATGTTTAATATTTGAAATTGATATTTACCTATATAATCCCTACTGTAAAACAATGAGCTTACTTTATAGATCCTTGTAAACTTACTTTATGTATCTTTATAATATTGTATACTCAATAAACTTCTTTTGACAAGGAAACTATTGATGCCCCCCTGCTGAGACCACCGCCTGTGGAAGGGAGTTCCACATCCTTGCCGCTCTTACAGTAAAGAACCCTCTACATAGTTTAAGGTTAAACCACGACTTAGGGGACAGGAGCCACACTAGGGCAGAGATTCTGTCAGGTCTTCAGGGGCAGGCTCAGAGGTGGTTGATACCATGCCAGCTTCAGCCAGGAATGGTTGTATGCGACAATGGCACCAACCTTCTCTCCACCCTCCGACAGGGACACTTGACCCATGTTCCATGTTTGGCACACATCCTGAATTTGGTGGTGCAGCGGTTCTTGAGCAGGTACCCAGGCTTACAAGGTCTCCTGAGGCAGGCCATAAAAGTCTGTGGTCATTTCCAACGGTCATATATATATATATATATAAAATACACCGCAGCTAACTGAATAACCTGCCTGCCTGAAGTATATTAGAAAAGTACACCAGGAACAGACTGCATTCAGATCTAGCTAAACTGCTTACAGTGGAGATATATATATATATATATATATATATATATATATATATATACAAGATTGACTGTATATATATATATATATATATATATATATATATATATATATATATATATATTAAATACACTGCAGCTAACTGAATCACCTGCCTGCCTGAAGTATATTAGAAGCAGTACACCAGGAACGGACTGCAGTCAGGTCTAGCTAAACTGGATACAGTGGATATATATATATATATATATATATATATATATATATATATATATATATATATATATATATATATATATATATATATATAAGACTGACTGTGTATATATATTAAATACACTGCAGCTAACTGAATAACCTGCCTGCCTTCTCAATCTAAATGACACTCTCTCTCTGTCCACGCCAGCAACAACACACTACACAAGGCCGACGTGCAGGCGGCATTATATAGTGCGGGGCGTGGACTTAGTCCCCCTGAGCCATGATTGACAAAAGGCACCTTGCCTCTGTCCAAATATGGCTCTCTCAGCTGAGGGCGCTTTGATTGGCCAAAGCATGCAGGTCATGGTGCATGCTCTGGCCAATCATCATACAGCAACGCACTGCGCTCCCGCAGTGCATTATGGGCCATTAGGCGCCGCTCGAATTTGGCGCGAACGGCCCATATTATTCAGTTTTTGATAAACGGGCGAACAGCCAATGTTCAAGCCGAATTCATGTTCGACCCGAACAGAAAGCTCATCCCTAGTGATGACTAGGATAAGGTTAACTAATATGGTGCTCATTATTGTAGAGGAAAATCTCACATTAGTCTATGTTATAAATCAACCACATCAATTTACTACCAAGGGTAAGGATTGTGCACTCTTGCTGGCAAAATTAAGCTTGCTTATGTGTCCCTGGGAACAAGGATTTGTACTTTAATGGTCAAACACTGCTTTACTTAATGGACAGTCTCTAGGCTGTTGATAACTATGGCCATAAAAAACTCTACTCTGTCTGCATTTAGTCGATCCCTGAAAACTCTTCTTTTCAGGGAAGTCTATCCTGTCTCTACCTAACAAATTAACTTTTACTTTCTCCATCATGTCATCCCCCCTCGCTATTACCTTTTGTATAACTTGCTGCTCCTTCTTAGATTGTAAGCTCTCATGAGCAGGGCCTCCCTAACCCTCTAATACATCCCTCAATAGACAGCTCTATAAATATGTCAATCATACCTAAATGTGGAAATATATAAGCCAAAAAATGCTTAACGTGCATATAATGTGCAACAAACTTTTGTTGAAATTTCCAAGGGACAATCATCTTTGTTTGAACTTTCAGTACATAAAATAGAATCCTTCAGCTCTCCAAATCTAGCATATAATTGATCAGTGTGTCTCTTTCATAAACAAACACTTCCAATTCACCACAAATCCCTGCAAACACCCCAGTGGAAATTAACTCACCATATTAAAGGAACCAGTTAAATCAATAAACTGATCTTGAAGCACTTGTTACACAAACTAAATAATCTCCTATGACAGATGATAAACACCAGCAATTCTCAAGGATAACATCACAGAGTAAGCAAATGTATTCATAATAAAAAAACAAATGGAAATGCAATTACAATAAAAAGTGCTATGACTACACTTAAGGTGAACTGTCTGCAATTGTTTGGTCTGGAGGAGCTTGCAAAACTGCTTCAGAGATTCTGCCCTTACTACGCTCCCCCCCTCCGACCTCCCTGTGCGTAAGCTGCACCCAATGCATTTCATCAGCTAGGATGTCTTCAGGAGTGGTCATGCATAGCCTCTTGTAATTCTTCAAATACCAGCCTTAATCATTTACATACTTGCACATTTTAAACATTCTAAGGAAAGTAGAACTAAATGCAAAACTTTTTTTCATTTTGGATAGTGTAAGGGAGGGTTATAACCTCAGTACGTTTGTGCCATTTGTTTCCATTTAGAGGATTTCTCCTTACTTTCTGTCCAACAGCCACAACAGGAAGTGAGAGGAAATCCTGCCAAAATGACAGCAATCTCTGGTTGTCACCAGGGTTATCTGAACTAGTGTCCATGTTCGAAGATTCCCTATCTATTCCTGTTCTGGTGACAGCCTAAAGTTTGTGATTTTCTTTCATTTTCACTTTTGGTGATAATGGTCACCAGGACAGCAATGAAGACCTGACAGGTGCTCTAATCCCTTTTTCTAATCCCTCCCTAATGCAGGAAAGAAAATGAAAATGTATTTTCTACACAAAGTTGCCAATTAATAAGATATGTTAACACATATCATATTCATTCTTAAAATTACACCCCTAAACACATTTAGCTACTCCTCCTGAGTATGGTGATACCACATGTGTGAAACTTTTTTACAGCTTAGCCACATAGAGAGTCCCGAAATTCAAAGAGCACCTTCAGGCATTACAAGTGCATAAATTATACATCTAATTTCCTGACTACCTATCACATTTTTGGAGGCCCTGGAGCTCTAGGACAGTAAAAACATCCACAAAATTACCACATTTTGCAAAGTCTATGAACCAGGTAGGATACTACTACAGTGTCCCTGGGTCAGCATAAACATTCTGGCACTATGAAGCTGGACATGGGTCTGGGTCTGCATAGTCCTTAAGTGATTTGTTATGACCTCTTAAACCTCACCCTCTTAACTGTTCTGCAATAAATCTTTAAAAAGACAAAAAGTGACTGGCACCCAATGTTCTTCTCAGTTCTCCATTTTAGCTATGATGACAACACAAAGTAACACTGATCTGAACTACGATATTTGGATAGCAGATAATTTATAACTTCAGCACACCCAAAATCCAGATGCTCTGAAGCTCAGGATATCCTTTTTACATCCAAACAGGCAAACTGAAGAAAAGCCAGCATTAATGTGGTCTTTATTGAGGACCAATCCTATTTAATTTGTTTATAAACGACTTGGAGGATGGGATAAATAGTTCAATCTCTGTATTTGCAGACGATACTAAGCTAAGCAGGGCAATAACTTCTCCGCAGGATGTGAAAACCTTGCAAAAAGACCTGAACAAATGAATGGGGTGGGCGACTACATGGCAAATGAGGTTCAATGTAGAAAAATGTAAAATAATGCATTTGGGTGGCAAAAATATGAATGCAATCTATACACTGGGGGGAGAACCTCTGGGGGAATCTAGGATGGAAAAGGACCTGGGGGTCCTAGTAGATGATAGGCTCAGCAATGGCATGCAATGCCAAGCTGCTGCTAATAAAGCAAACAGAATATTGGCATGCATTAAAAGGGGATCAACTCCAGAGATAAAACGATAATTCTCCCGCTCTACAAGACTCTGGTCCGGCCGCACCTGGAGTATGCTGTCCAGTTCTGGGCACCAGTCCTCAGGAGGGATGTACTGGAAATGGAGCGAGTACAAAGAAGGGCAACAAAGCTAATAAAGGGTCTGGAGGATCTTAGTTATGAGGAAAGGTTGCGAGCGCTGAACTTATTCTCTCTGGAGAAGAGACGCTTGAGAGGGGATATGATTTCAATTTACAAATACTGTACTGGTGACCCCACAATAGGGATAAAACTTTTTCGCAGAAGAGAGTTTAATAAGACTCGTGGCCACTCATTACAATTAGAAGAAAAGAGGTTCAACCTTAAACTACGTAGAGGGTTCTTTACTGTAAGAGCGGCAAGGATGTGGAATTCCCTTCCACAGGCAGTGGTCTCAGCGGGGAGCATTGATAGCTTCAAGAAACTATTAGATAATCACCTGAATGACCGCAACATACAGGGATATGTAATGTAATACTGACACATAATCACACACATAGGTTGGACTTGATGGACTTGTGTCTTTTTTCAACCTCACCTACTATGTAACTATGTAACTATGTTATTGTATCATGACAAGTATAAAAAGGACAAGCAGACCCGTTTCGGCGCAAGCCTTGTTTAAAGCTCAGGCTTGTGCCAAAAATGCGTCTGCTTGTCCTTTTTATACTTGTCATGATACAATAAAGACCACAGATTATATATCCAGAGTGACGGCTTTTCTTCAGTTATCTTCAAGACTGTCCATTTTAGCTATGGACTCAGCCCTGGGGTGAAATGCTGGCCCATTCCCTGCCACTGGAGCTGCCACCATGCCTTTCGGGGGGCAGGGGGGTGCTACACTTATACAGTCATGATAACTGTGTTAGCAATCAGTTTCCTAAGACTGTTCAGCTGGATTCATGCAGTTATTGTTTACTAGTGTGATTGCTGTGTTTGGTCACAGCGATCACATGGTACAGGACCAATTTCATTAAAAAACAACACTAATTTGGAATCCATCTATTCTCAACATGAATTCATATAGTTCCCCAGACAGAAAGAACCTAATGAAGCTTTTAAACACGCCTTTTTTACCACATATTCTACCCAGCAGTACACTTTTAAAAAAATCTTATATAAGCACTGGAATGTTTTACGCAATGATAAAATCCTTAGACCTCTTCTCCTGGAGCCTCCAATGGTGGTCTACAGAGGGGCCCCTCCTTTGAGGCTCCAAATAGCACCTAATGTTATAGACCCCCCCTAATAGGGTGTCCTTTTTTCATAACTTATGCAGCGTACACGTGGTCGGACTTTTTGGACAAATCCGGTGGACAATCCGATTGTGTGTGGGCTTCATCGGACCTTCAGGGGAATTTTCCAGTCGCAAATCCGACGGACTTTAGATTTGGAGCATGCTTCAAATCTTTACTTCATAACTCCGCCAAACCCAGAAATCCGCTCGTCTATATGCTAGTCCGACGGACAAAAAAACGATGCATACTCAGAAGCAAATACGAAACGGAAGCGCACGGTCTGGTAAAACTAGTGATCCAAACTGATTTCAGGATTATTTCTCTTGATCTCATGAATTATATTGTATTTGTTTTAAAAGCCATATCTCCATACTAATGTTTACACAATTGTTTTTTGGAGTAATCATTTTTTTTTTTATTTCATCAGAATCTTTTTTATGATTTTGTCAAAATTATTTTCTCTTTATCTCAATATATCTTTTTTTTTGGTTTGTAAAGTTACCACAAAGAACTATTTTTTTTTTTTTTGTTTGTTTTTTTCGTAAATTTACCACAAAGAACCTTTTTTTGTTATATGTTTTTTATGGTATATATTTTTTTGTTTGTAAAGTTACCCCAAGAACATTATATTTATTTTTTTTGGTTTTGGAACCTCAAGGAGGTTGTTGTCCCTTGTTAATTTGACATTGTCTATAAAAAAATGATGTAAATTAAAACACATAAAGTATTTTCATAAACTAAAATATCCATTTATTTATGTTAAAATAAATAAAGATGAAGTCAACGCTGGAGAAACTTTTTGGATTTGTGAATACTTTTGGCCCCAGGGCACACATCAAGTCTGTGGAAAAGAAAATTGTGATCTTGAGGAGTCCATATAAGAGGGAGCACAATCTGATCCAGGAATCCCAGAGATGAAGAGCAGCAGCAGATGACATATATGTCCCCAGGCTGTGGTCCTACACCAGCCTGTGTCTTCTGTTAGACCAGACTGAACCCAGGTCATCACTTTCTTCTCTTCCCTGCAGCCTTCCCTCCATGCTGTCCTGCACCCTTCCCTGCAGTCTTCCCTGCGGCCTTCCTTGTAGGCTGTGGCTCTGGTGGCTGACTTGTGGCAGGAGGAGAAGGAGGTAGAGGAGGAGGAGGAGGGGTGTGCTCATTTATTTGGGTGTTGCCAGTTAACTAGCCCTTCAGCCCCTTGTGAATAGCATCAGAAAATATTTTTTCACACAGGAGGCGTTGGCCCCACTCCATTTGCAGCAACCTGCTGGCTAAATAACAGCCATAGGCCTCTTCAGCTTCGGGGGGCTCTCGAGAAAATTAGTCGCTTCTCTCATGAGGCGCAGTGATGCCTCCTCTGTCACAGACCCCTTCCTGGCCCTTTTTGTATGAAGGCGGAGGGGAGGCACTTTTGATTCTGTGAGGCTCCTACTGGGCCCGGCCACCTCCTGGCTGACACTGGGCCCAGCCACCTCCTGGCTGACACTGGGCCCGGCCACCTCCTGGCTGATACTGTGCCCGGCCTTCTCCTGGATGACACTGAGCCCAGCCTCCTCCTGGCTGTCCCTGGGCCCGGCCTCCACCTGCCTGCCACTTTCCACACCTTCCTCCTGGCTGAGCTCATCCTGTGTATAAAAAAGGGTCATATTTATAGTGTTTGGTTCACCAATGACACACAATTTTCTTATCATGACTTGCAAATTCAATGTTAATACATATATAAGAGTATAGAAATCTGACACCAGCATTTGCTAAAGCAGGTGACAAACATTTTTGGCCATTACTGTCAACATTCCAGGGTATACCCTATACCGCAAGGATAGAGAGGGTAAAAAAGGGGGAGGGGTATGCCTATATATCAAGAATAATGTACAAGTGAATGTGAGAGATGACATCACTGAGGGGGCTAGGGAGGAGATGGAATCTTTATGGGTAGAGCTCCAAAGGGATGAAGCTAAGGGGAAAATAATACTTGGAGTATGCTATAGGCCCCCTAACCTGAGGGAGGAAGTGGAGACGGATCTCCTATCACAAATTGGATTAGCAGCAAGGATGGGAAGTGTTATCATAATGGGGGATTTTAATTATCCAGACATAGACTGGGCGGAGGGAACCGCGCATTCATTTAAGGCTCGCCAGTTCCTTAGTGTCTTGCAGGACAATTTTATGGGTCAGATGGTAGACGCCCCAACTAGAAATAAAACATTACTAGATCTACTGATTACCAACAATACAGACCTGATAACAGATGTGGAAATACGGGGCAATTTAGGTAACAGCGATCACAGGTCAATTAGTTTCAGTATAAATCACACAAATAGGAAACATGAAGGGAACACAAAGACACTGAATTTCAAAAGAGCCAACTTCCCTAAACTACAAACCTTGCTAAAAGACATAAATTGGGATAAAATATTAGGAACAAAGAATACGGAGGAGAGATGGGTTTGCTTTAAGAGCATATTAAATAAGGGCATTAGCCAATGTATGCCATTGGGTAATAAATTTAAAAGAGCGAACAAACATCCTGGATGGCTTAACTCCAATGTAAAAATGCATATAAAAGCAAAGGAGAAGGCCTTCAAAAAATACAAGGTTGAGGGATCATCCTCAGCATTCAGAATTTATAAAGAATGCAATAAGAAATGTAAGGGTGCAATTAGGATGGCTAAGATAGAACATGAAAGACACATAGCGGAGGAGAGCAAGAAAAATCCCAAGAAATTCTTTAAGTATGTAAACAGTAAAAAAGGGAGGACAGACCATATTGGCCCCATAAAGAATGAGGAAGGACATCTGGTTACAAAGGATGGGGAGATGGCAAAGGTATTGAATTTATTCTTCTCCTCAGTCTTCACGAGTGAATCGGGGGGCTTCAGTAACCAAAACTGCAGTGTTTATCCTCATGACACAACACAGGAAGCACCTACATGGTTAACAGAGGACGGAATTAAAATTAGACTTGAGAAACTTAACATTAATAAATCACCGGGACCAGATGGCTTGCATCCGAGGGTACTTAGGGAACTCAGTCAGGTGATTGCCAGACCGTTGTTCCTAATTTTTACAGACAGTCTATTGACTGGAATGGTACCAGCTGATTGGAGAAAAGCCAATGTAGCACCAATATTTAAAAAGGGCCCAAAAAACATCCCTGGGAATTACAGACCGGTTAGCCTAACATCAATAGTATGTAAACTCTTGGAGGGGATGATAAGGGACTATATACAAGATTTTAGTAATAAGAATGATATCATTAGCAGTAATCAGCATGGATTCATGAAGAATCGTTCTTGCCAAACCAATCTATTAACCTTCTATGAGGAGGTGAGTTGCCATCTAGATAAAGGAAGGCCCATAGACGTGGTGTATCTGGATTTTGCGAAAGCATTTGACACAGTTCCCCATAAACGTTTACTGTACAAAATAAGGTGCGTTGGCATGGACCATAGGGTGAGTACATGGATTGAAAACTGGCTACAAGGGCGTGTTCAGAGGGTGGTGATAAATGGGGAGTACTCAAAATGGTCAGGGGTGGGTAGTGGGGTTCCCCAGGGTTCTGTGCTGGGACCAATCCTATTTAATTTGTTCATAAACGACCTGGAGGATGGGATAAACAGTTCAATCTCTGTATTTGCAGACGATACTAAGATAAGCAGGGCAATAACTTCTCCGCAGGATGTGGAAATCTTGCAAAAAGACCTGAACAAATTAATGGGGTGGGCGACTACATGGCAAATGAGGTTCAATGTAGAAAAATGTAAAATAATGCATTTGGGTGGCAAAAATATGAATGCAATCTATACACTGGGGGGAGAACCTCTGGGGGAATCTAGGATGGAAAAGGACCTGGGGGTCCTAGTGGATGATAGGCTCAGCAATGGCATGCAATGCCAAGCTGCTGCTAATAAAGCAAACAGAATATTCTCATGCATTAAAAGGGGGATCAACTGCAGAGATAAAACGATAATCCTCCCGCTCTACAAGACTCTAGTCCGGCCGCACCTGGAGTATGCTGTCCAGTTCTGGGCACCAGTCCTCAGGAGGGACGTACTGGAAATGGAGCGAGTACAAAGAAGGGCAACAAAGCTAATAAAGGGTCTGGAGGATCTTAGTTATGAGGAAAGGTTGCGAGCACTGAACTTATTTTCTCTGGAGAAGAGACGCTTGAGAGGGGATATGATTTCAATTTACAAATACTGTACTGGTGACCCCACAATAGGGATAAAACTTTTTCGCAGAAGAGAGTTTATTAAGACTCGTGGCCAATCATTACAATTAGAAGCAAAGACGTTTAACCTTAAACTACGTAGAGGGTTTCTTTACTGTAAGAGTGGAATTCCCTTCCACAGGCGGTGGTCTCAGCGGGGAGCATTGATAGCTTCAAGAAACTATTAGATAATCACCTGAATGACCGCAATATACAGGGATATGTAATGTAATACTGACACATAATCACACACATAGGTTGGACTTGATGTCTTTTTTCAACCTCACCTACTATGTAACAATTGATATGTATACATCATTTTTAGGATAAAATCCTTAATCAATTATAACATCTAGTTAACATCATTAATATAAGGACAATAAATATGTCTAAAATTAATTCACTTGACTCCAGATGGTCACATCCGGTTCTTCCAAGATGGAAGACCCAGCTTGGTCCTCATCAGCCTCTGCTGGGGTGGAGGGAAGGATGGAGGGAAGGTTGCATGGAAGGGTGGAGGGAAGGGTGGAGGGAAGGGTTGAAAGTGATGCCCTGGCTGCAGTCTGGTCATCAAGAAAACGTAGTTTGTCGTAGTACCACAGCCTGGGTACATATACATAATCTGCTGATGCTCCTGATCTCAGGGAATTCTAGATCTTGTTATGCTCCCTCCCATACATATTTCGCAAGATCCCAATTTTCTTTTACAAAATCTCCACGGTTGCTTCTGGGGTGAAAGTATGCACAAATGCCAGAAGTCTCTCCAGCGTTGACTTCCTTATTGTTTTGATGTAATATTGAGAGTGCTTGACCTCCCACAGATTCCTCATCTCCCTGTACTTTTCAATAAATGCTGTCATAAATTCTGGGTCCTTAAATGTTGCATTCACGTTTTCTGTAAAAGATAATACACAAGACAAAAACACTAATGTTTCAGCTAAACCCTCATCATCTTAACTCAACATAGGCCTCATCAATCTTTAAGCAGTATAGACTGCTACATAGTTTACTAATAAAAAAATTACCTTCGTTTCTGGCGTTCCAGCTGGCCAGAATCCCAAAAGCATTCTCCACAACCCTTCTCGCTCTGGACAGCCGTAAGTTAAAAACCCTTCTCTACGGGGTGAGGGTCCTTTGGGGGAATGGCCTCATGAAGTGCTTGCTCAGACAGAAGGCTTCATCTGCTATGAAGACAAAGGGGAGTCCTTCCACATCAGGTGGCAATCCCAGGCCACCACTCTGGAGACGCTGGTAGAGCTCCGTCTGGGCGAAGACTCCTCCATATGACATCCGGCCATTCTTCCCCACGTCCACATACAGAAATTCAAATTGTGCCGACACCACCGCCATTAAGACAATACTATGGAACCCCTTATAATTAAAATAGTATGACCCCGAATGGGGTGGTGGCACAATGTGGACGTGTTTCCCATCTATAGCCCCTCCACAGTTGGGAAAGTCCCAACGGGTGGCAAAATGGGATGCCACAGTCTGCCATTCCTGTGGCGTTGAAGGAAACTGGGGAGTCAAACAAGAAAAAACAAAAATCAGTTATTTTGAACATAACATTGCAAGCACATTACACAAAAAAAACATTAGTGCCCAGCATCAGTATAACATTAATTGAAATATTATTTAAAGACTAAAATATAAAGGCCCACTTATCAGATTCCTCACCCCCTCTTATGGCACATTGATACATTTTGGGGGGGGGGGGGATTTTGAATCAAGTTAAGGACACACAGGGGTTGATTTACTAAAGGCAAAGACTGTGCACTTTCAAAAGTGCAGTTGCTCCAGAGCTAGTAAATGAGGTAAGGCTTCATGTTGCAAAGAGTACCCAATCACATGCAAGGGAAATTCAAAAAACATCATTTTTGCTTGCACATGATTGGATGATGGAAATCAGCAGAGCTTCTGCTCATTTACTAAGCCCTGGAGCAAATGCACTTGCAGAGTGCAACTGCATTTTGCAAAGTGCAGCATCTATTTGCTTTTAGTAAATCAACCCCACAGACCATTCTGATACATTTTAGGGGGGGGAGAGGGGATTCTTAATCAACTTAAGTACACACAGAACATTTGCATAAATTTTAAGGGGGGAGGGGATTCTTAACCAACATAAGTACACACAGAACATTTGGATAAATTTTAAGGGGTGAGGGGATTCTTAATCAACTTAAGTACACACAGACCTGGGGGGGGGGATTCTTAATCACCTTAAGTACACACAGACCATTGGCATACATTTTAAGGGGGGAGAGGATTCTTAATCAACTTAAGTACACACAGACAATTTGCATACATTGTAAGGGGGGGAGGGGATTCTTAATCAACTTAAGTACACACAGACCATTTGGAGAAATTTTAAGGGGGGGAGGGGATTCTTAATCAACTTAAGTACACACAGACCATTTGGAGAAATTTTAAGGGGGGAGGGGATTCTTAATCAACTTAAGTACACACAGACCATTTGGAGAAATTTTAAGGGGGAGGGGATTCTTAATCAACTTAAGTACACACAGACCATTGGCATAAATTTTAAGGGGGAGGGGATTCTTAATCAACTTAAGTACACACAGACCATTGGCATACATTTTAAGGGGGGAGGGGATTCTTTATCAACTTAAGTACACACAGACCATTTGGAGAAATTTTAAGGGGGGGGGGATTCCTAATCAACTTAAGTACACACAGACCATTTGCATACATTTTAAGGGGGAGGGGATTCATAATCAACTTAAGTACACACAGACCATTTGCATACATTTTAAGGGGGGGAATCATAATCAACTTAAGTACACACAGACCATTTGCATAAATTTTAAGGGGGGGGATTCCTAATCAACTTAAGTATACACAGACCATTTGCATAAATTTTAAGGGGGGGGGGATTCCTAATCAACTTAAGTACACACAGACCATTTGCATAAATTTTAAGGGGGGAGGGAATTTTTAATCAACTTAAGTACACACAGACCATTGGCATAAATTTTAAGGGGGAGGGGATTCTTAATCAACTTAAGTACACACAGACCATTGGCATAAATTTTAAGGGGGGAGGGGATTCTTAATCAACTTAAGTACACACAGACCATTTGGAGAAATTTTAAGGGGGGATTCCTAATCAACTTAAGTACACACAGACCATTTGCATACATTTTAAGGGGGGGGATCATAATCAACTTAAGTACACACAGACCATTTGCATAAATTTTAAGGGGGGGATTCCTAATCAACTTAAGTACACACAGACCATTTGCATACATTTTAAGGGGGGGGGGATTCATAATCAACTTAAGTACACACAGACTATCTGCATAAATTTTAAGGGGGGAGGGGATTTTTAATCAACTTAAGTACACACATACCATTTGCATAAATTTTAAGGAGGGGAGGGGATTCATAATCAACTTAAGTACACACAGACCATTTGCATAAATGTTAATGGGGGGAGGGGATTCTTAATCAACTTAAGTACACACAGACCATTTGCATACATTTTAAGGGGGGAGGGGATTCATAATCAACTTAAGTACACACAGACCATTTGCGTAAATTTTAAGGGGGGAGGGGATTCATAATCAACTTAAGTACACACAGACCATTTGCATAAATTTTAAGGGGGGGGATTCTTAATCAACTTAAGTACACACAGACCATTTGCATAAATTTTAGGGGAGGTTAGTGAAGACAAATATGCATGCAGGACAAAAAAGAGCATTTAAAAATTACATCACGCATGAGGACAAAGGGGACATTCACACTATATTGCAATCTTAGAAATTAGTGTTGGAATAAAGAAATACATTACATTAGCAAACATTAAATACAATAAAATGTGATGTTAAAGGATAAATCTTACCTTAATATAGTCCTTCTGCAGGACCTGAATTATGGCAGAACAGGTCTCTGGGATAATGATCCCCAGAGCCTGGGGGGAGATGCCTGTCGAGAATTTAAGGTCCTGCAGGCTTCTCCCTGTCGCCAAGTAATGCAACGTGGCGACTAGCCTCTGCTCCGCAGTGATGGCTTGCCTCATGCAGGTATCCTGCCTGCTGATATAAGGGGTCAGCAATGCCAACAAACGGTCAAAAACGGGGTCCGTCATCCAGAGAAAGTTCCTGAAATCCTCAGGATTATTCTCACGGATCTCACGGAGCAAAGGCATGTGACAGAATTGGTCACGCTGGAGCAACCAATTCTTCGTCCATGAACTCCTCCTCGCCCTGTTCATGGACTGAGCTTGGGCTGAAGAATGAACTACAGCACCAAGCACATACAAAGCACAAACTCTACGACGAGTACATACACACAACATGGCTTCAAAACGGTCGGCTGGTCAGAACGCACTTAACAGAACGCACTGAATAACAGCAAGGCCTATGAAGAGCGAGCTGAAAATCAGAAATGAGCGGACAATAGGACACTGAATGAATCAATGCAAACTGACCACACGCACTGAAAAGCAGATACAAACCTCACAAGCACAAACTGAACAACAGTTAAACGATCTGAAAAATACAAGTCTCACAAGCGCGAATCGTCTGTCACCAAACTTCTACTAACACGAGATAAACACGAGATTAGCGAGAAGCGAGAAGCCCAAAGGGTGTCGTAGGAGCTATTGAACTTCTGTTTTATAGTCTCTTCGGACTTGGTGTACGTCACCGCGTACTAGGCTGTCGGACTTTTGTGTGATCGTTTGTAGACAAGTCTGTTGGTTAGAAAGTCCATCGGAAGTCCGCCAAAGGTGGGGAAGTCTGTCGAACAGGCCATCGGACTTATGTTGCCGAAAAGTCCGATCATGTGTACACGGCGTTAGAGTTTTTTTTCCATGTAGGAAGTGTTCTGTTTGCAACACCACCCCAATAAACCTTTTATTACATAGCATGTAGTCTACCTCATACGGTGCCCTTGTGGGCTGGAATATATTGGTCGCACTGTTCATATGCTCCTGGTTAGATAAAACACTTGACGCCCGCCCTATTACAAAATGACGGCAGCAAAGTGGTTTGAAAATCCTGACTGGACGTCATATAACGTCGGCCAGGATGCGCCGCTATTGCGCGCCCCCCGGGGGCATGCACCACGGTGATTGGGGATGACGCTTGTCCCTCAGACACAGCTCATCCCCGATCAGTGTAAACAGCCAATGAAATTGGCTGTTT
Source organism: Aquarana catesbeiana (assembly GCF_042186555.1). Lineage (NCBI taxonomy): Eukaryota > Metazoa > Chordata > Amphibia > Anura > Ranidae > Aquarana > Aquarana catesbeiana. The sequence continues at coordinate 188,193,865 of NC_133327.1, forward strand.
ACCATGTGATCGGCTGTGTTCAATAACAGCCAGTCACATGTCAAAACAAATAGTGTTCGAGCCTAATGCGTGCCAATCGGTGATGGCGCATGTCCCTTGGACATAGCCCCATCCCGATCAGGGTAAACAGCCAATGAAATTGCTGTTTACCAACTTGATCGGCTGTGTCCGATCACAGCCGGTCACAAGTATAAACATGTGGCAGTTTCCAGGGAGCTCTCCTTCTCTCTCCTCACACACCGATCGTGTGAGGAGAGATAAGGGGAGAGCTGAGATCTGTGAGTGTTACAAATTATTACATTTACTGTCTGCACAACACGCTCCCCCATAAAGAGAACCTGTCACAGCCCATCTAGATCTGTCACAGCCCATCAGAACCTGTCACAGCCCATCTGAATCTGTCACAGCTCATCAGAACCTGTCACAGCCCATAAGAACCTGTCACAGCCCATTTGGATCTGTCACAGCCCTCCATCAGCACCGCCATTGGTACCTCCATCAGCACAGCCATCACCATCAGCACCGCTATCGGTACCATCTGGATCTGACAGCCCATCTGTCACACAGGCTGCCATCAGTACCGCTATCTGTACCGCCATCAGTACCACCATCAGAACCGCCATCGGTAATATCTGGATCTGACAGCCCATCTGTCACAGCCCATCTGTCACAAAGGCCACCATCGGTGCCACCATCAGTACCGCCATCAGTACCATCTGGATCTGACAGCCCATCTGTCACACAGGCCACCATCAGTACCACTAACCGTACCGCTATCAGCACCACCATCGGTACCATCTGGATCTGACAGCCAATCTGTCATAGCCCATCTGTTACACAGGCCCGCCATCACTACCGCTGCACAGTCCTATCATAAGTACTGTCACACAGGCCATCAGTAAGCTGTCAGTACCATCACACAGGCCCGCCATCAGTGACCTGTCAGTAGCACCACCAGTTCGTCAACCAGGCCCACCAAAAGTACCGCAATCATGTCTAGAAGAGTTTATACAGCTCAGGAGGCATATAACTTCCTTACCATGTTGGATGATGAGAGCAGCGGGGAGCTCTCATTATCCGATTCTGGTTCGGAATACAAGCCAGTGGAGGGTAGTGGATCGGAGTCTGAGTCAGCGGAGGAAATTGCCCCTCCTAAAAGGGTAAGGAGATCAGGACCTAGATCAGGACCAAGATCAGAACACCTGCCTACCACCAGCAGCACCAGACCCCAGGAAGAGGAGCCCAGTACAAGTACTGGAATTGCACATCCAGTCCTACCTTCCCGATGCCCTGACAAACCCCTTATGGTTTCCTGCCAACTCAGGATCCGCTACAATTCCCCCTTTCACTGCACAGCCAGGTGTGCAGCCCAACACTTCAAATTTTTCACAATTGGACTATTTCTATTTGTTTTTCCCCGAAGATTTGTTACAGCACATGGTGGACCAAACAAATCTCTATGCAGAGCAATTTATTGCTGCCAACCCCAATTCGTCCTATGCCCATATGTTCCATTGGCCCCCAGTATGAGGGCAAAGACTCCCAGCTCCATCCCCGTGAGTGCCCCACATATATAAGAACCAGTGGTAAAATTGTGTGGGACCTTGCATACCCCCTGTTCAAAAAAGGTTACCACTTATATGTAGATAATTACAACAGCAGCTTGCCCCTTTTCCGTCACCTGTATCGTGAAAAAACTCTGGCCTGCGGTACCTTCCAAAAAAATAGGAAGGGCTTCCCACAGAATCTACTATCAAAAAGGCTACAAAAGGGGGAAGCCACATTCATGAGGAATGAGGAGGTGTTGGCCATGAAGTGGCAGGACAAGAAGGATGTTCACATGATGATTACCATTCACAATGACACCTTGGTGGAGGTTCAGAGAAGACGTGGCCCTGTAGTAAAGCCTAAATGTATCCATGACTACAATCGGTATATGGGGGGGGGGGGGGATTTAAATGATCAGATGCTACAACCATATTTGTCAACCCGCAAGTCCAATTATTGGTATAAAAAAGTTGCATTTCATCTGTTTCATATGGCCTTGTTCAATTAATATGTCTGCTATCAAAAATCACCCGAAAACCAACCCATCACCTACCTCAAATATATTGAAAACATTGTCACTGCCCTTATTTACCAGCAAGGACCTGCCACAGGAAGCATTCGCTCTGATAGTGTGAGTCGACTTCATGAGCAACATTTTCCCTACAACATTCCCTCCGCAGAATGCGTAAGAAGACGCCAAAAGAGATGTCGTGTATGCGCAAGTGGAGGAGCTAGAAGAGATACAAGTTATTATTGTCCCCAATGTCCCTCCCAATCTAGCCTGTATATCAGTGATTGCTTCAAAAGTGATCACACATCCATCAGATATTAGCTCCCCTTATTAGTAACAGACTGCCATTTCCCCTTCAATAACCTGTGTGGATCATTTGCCTGCCACCATGTTTCTACCTACCATGTTAACTGACCCTGGCCTGCTTACCGACAATGTCTTTGCCTGCCATTTTAACCATGTTTCTGACTTCCACGTGCACTGACCTCAGCCTGTTTACCGATGATGCATCTGCCTGCCATTTTAACCACGTTTCTGACTTCCACGTGCACCAACCTCAGCCTGTTTACCGACGATGCCTTTGCCTGCCGTTTTAACCACGTTTCTGACTTCCACGTGCACCGACCTCTGCCTGTTAAATTGACAATGTTTTTGCCTGCCACTTGGACTGATATTTTGCCCTTCTACTTCAGTACACAGGGGTCTCACATATGTGAGGGGCTTCAGAATAGTGTTCTGAGTAGAGAAAATCAGCTTTTGGCTTCAAAGAGATTTGAGTGGGAGAAGCCTCTACCCCTGTCCCCCTGGCCCTAACCTTGATGGTCCTTCCTGCTGCCTGGGCCAATACTTTGGCTGTGCTGACCATATTGCTGCCTGTAATGACCCAGGACTTTATGGACTGTGTTTCTTTCTGCTGCCTGGACCAATACTTTGGCTGTGTTGACCATAAATCAGCCTGCTGCCTGTACTGACTATGGACAGTATTTCAACCTGGACATCTCTACCTGCTACCTGGACCAATGCTTTGGCTGTGCTGACAGTATCTCTGCCTGTACTAACTATGGACAGTATTCCTACCTGCTGCCTGGAAGATTGCTTTTGCTGTCGCTGACCATATCCCTGCCTGCTGCCTGGACCGATGCTCTCCTCTGTGGACCACTGCACTACTAAAACCACAGGTAATCTTTTGTTATTTGGTACCTGCTATGTGTTAGAAATATGAAGGGCCTTCAAAAATGTGATCGGTAGTCAGGAAATTATATGTGTAATTTATGCTCCTAGAACGACTGGAGGTGCTATTTGGATGTTGGGCCTCTGTATATGGCCAGTCTGTGTAAAAGTGTCACACATGTGGTATCGTTAAACTCAGGAGGAGTAGCAGAATGTATTTTGGGGTGTCATTTTTGCTATGTACATGCTATGTGATGAAAATATCCTATAAAGGGACAGCTTTGTGTAAAAAAATGCGTTTTCATTTTTTTCCCACGTTTTCCAAAAACTTCTGGAATAAAATTAACCACTCATTATGCCTCATAGATTATACATTGGGGTATTTGCTTTCCAAAATAGGGTCATTTTGTGGGCGTTTCCATTGTCCTGGTGCTCCAGGGCCTTCAAAAATGAGATAGGTCGTCATGAAATTATATGTGTAATTTTGCTCCTAGAATGCCTGGAGGTGCTACTTGGATGTTAGGCCTCTGTATGTGGCCAGGCTGTGTAAAAGTCTTAAACATGTGGTATCGCCATACTCAGGAGGAGTAGCAGAATGTATTTTGGGGTGTCATTTTTGCTATGTACATGCTACCTGTTGGAAATATCTTATAAATGGACAACTTTGTGTTAAAAAAATTATGCCTCATAGATTATACGTTGGGGTGTTTTCTTTCCAAAATGTGGTCATTTTGTGGGCGTTTCCATTGTCCTGGTGCTCCAGGGCCTTCAAAAGTGAGATAGGTCATCATGAAATTATACTTTTTATTCACATGTTTATATATTTTTAATATAACTCATATTGTAACTGATGATTTCTGTACACTCCACAAGATGCCGCTGTTTTCTGGCATACTGCGTTTTTAAATGAATATATTTGTAATTCAGTATATTATTAATTTTGTATTATTTATATGTATTTTGGCTGTTATTTTTATATAATTACATGATTAAGGCTATTGCCTTAATGTTATAGTTTCTTTTGCTTGCTATTTGCAGTTTGATCAGTGTGGATAAGCGGTGTTCGGGTCACTGGTTAGCGCCCTTGCTTTGTCTCCTCTGGTACTTCCGCTGGTTGGAACGCATTCAATTTTCGCCGCTAGTTATATAAAACAACTCTATGTATGTCAAGCCACGCCCCTGACGATGTCAACGTATGACAAAACACATGGGGAGGAGCTTAAACTGTGACGTGACGTGGGTTTATGCTGGGATGCGGCGGTCATCTTGTTGGCAGTATTAGCCAGAAGCTGTGAGTTTGTATCCAGCAACAAACAATTAGCTTTTATTTGGAAATGTGAGTGTACCATTCCCTTGTTTTATCAATTAAACTTGTATAAGGATTACTACACCATGAAGATTCTTCCGTTATATTTTATTAGATGATACTATATGTAGATCTCATGGTGTGACTTCTGGGACGGAGCGTGGAGATTGGGATACCTGTGTCCATCCTGTTTTATCTACTTTATTTGATCGATTGTGGATGACTGGGAACGAGGGTGTTCACTCCATTCAATGCTCATTTGTCCCCTGTGATAAGAGTCCAAAGAGGAGGGTAAGAGGCAGTGTGTTTGAGTGCCAGTGGTGGTTATCTTCCCTCCTTCACTCTCCAAATATATATCCCATGAAGTGTTTGGCCATTACTAACATCTGAGGACCGAAGGGTCTAAGGACATTGTATTTGAGCGCTGCACCTATCTCTTTTTATACTTGTATTGCTGTTCATCAACATTGTGTTGGCTGCTCGAGAGACTTTTGTATTATTCTTTATTTTATTGTAGGTTTATCAGCGCAGCAAACATACCATTATGAATTAATATATATACTAAATATGTGCTAAGTGAATCAGGACCCAACCCCCAGACCAACAGGTTTAAATGGTGAATAATAAACCATTAACTTATTTTAATCCTATACCTTATAGGTCTGAGTTGATTAATCTGTATCTTTCCAATACAGCATCATCAATACAAGACTCACAACAGGCTCATCCAAAAAATACCAGCCTGGGCAATGAGCAAGTCTGTAGAAAATGTGAAGGTAAAGGGTGTCAATACTTGTTGTTTTGTTCAAGTCCAAAATTTTGGTTGCTTACCTCTGCAAGAAAAGCAATGGCACATTCGAAAATCGATTGTTTTAACTCCTCCGTGTACTTTTCTGTGCTTTAGACATGTTTTGATAAACCTTAAAAACACTTACATATACCCAGTGAAGGGACTCAGATGATACACACAGATAAAACAAATCATCCTACATAAGTTGTAACTGTTTATCTGCAGTCTTCTCTTCCTCTGTTCAAAGGCCAGAAATTATACAGCTTACCTGGGGGTTCAGAAAAAAGGGGCAGAAAGCTGAGTTTACAATCTGCAGAGCTCAGTGAGGAGAACTCTGAGAGTTGATTGGAGGAAAGGGACACCCCCCCCCCATTCACACAGCATACAGGAACAGAGCTGAGGCTGTCAATCAGCTGGAGTGCCCTCCCTTGTCACCTTTTTTCTCTTGGTGTCAGGAACCTTGTCGGAAGTGACTTATAAATATAGTAAAGGAATGAAGCAGCACTCAGAAATGACACTTAGTGCTCTTAACTGAGACAAGTACACACTATAGATAGAGGCAATGGGCCCTATCATAACTATACAGCCCTTTATGGTGTATTAATGTGCAGAATTTTGTGTATTTACTTAGAAATGGAAGAAGTACCTTTTTAAAGTGATTGTAAAGTTTATTTTTATTTATTAAAATAACAAGTATTTTATATTTACCTGCTCTGTGCAGTAATTGTGCACAGAGCAGCCCTGATCCTCCTCTCCTTGGGTCTCCCGCCAGCGCTCCTGGCTCTCCTCCTCACCGAGTGCCCCCATAGCAAGTTGCTTACTATGGGGGCACTCGTGCATGCTCATTCCCAAGCCCCGCTTCGAGTATCTATAAGACACACAGAGCAGGGCTAGGCCCCGCCCTCCACCCCCTTGTCACTGGCTGTATCTAAGCCAATGAAGAAGGAGAAAACTGAGAGAGGCTCAGCTCTTGTGCACATCACTGGATTGAAAATGGGCTTCTGCCTTTACAATCACTTTAATGCAGTACATCGCAGCGTACACTATGTGCTTTGTAGTAGGCTAAAGTGTGGTTCCATCAGCACCTATTGTACTTCTGAGTCAGGGTGTCATTGTAAATATACATTGTAAATATACTGACATCACGACTCCACCCACTGGGCTCCGGACAACAGACCCACACACAGAATCTGCAGTTTTTCGGGTCTCATCAAAGACAGAGGGGAGACATTTGACAGGTAAGGATGCACGCAGGAGGCATGTATATCCTTATAGATAACCACTATGGCAGTAGTTTAGAAAGGATGAGAGTGGGTTTACATTCACTTTAATTTTCAAATGCAACCTGTGTAGGCAACTGAATTTTACTTGTTTTAATTGTCTTGTAATCTCTCAAATTACAGGACGTGAAGAGGGAGGAACAGCACTAGGGGCCAATCATACAGTATGTGCTGCATACAAAAATACTGAAAAGAAACATGCTGACAGGAGGAGAGGGCAGAGGCATGGGCTCATCAGTTTGCTGCTGCTCCATCTTCTATTCACAGGCTGAGATCAGGGAGATTACATAGCTGCATTTCTTAACTCTAGGAAAGAAAAGTCAGGTCACTAATCTAGCTGTGCTGTCTGCCAGAGTTCTGTAAATCTCAGGAGTGGATGGCCAGAAAAACAAATCCATCAGCAAGTAAAGGCTTTCATATACATTATCTCATAAAAGTGAGTACACCCCTCACATTTTTGTAAATATTTTATTATATCTTTTCATGTGACAACACTGAAGAAATGACACTTTGCTACAATGTAAAGTAGTGAGTGTACAGTTTGTATAACAGTGTAAATTTGCTGTCCCCTCAAAATAACTCAACACACAGCCATTAATGTCTAAACCGCTGGTGAAAAAAGTGAGTGCACCCCTAAGTGAAAATGTCCAAATTGGGCCCAAAGTGTGTGCTAATTTTGGCAGCAAATTTCAATTTTATTTTAGTCTTAGTCTTTTGACTGCATTTTAGTTTTAGTACCATTTTAGTCTTCTGCAATTGTTTTAGTTTTAGTCGTATTTAGTTGACTAAATCTCCAGTACATTTTAGTTGACTAAAATCTCCAGTAAATTTTAGTCGTCTAAAATCGAATGGGTGTAGTTAAATTGTATTGCATTATTTAAGCATTTCTCTACAATTTCCAAACTCATTATATATACTGCTGGAGTGAAACATCTAATGTTATTATTTATGGTATTAAGATTTGAACATGCACTACAGACCACACTGTTAATTTTAATGTCAAATGCCATTTTAGTTTTAGTCGTATTTTAGTCTTTTGACTAAAATTTCATTTTAGTTTTAGTCATATTTTAGTCATCTCAATGGTTTTAGTTTTAGTCGTATTTTAGTCAACTAAAATAGTATTAATTTAGTCGATGAAAATGTTTTAGTCGACTAAATTAACACTGGTAGCCACCATTTTTTTACAGCACTGCCTTAACCCTCTTGGGCATGGAGTTCACCAGAGCTTCACAGGTTGCCACTGGAGTATTCTTCCACTCCTCCATGACGCCATCACAGATCTGGTAAATGTTAGAGACCTTGCGCTCCTCCACCTTCCGTTTGAGGATGCCACACAGAAGCTCAATAGGGTTTAGGTCTGGAGACATGCTTGGCCAGTCCCTCACCTTTACCCTCAGCTTCTTTAGCAAGGCAGTGGTCATCTTGGAGGTGTGTTTGGGGTCGTTATCATGTTGGAATACTGCCCTGTGACAGAGTCTCCGAAGGGAGGGGATTACGCTCTGCTTCAGTATGTCACAGTACATGTTGGCATTTATGGTTCCCTCAATGAACTGTAGCTCCCCTGTGCCTGCAGCACTCATGCAGCCCCAGACCATGACACTCCCACCACTATGCTTGACTGTAGGCAAGACACATTTGTCTTTGTACTCCTCACCTGGTTGCCGCCACACTCGCTTGACACCATCTGAACCAAATAAGTTTATCTTGGTCTCATTAGATCACAGGACATGATTCCAGTAATCCATGTCCTTAGTCTGCTTGTCTTCAGCAAACTGTTTGTGGGCTTTCTTGTGCATCATCTTTAGAAGAGGCCTCCTTCTTGGACGACAGCCATGCAGACCAATTTGATGCAGTGTGCAGCATATGGTTTGAGCACTGACTGGCTGACCCCCCACCCCTTCAACCTCTGTAGCAATGCTGGCAGCACTCATACGTCTATTTCCCAAAGACAACCTCTGGATATGACGCTGACCACATGCACTCAACTTCTTTGGTCGGCCATGGCAAGGCCTTTTCTGAGTGGAACCTGTCCTGTTAAACCACTGTATGGTCTTGGCCACCATGCTGCAGTTCATTTTCAGGCTCTTGGCAATCTTCTTATAGCCTAGGCCAGTGATGGTGAACCTTGGCGCCCCAGATGTTTTGGAACTACATTTCCCATGATGCTCATGCACTTTGGAATGTAGTTGAGCATCATGGGAAATGTAGTTCCAAAACATCTGGGGTGCCAAGGTTCGCCATCACTGGCCTAGGCCATCTTTATGTAGAGCAACAATTCTTTTTTTTCAGATCCTCAGAGAGTTCTTTGCCATGAGGTGCCATGTTGAACTTCCGGGTGTACTCAGTTTTGTGAGATACTGTATGTATCTGTGTGGATTCAGCTATTCCCCTGGCATTCAACTTTATTCACAGAGGTGCAAATGGGTCTTGAATTTGCATGCCATAGTCCTGATATTGGTATGTAAAAGATTTTAGGCATATTTACTTTATGTTTGTTTTATAAACCAGGATAAGACACCCTTGCTCTGTTACCGAAGACCGACAGCCTGGCAAGTAGGAACAACTTTAGAAAAATTTGTATTGTATGTTGATTTTCCTTTTCCATTATTTGATACACATATTGTTCATGACTCATTGCATATTTTTTTCTATGCCCACCACGTGAATTATTTATCTCAGTCAAGAGGCGTATTGAAATCTAAATTTTCTATAAATAAACCTACATGAAGCAGCCTCTGATCATGGCCTGTAATATAGCTAAAAATTTGACTCAGTTCACCAAAGCTGTTGAATATATTCAGATCTGACATGTACTTCTACAAGAAATAAAGACATGAGATATAGATTAGGTGGGGGGATGTATTGGATCTTCATTTTAATGCTATTTCTAAAAGCTGGTGTCTTCAGTCATTTCTATGTGACAATGAAATATAATTTAGTAATAATTGACAGTCTCTTGTATGTCACTTTGTTAATAGCAGAATATAACAGCAGAGCAGTTTAACAAAAGGAAGAACAAAAATGACTGTGAATCAAAGTTTAATAATACCAGTAAAAATTACTGCAGCATAAAAAAGGATTAACACAATAACAATAAACGTAGTCACACATTTTAATATACACAATCTGTGGAGTGTTTAGTTGGAGATCCTGTTGGCAGGGATGCTGGTTTTCAGTACAACAGCTGTAACGCCACAGACCATAAAACTTTGTAAAACGAATAGGAATTTCAGATCCATTCATGGTCAGTAATTCAACAAGAACTGACTATGGGCTTTATTAAGTGCTTGTGCTATGTCAGATCATTGTGAATAAATATGCCGTAAATGGCTTATTGTTCAAAATGAGTGCTCAGACCCCAGTACTGCTGCCTTTATAATGCCAAATGGATAAGAGTGTTTGGCAGCTGGTGGAGTGGAGATGGATTGTAGGAAAATTAACAATTGAGCTAATTTATTATATTTGAATACGGGAAGAATGGAGGTCTTGTCTTTAGCAACCAATCAACACTTAGCTTTCATTTTCTATGCCACGGCTCTACATACAATAATGGACCTTCAGTGCACTCAAAATGCAGTTTTGCCCACACTATTATAGCCCTCTCTTTTAGTTTTTTAGTTTTTTTTTGGGGGGGGGGGTCATAACAAATGATCCTCCCCAAACAGGATATTGTGCTAAGCCTGTAGGTAGATAATAGAATTAGAACCTTCGCTAAGTGGAACAGTGGGTTTGATAATAAGGTTTGCAGTGCCTCCATCCTGGACAGTCTCTCTGTGAACAGAAGGAATTCCCTTCTAGGGAAATTAACCAGTAATCTAATCATCTGTCAGACTGTCTCCAAATGTATCCACTTTTAGGCGATCCCTGAAAACTTTCCTCTTCAGAGAAGCCTATCCTGCCTCCATCTAACAACTGCACTATTTTCTCCATGAGCTCATCCCCCACAGCTATTACCCTCTTGTATAACTTTACCCTCCCTCCTAGATTTTAAGCTCTAACGAGCAGGGTCCTCTGATTCCTCCTGTATTGAATTGTATTGTACTTGTACTTTCTGCCCTAATGTTGTAAAGCTCTGCGTAAACTGTCGGCGCTATATAAATCCTGTATAATAATAATAATAATAATCAAAGTATTTGAGAGCAGATGAACTATTGCAGCTAGCATATAACATTGACATCTGTAAGTATATAGATGCTCCCCAGTATATAGATGCTCCCCAGTATGTAAATAATATTAGCTTTATACAATAAAAGAATAATAATAGTACTGTACATACACCCAATGTACAAACAGGTGATATTAGCAAAAGGCCCACAAGGAGTCCTGGTGAAATTGTGTTCATATATAAAGTTCAGTTGTGGGGGCCCCTGGTGATGATTGCAATGTGGTGTACATCTTGATGCCGAAGACCGCAGGACAAGCAACAATGGGGAGATCCTCCAACTGTGGTCCAACTGGCCAGAAATGCAGCTTCTCACCAGCAGAAACCATGGTTTTATAGTGGAACTCAGACTCAACCTAGCTACAGTGTGTCTTACTCTCTAGTAGCATCTTATCATTCATGCAACTGCACCTCTATATATCAGAAGTGGCCATGTAGCCTTTGCTGGTTATTGAGCCCTAAGCTAAAACTAGCTATAGAATCCCAGATCAGAATGGAGTGCATTCCATGAGATGTTGAAAGCTTGGGGTATTTTTTATAACCTAACCTTGCTTTAAACTTCTCCAAAACTTTATCTCTGACCTGTCTGGTGTGTTCATTGGCATCCATGATGCTGTTTGTTCACTAAGGTTCTCTAACAAACCTCTGAGGGCTTCACAGAACAGCTGTATTTAGACTGAGATTAAATTACACACAGGTGGACTCTATTTACTAATTAGGTCATCATCCGAAAATGGAAAGGGTATGGCACAACTGCAAACCTACCAAAACATGGCTGTCCACCTAAACTGACTGGCCTGGTAAGGAGAACATTAATCAGAGAAGTAGCCAAGAGGCCCATGGTAACTCTGGAGGAGCTGCGTAGATCCACAGCTCAGGTGGGAGAATCTGTCCACAGGACAACTATTAGTCGTGCACTCCACAAATCTGGCCTTTATGGAAGAGTGGCGGGAAGAAAGCCATTGTTGAAAGAAAACCATAAGAAGTCCCATTTGCAGTTTGTGAGAAGCCATGTGGGGGACACAGCAAACATGTGGAAGAAGGTGCTCTGGTCAGATGAGACCAAAATTGAACTTTTTGGCCTGAAAGCAAAACCCTATGTGTGGCGGAAAAATAACTGCACATCACCCTGACCACACCATCCCCACCGTGAAACATGGTGGTGGCAGCATCACGTTGTGGGGATGGCTTTCTTCAGCGGGGACAGGGAAGCTGGACAGAGTTGATGGGAAGATGGATGGAGCCAAATACAGGGCAATCTTAGAAGACAACCTGTTACAGTCTGCAAAAGACTTGAGACTGGGGCAGAGGTTCACCTTCCAGCAGGACAACAACCTTAAACATACAGCCAGAGCTACAATGGAATGGTTTAGATCAAGGCATATTCATGTGGCTCAGTCATAGTCCAGACCTAAATCCAATTGAGAATCTGTGGCAAGACTTTGTGAAATTGCTGTTCACAGACGCTCTCCATCAAATCTGACAGAGCTTGAACTATTTTGCATTGAAGAATGCGCAAAATGTCACTGTCTAGATGTGCAAAGCTGGTAGAGACATACCCAAAAAGACTTGCAGCTGTAATTGCAGCGAAAGGTGGTTCTACAAAGTATTGACTCAGGGGGGCTGAATACAAATGCACGCCACACTTTTCACATATTTATTTGTAAAAAATATTTAAAAACCATTTAACATTTTCCTTCCACTTCACAATTATGTGCCACTTTGTGTTGGTCTATCACATAAATTCCCAACAAAATACATTTACCTTTTTGGTTGTAACATGACAAAATGTGGAAAATTTCAAGGGCATTGTATGTTGCTGGCTATGGGTTCTTCTGCCCTCCCCTTTTCCCGCCACTACGGGTGATTGGTGACCCAGCGGGAGAGGTGGCTGTGCTGTGAGGTGCCTCCCCCCACCCATCTTTCTTTGCTCTGGCTCTCCTCCTCCCTTCTGTGGTCACTGCTTTGCCCAATTGGCTGCGGAGAAGTATACAGAGGACTGCTGCAAAGCATACTGAGACATGTAGTCCCTTTGAGAGACTGCTGCACTGTGTGGGATGACTGCCAAAGTCCCAATAGACTATGGGACTCAGGAGGAGTAAGGAGGATTTTTACTGAACTGCCTGGGAAAGTTTGGGGTCTTGGTTCCAGATCGGGGGAAGAAGCGGATGTCCAAAGAGAGTTCTAAGCCCCAGGGCACTCACCCACAACCTTAGCAAGCAGGTTAGCCAGCCAATATCTGCACCCATAGCTATACAGAGTGGGTTGTCCAGTCATCACCTGTGGTTGCAACCATACAAAGCGGGTTCGCTGGAGCTCAAGCCACCGTTCCACAAGGGGCCCCTCTGCCATCAAAAAGCCACCACTGAAGTGCAGTATAGGTGAGAGGGTTGGCAACCCACCGAACACTCTGCACCACCAAACCAAGCGAGACTCCAGTTGCACAATGCGACATCAGCAAAGCACTGAGCAGTGCCATATCACCTGTTCTGGATTACACTATTAGCTCAGATCCACTTAACCCCTCCCTGCACTTGTTGCTTTCCCTGTTCATGACTGTTAAGCCTTGTTTAAGTTATTCCTGCCAGAGATCTTCTTCAAGTCCCCACCTTCTTGAACTGGGAGCCAATCAGCATCACCACAAGTGCACTACCAAAAGGGCCCCAACCACGCCAGTAGAAATAATAACTTTTTCCCTTTTTTGGAGATTATGTCTCCCTGTTTCATTGTATTTACAGATACTTCATCAATTGTCATCTTCCTGCAACTATGAAGTTCTGCAGGCAGACTTAGCTCTAGCAAGTCACTCCAGGGTCTAAGGCAGCGTAAGTAGCAAAGAGAAAAAACAAATCCTGCGCACAAGTGGATCACCATACAAATAGTGCGACAACACAGGCCTTGCTGCCCTCAAGGACAGGGAATCCTAGTTGACAACGAGAGAAAAGAGAAAAAGGGGTGCACCAGCCTTGTGCATTATCTGTTTAAAATATTTATTGAGTAAAATGATAAAAAAGAAACAACTCACAAGTAATTGTAGAGGAAGGCACAACGTGAAAGTGCACCGCCTAACAGCATGCGACCTAGGATGAGCGATACCTTCCAAGGGTCATGGAGGAACGCACGGGCATCACTATCAGCTAACGCGTTTTGAAGGGAACATCCCTTCTTCATCAAAGCTTCGCAGTGAACTCTCCTTCAGCAGTCCCTATTTATGTGTGCCTGAATATCAGGAAACAAGGATGGGATATGGGGCCCCTCCCCCTCAAAGCGTCCCTCCCTCTTGTGCCCTCTAATCATAAGGGCTACAATAAAAACAAGGAAAAAAAAAAAAAAGCTCTGCGAAGCTCTGATGAAGAAGGGATGTTCCCTTCGAAACGCGTTAGCTGATAGTGATGCCCATGCGTTCCTCCACGACCCTTGGAAGGTATCACTCATCCTAGGTCGCATGCTGTTAGTCGGTGCACTTTCATGTTATGCCTTCCTCTACAATTGCTTGTGAGTTGTTTCTTTTTTATCATTTTACTCAATAAATATTTTGAAAAGATAATGCACAAGGCTGGTGCGCCCCTTTTCTCTTTTCTCTTGTTGCCTAAGGCAGCATAACCTCCAGGGGGTTTTACAGTATACTATTCCTTTCTGGCTGCCCTTATGATAAGTGACTCTGTTACAGTTGAAGTTGAATTGTAAAACCTGGGTCCTGTTATTAGCAATTAATCTGCATTTTAGGGGTTCATTTCATCCCTTACCTCTGACTGCTTTTACAGTATATTTTGTTTGCTTTGCCAATTCTGGTGTTTGTGTTCTTTGAAATTGCATTCTAGCTGGGTATTAGTGTCACTGTTGGTAATTTCTCTGTGAAACTGTATGTTTGTGTATTCAGCCTGGTGTGTCAGAGGGGCTGAGGTCTTTGAGAAGGTCGTGGCCAACAACAGAAGACCCATCTTAAACAGTGTCTCCTTCAGGGATAGCGTTACACACACCTGTGTCCATATGTGTGAGACAAAAGCTATGGGCAGCAATAGTAAACATAGGAGCATTTGCCTAATAATCCATTTTGGATTTAGCAGCAACTTTACTATGGACATTTGTCTTTCTCTCTCTCTCTCTCTCTCTCTCTCTCTCTCTCTCTCTCTCTCTCTCTCTTCATTTTCTCCTTCTGGGGTTTTTAAACTAGCCCCACAGAGACAGGAAGTGATGTACATAAATAGATCACAGTACAGCCACTTACAAATACAGACAGTACAAGGCAGCAGACCCCTACACTATATTTTTACTGTCTGACAAAATTAAACAGTAAATAACTGAAAAAATTATTTAAATGTTTTAACTTTAAACTTGGTTATGAAGAATTTCCAAAGAATTGTCAAACAAATCTTTATCATGTCAGGGGTCTAAGCATAAAGTGTGAAGAAATAAAGAAAAAGAATTCCAAAAAAGGAAAAACTGTGGTCAGACTTTAAAGGCACAACAAACAGTAAGAATATACAAAAATATTATAATTTATTGAAATATATATATAATATAAAGATACGGCAATGTAACGCAATGTAACGAAAATCCCCTGGGATAGAGCAGGACACTCTTATGCCCCGTACACACGGTCAGACATTGATCGGACATTCCGACAACAAAATCCTAGGATTTTTTCCGACGGATGTTGGCTCAAACTTGTTTTGCGTACACACGGTCGCACAAAGTTGTCAGAATTTCCGATCGCCAAGAACGCGGTGACGTAAACCACGTACAACGAGACTAGAAAAGGCCATTTCAGAACCAAGCGCGGCACCCTTTGGGCTCCTTTTGCTAATCTTGTGTTAGTAAAAGTTTGGTGAGAGAAGATTTGCGCTTTTTCAGACTCGTGGCTTTCAGATCGTTTTCTGCCGTTCAGTTTTTGCTTGTGGGTTTGTATCTGCTCTTCAGTGTGTGCAAGCAAGTTCCGCGTGACTTAGTCATTGTGTTCTTGTTCGTTCGTTACTGTTTTTCAGGTCGCTCTTCACAGGCCTTGCTGTTCTTCAGTGCGTTCTGTTACTTTGTTCTGAGCAGCCGACCGTTTTCTAGCCATGTTGCGTATGCGTACTCCTCGTAGAGTTCGTGCTGTGTGGGGGCTTGGTGTTGGGGTCCTGACCTTGACACAAGTCCAGTCCATGAACAGGGTGGGGAGGAGTTCATGGACCAAGAATTGGTTGCTTCAGCGTGACCAGTTCTCTCATATGCCCTTGCTCCGTGAGATCCCTGAGAATAATCCTGATGATTTCAGGAACTTTCTCAGGATGACGGACCCCATGTTTCACCGTTTGTTGGCTTCGCCGACCCCTTACATTAGCAGGCAGGATACCTGCATGAGGCAAGCCATAACTCCGGAGCAGAGGCTCGTCGCTACCCTGCGGTATTTGGCGACAGGGAGAAGTCTGCAGGACTTGAAGTTCTCGACAGGCATCTCCCCCCAGGCTCTGGGTATCATTATCCCAGAGACCTGTTCTGCCATCATCCAGGTCCTGCAGAAGGAGTATATGAAGGTAAGATTTTTATCCTTTAATATCACATTTTATTGTATTTAATGTTTGCTAATATCTTGTATTTCTTTCCTCATTCCCTAATTACCATGATTGGAATATGCTGTGAATGTCCCCTTTGTCCTCATGCATGCTGTTTTTTTAGGTAATTAATTTTGTAGGTCCTTCATACAGATTGTCCTTCACTAACCTCCCCAACATGGTCTACAGGCCCTATATTCACCTCATGTAGTCACTTAACAATGTATTTTATCAGCTCCATAGTAGTGCTTTACCCCAAACACCCCCTAAAATGTTTTGAAATGTAATTTGTGCTTTAAATTCAGGCAGAGTGCCTGAGGCTTTTTTTTTGTGGTGTCCCCAAATCATTTTTAGTAACCCTCCCTCCCCCAACTGCTAAGTCAGCTGATACCAATGCTCTATCTATCCTCAATCATCTATCTGCTGACTTTGCAAAACCCATACACACTATACCCATCTCTTTTGTGATGAGATTTATGGATGAATTCCCCAAAGCATGTAGTGCAAGGGCCTGCCTGTATACTTTCCAATGGTAGTGTTTAAACTTTTTAGATCCTATTATTATCTTGATAGGTAATAGCAGAATGTCCAAATGTGCTCAAATGTGTACAGTGTGTATTTATATCTTTGTATTATGACACTTCTTACCTGTCCAGTGGGCTGCCAATAGTGTAACTAAGGAGGGGCTGTTCCAAGTAATACCCTGTATTTAGGCATTCATCTCTCAATGAAGTGAAGAGGGTTACCTGTCCAAGATTTCCCCACCCCCCATAATGTTAGAAATGGCCCATGAGAGGGGGGGAGGGGGAATATGATAGGTGTACCTTATACTTTGGTGTTGTTAAATTCCCCTTAATAAATGCTATCTGGAGGTTGCCCCAGAATGTTTGTGCCTAATCTGCTTGCCATGTTTCTGAGCAAAAATATTAATATTTATTTTTTTTCCTTAACAGTTTCCTTCCACGCCACAGGAATGGCAGACTGTGGCCTCCCACTTTGCCCAGCGGTGGGACTTTCCTAACTGCGGAGGGGCAATTGATGGGAAACACGTCCACATCATCCCACCACCCAACTCGGGGTCGTACTATTTCAACTATAAGGAGTTCAATAGTATTGTGATGTTGGCGGTGGTGTCGGCTAATTACGACTTCTTGTATGTGGACGTGGGGAAGGATGGCCGGATGTCCGATGGTGGAGTCATCGCCCAGACGGAGTTCTACAGGCGTCTCCATAATGGCAGCTTGGACTTGCCAGCTCCATGTGGAAGGACTCCCATTTGTGTTCGTTGCTGATGAAGCATTTGCACTGGGGGACCATCTTATGCGGCCATTCCCAATGAGGACCCTCACCCCGGAACAGAGGGTTTTTAATTACCGGCTGGCCAGAGCCCGAAGAGTGGTGGAGAACACATTTGGAATCCTGGCCAGCCGGTTCCGCCTATTTCTGACACCTATCCATATGGCGGAGTATAAACTTAATCATATGATCCTGGCGTGCTGTATTCTCCATAACTTTTTACGGAAACATTCGGCCAACTATGCTGCCTCAGTTGGGCCTGAGGCCGGAGTGATCCCTGAAACAATACTGACGGCGCTAGAAAGCGGCCGTCCTGGCTTGCCCTCCCTGAGTGCCCGTGATGTCCGGTTACGATACCTGGAGTTCTTTGCGGGTAGGGGGGCCATCAATATGCCTGCAAATTTGTGAAGCCTTTTTCAAATAAAAAAGCAAAAAAAAGAAATTCTTTGTGGAGATTTACTGCTTGTGTTTGTTTTAGCTGAGCCTGACAGCAATGTGGGGAGTCCTGTAAATTGCGTGATTGTGTAACTTTATACAAAGCACTGTTGGCTGTTATATACTAAAGGCGTATACACTTTTTATACTACAAGTGCTCTTGAAACTGCAATGAAAATGCTCTTGTAGTACAAAGAGGATTTGCCCTTAGGAAATAACCACCATTTTCTACGAAAACAGCAATTACATCACCACAAAAGTGTTGTAGCGTTGAGACAATAATCCA
The DNA here is from genome assembly GCF_042186555.1 of Aquarana catesbeiana. Lineage (NCBI taxonomy): Eukaryota > Metazoa > Chordata > Amphibia > Anura > Ranidae > Aquarana > Aquarana catesbeiana. The sequence goes on from NC_133327.1 coordinate 188,212,186, forward strand.
CACATTCTTGATTAACAATCTTTTTAATACCTGCACAATCACATGTGCATTTAGAAATGGTTTTTAAAACAAACCAACATGTTTGTTGTATAATAATTTTTGGGGTGGCATTATCAAAAATAGAAATGTCCATTTACGATAAAACAGGCCTGTGTAAAACCAACAAGAAAGACAAAACACTTGAACTTACAAAGTTCACATATGGTAAAACCTGAAGGCAATATCAGACATGAGTATTTAGGAACTGTGTTTGATATTGCGTTCAGATGGGGTCAAATCACCCCTTGAAAAGCCAAATTTGGAAGATGCACACCAATTTACGAATGTCAACATGTGCTAGCTGCCATCATGGGGGATCAAGGGACATGTTTTGTGGGAGCAAGCCCTTCCTCACCGCTACTTTATTATTGAGGAAGGGGTTGCACCCCCAAAATGCGTCCATTGATCTCCCGTGATGGCAGATAGCATGTGTTGGCACACTGTGTGCATCCTCCAAATTTGGCTTTTCGAAACATTTCAAAAATATTTTAAACATTGTACCAAACAAAAGTGATTTTGTGGGGTATTAAATTCGCCCCAAAACATCAATGATGTTATTATTTTTTTTAATCACATCATTGATTTTTGTCTTGATGTTCTCCAATTCTAAATTACATCCCATGATCTCCCCGATCAGGATCTGGGCACTTTCTGATGTGAAAGGATCTCGATCCCTAACATCACGATCACCTAAAAAGAGAGAAACCAAACAAAAACAGGTATCAAAAATCTGCCAGCATCCATCTCTTACCTGAGTCTGTGGTCGCAGACACTCACCTGTTGTGGTGCCAATTTCCACCACATCTTCTTCCTCCTCCTGCTCCACTTGGGTTGGGGGTATTTCACCTTCTTCCACAGGTGGGGGGTCTCTGGTCTCCTTGGATGAGGGGTGTCCTCCGAGTCTTTTCTCCCCTATGTAAAACAAAAATGGTATAATTAGCACACAGTGATTTGATGGCAGAACTATAAATAGGAAACATTGCTTGGAAGTGGGGTACAATTGTCAGTTTTAGCAGAGTTCCAAGATGTTGCTTGTTTATTGTCCTTTGTCAACCTGCATTACTTTACCTGTTTAGTACAAGCTTCACAGATGGAGACCCCCCTATAGTATACACTGGAGCACCTGTGTGCCCCCCTAATAAAAATGGTGTTCTTGTGTCCCACACTAGTGCTCCAGCGTCCAGATGTGAAAACAGCTGCTCAGTGTCCTCTCCTTACACAGAATCTAGTTTGCATTTCATTCTAGTAACAAACCCATCTACACAACCAAATATTTTTCATCCAAGTAGGCCCTAAAAAATGTAGGAAAATGCATATGGCTTAAACAATGGTGTTTTAGAGGGCGAAAAAAAAATGTTTGATACGAACGAATAATGGGCCCATGAACATTAAAAATTAAGAAAAGCGGAGGCGCATGCGCGAGGGACTCCAAGATGGCCGCGTAAGCCGGGAGCTCCTCACTACCCCAGCCAGCCAGCCGCCCTAGCGCCGTATTGGAAGCCGCTGCCAGCCCGCACACAGCAATTTCGGCAAGGGGAACACAGCGGTTCCCCACCCATGCCATCCACAGCAGTCAAGAAGGACCTGGGACCCCGTTTTGAGGCTGAGAAACATCAGGCCGAATCCAAGATGGCGGCCGCGCCTCAGACACAGGCAGCATCAGGGGGGATACAAGAACCCAGGCAAGTGATCGCTCCTGCTACTCTCTCTTACCCTTCCACTGCAATCTCCTATGCTCATCCCACCTCATCCCCCTCAGGCCACAACTCGGCTTTCCTAAATGAGAGCCCCCTGGCAGCCCCCTTGTTATCCCCTATGGGACACTCTCCTCTTTCTCAGCATAATATTGAATGCATGGGAAGCACAGGCACAGATATGCCCCAGAATGCGGGAGACCTTTTCCTCAAACTATCTGACTTACTGGAAAGGGGCTTAGCTAATACAGCTCAAAAAATAACAAATGACATCCGATCAGACTTCCAGAATCTGGGAACCAGAATTGAAGCGATTGAACAAAAACTGGACTATACAGTCTCCAGAACCAATCAAAATTCTGATCACTTACAGATCGTGCAGGATCAGTTGGATGTAGCCTTAAGTAGGATCGACGATTTGGAAAACAGATCGAGAAGGGAGAATTTCAGGGTCAGAGGCATCCCAGAATCGTGCACGGATGTACCCGCAGCAATACAAGAATTAATTAAATCCCTTATCCCTGATATATCTAAACACTACCTGGAATTAGACAGAGCCCACAGATCTCTGGGTCCCCCCAGAAAAGATGGGTCCCCCAGGGACATCGTGGTGAAGCCGCATCACTACGGAGTGAAAGAGAGCATCATGAAGCTCTCCCGCCAGCAAACACACATATCATTCCAAGGACACGAAATTCAAATATTTGCCAACATATCGCCTACGACGATCCAAAAACGTAGAGCCCTTAAACCTCTACTTCTAGTCCTGACACAAAAAGAAATAAAATACTGGTGGGCTTTCCCCTTTGCTTTAAAATTCACCTACAAAGGCAAGACACACTCATTCACCACTCTACCTGAAGGAGAGCGGATTCTCCTGTCTCTGAAGCTTATTTCCCAAGAATTGGAGATGGACACATCAAACATGCAACCCGGATCTTATAAGAGACAGACACCAACCAGCCCAGTTTCCCCTTTATGGAAAACCACAAAGAGTAGACGAACAAGAGAACCGTTGCCCTCCTGAATGATCTGGTCGCGCCCGGACAATACCTGGACACATTACTCAGGAAACTTTCCAAGTCATCATCCACCCTAAAAGACCATCTTGATCTACTTAGGATCAGGATGCACGATCTCTGAACTCATCAGGGACACTGGACTCCCACGTCCAGATGGATTTTCACAGGTCTCGACACAGCTGACCGATTAGGTCACTCCACACCTAGAATAAGATTCGTTGTGTTTTGCGACCACTACCAATGGGGCATCTGTTCCTTCTCAAGCGACTCGCTAACCATTGGATCCCACCCCTTCCCACAGAGGACGCCAAGATTTATCACAATCAACATTGCAACGTACACTGAAGAACAAGTTATTGGGACTTCCCACCTGCGGGTCCGCCTTTTCACCGGCTGGTGTTCTGGTGGTCCAGGGAACGGACACGACGACTCACGAACCTATTAGGAATGGACAGCTCCTACTGGGGTATTTTTCAGCCCCCACAACTACCCCCCCTATTGAACTCATCCCTGCCCCCCATCCCCCTCCCCTCCCTTTTTCTCCACCCTCCCACCCCCCATGCCCTTAACATATCCCCCCAAGCCTTTTTGGCCTTCAGCAGGACTTTATTTTTGTCTTATTTTTTATTAAGCCGGCTGGCTTTGTTACAATTGAACTGAAATGCTTTTCTGTTGACATGGTTGTCCTTAATAGATTTCGTTAATTTCATTTTTTAGGATTACCAATTGGGTTGGCTCTGACTGGGGTAGCAGTCATGCGCCTCCATCCATCTATCGACAATGGAACCTCCATGGTCGGGAGATGAACTGATGACCTCTTCGGAGGGCTATTATTGTTTATGGTTGGGTGGCATGGAGGGGATCTTTACACCCCCTCGATGCCACCGGTTCCTTTTGGGACTAATCTCTCGAAAACACTTGCATTTACTCTCTTTCTCTTTCTTTTCCTCTTCTGTCCTATTTTCTAACCCTTTCTTATGCTTGTGCCAGTCCACAGGATGCTTGAACAGCCCACTATCCTCCAGGCTCCAGGTCCTACCTCGCGATCCGAATAACTATGCTCCACCGCGCCCAGAGGAGGTAAGAGATACCGCACCACACACAACTCCCCCAATTAGACGACATGTCTAGTGGCAATTTGGTTCACCCTTCCTTTAAACTAGCCTCCCATAATGCCCAGGGACTAAATTCAGCGGTTAAAAGGCGGAAATTATTCCAATCTTACCACACACAAAAATTGGCGGTAGTCATGATCCAGGAAACACATTTCCCACCCAATTATAACCCAACATTTCTACATGCTCAATATCCCACATTCTTTCTAGCGAATGCAGAGGATAAGACCAGAGGTGTTGCGGTTATAATCGCAAAACAATGCAAATTTAAGCCCGATTTAGTGCACAGAGACCCTGAAGGCAGATTCCTGTTGGTCAAGGGTAAAATAGATGAAAGCCTCTATTCCTTCATCTCGTATTACTCCCCCAATAAGGGCCAAACAAAATTCTTCCAAGCAATGCTACAAACTCTAACTCCATTATTGGAAGGAACGGTAATTTTCGGAGGTGACTCCAACGTGGCCTTTGACCCAGGCCTAGACAAATCCAAACCTTTAAAAGCACAATCAATTCGCCCCACAAAAACAAGCTCCAAGATTGCAAAAATAATATATCAACAAGGCCTATCCGATATTTGGAGAGAACTTAACCCCACTAGGAGGGATTATACACACTTTTCAAACCCTCACAAAACATACTCCAGGATCGACCACATACTAATGTCAGTAGTACATATACCCTACGCGATTAAGGCCTATATCAAGGATTCTGCCCTATCGGATCACGCTATGGTAATCGTAACACTAAGGGGCGGCTCTCACAAACCGCCCAATACCCATTGGAGAATCAACGACAACATTCTTAATGACCATATCTCAGTCATAGAACTTGAGAAGGACATAAAAGATTATTTTCTGCGGAACAATGTGGAGGGAATTTCAGCCGAGACTCTATGGGCCGCTCATAAAGCGACCATAAGGGGAAAACTCATTCAAATATCTTCCAGGAAAAAGAAAGAGCAAAAGGCGGAGATAGAGAAACTGAGAGGGAATTCAAGGCTCTATGCAAGCAACATAAACGGGACCTTACCTCGGTCACCATAGCCCAACTAGATGCAGCCAGAACAGCATTAAATCTGGCCCACACAGTGAGGGCAGAGACACACCTGAAATGGAATAATGCAAAATTCTATTTTCAGCGAGATAAGATGAGTACTCTTCTAGCAAGAAAGCTATCTCCCAAAATCACTAACTTCTCCATCCCCAATATTAGACTTCAGGATGGCACCTCTTCCCTTAACCCCACTAAAATCCTGCAAGCCTTCCACTCTTTCTACTCTAAATTGTATCAACATAATGACACAATGTCTGACTCCTCCTTAAAAGCTTTCCTAGATAGCATTAACATTCCAACCCTAAGTAATGATCATAAGGATATCATGGAAGCCCCCTTCACCACGGAAGAAACATTAGACGTCATTAAAAACTTAAAAGGGAACTCAGCTCCTGGCCCCGATGGTTTTTCTAATCAATACTATAAAACATTCAAGAAAACTTTGGCACCCTTTATCACAAAATTCTTCAATTCCAAAAGAGAAGGGTCTCCCCTTGAGCCAAATTTAAATTTAGCTTTCATTTCGGTCATACCCAAGCCTGACAAGGATCCATCTCTAGTCGAAAATTACAGACCGATCTCGTTGATTAACAACGACCTGAAAATACTCACTAAAATCCTGGCTAATAGAATCAACTCCTTCATCAATCAATATATTCATAAAGATCAAGTAGACTTCATGCCGGGAAGACAAGGCCCGGACCAGGTCAGAAGGGCGGTCGATATAGTATCTCTTTTACAGTCGGGTTGGGATGGAGGCCCAAGGCAGGAAGGCTTATTGCTGTCTTTGGACCTCCAAAAAGCCTTCGATTCCTTATCTTGGTCCTTCCTTTTTGCAGTCCTGGGGAGATGGGGATTTGGGAACAATTTTATAAATACCCTGAAAGCACTGTATTCCACTCCGAGCGCCAAGGTAAAAATGCACGGCTTCTACTCAGATCCCATTCAAATAACCAGGGGAACCAGACAGGGGTGTCCCCTCTCCCCAGTGATCTTTGCCTTAGCCATAGAGATCCTGGCAATTGCGATCAGGACTGACCAAAACATCAAAGGGGTTAAGTGTGGAGCGCAATCCCACAAATGCGCCCTTTTTGCGGACGACATCCTTTTATTTGTCACTTCCCCTACTATCTCTCTTCCCAATATTTGCAACCTCTTGAGGGCATTTGGATCCTTGTCGGGCTTAAAGGTCAATATGGATAAGTCACAGGCATTAAATATTTCGCTCTCAGATGCAGATGTGAATAGGCTCAAGCCTGCTTTCAAATTTAAATGGAGCGAATCCTCAATCCGATATCTAGGAATTAATCTAACCCCTAAGTTTGAGCAACTCTTCCAGGCTAATTTCCCTCCCATGTTCCGCACATTAGAATCTGACATCCAAACATGGTCCAACTTTAATATATCCTGGCTGGGCAGAATCAATTCTATCAAAATGACTCTTTTGCCCAAGCTTCTATACTTGTTTAGGTCTCTCCCGATAGATATTAGAAAACATCATCTTAAACCACTACAAGGGAAGATAATAAAATTCGTTTGGGGTAAAAAAGGATATAGAATAGCCCGGAATGTGCTTCTTAGCCCCAAAACCAAAGGGGGCCTGGGTCTTCCAGACCTGTTCAGATACTTCCAAGCGGCAAGGCTGGCCCAACTATCTTTGGTATATTTCAAAGTTGAGAAACCCGATTGGATAGAAATAGAGAGACAAGCTGCTCCGACATATACCCTAGACTACCTGCTCTGGTGCCCTATGAAATTAAGGCCTACCATTTTAGCTCCAACACTGTCTCAATCCTTTAAATTATGGGACTTGATGAAATGCTCCCCAGCTTTAACTTCACCATTATGCCCTCTGGAGCACATCTTTCATAATCCCCGCTTTGCTCCGGGCCTGGACATTAAGTCATTCAAATGGTGGTTAGACAAGGGGATGTACCGCATAGGCCACTTTCTCTCCCCATCTGGCCCATTGACGCTAAAGCAATGCCTAACTAAACTCAAACTCCCTGGGTCAGAGAGATTTAGATTCGCTCAGATATCCCATTTTCTTGCCTCCCTAATGAAGGGACAAGAACTCCCTCTGGAATTTACACCTTATGAACGTTGGTGCGGTCAAGCACTTGACACAAGGGGGGGTATATCTCTCCTTTATGCGTCCCTTGTGGAACCCACCGCAAAATTCTCTTACATGGACTCATGGGAAAAGGATCTGCGGGAGACCTGGAGCCTGGAGGATTGGCATCAGAGAGGATCCACAGCCTTTAAAGGTATTCTAAATATAGCATTGATAGAAACTAATATAAAAGTGCTTATGCGATGGTACTTAGTTCCCTCCAGACTTGCAACTATGTTTTCCTCTGCCTCCCCATTATGCTTTAGAGGGTGTCAAGCCCAGGGCTCTATGATCCATATCTGGTGGGAATGTCCGAAAATAAGAGGTTTCTGGAACAAAATATTTACATTAATCCGTAAAGTAACGGAACTTCCCATCACTAAATCAGCCCAAGTGGCCTTACTCAATGCTCCATCCCCTAAAACAACAAAACACTCTCAAAAATTAATTTCCTTTATGCTACTAGGAGCTAAGACTACGTTAGCCAAAGCCTGGAAGCAACCCACAGTGTCTTTCCAGGCTGCCAAAAGAAAGATATCTTGGATCATGTCACTTGAAAAAATAGTCAGCTCTATGACGGACACCTCTAGGTCATTTGAGGCGACATGGGAGCCCTGGGCTAGGCACCTAGGCATTTCCCTTATCACAGGAATTCCATTATCTCAGCCTAGTTGAATCTTTTATTCATATAATAAAAAAAATAAAAAAAAAAAAAAAATAAATAAAGGGGGTCCTTGGACTGGTTACAAACGTTTTCCCCATGACAGCGAATTCTCTTATCTTGTTCTTTCTCTTCTTTTTCTCTTCGCCTTCTCTTCCTCTCTTCTGTCTCTCCATATCTTTTTGGTATGTACAACGAATTGATCCCAAGCTAACAGTGTAAAAGTTATGTTTTACTATCCGTTTACATAATAGTAGAACCTCTATTGCCACCTTCAGATAGTCTTCAACGAGTTTTAGCTCTTAACTCAGAACGGATTTCGGCTTGTTGAAGGGTTTCTGATGGAAGGGTATTATGGCCTTATTAAGGGTCTCTTGTTCCCTCCTCTCGGGCGATGGCAGGTCCCCGGGGGTGGGTACGGTAGGTTTTCTGGATCAGCCTCCATGGTCTCCCTGTGGAGGGCGGAGTCCTAGCACAGTGAGTTCCCGTCAGGGGTGTTGGGATTCTCCGCCAACACAGGGAACATCAACATTCGTTTTTCCTAACGTATCAAAGGCTACAGTTTTCGGTTTTGAACCTTTGTTTGTTTGCGATATCCATGCATAATTACTATCCCTTACTAATGGGGGATTCTTCCAATATTCCTTTGTAACTTATGTTCATCTTTGTACTGCACTGCTCTTTAATAAAGCTTTAAATTTCAAAAAAAAAAAAATTAAGAAAAGCATATGGAGCAGCACGAACGTAATAAAGACAAAAAGAATAGGAACACAGCACAACTACTTACTTTTTTGCAGCACTCTCCGGATCTTTCGGTACTGCTCGGGCTCTCTTAATTTTAGGTCCGACCACCGCTTCCTGAGCTGATCTTTCGATCGTTGTACCCCGAAATTCCTGTGCAGACTTTTGACCACTTTCGCCATGATCTTGGCCTTTCTGATATTGGGGTTTGGGCAAGGCCCATACTTACTGTCATAGTCGGACTTCTTCAGGATGTCCACCATCTCCAACATCTCCCCAAAGGACATATTTGTGGCCTTAAATTGTCTCCTTCTGGATCGGGACGTGTGCGGATCCGGGCTTTCCTCCTCCTCCTCCTCGTTGCTATAATTAGCATGCACCTGCTCTGACTCCGCCATGTGCTCTTCACCCACTGCGCCGAATGAAAAGGGGCGGGGAATAGACTAGAAAGAACGTCAGGGGCGGGCGGAGTTACACGCATGCGCAGTGTGTATAAAGCGTAACACGCGTGCGTAGTACGTACGATCTGTGAGCGGACGAAGGAGCATTGGACGCGCCGATCGTAAGAACGAAGGTAAGAGAGAAAACTTGTGCCTATACTGCTTCTAAATTGAGGCCTATATTGTAACAAGATTAGGAGAGTTTTGTCTGACATTAGGCTTTGTCTTGTGTTGTGTCTTGCAGTGAACATGGATATCTTATTAAAAGATAATGACTTCATGTCACTATTCATTGATATGTTAAGGGAGCTGCCATGTCTGTGGGAGATCAACAACCCACATTACAAGAACCAAACAAAGAGGAAGGCAGCACTGGATAAATTGTGGGAAATTGTGAAGCAGGTGATCCCCACGGCAGACATCACATTTTTGAAGATCTTAATTGGTGGCCTGAGGAGCACATATGTAAGGGAGCGCCAGAAAGTCCAGGATTCGCAGAGATCTGGAGCAGCAGATGACATCTATGTCCCCAGGATGTGGTACTATGACAGGCTGCATTTTCTGGCAGGCCAGACTGAACCCAGGTCATCCCTCTCCAGTCTTCCTTCCACGCTTCCTTCCCCTCCAGCTGAGGCTTCTGACGCCCAACCTGCGCCTTCCAGGCAACAACATGTGGAGGAGCCCAGATTGAGCCAGGTATAGCATTCCTCTAAATATTGCTGGTTGTAAATGATGTTAACTAGATGTTAGTTTGGAGTACTAATTTAGGATTGTGATTGAAGAAGCAAAAACTAAAACCATGTCCCTTTTTCATACACAGGGAAGTCGCAGCCAGGAGGTGGCCGGGCCGAGCTGCCTGCCTGATATGCCGGTCCCTCCCCAACACCTGGAAAGAGAAAGTGGCAGGAGGAGGAGTGCCCTAGAGGAGGCTGCCATAGGCCTCTTTTGGAGGGCTACAGAGGCCCTGGGAGCACCACACACCGTGGAGGAGGACATTGCTGCCATCATTGCCTCTAAAATGCAGAGGATGGAGGAGGGACAACAACTCATGTGTGAGTCGCTCATATTGGAGGCTCTTAATAAAGGTATGAGGGGCCAAATTACATTTCAGACACACCTTTGCGAACTCACAGATGGTCCTCCTCCTCCTCCTGCAGGTCCTCCTCCTCCTTCTACTCCTCCTCCTCCAGCTCCTCCCAGTCCTCCTCCTCCTCCAGGTCCTACTCCTCCTCCTGCCACATCTCCAACAGCACAGCCACAGCCCAGAATGAAGCGTGGAAGGAAGACCAGAAAGTGAGGACCCTGGATCCAGTCTGGTCAGCCAAAAGATGCAGCCTCTTGTGGTACCACAGCCTGGGGACACAGATGTCATCTGCTGCTTTCCGGATCTCTGGGACTTCTGGACCAGACTGGCCACCTTTACATATGGACTCCTCATTTTGATGTTCAAGAATTGATGTCTGCCCTGGGGGTCCCAGGCTTCGCTAATTTCTCATGTTTATCCAGTGTTGCCTCCCTCTTTGTTTGGTTCTGAGCCCTTAATAAAGGAATTTTGTTTTGAATTATACTTGCCTATGTGTGTTTGACTTCAAAAAGGACAGTTGGTTTGTGAGGATTCAGGTACATTTCAAAAATACAATGTGAAATTAACAAGGGACACCAACAACAAACAATCTCCTTGAGATTAAATAATAAAAGATATCAATGGTGTTGTGGTAACTTGACACACAAAACACACACAAAAATAGTCTGTAGTAAAAATAAAAATAACATTAAACAAAGATCAGCCTTGGAAAAAATACAAACATAAAATGTAAACCAAAAATGGCTTTAAATCACAAAAAAAGAAAAAAAAAAATTCTGTCAGATGTGACAAATAACAATATATTCCGGGAATCCCAAGAAAAAAACACAAAAATAAGTTTGTGAGAAGTGTGTGTGAATATGAGCAGCAGACCTGTGACTGTTATTTATACCCAGCGGGGGTTGCTAAGCAACAGTAAACAATAGACTAACCAGAATATCCACAGTATAGTTCAGTATCACATGCATAAAATTAGTTTGGGGACTTGGATCATAGCATATGTGAACAAAATATGTAAAAAAATATACATAAAAAAATTGATGGTACTAGTAATAAATTGTTAATAAAGCACCATAGTAGAAAATAACTAGAAAAAGTGGAAAAATAAAAATAAACAATAGAGATAATAGTAATCAAAGATCCTTAATAAATAATGTTGAAGGAAAACATTTTCAGTGAAATATGTATAAAATAGTTCCTAAATTGGAAACCAGTAAGACACTAATAATTCATATTGAATAAAAACCAAGTGCATATAAAATCATACTCATCAATGTTTCTTAAATGACAACAATAACATTAGTATTACATAATGAATAGTAAATAATACATAGTAAATTGTTAATGCAAAACTCATACTCCTAGAATTGTAATAGCAATGTTAATGCCAATAAAATATGAATAAAAATAAAAACTAGAAGTATAATATTGCTAAAAATGTTTATATTGTCACCATATACAGTAATTAAGATAAATGAATAAAGAGATACTCTATAGCTCGTAGAAACTATGGAAATTGTGATCAATATTGTTAAAAAAAAATTTAGGATGGATAGAAATACCTAAGTCCAGGTACTGTGGTAGGATGGTACATGGAAATAGAGATAACTGCAGTGAAGTTTCACTGTATTCTTGGATGGAAATACTACCCTGATGGCCCAGACAATAGATGTGTGAGTCAAGATATAACCAGGGCGGCTCAGTGGATAGCACTTTTGCCTAGCAGTAAGAAGGGTCGCTGGTTCGAATCCCAACCACCACACTACCTGCCTGGAGTTTGCATGTTCTCCCTGTGCCTGTGTGGGTTTCCTCCGGGTACTCCGGTTTCCTCCCACACTCCAAAGACATGCTGGTAGGTTAATTGGATCCTGTCTAAATTGTCCCTAGTATGTATGAATGTGAGTTAGGGACCTTAGATTGTAAGCTCCTTGAGGGTAGGGACTGATGTGAATCTACAATGTATATGTAAAGCGCTGCGTAAATTGACGGCGCTATATAGATACGTGAAATTAAATAAATAATAAATAATTAACCATTCTGTGCCCCCTGTAAACAAATGAATAGATCAAAAAGGGTGGAGCACCCAAAAAATCTGAGGATGGTGAGTACATCTAATTCTTTGTTAAGATGCCCAGGAGATAAACTGTCCATTTGAAAAATCCAGATGATCTCTTGTGCACATAATCTTTTGAACCATTCTCCTCCTGTAAGGGAGGAGGGGATGGATTGAATAATGAAGGCTGTTAAGGCAGGAGTCTTTATTGTTGTGTGTGCTAAAGTGTCTAGCCACATAGTATTTGGGAGAGTCACTGTCGATGCTCTTCCTATGTTCTCCAACTCTAATCCTGAAGGTTCTGATGGTTCATCCTATGTATCCTAACCCACATGGGCAAGTCAGACAATATATCACAAAGGTGGAGGAACACGTAAGAAATTCCTTGATGGAATAAGTCAGCCCCTTAGAGTCAATGAAAGACTTTAGTAAATGAGTTGACATTAGAGACATAATGCCACATCTCTCAGGAACCACAGGATGCTACATTAATGCTCACCTTACAAATCACAAAAAGAAACATCAAAAAGTGACCAAAACTTTTTTTCAGTTGAATGATTAAAACCTCTCTCCAGGTATTTCTGCTTTCCATGTCCCAAGGGGGAAATTTTATTTGCACTTTCCTTCTTGGAGATGCAACGGTAAGTGAGAATATCTCCTGAAAATAAAGGAAATTCTCTTGCAGGCTGGTCTGTAGTTTCTTTAACTTATCTTTTCACTTGTTACAGTTTATTTCCTTCTTTCAGCAGTGTAGGTAGCTCTGAACTGGAAAGTATGTATAGTACAGGGGGGCAGTCCTCATTTTGGAGGAGGCCAAGTCCTGAAGAGGAATACAGTTGCCTGAAAGACTGGGACTTGGGCCTTCCCACTGGACAAAGGGGGAGAGAACCCTTGATTATGGGTGGGCGAGTGGACAACTGGAGCTATGTGAGCTGTGCAGAGAGACAGTGTATGTAGGGCTGCCTCATACAGTAAAAGGTGCTACTGTATAGTGCAAGCTGCAAGAATTGTACTGTTTCAGAGATCTCCTGTTCCAGTATTGCTGCTACAAGGCTGTGCTGTTGGCAAATGTGAGTATAAGAGTTACTCTTCTACACCTATCTGAAACTGTGTGTGGATTTAGTGTTATCTTTAAGAGGCTATGATTTTCACCAGCTATGAGCTATAATACTACCAGTGAAGTGTAGCTTTGGTCCCATGATGGACTGAGTTACAGCTGTCGCAGTGTGACTGCAGAGGAGATTAGGTGAGGGATAGATTGTGGCTGAGGATATTGCCTGTGTCATCTGGAGTACTGAGAGACCTCCGGCCAACTTTACATTGTTAACCCTTGGGACTACAAATACTGGAGCATTCTAAACAAAGATACACAACTAGCTGCGTTCAAAATTCACTGGCCAGTGGCTTAGATATTAATTAGGCCCCTCAGCAGTGCTACCTCTTGTAGCAGGGTGCTGGTGCCAGCTGTGTGATCTTTCCTCACCCGCCTCCACTTCTCCTAAGAGCGGCAGTGAGTTAGTGAATGATACACAGGGAGAAAAATGCAGCTTTTTTCTCACTTCTCACTGCAGACTGTGTGTGTTGATATCCCCCACTCACTCCCCGCAGGGATCTACTATGTAGGAGCAGGTCTGTGCAGACTCCCCTACTTGCCCCTACCTCCCCACCCACTGCACAGTAATAGAAGGAATGCAATCAGTTTTTTTCTTTCTCACTGCTGTCTGTGCTGTGACTGTGTGTGTTGTTTCTTTGCTCTTGCTCTTTCCCCTCCCTCCTGGCAGTACAGGGTTGATCCAATCAGAGGAAGAGAAGGAGCCAATGGAAGCGTCAGAGAGAACATGCTGGGCAGAAGCTATGGATGATGGGTTTAAGTCTGTGCAATTATCTGTCTGTTGAATTGAATTACCATGATATATTCAATTAATTACTGCCTAGCTGCCTGAGGCCTTATTCCTGTATATTCTTAGAAAGTGGTAGTATGCTAACCCTTAAATCCACAGGTGTAATCGGCATTAGTCTATGATCAACTGTGACAGTGGGGAACAAGCAGTTAAGAGAGCCATGGCATAACAGAGGACCTATCATCACTAGTAGTTCCGGTGTGGGTAAGCGCTACACTCTCCTAACAGTTGTGCTTACTTCCGGTACAGTTGCACCTATGAGCTGTGTCCAGTACATTTTTGTGTTTAACATAACACAGTATCATATTGCAACAATTTGCTGTCTGTCTTTTGCAGGTTCTTAATATTTTGCAGGGCATAGACCAATAAAACCCTCATGCTTGGGCCGAACATTGGCTGTTCGCACCTTTGCTGAACACCTGATTTATCAGGGTGTTCGACCGTTTGTTCGGTATGCCGAACGACCACAATGCACTGCTCCGCTGCACAGTGCATTGAAAGCCCTGATTGGGTGAAGCAATGAAAGCTTTGCCCAATCAGGGCACAGAGCACTTTTACAGCCACGATTGGACGCTGTCATGATGCCTCTATCCAATCATGGCTCATTGCTCTTAGTCCCGCCCCACTATAAAAGTCGTTTTTTAATAGTGGCCATTTTTAATGTGATATCAGCATGGAGAGAGATAGAACAGGGCTCTGTTCAGTGCTACTAGACAGTTAGTGTGATATAGTGTGCTGTTGTGATTCTATTGTTAATGTAGAATATAATTTTAGGGTGAATTTAGTGTGAGATAGTTCAGTCAGTATGAGTGTAGTGTGATGCCGTATATTTCATTGCATTACTGCAAGTTTAATGCCTTATAGTTCAGTGTGTTATGTGCGGTTTAACGCAGTTTATTTCTGTGCGTTACTACAAGTTTAACACTGTATACTTCAGTGCGTTACATGCCATTTAACGCAGTATATTTCTGTGTATTAGTGCACGTTTAACGCAGTATATTTTAGTTTGTTACCTTACATTTAACGCAGTATATTTCAGTGTGTTACTGCAAGTTTAACGCCGTATATTTCAGTGCATTACATGCCATTTAATGCAGTACATTTCTGTGTGTTAGTGCACGCTTGACGCAGTATATTTCAGTGCGCTACTGCAAGTTTAACGCCATATATTTCAATGCGTTACCTTCCGTTAAATGCAGCATAGTTCAGTGCGTTAACGTCCATTTAACGCGGTATATTTTCGTGTCTTATTGCAAGTTTAACGCTGTATATTTCAGTACGTTACATGCCATTTAACGCAGTATATTTCTGTGCATTAGTGCACATTTAACGCAGTATATTTCAGTACGTTATTGCAATTTTAACACCATATATTTCAGTGCAATACCATCCGTTTAACACAGTTTATTTCAGTGCGTTACTGCAAGTTTAACGCCGTATATATTTCAGTGCGCTACCTTTCATTTAACACAGTATAGTTCAGTGCGTTATTGCAAGTTTAACATTGTATATTTCAGTGCAATACCATCCATATATTTCAGTGCGTTACTGCAAGTTTAACGCCGTATATTTCAGTGCATTACATTTCTTTTAACACAGTATAGTTCAGTGCGTTACTGCAAGTTTAACGCCGTATATTTCAGTGTGTTACATGTCATTTAATGCAGTACATTTCTGTGTGTTATTGCACGTTTAACGTAGTTCATTTCAGTGCGTTACTGCAAGTTTAACGCCGTATATATTTCAGTGCGCTACCTTTCATTTAACACAGTATAGTTCAGTGCGTTATTTCAAGTTTAACATTGTATATTTCAGTGCAATACCAGTGCAAGTTTAACACTGTATATATTTCAGTGCGCTACCTTTCATTTAACACAGTATAGCTCAGTGCGTTAATGCAAGTTTAACGTCGTTTATTTCAGTGCAATACCATCCATTTAACGCTGTATATTTCAGTGCGTTACTGCAAGTTTAACGCCGTATATTTCAGTGCAATACCATCCGTTTAACGCAGTTTATTTCAGTGCATTACTGCAAGTTTAACGCGTATATATTTCAGTGCGCTACCTTTCATTTAACACAGTATAGTTCAGTGCGTTATTGCAAGTTTAACATTGTATATTTCAGTGCAATACCATCCGTATATTTCAGTGCGTTACTGCAAGTTTAACGCCATATATTTCAGTGCGCTACCCTTCGTTTAACACAGTATAGCTCAGTGCGTTACTGCAAGTTTAACGTCGTTTATTTCAGTGCAATACCATCCATTTAACGCTGTATATTTCAGTGCGTTACTGCAAGTTTAAGGCCGTATATTTCAGTGCAATACCATCCGTTTAATGCAGTTTATTTCAGTGTGTTATTGCAAGTTTAACGCCGTATATATTTCAGTGTATTACCTTTCATTTAACACAATATAGTTCAGTGCATTACTGCAAGTTTAACTTCATATATTTCAATGCAATACATCCGTTTAACGCTGTATATTTCAGTGCGTTACTGCAAGTTTAACGCCGTGTATTTCAGTGCGTTATCTTTCATTTAACACAGTATAGTTCAGTGTGTTACTGCAAGTTTAACGCCATATATTTCAGTGCATTACATGTCATTTAATGCAGTACATTTCTGTGTGTTAGTGCATGTTTAACGCCATATATTTTAATGTGTTACTGCAATTTTAACGCTGTATATGTCAGTGCAATACCATCCATTTAACACAGTTTATTTCAGTGCTTTACTGCAAGTTTAACGCCGTATATTTCAGTGCGTTACCTTTCATTTAACACAGTATAGTTCAGTATGTTACTGCAAGTTTAACGCCGTATATTCCGGTGAGCTATGTGCCGTTTAATGCAGTATATTTCAGTGCATTACTGCAAGTTTAACGCCGTATATTTCAGTGTGTTAAGTGCCGTTTAAAGCAATATATTTCTGTGCATTAGTGCACATTTAATGCAGTATATTTCAGTGCATTACTGCAATTTTAACGCTGTATTTCAGTGCAATACCATCTGTTTAATGCAGTATGATTCAGTGTGTTACTGCACGTTTAACACAGTATATTTCTGTGTGTTACTGCACGTTTGACGCAGTATATTTCTGTGCGTTACTGCACGTTTAAAGCAGTATATTGCAGTGTGTCAGTGCAGTTTTACTGCAATATATTATCGTGTATCAGTGGGGTGTGTCTGTGTAGTGAGTATTAAAGTTAAAGTGCACCAAACACCACTTTCCATTGATTAAAGTGCATCCACGTACACATTTCCACATCTGTATTATATTTTGTTAGTAAGCCCCCCATTATGTCTGGGAGGACAACAAGGAGAGGCAGACTTTCCCATGGCACTGTGAAGGGGGCCAGCAGCGTATGTATCCATAGGCAAAGGTGGACATGGTCAGTCTTCAGGCAGGGCATCATTTTCTCTGTTTAGTGATGTTGCCCATGCTATCCAGCCACAGGATGCAGAGGAGGTGGTGGACTGGCTTACTAAACCATCTTCATCCTCCGTCACCCAAGCCAGAATGGCTAAACCTGCCTCCTTGTCCACAGCTATTCCTGCCATAGCCCCAGCATTAGGCATGGCGGAGTCAGCTGATTTATTTGAACACAGCGTCAGCCACTTGCTCCTTGATGATGCACAGCCATTACTTGATTCAGATGTTGGTTCTGAGGTTGAGGAAGGCAGGAACATAAGCCTACAGAGAGAGGAGAACACTGGTACACAAATTGTCAGTCATGTTTCCTCAGCCGCAGTGTATCGCTAAGTTGTCTCCAGTGGTAATGAGGATGGAGGCGATGATGATGAGGTCACTGATGTGGTGCCAGATAGAGCAGAGGAGGAATACTAGGGTGAGGCACAATCCCAACGAGGCAGCCATCATGAAAGAGTAGAGAGCAGCCACCCTATTCCATCACATTGTGGAGCTGTTATCTCGCAGCCCACTTTCCACAGCTCAGCTGTCTGGGCCTTTTTTAGCAGATGTACAGCTAATCGCACTGTTGCAATTTGCAAACTTTGTCTCAAGCACATCAAGCATGGCAAAAGCTGCTCAGAAAAGAAACACTCAGCCCATTGGCAAGAGCACCATTAAAGCCACACAAAAGGGGTGCAAATCTATTCCTCCTTATTACTCACCTCAGTCTGCCCCCCGCTATACCTCATGACCTCTCAGCAGCCTCCACTGACAGGGATGATGGTATAGCGCAGGGTGTTCCATGTCCTTGTAGCACATCTGCCAACAGCACACCACCAGCTGTAACTATAGCCAGTAAATTTCTCTGCTCATATGCTGAAGCAAAAAAAAAAAGTTACTGCCACCCACATGCCCAGCTGCCTTTCCATCTGGTGGATTCTGCCCCCTTCCATGAATTTGTAGAATGTGCTGTACCACAATGGCAGGTTCCCAGTCCCTATTTCTTTTCACGTAAGGCCATTCCAGCTCTGTACCATCACATGGAAGGCAATGTTGTGGCATCGTTGGACAAGGCAGTCAGCCACAAAGTCCATGTTACTGCTGTCACATGGTCCAGCAAGCATGGTCAGGGACAATATATTTAATTCACAGCACAATGGGTAACTCTGCTTGCAACTCGGGAGGATGCAGGACAGGGCTCAGTGGTGCAGCTTGTTGTGCCCTCACGTCTCCATACAGCTAGTGGTGATGATGCAAGTTTTGTCAGCTCTACCCCCTCCTCCTCCTCCTCCTCCATGCCCTCCTCTGCTGAATTGTCCTATGAACCACAAGTACCCCCTAAGCGTTCAAGGGGCTTTTCAATTAGTCAGGCTAAAAGATGCCATGCAGTGTTGCAGCTGGTGTGTCTAGGGGACTGGAACCACAACGGAGCACAGATTCTTGCAGCTCTGGCAGGCCCAGAGGTGGTTCACGCCACGGCAGCTGGAGCCAGGAATGGTGGTGTGCGAAAATGGCACAAACCTCCTGTCCGCCCTTAGACAGGGAAAGTTGACACATGTGCCATGCCTGGCGCATGTCTTCAATTTGGTGGTGCAGCGTTTCCTAAATCGGTAGAATTAATACGTAGAAGATCTACTAAAGCAGGCCAGAAGAGTCTGTAGCCATTTCAGGCGGTCATATACGGCCAGTGCTCGGTTGACTGAAATTCCACCTGACTGTAAATTGCCTGATTTGTGACATGCCCACCAGGTGGAACTCAACTTTGGCAATGCTGCAGCGGCTGCACATGCAACAGAGGGCCACCAACAAGTACCTGTGTGAGCATGACACGACAGGCTCAGGCTGGTTGGCTTTTTTTCCCCTGCGCCAATGACTGCTCTTAAAGGATGTATGCACTGTACTATCACCATTTGAGGAGGCCATAAGGATGCATCAGTAACACAATCCCTGTTGTGTTCCTGCTGGAGCAGACTCTGTGTGGCATTATGGACAGGGCACTCGGGGAAGAGCAGCAGGAGGAATAGGAGAACTTCCTTTCCTCTCAAGGCCCACTTTATGCAGACACCATTCCTATTCCTATACCACAGAACACACAAGAGGAGAGGGAGAAGAAAGAGGAGGATTCTGGCAGTTTTGGAGGCAATGAAGCATAGGAAGACATACGTCAAACAGTAAGAGATGGTTTTACGTCCCCAGAACCCTTTGGGAGTAGTACATGGCTAGGAGGAGGCAGTTCCAGATACTATAATCCTCAGTGACCCTTAAGGAGTATGCTTCTCATGTCTCCACAAATGTGTGGTGCAGGACCCAAGAATATGTGGTGTAAAAGAGAAGGATCACTATTGGTTGGCAACCCTCCTTGACCACAGTTACAAGGGGAAAGTCTCAGAACTCATCCCGTCCCCACAGAGAGTGCAGAAGATGAAATCTCTTGAAGACATCTTAACCACTTCAGCCCCAGAAGGATTTACCCCCTTCCTGATCAGAGCACTTTTTGCGATACGGCACTGCATCGCTTTAACTGACAATTGCGCGGTCGTGCGACGTTGCACCCAAAAAAAAATTGATTTCCTTTTTTCCCACAAATAGAGCTTTCTTTTTGGTGGTATTTGATCACCTCTGCGGTTTTTATTTTTTGCACTATAAACAAAATAAGAGTGACCATTTTGAAAAAAAAGCAATATTTTTAACTTTTTGCTATAAAAAATATATAAAAAAACACATTTCTTTCTCAGTTTAGGCCGATATGTATTCTTCTACATATTTTTGGTAAAAAGAAATTGCAATAAGCGTATATTGATTGGTTTGCGCAAAAGTTAGGGGATAGATTTATGGCATTTTTATTAATTTTTTATTATTCATTTTTTTTTTGGAGTAATGGCAGCAATCTGCGATTTTTATTGTAACTGCGACATTATGACACATCGGACACTTTTGACACTATTTTGGGACCATTGTCATTTCTACAGCGATCAGTGCTATAAAAATGCACTGATTACTGGGTAAATGGCAAATGGCACTGGCAGGGATGGGGTTAAACACTAGGGGGCAATCAAGAGGTTAAGTGTGTTCTAGGGAGTGATTCTAACGGTAAGGGGGATTGTCTCACTAGAACATGACAGAGATCACTGCTCCCGATGACAGGGAGCAGTAGATCTCTGTCATATTGCTAGGCAGAACAGGGAAATGCCTTGTTTACATAGGCATCTCCCTGTTCTGCCGCTTTGTGACACGATCGCGGGCCCCTGGCAGACATCGAGTCCGTGGGACCCAGGTGCACGCTCATGAAGAATGCAGCAGCACGCTTGCGCCCACTATCCTGAGATTTAAAGGGGACGTACCTGTACGCCCATTTGCCCAGCTGTGCCATTGTGCCAACGTATATTGTCATGCGCTGTTCGGCAAGGGGTTAAAGAGGAGTTTATCTAAGGCTTTCCCACCTCTGGTAGGTTACAGTGTTGTGGAAAACATAGTTTTGAGGCTTCTGTTGGTCAAGAGAGGAGCGGTGGAGAAAGTGGCCGCTCCATTAGTGCATTTCACTTTTTTTTAGTCCTTGCTGCCCAGGGCTGTCAGCTTTCACATCCCATCGGCAGCGTCTGCATCACACGGTGGACGGATATCTATGGGCGAAAACAGAGATGGAGAGCTTTTCAGTTGATGATCCACTGGCTTACTGGGTCATGAGAATAGACCACTGGCCAGAACTTGCCCAGTATGCAACTGAGCTGCTGGGCTGCCCTGCATCCAGCATGCTTTGCGAATGGGCATTCAGTGCTGCTGGAGGTTTTGTTACTGATACTAGAACGAGTCTGTCCACAGACTCCGTGGACCATCTGACTTTTATCAAAATGAATCAGTTATGGATTACCAGCAGCTATGAAGCCCCTGATGCCGATGTAGCTGATTAAGTGTTTTTGGTATGTGGAATCTCTGCAGGACTTCTAGGCTTCCTAGCGTTGTGGGTGCTGATTTCATATGAAAGAATGTTTTTGGTGTAGGTTTCATGGGCACAATTAACACCCAAAGACCAATGTTTCCACACATGTTTGACAGGTGCATATCATTGCAATTTTGCATATCAGGACAATTCTTGCTTTCATCAAGAATACCGCTATAGGGTCATGGTGTGAAGGTTCCACCGACACCCAAAGACCAATTTTTCCACACCCGTTACTTCTATCCAAAGTCTGTGGAAGAGACACCAGAATTTATCCAAAAAAATCTCTAATCTTGTTCCCAGTGAACTACATTGTGGCCTCATTATACAGACTGGCTCCCTAAGGAATGTTTCATTTTTATGCTTTCACTTTAGGCATCAATAAATCACTGCGCATTTAAAGATGAAGTTTTTTACTAACTTTTTTTTCATTGATACATGTTCTCCGGGGCAGTACCCGGACCCCTATAACCATTGTATGCCCAATTAATTGCATATAAGCCTTCGAAATGGGCACTTTTGATTTTCTTGTTCGGGTCCCATAGACTTCAATGGGGTTCGTTATTCGGTTCCGAACTTTGGCGATGTTTGAAAGTTTTGGTGCGAACTGAACAGGGGGCCATTTGACCCATCCCTAGTGAGCACCAACACAGACAGCCTCACAGTGCAACGGCAGCACCGCATGTATGGAGCCGGCATGTGTTCCAAATACCCAAAAGTGACGCGGAGTGTCCAACTGGAAGTGATGTCACGTCCGGTTTGGGTATGTTACACTTAAAGGGGCAGCTGCACTAGTATTTTGGTGTATTTATTTATTTAAATCGGCACAGATTTTATCAAATTTTCAATACCTTCACCTAAAGTGTCTGCCCAGGTTGAAGGCTTGTTTACGAAGGCTCTCCTTAACTGTGCACAAGTGACTTTGATTTGCAAAGAGTTTTATGGTAAACACCTGCAACACATACCTTTGCAGAAGCTGGAAGATCTAGATATTTGGGGTGTGAGAGCTAAGAAGTTTCAGTATGACAGGTATCTCACAGTTATTCTGGCATTTGGCCCAAAGAGACCTTCAAAGTATTAGCCATCGTCTCCTTAACTCCCTGGGTCCACCAAGAATTTCTTAATTGTGAGGGTTATTACAGACCTGGTAAAGTGACTCCAAACTTTTTTGCCTCAGAGAGTGACTCTGCATCAAAAGCTGTGCCCCACATGCTGCAGTTGGTGTAACAATGCTTGGCTCAAGACTAAACTGCCCCAGCAGAAGGAGTGGGTAGGCATTAGAGGCTAGAGAAAATAGTAAATGTCCTGCAGCTAGGGGAAGTGACTTGTCTCCAGAGAGAGCAGGATTCCCTTTCATGGCCAATGTGCCTCGAATCTTCCAGTCAGCCAAAGGAGGAGAAGAACGTCAGTGAGGCTTTTAAGTTCTTCTTTGAAACACATTGGCCAGGCCTGACTGCTGGCACCAGTCACAGGCAGTGCCTAAACCCTATGATCTTAGATAATATAGGGCCAAGGACACATGTGGACACCCTTAAAACAGATGACCCCCTAGACATTTGGGAGATTGGGATGGACAACTGCCAGGACTTGCTCAGTATGAAAGCTGCTGGGCTGCCCTGCAGTCATTTGTGTTTTAGGTTGGGCATTTAGTGAAGCAGGTGGTTTTGTGACAGAAAAATGAATTTGCCTCTACCCAGACACAATTGAATGGCTGACCTTTATAAAAATTAGGTAGTCCTGGATCATCAGTGAGTACTAAACTCCAGTAGCTGATTTAAATACCTTTTTTATTTGAATCTAGCCCCCAAAACATTTTTATACAATACTGCATTTCCACCTACTCTCACAGCTACTTGACTATCACCATCTCGTAGTGTTTTTACCATCTCCTGCCACTGTTTCCAGATTCCGCTACCCTTACTGGCTTCTTCTATTGCTGCCGGCCTAACACCATAACCGTATTCTGCGCCTGCTGCAGGCCTGCCATCATTACCATCATGTGCTGCCACATATGATGTTTTTGCAGCTGCTCCTCAGCTGCAAAATTTGGCATTTTTTTTTCGGTAGGGTCAATTCTCTATTGCTCCTCAAAGTTAGCTGTGTATTCTGGTGCTGCAGCACTGCCAAGGTGCCACACAAAATGTTTCTGATGGTGGTCCTCAGCTGAAAAATGTAGGCAATGATTTAATGCTGACTGTTGTCCCTCCTGTTCCAAGTACAGCCCATTAATAGTGCTTAAATGCTGTCTATGGAATTACTGAAATATTTTAGATTACTAGCATTGTTTATGAATGGCAGCTGGTAGACAGATTTTAAACACAGTTCTGGCTGCTGCAGCAGAAGTGGAGCCTATGAACAAATTTGGCACTCGGTTGACTTCAATAGGGTAAGTTCACCTGTAAATCAAACCCAAGCACATAGGCTCTTCACTAACTGTAAATAAATAGACTCATAAGTAAACCAATGTTCTTTGCTTAGATGAATACACAAAAATAAAAGTGCTGTCATCTTGCTACCAACAGGCAATAATGACACACAGTATGATTCTTTTATGCAGCTACAAAATATGCTTTGATCTGTGGCAATTATTGTAATATCCATATTTCTATTAAATATAATTAAAATATATATTTTTTTTAACCTTCGGTTCTGTGTGGAATTCCTGAGAACAAACAACAAGACAAAAAGAAAGATCTGTAAACTTACAAAAAAAAAGATTTCTTAATCATAATGACAAGAATTTCAGTTAATGCCATAATGGGAAATGAAGCAGCTATGTAATTATTTCAGTGTTTTTTTTTTTTAATTGTGTTAGTGTTAAAGGGAAAGTATAAAGCTTTATGGTCAATTATATTTTTATCTTTTTGATGTTTTTTTTGATTAGCTGAATGAATTTTTTATAATATAAATAACCATACAACACAGGTTTCACCGCTTACATTTAAGGCCCCTTTCACATGAAGAATCTGATCAGGTCTGCCTGTCAGTTTTTCAGGCGGACCTGATTGTGCCCTCCATTTACTCCTATGGACTGGCCGGTGTAAACAAACTTGTGCCTGTTTACACCCACCTTCCTCAAATCTGATCCAGTCTGCTAAAAACAAATGGAAGGGGATCCATCCCACTCCATCTAGGTGGATCGAATCGGAGAGCCGGTGATCTGTCTGCCAATCCCCTGATGCTCTGATAAGCAGGGGATCGGCAGACAGATCCCCTGCTGATCTAATCAGGGTCTGCCCCATGTGAAGGGGCTCTAATTTGCAAAGCATTCTGGGCTTTTTACATAAGAATCCTGTCACTGACTTCAAAATTGTCTTACAACAAAGCTGTAGTATTGACTGAATAATGTCCCTGCTCTTGTTTAGAGTTAGACAACTGTTGGTCACAAGAGTTGCAAAAATGTATACATAATATATTAGGGTACAGTGTATGTAATATTGTACGTTTATCTGCTTAAAATTTTTTTTTTTTTCCTTTTCAGAAGTGCACATCCTGTTTCTTGTCAATTGTACTCAAGGATCCCTGTGCACATTAAAGTGGAACTTTAGTCAGAAAATTAAGTCCTGCTAGATCACTTCAGGCTGGCCCCTTTTGGGGGTATATAAATAAGGTATTATAAATAAGTGCCTTTACTATTTAAAATCCAGTAATACACTGTCCCACCCTACTATGCCCATGCTCAGTTGCTCTCTGTTTCTAGGCACTGCCAAGTTTGCAGCGGCCAATCTGCTAACAGCCTTAAAGCGGAATTAAACCCTCCTATCATTTACAGCCAAGGAAGCTGCTTCTGTTTGATCTGCAACTGCCATGATGCTGCACATGCATACAGTTATGACACCAGCCATTTGATGGTTTGACAGTTTGTTTGAGGACACAAACAAATGTGATAGCTAGCAATCCTGGCATTCCAGGAATGTAACTGTGTTTTTTAAACTGTTAAATCAATGAGTTTAGTTCTGCTTTATGATTTACTGCTGTTTAGGGGTTTTGGGTTTCAGCAAAATGGCAGCCTCTGCCTCTAGCAAGAAGAAACACGATGCTGGCAATTTACAGCATATTTTTTATTAGCATAATTATTAACATAGTATGCATGCTCCTTGCTAAAGAAAATTATCTTTTATCAAGTTGTTGTAGGTAAAGTTCTGTTTAAAGCTCTACACCCGAATGGATCATACATGAATCATGCACCACTGTCTTTGAGTTATGGGATTCACTTTGATTTTTACCAGAGCACCCCACAAGGGATGATAGGCCGATGACCCTAGTGGCCACTACACTGTCAGGGTAGACACACACACACATGCACAGTATCAGAGTAGACACACTCACACAGCATCAAGGCACATTCATGTATACCTACATATGTCAGGGCAGACAAGCACATTCTTAGGGAAGAAACACACACACTATGTCAAGGCAGACACCTACACACACATACACTGTGTCATGGCAAACAAACACAGAGCAAACTTTGATAAGCTGTGTGCAACATGGTTATATTACTGGAGCTTATACTGTATATTGTATTTCAAGGGGTATTGTCAAGGATGGCATGGGAACAGACATGCTTCACAGGACTCCGGGTTCTGATCCTGTATTAATCCTTATCATGGATCCTATACTGAGCTTACACTGCTTGCCTTAGATTGGTTGTACCCTCAGTTGCCCCTACGACATACCAGACTCAGCTCGAACTGCTGCCAAAAGAGAGAAATGCCTTTGGGGAGTCAAGATGGTGATGTAGCAGGCCTACAATGACCACCGAAGCTTCGTGACTGGCTTAATGATGTACAGGTCTATCTAAGGGTGTCTGGACTCCCAATAAAGCAATGGTAAGGGACCTGCTCTAATATATACAGCAGAGGTCAGGCTCTAGATTGGCACCAAGGATGTGTCGTCTGATAGTGGCGAGGCCCCTCCACTCCCTGCTGATTGGAAGTCGGCTGGCCTACTTTGACTATAAGTGGTCAATAAATGCCTCTGGTAACACAATTAAAGACCACATGGGCAATTTGCAGGAGGAATCGTCTCTGATGTGCCAAGATCTGCAAAAAAACTACAAGAGAAACACAGCAGTAGAAAGCAGAGTAAGTGCCTTCAAGCAAAAGTTGCCAACAGCCCTGGGAGAGATAAAATCTATCACCCAATTGGTTAACTTTGATAATCTTTAAAATGAGGACATTGAAAATGAAGAAACAAGGTTTGTGGGTTTGTGAATCACCCTGAGAAGGTGAAGAGGGGAAACCCATAAACTTTGTGGAACCATGGCATATTACAGTCTTTAGTAAACCAGCTTTCACACCTATATTTGTCATAGAATGCGCACATCGTAAACCCACGCGACCTCCTGGGGGTCCACCTAGAACAATTCTAGCACGAGTGCTGAATTATAAGGTCAGAGGAATAATGCAAAGGGTGGACGGGGTAAGGAAAGCGTTTATGTTTAATTGGCCAAGATGTCCTTCTATCCTGACTTTTAAGCAGAGGTGCGGTGCCAGAGTGCCAAATTTTGCCAAACTCAGAATCATTGTCGGTTGTCAGTACCATTTCTGTAAATCAGCAGTGGATGCCTCAGCTTAGCTAGACCTCAACAAAGCTACCTTATGAGATGTTTGTGGTCTTAACTTTACTCTGTTGAAGGGCATTTGTAACTAGTGAGTTTGTACCCTTTCATTACAATCATGCTTTATTTCAGAACTGAGGGACCTATACATATAAAGTGAAAACTCACTAGAATCAATGGCTGCTTAAATTACAATCAGAGAAAAATGCATATCAGTATTAAGTAGGGATCCCCTTTAAATCTGCTCCAACCTTTGTCCAGCTCCTCCAAAACATTGGCTCCACTACAGGTGTATCAGATTGGTGTATAGACAAAGCTCTCATACCAGAACAACAAAAGGGGGACCATAGTGTAGTATTTTAAATTAATAGTGACTAGTTATGTGTGTCTACCCCAACAGTTATACTAGTTACACATACTGCTCATCAAATAGAAGACCAGAACAAACACATGTATCATGCTAGGGACACTGGGCTAACCAAGTATCCCCATGGGACTTGTCACCCCCTACAACCATACGTTATTTTTCTTCCTGTATTGGTCCATGGTTCACAGCTTTAATTGAATAAGCACAATAAAGGGTACCGAATCCTTCTGCTGGCTTTCTCTGTATGTTTTTCAGGTCCTGGGACGTCCAATGAGATTTTCCACCGTGATCAAAAGATAACCACCCCGAAAATGTGTTCCACCGATCGCCAGATAGACTACAAACTCACCAAAGATCTTGCCTTCCATAATAAGCAGAATATCACTCCAACTGAGAATTTATGATGTCCCCTTTAAGGCAACTCTGGCTCCCTCACCTCCCCCACCAGGGCCAAATGGTGTCAGATAGGAGGAGCAAAGGGCATGACAGTAGGTCAGTCAACTTTATCCCTGATCTTACAAATGAGTTTAGATGGATTGCTTTTACTCTGATTTAAATTCTTCTGAATTCTTCTCAAACCAATAGGTTTTCTAAGTCCAGCAGGACTTTTTAGATTCCCTTATCTTAGGAGCTCCAATTGGTGACCAGTTTCTTCTTGAATCATAAAGCTCCTAGGTTTGATGGGAAACCTATGAAAGTGTATAAGAGCATTATGCTCCCCAAATTGTTGCATATGTTTAATAAGGCAGTACAACAGGGATTCTTCTGTCTTCTTAGTCCAGAGCCAATATAGACCCCCTCCCTGTACAGACCAACCTCCTTTTTTCCATACGATGTTAAAATTCTGGCAAAGGTTTTGGTGACCGAATATGTGCACAAATGATCACGTAGCCTATTAATTTCTATGAAAGTGATTAACAAAAGGACAGTATGTGTGACAAAACTAACTTGCTGCATTGCTCAATTATAGGTGATCAGTGACACGATTTAGTGACAATAGACCACTTGTGTAGCACCTCTAATTCCAACCAATAAAAAGCAATCTCAGGGGTTTTAGTCGTAGCCTAGTGTTTCATGGTAAGAGGGCAGATACCTAGAGGTGTAGATACCTTTAGTTATGCAAATGATGCATACTATATTCAGTGAATAATGTATGATATGGATATAATATAGGCAAAGCCCTGTAAACTATAGCAAACTATATTTAGTCAATGATTTGCAGGGTGAGAATACATTTTTACGTTGCAGAACCTGTCATAGGACTCAGATTTTACACATTGCATTAGCTCTGTCATATTCCTTTCCATTATACTTCGAAGGGAAAGGGAATATTATTCACAGGTGATAATCTGGCTGACAAGAAAAGGTGATGGCTTGTCAGCTGTAAAACAGCACCAAGAAATTCAACGTTTAAAAGGAAAAAACATCTTTGAGAAAATAAAATTAACAGCAATTTCAGCAACATACCATACAATTTTTGAACCATTGGAATTCACCAGAAAGCAACTGTGTTGTGATGTTTTAGAAAATGGTTATTGCTCTTTTCTTTTCCTTTAAACTCCATTTTCTTTGCCACAGTTGGAATCATTACATTGAAACTTTTATTAATTTATTTATTGGTAAAGTGATAATGTTTGAAACAGTAAACCCTTACATATACCCAGTGAAGTGACTGCTCTCAGGTGATACACAGAGATAATATAAATCCTCTTACATAAGTTGTACCTGTTAATCTGCAGTCAACTCTTCTGTAGATCATTCTAAGAACACATAGATAATTTTTTCAGCTTTAGCAGGAGGGGGAGGGATCTGACCTCACACACACTGCAGAGCATAGAGCATATAGTTCTCTTGTGGCTGATTGGAGGAGAATGACACACACCCCTCTCCACAGGCTTACAGGTTTATAGAAAAATGCACAGAGCTAAGGTTAAGAGCCATCTGCTGTGTGCTGGAGGGAAGCTGGCCATCTCCCAGGTGGCAGAAAAAACTGTCAAAAGTGACTCGTACAGATAGCAGAGAGATCAGAGAGTAACCACACTTAGTGGATTAAGGCAAGTACACACTATAGTGGGATGTGCTCTGTTCATTTCTTATATCTGAGGCTTACAACCACTTTAAAACCCTTCTTACCTTCCTGTTGTCCTGGAGGATAATACGTGTCATTGCTTGCTAGCTGTTTTGCTCATCCATTGCAACATTTTGGGATCTTTTTATTGAGGTCTTTTTTATTTCACTTTTATGTGTTTTGGGGTGGGGTGTTTTACGATATCATAGCCACCTTATTTTACTGGGCTAGATCCTGTTCAATTGAACCGAACTTTTACCTCTCAATTTTTACTGGAATTTTTTAACAATAAATTTTCCCCTTTTTTATAATGGATTTACACTATGTGGAAGCCTTTTTCTTTCCTTTTTCCTTACTGCATGTGGGGGGTTGTTGCCAAGTGAGCGGTACCCGGTGGAGGACTCCAGCCGACAATTGAATACGTTTCCTGACCAAAATAAACCAACACAGGATGAGCAGGTCTTTCCTAGGAGCGGTAAGGTTGTGAAGCTCTTCCCGGCACCCTTCCAGCATTGGAGGCATCACTAACCCTACCGCCTAGATGGTAAAAGCCTGTATGACTCACCGCCAACGGCCAGTGAGTCCATCTTTTCTGGTAAGGGCATTTCATTTTCATCCCCTCCAGTTGAAAATAAGAATTTATATGAAGATCTATCCTGGGCTTAACATGTATGTGGCGGTGTGAGATATGAATACAAGTCTTTGTATTACTTCCACGCTTAAATAACTGTTAACCCTCAGAGACTTCTGAGTCCACTCATCTATAATAGCCATCTTTTGATCACTCTGTATTTATGTAACCCTTTCACGTATGGTTATATGTGAATGTGTCCCCAGAGGTTTATAGGGATAAAACATAAGATTTAAGTTTTTATTATTTTTTTTTGTGCTGTTTTTATGTGGCAACATTTTTTTGTGGTAACACTTCATTGTTGATTGTTTATATTGTTTGAATAGTTCACAAGTCTTTAAAGAGACCCTTTTATACCACTTGTAGATACTTGCCTGTATATTATTGTTATATCACTCACATTTTTCTGTGGATGTAGAGGTGGCGTACTTATAGACCCCTCCGGTATTACCTTCACACTTTAGATGTGATTTTATTTGAATATAGCGCTACACTTTTTGCTTTTCAATCCACTGCATTATGTTGGGGCCAATAGAACATATTGAAATGTCGCAAAAAAGTAAACAAGGCAAATCGCTGTCATCACACCACACACCAGCGGCTTCATTCAAATGCAGCTGCTGATATTAAGGAGTCCTTATGCTTGAGGTTGGTATGTTGTTTTAGCAAACTAATCTGTAACACATCCCACTGCACCAAAATGTTCATTCTGATGAAATTAAGGGACAGGAAGGCAAATGTGCAGCTCACTTAAACCCAGGATCTTAGAGCAATTGCAAGGCAATCCTGCAATTTTCAGGATGGTGTGTTTGCCACGCTCTCCCTGAAAACACAGTGATAACAAATACTCCTTTAGGGTCTTATGACATGGGTGATTTTACACACAACACTTTTCTTGATAGAGAAATGTCTCTCTCTCTCAGCTTCCAGCTGAGCTGTAACACTCTTCTTCATGCTCATATAACCACATGATAAACATGCCCAGTTCAAGCAGCTTGAGGGGAAGCACATACAGTGGGGACGGAAAGTATTTAGACCCCCTTAAATTTTTCACTCTTTGTTATATTGCAGCCATTTGCTAAAATAATTTAAGTTCATTTTTTTGCCTCATTAATGTACACACAGCACCCCATATTGACAGAAAAACACAGAATTGTTGACATTTGTGCAGATTTATTAAAAAAGAAAAACTGAAATATCACATGGTCCTAAGTATTCAGACCCTTTGCTCAGTATTTAGTAGAAGCACCCTTTTGATCTAATACAGCCATGAGTCTTTTTGGGAAAGACGCAACAAGTTTTTCACACCTGGATTTGGGGATCCTCTGCCATTCCTCCTTGCAGATCCTCTCAAGTTCTGTCAGGTTGGATGGTAAACGTTGGTGGACAGCCATTTTTAGGTCTCTCCAGAGATGCTCAATTAGGTTTAAATCATGGCTCTGGCGGGGCCATTCAAGAACAGTCACGGAGATGTTGTGAAGCCACTCCTTCGTTATTTTAGCTGTGTGCTTAGGGTCATTGTCTTGTTGGAAGGTAAACCTTCGGCCCAGTCTGAAGTCCTGAGCACTCTGGAGAAGGTTTTCGTCCAGGATATCCCTGTACTTGGCCGCATTCATATTTCCCTTGATTGCAACCAGTCGCCCTGTCCCTGCAGCTGAAAAACACCCCCACAGCATGATGCTGTCACCACTATGCTTCACTGTTGGGACTGTATTGGACAGGTGATGAGCAGTGTCTGGTTTTCTCCACACATACGGCTTGGAATTAAGGCCAAAAAGTTCTATCTTGGGCTCATCAGACCAAAGAATCTTATTTCTCACCATCTTGGAGCCCTTTGGGTGTTTTTTAGCAAACTCCATGCGGGCTTTCATGTGTCTTGCACTGAGGGGAGGCTTCCGTCCGGCCACTCTGCCATAAAGCCCAAACTGGTGGAGGGCTGCAGTGATGGTTGACTTTCTACAACTTTCTCCCATCTCCCGACTGCATCTCTGGAGCTCAGCCACAGTGATCTTTGGGTTCTTCTTTACCTCTCTCACCAAGGCTCTTCTCCCCCGATAGCTCAGTTTTGCCAGACGGCCAGCTCTAGGAAGGGTTCTGGTCATCCCAAACATCTTACATTTAAGGATTATGGAGGCCACTGTGCTCTTAGGAACCTTAGGTGCAGCAGATTTTTTTTGTGACCTTGGCCAGATCTGTGCCTTGCCACAATTCTCTCTCTGAGCTCTTCAGGCAGTTCCTTTGACCTCATGATTCTCATTTGCTCTGACATGCACTGTGAGCTGTAATGTCTTATATAGAGCTGGACTCAAATGAAGGTGTAGAACCATCTCAAGGATGATCAGAAGAAATGGACAGCACCTGAGTTAAATATATGAGTGTCTCAGCAAAGGGTCTGAATAGTTAGGACCATGTGATATTTCATTTTTTCTTTTTTAATAAATCTGCAAAAATGTCAACAATTCTGTGTTTTTCTGTCAATATGGGGTGCTGTGTGTACATTAATGAGGAAAAAAAATGAACTTAAATGATTTTAGCAGTTGGCTGCAATATATCAAAGAGTGAAAAATTTAAGGGGGTCTGAATACTTTCCATCCCCACTGTACATCCTTTAAGAAAAGCACAGTAAAATTCTCCATCTGACATTACCCTAAATCAGCCTTTCCCAAGCTTTTTAACCTCCCTTTCAGTATTTTCAGTACCAAAAGCGGTAACCCCGAGCCAGATCGCATCGCAGGATCCATGTAGAGGTTACTTACCTTGTTCCCTGGATCCTGCGATGTCTCCCGGCTGTGATCTGCGAGCCGCCGTGTCTCGCTCGATTCACAGTGCCGAGCTCCGTTCCCTGAGAGAGTTGCGACGCCAAATTTGAAAAGTAAAAAACACAGTATAGATATAGTATACTGTAATCTTACAGATTACAGTATTGTATCAAATAATTACACATCCCCTTTGTCCCTAGTGGTTTGTCCAGTGTCCTGCATGCAGTTTTATATTATAAATACTATTCTTTCTGCCAGGAAACTGGAGAATGTCCATAGCAACCAAAAAATGTCCATTTACGTCAAAAGTGCTTTTAGACCAGCTAGAAAACAGCGATAATAAATTAGAATAACTTGCAGAATTGAGCGATAGTGATTCGTGGAGAAATTCGTCATCAAACACTAAAAGTAATGACAGCAACAATTCTGCAGCTGAGCAAATTTCAGTGTTTTTGATTTTATTACATTATTGAATAATTTTTATTATTATTATATTATTATTTGTTATAATTATTTATAGTTATTTATTATATTATAATTTTTGATTTAGTTTTTCAAACTTTATCATACCCGGGATGTCTACTAGACTCTTGTTTGGACAGATTTAAGTGAACTATTCCTAAGAATTACAGGCCTACAATATAAAATGCCAAATTTCCGTGCAAAATAATTGTACCGCTTTCAGCATCAAAAATCTATAATAATCATACCGCCAGGGAGGTTAACATGGAGGAACACTTGAAATAACTTCCTGGGCTGAAGGAATCCCTGCTAATAATTAGTATATCTACAGGTCACAGTACATTTGAGTAATGGGCTTTAGGAAACATGTACCTTAGGCCCCTTTCACACTGGGGCGGTGGGTGCATCGGCGGTAAAGCACCGCTATTTTTAGCGCCAATTTCGCAGCGCTATTCGGCCACTAGCGGGGCGCTTTTACCCCCCTGCTAGCGGCCAAGAAAGGGTTAAAACCACCGCAAAGTGCTGCTGCAGCAGCGTTATGCTGGCGGTATAAATGCGCTGCCCCATTGATTTCAATGGGCAGGAGCGGTTTAGGAGCGGTGTATACACTGCTCCTTCACCGCTCCAAAGATGCAGCTAGCAGGACTTTTTTTAGCGTCCTGCCAGTGCACTGCTTCAGTGTGAAAGCCCTCGGGGCTTTCACATTGGAGAGACAGCAGCGGTTCTTTCAGGGCACTTTGCAGGTGCTATTTTTAGTGCTGTAACACCTGCAAAGTATCCCAGTGTGAAAGGGGTCTTACATTTGTGATCATCGTAAAGAATCCCTACTTACAAATAGCTAAAAAGCTTATTGTTGTCAGTGATTACTTATCTGAGAAACAGAAATTGCTAATTGCTTAACGAACCGCTAACAACCTCTAGAGGAACCCTGGGGTTGCACGGGACCCTGGTTGATTGAGGCTTCCCTAAATCATTGCCAAGGAACATTAGGCATCCAAAACGTTAGGACAATTATAGACTAACTTCCAACTATGTGGCAGCAAGCAAAATAGGAACATACCCCACTGAGCACAATAGACACCTCGTGGCCTTGTACATACATAAAGTGACAAAGTGAAAGGGTAAAGCAAACTGAAAACAATATTTCAGTTTTGGTAAATGTTTAACAGCTGAACCATATTTTATATCTCTAGGCAGAGGTGGCTCTCTAATTAGGCAAATTAGGTGGTCGCCTTAGGCCTTGCACTCACAGGGGCCTCGCGGCTGCCTAATTTGCGTTACTAAACAGCCGTCTTTGTTGCAGTGCATCGCCAGAGCTGAAGTGGGTGAGAAGTGTAGTGTGTGTCACTTGTGTCCAGGGGGGACTTACGATTCCTTCCTGTCCCTGAATGTGTTTTACGAACACACTGTCTGTGCTGACCATGCAGTTGCTCCGCCTTTCCACTGCCTTCTCAGCCAATGAGAGTGGCACTGTAACCCGTCCCCTTCCTCAGCTGGGCTGAGGAAGGGGGCTCAGAGCTCATCTCTTGCCTGACACCCGCCGATGCTCAGGTCAGGAAGGAAGAGTGGCTGAGCAGTAGCTGTGAGGAGAGAAGGAAAAGATGTGTCTAGTGATCTAAACGTGAGGGAGATGTTATCCCCTGACACAGGAACATCATGCCTGGCTTCCATTGCTTGTCATTCTGTGCTGTCCTTTATTCTCTTAGCTGTGCCTGCCAATGGCAAATGTATTTCTTTGACTGTGTGCTGTGAGGAATGCATGGGGCAATATGAGCCTCTGAATTCTCTGCTTGTAGGGTCCTTCAGCCAGCACAAAGCACAGAATTCAACTGAGCAGCAGCAGTACAGCATAATAAGTCTGTCTGATCACTAAACTGTGACTTGTGGATGAACAGAATTGTATCATTCACCTTTGCTGTGATGTTCAGTGCTAGAAGTGATATACTGGTGGGGACTGGGGTCACTAGTGTAAGGTGACCAGATTTTTAAAATGAAATCCGGGGACATATTTAATTTTTTTTATTGGCAAACGGTAAACTATTTTATAAGCGTATGTTCCTCAAATGATATATGCAGTGTATGTGGTATGTGTTTATGGAATGATTGTATGATATAAAGTCAGGTCCATAAATATTGGGACATTGACACAATTCTAATCTTTTTGGCTCTATACACCACAACAATGGATTTGAAATGAAATGAACAAGATGTGCTTTAACTGCAGACTTTCAGCTTTAATTTGAGAGTATTTACATCCAAATCAGGTGAATGGTGTAGGAATTACAACAGTTTGTATATGTGCCTCCCACTTTTTAAGGGACCAAAAGTAATGGGACAGATTAACAATCATCCATCAAACTTTCACTTTTTAATACTTGGTTGCAAATCCTTTGCAGTCAATTACAGCCTGAAGTCTGGAACGCATAGACATTACCAGACGCTGGGTTTCATCCCTGGTGATGCTCTGCCAGGCCTCTACTGCAACTGTCCTTAGTTCCTGCTTGTTCTTGGGGCATTTTCGATTCAGTTTTGTCTTCAGCAAGTGAAATGCGTGCTCAATCGGATTCAGGTCAGGTGATTGATTTGGCCATTGCATAACATTCCACTTCTTTCCCTTAAAAAACTCTTTGGTTGCTTTCGCAGTATGCTTCGGGTCATTGTCCATCTGCACTGTGAAGCGCCGTCCAATGAGTTCTGAAGCATTTTGCTGAATATGAGCAGATAATATTGCCCGAAACACTTCAGAATTCATCCTGCTGCTTTTGTCAGCAGTCACATCATCAATAAATACAAGAGAACCAGTTCCATTGGCAGCCATACATGCCCACGCCATGACACTACCACCACCATGCTTCACTGATGAGGTGGTATGTATTGGATCATGAGCAGTTTCTTTCCTTCTCCATACTCTTCTCTTCCCATCACTCTGGTACAAGTTGATCTTGGTCTCATCTGTCCATAGGATGTTGTTCCAGAACTGCGAAGGCTTTTTTAGATGTTGTTTGGGAAACTCTAATTTGGCCTTCCTGTTTTTGAGGCTCACCAATGGTTTACATCTTATGGTGAACCCTCTGTATTCACTCTGGTGAAGTCTTCTCTTGATTGTTGACATTAACACACATACATCTACCTCCTGGAGAGTGTTTTTGATCTGGCCAGCTGTTGTGAAGGGTGTTTTCTTCACCAGGGAAAGAATTCTTCGGTCATCCACCACAGTTGTTTTCCTTGGTCTTCCGGGTCTTTTGGTGTTGCTGTGCGTTCTTTCTTTTTAAGGATGTTCCAAACAGTTGATTTGGCCACACCTAATGTTTTTGCTATCTCTCTGATGGTTTTGTTTTGTTTTTTCAGCCTAATGATGGCTTGCTTCACTGATAGTGACATCTCTTTGGATCTCATATTGAGAGTTGACAGCAACAGATTCCAAATGCAAATAGCACACTTGAAATTAACTCTGGACCTTTTATCTGCTCCTTGTAAATGGGATAATGAGGGAATAACACACACCTGGCCATGGAACAGCTGAGCAGCCAATTGTCCCATTACTTTTGGTCCCTTAAAAAGTGGGAGGCACAAACTGTTGTAATTCCTACACCGTTCATCTGATTTGGGTGTAAATACCCTCAAATTAAAGCTGAAAGTCTGCAGTTAAAGCACATCTTGTTTGTTTGTTTCATTTCAAATCCATTGTGGTGGTGTATAGAGCCAAAAAGATTAGAATTGTATTGATGTCCCAATATTTATGGACCTGACTGTATATACGTTATTTCTGACACTTCGTCCATGAGATAAATAAAAGATGCTTCTTAGAATTTTTTGGGATAGGACTACCAAATGTTATGATAAGATAGAGAAATAAAACTTGAAGGGAGGGATGGGGCGACAAAATTCAAATCTAATCCAGGCAGGGGTGGCTCCAGACAATTTTATTTGGGGGTGCTATGGTGGTGCTTGAGGTAAAAGTGAGGGTGCTGGTGCAGCTCGCTACCGCACACCTGTGGGTGTGGCCAAAAAATGGCTGTGCCCAGCAAGTGAGCGCGGTCAGCAAGTGGAGATTTCTTCCTAATGGCATACAATGGTGATCAGTATGTTCTGGCATCTGTATACCAATACACAACCCTACACTCCCTTTATACAATTCTACAAATTGACTTATAAGTGCAATGGTAAAACTTATAAATGAATAGCCAGTGCAAATCAACCAATGTACTGCAAAATAGTAGTGATGGTGTCACCCCCTCTGCAAAAATATTTTGAGGAATTGCAGAGCTTCACTGTGCAAATAATGGTGAAACCCTCTACATACAATAATAATAACAGTGATGCAAATCAACCCGTGTATTAGAACATAGTAGTGAGATGGTGTCACCCTCTCTGCAAAAGGTAAGAAATATTGCAGAGCTGCAATGTGCAAATAGTGGTAAACCCCCTTTATATAATCATAATAAAATGTACAATTGATGTACAGATTTTGCATTGTATTATGATTATATATAGGGGGTTTTACCACTATTTGCACATTGTAGCTCTGCAATATTTCCTACCTTTTGCAGAGAGGGTGACACCATCACTACTATATTGCAATACATAGGTTGATTTGCACTAGATATTCATTTATATGTTTTACCATTGCCCTTATAAGTCCATTTGTACAATTTTATAGATAAAGTGTAGGGCATTTCCTGCATTTTTTTGCGATGAGGGAACCAGCTAACGTGAGTCTCTTATTGCTTTGGGATTTTTGTAGTTGTTTAACTTGAGTTGTTATGTCCTTTGTATACTGGTAACCACTGGCCCAGCATATTGGTGGTCAGTGTGCCCCCTGTATGCTGGTGCTACATGCAGCAGGATGCTACATGTAGGGTTCAGAAGGATGCTACATGCAGGGTTCAGGAGGATGCTACATATAGAGTGCAGGGCTCAGGAGGATTCTATGTACAGAGTGCAGGGCTCAGGAGGGTGCTACGTGCAGGGCTCAGGAGGATGCTACATTCAGAGTGCAGGGCTCAGGAGGATGCTACGTACAGAACGCAGGGCTCAGGAGGATGCTAGGTACAGAGCGTAGGGCTCAGGAGGATGCTACGTGCAGGGCTCAGGAGGATGCTACGTTCAGAGTGTAGGGCTCAGGTGGATGCTATGTACAGAGTGTAGGGTTTAGGAGGATGATATGTAAAAAGTGCAAGGTTCAGGAATGCACCCTCAGCCCTATCCTCAAACTATCCCCCGTGTGCTGAGAGAGAAGAAGCTGCTGCTGGGGGTACAGGGGGATTAGGTCTGCTGCAGGGGGAGGGGAGTTAGATCCTGGAAAGGGAGAATGATCATGGCTGATCCCATAGGGGGATTGGTTTTGGAGATCACACACACACAATCACACACACACAAATTATGAAAAAAATAAAATAAAAAATAGAAATATAGTGAAATAATTAAGGCTGGGTTCATACTGGTGTGATGTGGGAAACCCTGCGAATCATGTGTGGGTTCCCGTATTACACCTGAATCACAGACCGTTCACACTGACATCTGCGAACCGCTGCGGGTGTCAATAAAAAGCTAATGACACCCCCAGATCGGTTCACAGATTGCAGTGTGAACTGTGAAGTGTCAACACCCATGCGATCCGATTCCAGTGTGGACCAAAAAAAGAGTACTGCACTATTCTGGTGTAAATGTGATGGAATTTCAGCCATACAGTTGCACAGACATCGCATGTGATGTGCACAGCAATGCGGTGCACATCACATGCAATGTCTGTGATTGCACAAGTGTGAACCAAGGCTTAATGAGGGAATAGGACCGGCCCAGATTAATGGATGCAATTGAACTATTGCTCAGACTCAATTAAAATGATTCTGAGGCTTCGTTTTTTATTTTTGTTAAATAACAAACATGTTATACTTACCTCCACTGTGCAGCTCGTTTTGCACAGAGTGGCCCCGATCCTCGACTTCTGGGGTTGCTTGGCGGCTCTCATGGCACCTCCCTGCATCGTATAACCCCCTAGGAGAAGAGCTCTCCCAGGGGGTTACCTTGCGGGCGTGCTGCCGAGTCCAGCATTTGCGGCCATAGGCGCCGAATGTAGGACTCGGCCCTGCCCTCCGGCAACCGCGTCATTGGATCGGGAGCCAATGGCTGCGCTGCTATCAATCTATCCAATCAAGAGCTGAGAACCCCGGGAGAGGAAGAGCGCGTCTCCGCCGTGGGAAATTCTAGGGCTCAGGTGAGTAAAAACGGGGAGGCTGGTCACTAGAAGAAGTTTTTTCACCTTAATGCATCCTATGAAAAAACACGAGGGCTTACAACTCCTGTAATGACAGATCTAAGCTATGGGTAATAGAAAATGAGACACATTAACCAGATCAGTCAGTAAAGGGTTAAATAGTGGTGGCTGAGCGGTGATACAGAGATTTGTAGAGGGGAATGGAGTGTGTAAGGGGTGATGACAGTGTAGAGGGGGAGTAGAAGTTACATTAGATAGGAAGATGGGAGATTTGTATCAGAACTGAGGAGACAGAGAAGGAGAGTACAGGAGTGACTGAATGGAGACTGACCTGAGCACAATCAATGGGACAAAGAAGGAAGAATGTGAGCAGGACAAGTATCAGGATGGGGGAGGGGTAACACACTTATGGAGGTTGATAGAAGATAATGCAGGGAAGGAGAGCTGATAACAGAGCACTGAGCCTTGCAGGGAGAGAATGCCAGGAGGCTGTGTATCGGCTGCTAATGTAGCAGAAAGGCAGAGGGAGAAAGACCCTTGTTAGCTGCTGGGCCCTTTGATGTTCTTCCCACCCACTAAACGCCAGTATTCTGCCAAAAACTAAGCTGTTTGTCTATGTACTGGGTTGTCTGACAAAGGGGCGGAGCTCCGCACATTGGCCCTGCCCATTCCCAACATCAGAGCTTCCATTTGACAGCTCCACTCACTCTCCCTGCAGCCATAGGCCCCGCTTGCCCCCCAATCCCTGTCTGCTCTGGATCCATGGTTACACTGCTGCATGTCCGGTTAGGCTGTCAGCAATGGGTATGGGCGCCACCCCTGAATCCAGGGACAAATCTGGGGACACGCAGGCTCCAGGGACAGTGTACTCAAAACAGGGACTGTCCCCGGAAACCGGGGAAACCCATGTTGAGGGCATGTGGACTGGTACAGTTCAGGAGGGGGGGCGCTCTCTCATCCCCCCTCTTTTCCTGCGG
Organism: Aquarana catesbeiana; assembly: GCF_042186555.1. NCBI lineage: Eukaryota > Metazoa > Chordata > Amphibia > Anura > Ranidae > Aquarana > Aquarana catesbeiana. The sequence continues at coordinate 188,252,497 of NC_133327.1, forward strand.
CCTGCCAGGTTGCGTGCTCAGATAAGGGTCTGGTATGGATTTTTGGGGGGACCCCCACGCCATTTTTTTTTAAATTTTGGCGCGGGGTTCCCCTTAAAATCCATACCAGACCTGAAGGGTCTGGTATGGATTTTGAGGGGGACCCTACGCCATTTTTTAAAAATTTTTGCACTGGGTTCCCCTTAATATCCATACCAGACCTGAAGGGCCTGGTATGGAATTTGGGGGGGACCTCCACGCAATTGTTTTTTTAAATTTTGGTTCGGGGTTCCCCTTAATATTCATACCAGACCCAAAGGGCCTGGTAATGGACTGTGGGGGAATCCCATGCCTTTTTTTTTCAATGACTTTTATGTGTATTGCCGGGACCGACAATTCATTAAAGCCGCAAGTAGTTTTAAATGACTTTTTTTCCTTTAGAAATGGCATTTTGCTCTCAGACTGTTCTAAACACGGGAAACATGCACCACTTTACAAGCATACTATAGACACCCCCCAGGTATGAAATTTAAAGGAATATTTCACTTTTATTATTTCACTTTAAGCATTAATAAAATCACTGCTCCTGAAAAAACGGCCATTTTTAAAACTTTTTTTTGCATTGATACATGTCCCCTGGGGCAGGACCCAGGTCCCCAAACACTTTTTATGACAATAACTTACATATAAGCCTATAAAATGAGCACTTTTGATTATTCATGTTTGTGTCCCATAGACTTAACGGTGTTCGCGTGTTCGAACAAATTTTTTGCCTATTTGCATGGTCTGCTGCAAACCGAACCGAGGGGTGTTCAGCTCATCCCTAATATGCAATATATAGTTAATTTTTATCACTTTAATGATTTTTCCTATTATGGGCGTGAGTGGGGCCTCATGTCTAAGTTTTGCCTCAGGCCTCACAAAGCCTAGAGCCGCCTCTGTCTCTAGGGGACCATGGTGACAATATATATGTGATTCGGTTTTGATTCTATATTATCAGACATACAACAGGAGAAAAGGAAGAACCCCTAGGATGATGAAAACTCAGAAAATTAAAATGATCTAGAACAAAAGCAGGGACTATGGCAGGAAAATCTAATAGCAGGACTCTTCAAGTGATGTAAGAAGCCTGAGGGTAACTCTGTAACTTTTGGGGTCGGCTCAACCATAATTACTATTTACAAAGTTTGTGTAACTTTATTGACTAAAATTAGTTTTGGGCTATATGGGAAAATGTTGAGTTATACCTAGCTAAATGATCCTTAAATGCTGGTGCTGATCCAAGATTATGCCATTTAATGAATTATCTATCTTTCTTCAAAGCAAAATGCTACCTCAACTCTCTAATTCTATTGCTTTTTAAAGAACACGCAAACATAAATCTTCATTCTAGAGTGAAGCGTTCCAGTAAAAAAAGATTAACAGTTCAATTTAAAGCCATGTAGGTTATTGCTTTATGCTTTGCATATTTAATTTTTGTATTCATATTTGTTAGTATAAGTTTAATAAAACGTTTTCAATATAAATCAACAAAGCTTGTCAGTAAATTAAAAATAATATACTTTTTAATTATAACAATGGAAATGGGTATGTTTTTGTAGAACACAACTCATTTATATTTTGTGGTTAAGGCTGGGTTCACACTGCTGCGGTGCGGGAACGCAGCGAATTTACTGCGGGTTCCCGCATCGCACCAACTCGCACGGCAGTTCACACTGCCATATGCGAACTGCTGGGGAGTGTCATACAATGTTAATGACACCCCCAGTTCAGCCCGCATATCGCAATGCGAACTGACAATTCGGACATTTTCGGATCGCATAGGTGTGAACACCCATGCGATCCGATTTTGGTCCGAACAAAAAAAAGGGTCCTGTGCGAGTTTGGACCGAATGCGGTGCGATATCAGCCATACTATCTGTATGGCTGATATCGCACAGCACAGACATCGCATGTGATGTGAACAGCAGTGCGCTGCGAATCACATGCGATGTCTGCCACCGCAGCAGTGTGAACCCAGCCTAAAACTTGTTGCATTTTATTCATTTTTAATTGACAAAGCTGGGCAGGGTTTAAAATTGTTTCTCAAAATTGGACCCTGTACAGCTCTCACTTTAAGGATTTAAAACAGTCAATGTAACTTTACAAACAAAACATTGTTAGTGTACCCCTTCATGGATGAAAAAAGAGGCTGTCATTTTATCAGCTAAATACTGCCAAGGTACTGTAGCCTGTTAGGGGAACTTCACTCTAATATTGTTTAAAGCATATGTGTAAGGGGTAGGGGGGTGACAGTTCCACTATGTCCCCCTCCTCATTGGGCGCCAAGTGTGGGTCACATAGGAAGCCTACCCCAGGGTAGGTTTTCCTGGGCTACGCTCGCACCTGAGATGGGTTACTGCCTTGCACATGGGGTACCTTTACTTGAACAAACAAATGAACTTTAGCTATCTCTTTTGAGGTTAATATACACCACTACTGTCACGGTTGCATTTAGGAGGGACATGCAAAGCTGATGCCCAGTCCACCTGTCCAGCGTATCTCTTCTACCTCTCTCCTAGTAATGGAATGGGGCCCTGCCGCGCGCCCAGCATGGGCTTCATGCGCTCACTCACTTACCTCTTCCTGTGCACAGGCTGAAGACTTCTGATCTACCACTCTGCTCCCGTTGCTATGTGAAATGGACCTGCACATGGAGAAAGTGCCAACAGCAACTCTTCCTGCAAGAGGCTACCCTACCTGTCACATGTACACACTTACGGCAGGCTGCTTGTGAAACCTTCATTACCCTTGGTAACCACTCATATCTTCACACTGTATTACCTCTTGTACTGCTGTCTTCATACCCCAGTGTGTTTAATTGACCTGACTGTGAACAATGTGAGTTGGTTACTTTCATTGCACCCCTTTAGTAACTTCAGACCAGGCAAGGAAAAGTTCCAAAAACTTTACTGAGGATTCTTAGCATACATAATAAAGCGCACATTCTATTCTTAACATCCCTAATCCCTAACTCAGGCTTGATAGCTGCCCAAGCATACCTGCACAGGATAGAGTCCATTATGGCAGAGCTTCAGATCTGGTGTCTTCGGCATTTTGTAGATCTGACCTTGTGTATGCTCCATCGGACAATTGTTGTCGGATTTTCCGTAGACAAATGTTGTCTAGCAGGTATTAAAATTTTCTGTGGACAAATGTGTGTTGTCGGATTTTCCGAGCGTGTGTACACAAGTCCTTCGGACAAAGTACAAACACACATGCTCAGAACCAAGGACGAGCCAGAAGCGGTCGGTCTTGTAAACTAGCGTTCGTAATGGAGAATTAACGTTCGTGACGCAGCAAATTATGAAATCTCCAAATGCAGCGCACAATTCTCTTCTTCTTTAATGGGATAATAATAAAGCTGCTTTGCTGGTGATAATGATGGGGTTATTGCAAACTCATTTTCAAAGGCTTTTTTTTTCTAGTGATATCAAGAATAATATTATTATGCTTTTTTTTTGATTTGGGCAAGTTACCACAACACCATTATCACAACACCATTAGACATGCTATCTGCCAATAGAACTTAACCAAAAAGTGCATTCTATGCATCCAAAAATATAGAAAATATACCAAATCAAATAATTATTCAACCAAAAAAATAATGGCAAAGCAATAAATCCAAGGCCAATAATAAATAACACGTTATCTCCTCCGATTCCGCAACATGTCTGGTTGACGAACGGCTGTTCAGAAACGAACTGAAAAGCACAAACTGAAAAGCACTAAATGAAAAACGCAAAAAGAAAAGCGCGAATCAACACTCACCAAACTTCTACTAACACCAAATTAGCAGAAGGAGCCCAAAGAGTGGCACTAAAGAGCTGAAAAAAACACTAATTCCCCGTACACATGGTCGGACTTTGTTCGGACATTCCGACAATAAAATCCTAGGATTTTTTCTGACGGATGTTGGCTCAAACTTGACTTGCATACACACGGTCACACAAAGTTGTCTGAAAATCCGATCGTTCTAAACGTGGTGAAGTAAAACACGTACGTCGGGACTATAAACGGGGCAATGGCCAATAGCTTTCATCTCTTTATTTATTCTGAGCATGCGTGGCACTTTGTGCGTCGGATTTGTGTACACACGATCGGAATTTCCGACAACGGATTTTGTTGTCGGAAAATTTTATATCCTGCTCTTAAACTTTGTGTGTCGGAAAATCCGATGGAAAATGTGTGATGGAGCCTACACACGGTCGGAACTTCCGACAACAAGGTCCTATCACACATTTTCCGTCAGAAAATCCGACCGTGTGTACGGGGCAGTAGTATGTCTAGTACGTCACTAGGTTCGTAATTGTTGGCCAACAATTGTGTGGCCATATGTTTGCAAAACAAGTTTGGGCCAACGTCCTTCGGACAAAATTCCACGGTTTTGTTGGCCAACAATCCGATCATGTTTACGAGGCTTTATGAATAACACACTTAGATCTGTCCAAACAAGAGTGTAGTAGAAATCCTGGGAATGATAAAGCAAGTGATTCTAATTTATTATCACTGTTTTCTAGCTGGTCTTAAACCGCTTTTGATGCAAAGGGATGCTTTTTGGTTGCTATGGACAATCTCCAGTTTCCAGGCAGAAAGAACAGTATTTATAATATAAAACTGCATGCAGGGCACTGGACAAACCACTAGGGACAAAAGGGATGTGAAATAATTTGATACAGTTATGTAATCTGTAAGAATACAGTGTACTGTATGTATTGTGTATTTTTAACTTTTTGAATTTGGCGCCGTGCTCCGTTCCCGTGCATCGCAATGCTCGCAGGGAACAGAGCTCGGCACTGTGATGAATTGAGTGGAGACACGGCTCACACACACAGCGGGGAGATATCGCAGGACCCTGGGGACAAGGTAAGTAACTTTGCCTGGATCCTGCTATGCAATCCTCAGTGCAGCTCGGGGTTACCGCTTTTGGTACTGAAAATTAACTCCGAGCCACACTCGGGAATACCGCCAGAGAGGTTAATATCTAAACCACTGGCAGCAAAAGTGAGTACACCCTAAGTGAAAATGTCCAAAATGGGCCCAAAGTGTCAATATTTTGTGTGGCCACCATTATTTTCCAGCACTGCCTTAACCCTCTTGGGCATGGATTTCACCAGAGCTTCACAGGTTGCCACTGGAGTCCTTTTCTACTCCTCCATGACGACATTACAGAGTTGGTGGATTTTAGAGACCTTGCGCTCCTCCACCTTCCGTTTGAGGATGCCCCACAGATGCTAAATAGGATTTAGGTCTGGAGACATGCTTGGCTAGTCCATCACCTTTACCCTCAGCTTCTTTAGCAAGGCTGTGGTCGTCTTGGAGGTGTATTTGGTGTCATTATCATGTTGGAATACTGCCCTGTGGCCCAATCTCTAAAGGAAGGGGATCATACTCTGCTTCAGTATGTCACACTACATGTTGGCATTCATGGTTCCCTCAATGACCAGTAGCTCCCCAGTGGATCCAGCACTCATGCAGCCCCAGACCATGACACTCCCACCATCATGCCTGACTGTAGCAAAGTGTTACATTGTAGCAAAGTGTCATTTCTTCAGTGTTGTCATATGAAAAGTTATAATAAAATATTTACAAAAATGTGAGGGGTGTACTCAATTTTGTGAGATACTGTATTGTACAGTCACATCAATGCCTACCCACCAGGAGCTTACAATCTAAGGTCCCTAACTCACATTCATACATACACATACTAGGGCCAATTTTGACAGGATCTAATTAACCTACCAGCATGTCTTTGGAGTGTGGGAGGAAACCGGAGTATGCACCCCAAAGCTCAAACATGAACGTGTGTGTGTATGTGTATATATATATATATATATATATATATATATATATATATATATATATATATATGTGTGTTTACTGTATATACACACACACCAATTCTTATAATTAAGTGTAGGCAAACATGTATTGCATATGCACAATTAGCATTGTTTTTTGCTGGTGCCCCCCACCCCCTTTCCTAAGGCAATGCTGAACACTGCAGAACCTAGAGCCACTTTATTGAAAATAAAGGGTACAGCTGTAGGCATCCGCAGCAGAAGGGCCTCCCTCAGTCTCTCTCCACAGCCCCCAGTGAACAGAGATGTGTGTGCGGACATTGGATGCATGCTTCAGTCTCCTCGTGGCCTGGGTGTTGCTAGAGCCAGACCTCTGGTGAATAGGAGCCAGTGAGCAAAGGTCCATTCTGGATCCTGGGTGCAAATGCCCCAAGCTTTCCCAGGTAGTTTAACAAAAATCCACCCTAGTTTTATGGGACACGTAGTGGATTATTTTCTAAATGTACCTAATATAACTGGATACTAACAGTTATGGGCAGGGTTGCTGATAAGGCAGTACAACCAGGCCGAGGCCCCATCAGCTAAACAGGGGGCCCCCGGTGCAGCTTTATTGCTCGTTTTTGCCTAAATGAATAAATGGATTTTACCAGACCACACCTTCACTCCTACTTGCTTACCAGGGCTTAAATTATATTTACTTAGGCCCTCATTAGGTTAACAGAGAGGCCCAGGAGGTGGAAGCAGAGGACAGGCTTTTTTTTTCATTTTTGGGGTGTAGGTGGATAAAGTCAAGTGCTTCTTTTCCTCTGCACCACGGGGGGTAGGTGGGGTGTAGGTGTGGTTGGGGGACCCCGTCAGGAGAACTGTATGTGGCCCCATGATTTCTAACAATGGCCCTGCTTATCGGTTACAGTAAGAGACACAAGCGCCTTCTAAGTGTAGCTGTAGATAAAATATTTAATGACAAGTTAAAATTAAGACTACTCATAAGTGTAGATTAAAACAAGCATGTGGTATATGGCTCGGTAACAAGCAGTCCTCAAAAGTCGCTGATCCACGAGGGATGCTGTCATCTGTCAGGCTGATGGCTGGCCGGCGCTGGTGGATTCCGGCACTTCCAGGTCTGTGGAATTCACTGGCAGTGCAGAGATTATGTCACTTCCTGGAGGCCTGTCAGGACGTAGCGGTGATGCTCCTTCTTCGGCCTGAAGACTTGAGGACTGCTTGTTACCGAGCCATATACCACATGCTTGTTTTAAACTACACTTGTGAGTAGTTTTGATTTTGGCTTATCATTAAATATTTTATCTACAGCTACACATAGACTCGACTCACTTTTATGCATGTTACTTTTGAGCATTTCTGCAGTGCTTTTTGCGGTGCTTGCCACGTTTTTGGACATGTGTTTTTACCACGATTTTACAGCGATTTGCATTTTTTTAACACTGTATATAGCTGGTTGCTAAGGAGGGGGCCAGGAAGCTGGCCGTCGCGTCCTTAACAACCGATGAGTCATCAGTTGTTAGTGGGCTTCCCTGCTGACAGCTGAATGCAAAAAAAAAGAATTGCTGGCTAAAAATAAATTGTGAAAAAAAACAGTGTCCATACCAGGCCCTTGGGTCTAGTATGGAATCGAGGGGACCCCCCCACACCAAAGATTAAAAATAAATGGCCTGGGGTCCCCCCAAAATCCATACCAGACCCTTATCCAAGCATGCCGCCAGCAGCAGGTCAGGAAAGGGAGGGGATGAGGCGCCTCCCCCCTCCTGAACCATACCAGTCCGCATGCTCTCAACATGGAGGGATGGGTGCTATGAGGCAGGGGGGCTCTCCACTCCAAAGCACTTTGTCCCCATGTTGATGGGGACAAGGGCCTCTTCCGTACAACCCTGGCCATTGGTTGTCAGAGTCTGCGGGTGGGGGCCTTATCGGAATCTGAAAGCCCCCTTTAACAAGGGGACCCCCAGATCCCAGCCATCCTCCCTATGTGAATAGGTATCAGGTACATCGTACTCCTATCCATTCACCAAAAAAAAGTAGTGCAGTGTGACAAAAGTAGGAAGAAGCCGCAGAAGCCCGGAGGAGGAAGAAGCGGGGAAGAAGGCATTTTTAATAAAGGACTTGTCAAAAACTGTCTATTGTCTTTTGTCACACTACACTACTTTTGTTTGGTGAATGGGTAGGGGTACGATGTACCCGATATCCATTCACATAGGGGAGAGGCAAAGGGGGCTTCCAGATTCTGATAAGCCCCCCACCCGCAGACCCCGACAACCAATGGCCAGGGTTGTCAGGAAGAGGCCCTTGTCCCCATCAACATGGGGACAAGGTGCTTTGAGGTGGGGGGGCCCGCAGGGTGCCCCCTCCCCCAAAGCACCCACCCCCCATATTGAGGGCATGCGGCCTGGTACGGTTCAGGAGGGGGGTGCTCGCTCGTCCCCACCCCCTTTCCTTACCGGCCAGGCTGCGTGCTCGGATCGGGATCTGGTATGGATTCTAGGGGGACCCCACGCCGTTTTTTCGGTGTAGGGGGTTCCCTTGAAAATCTGTACCAGACCTAAGGGCCTGGTATGCCCCGCATTAGCCGCAATAGGAAAATTTGTTTTTCCTATTGCAGCGAGCGCGAAATGCAATACCCTGCCCTTGCGTCGTATCTGGTCCGTCAGACCAGCACACAGATGAGCGGACTTTCCATCAGAAACTGAGTCAGACGGAAAGATTGAAAACATGTTTCAGATCTAGGTCCGGCGGACTTTTGGGAAAAAGTCAGCCGGAAAAGTCCGCCGGAGCCTACACACGGTCGGATTGTCCGGCGGACTCAAGTCTGCTCGTGTGTACGCAGAACCAAGTATGCTGGAAAGTCCGCTCGTGTGCACGCGGTATTAGAAGGTGCTTGTGTCTCTTCCTGTAATTTCTTTAGAACTACCTTCTTGCTTTGCACAGCTCTGCCTCAAGTGAGCTACACCTGGATAACGTATGGACTATTCTATGAGTCATTTGTTCTAATAATGATTTTTTAGAACTATGATTTCTATTACAAGGATTGTTAATCTTTTTCTTCCCCTTTTGCCTTTACTGATTGCATGATTAGGTGTCCTCCTTGTGCCATTATTCATCCACTCTCTTAACACTTATAGGTAAAGTTGATCCATGGAATATCTGATTGCCTTTTGAAGGATCAGGAAGGAACTTCTTTCCCTGCTGGAGCAAATTGGATCATGCTTTGCTGGGATTTTGCCTACTTCTGGATCAACTGTGGGCATAGGATTGCGTATATAGGAATGTATATAAAGCAAAAATAAAAATTAAGTACAGCGCTACGTTTAGAAAGAAAGTGAAAAGCAGCCAACACACCTATAGACTCAAGGTAGAAAAAAAACAAAAGAAACAAAAGTGTGGCACTATATATCACATCCACAGCCGTGTGTATTACAATGAAGACATATAAAAATGGTAAATACTACCAAAAAATGTATGACCATAAAATGGATAGTGTCAAATAATTAATCAGTGTTGATCACATATAAGGTAAATACACAATAATACTTAATCATCAGATGTGCCAGTGATTAATAAAAACCCGTGCTGGTTCCATGAGCCAGACACCAAACATAAAAAACATAACATTTTAGAAGTCCATAAAAAATGTGTAGAAAAATAGTGAAGAAAACATCAACAGAGTTCAAAGGGGGTGATGCATGGCCAGATGGTATTCACAGAATTTTAGTCGCACCAAATCTGGCGAGTGGGCAGAAGGGAGACCACAAGTGTGCATAGATTGTACATCAGTGCCGGGGCCAACACCAGGAGTAGAGGAGGTTTACCGGAAAGAATTGACCTGAAATGGCATACGCCAGACAAGTCAAAAAAGCATAATAACCACTGGTTCTGGGTAGTGCGTCTTGTCAGATGTCATCAACAGATGGTGGAAAGAAAAGGGGGGGTCCGCACGGCTTCCTCTCCCATAGGTAATCCAGCATAAGCCAAACATGTAGTTTCATATGCCATGCGAGGAGCAAACAAAACTCACATAGCGTAAAAACGTTTTAAAACACTAGTTTATTAAAATAATAAAAAACAGACACATTTTGGAAGACCGAAACAGAGCTCAAATATCAAATAGCGGCGATCGTGAGGGGTCCACCCGACATGTTTCAGCTAAGGAGCCGTCATCTGGGGTGACCTAAGGGCCTGGTTTGCCCCGCACTCGCCGCAATAGGAAAATTTGTTTTTCCTATTGCAGCGAGCGCGAAATGCAATTCCCTGCCCTTGCGTCGTATCTGGTCCGTCAGACCAGCACACAGATGAGCGGACTTTCCGTCAGAAACTGAGTCCGACGGAAAGATTGAAAACATGTTTCAAATCTAGGTCCGGCGGACTTTTGGGAAAAAGTCAGCCGGAAAAGTCCGCCGGAGCCTACACATAGTCGGATTGTCCGGCGGACTCAAGTCCGCTCGTGTGTACGCGGAACCAAGTATGCCGGAAAGTCCGCTCGTGTGTACGCGGTATTAGAAGGCACTTGTGTCTCTTCCTGTAATTTCTTTAGAACTACCTTCTTGCTTTGCACAGCTCTGCCTCAAGTGAGCTACACCTGGATAACATATGGACTATTCTATGAGTCATTTGTTCTAATAATGATTTTTTAGAACTATGATTTCTATTACAAGGATTGTTAATCTTTTGCTTCCCCTTTTGCCTTTACACTGATTGCATGATTAGGTGTCCTCCTTGTGCCATTATTCATCCTCTCTCTTAACACTTATAGGTAAAGTTGATCCATGGAATATCTGATTGCCTTTTGGAGGATCAGGAAGGAACTTCTTTCCCTGCTGGAGCAAATTGGATCATGCTTTGCTGGGATTTTGCCTACTTCTGGATCAACTGTGGGCATAGGATTGCATATATAGGAATGTAAACTTTATTTTTTTCCTTTTAATTAGTTGAACCAGATGGATTTGTGTCTTTTTTTAGCCAGACTATGTAACTATGTAACAGACCCACCCATTGCCGGTTGCAGTGAGTGGTGCCTGCACAGAAGCGGAAGAAGACAGCTCACAGCATAGCACCTCTGGGTCCCCCACAGCTTGCAGCAGCGAGGGTGGAAGGTTGTGGGAGACAACTGGCTCTCGACTACATTAATGTGCATGGGGTGATTAGGGAGTGCCCAGGCACACCCAGCACACCCTGTTTGCACGCCTATGGTAAAGACGATATCTTTCTATAGGGACACTTGTTTCAGTGACAGATGTCAACCATGATCTTTGGGGAGAATTCTGCTCAAATTCTGTCAAATGTCATAGATAGGAAATTAAGAGAATTTCCTCAGTGGGGACACAAACAGCAATAAAAACAAATGCTTCTAATCTTCTAAAAAAAAAAAGATTTGGCTGGAGACCTGCTTCAAAGATCGAAGCACAATATAAATAATTAAAGTGGTATTAAACCCCAAAACAAAAAGGCACTCAATTGCAGCTCACCTGTTCTTTGATGTGGTGGCTACATTATTTTTCTTTTTTAGACTTTCCCTCTATTTTTTACCTGGTGATTCAGCCAGTAAGTCTGCTAATTCTCAACTTACTTTAACAGACGGAATTGTCTAGACAAATTAGCAATTAAAGGGTTGAGACAAAGCATTTACCACTGACAGGGGTGCTTACAATGGTCAGATTGCATTAATTTATGTAAAAACTGTTAGTCAAGTTGGAGCTGGAAATCTAACGCTACCCTCCCACATGGCTGACAAAGCTGGAAGTCTAACGCTACCCTCCCACATGGCTGACAATGCTGCTCTCCAAAGGTATCTGCTTTACTACTTCATCAAGAATGCAGACATCTTAAGACAGGATATGTATTACTGGCTGGATCACCAGGTGAAATAAAGGGGAAAAAAGGCTAAAAAAAGAAAACAGATGCAGCCACTACATTTACTGCATTTTTGTTTTGGGGTTTAATACTGTTTTAACTTAAAGAGTAACTCCACTTTTGTTGAGAAAAAAACATTCCCCCCTGGGTGATCTTGCAAGGATTTTACCAAATTTTGTTGCAGATTCTTACCTTTTGTTATAGAAAGTGAGTCTAATGGGAGTGGTTCCATAATTATCAATCAGCTGCTGCGGTTTCAGGGCACTAATGAGGAAAATTGCAGGGTCTGCATCCCTTTAGTCGTGGTTTCCTTTTGGGAGCATCTCACCAAAACGGGCATTTTTGTTGCAGGGGATGCCTGAAATTTGACTTGTATCTTAGGGCAGACTTCTGGGAAAATCAGTAAGCCAATCACACAAGCAGGAAATTCTGTGTTTCTGGGGGGCGTTCTGTAAACATTCTATGTACAGATCAGCTTCAGGTAGCCATATTGCACTGCATTTACAGAAAATTACAGAGCTGCAGATTGAAAAGGAAAGGTAATTTTTAATAACATTTGATTACACTATGACTTGTGTCGCAATTGTATACACTATATTATTTTTTATTTATTTGCAGTTTTTTTCCCACGAAAGTGGAGTTACCCTTTAATACTCTGTCTCAAAACACTTACGTATATACTTTTTAAAATGATATCACTCTATCATGCATCAAGGGACATTAACGATTAATGATGATATTAAGCAATGCACCTACAGGGGAGATGGACACTAGGTACATGGAAACGGATGGTCTGCTCCTTAGGACCTCCCATCTCATACCTTGCCAGTTATGCTTAGTGTCCTCAGAAAACTGGTTGTCTCCTTCCTCTCTGCTGGATTTTTTGCTTGAATTGGAGTGACTGTATTAGTGTACTTGCAACAAAAACAATTGTGTACTGTTTATGATGCTTTTTAATTTGAACTAACATTCAAAGTTTGGAGATTGTATAACTCAACATTCTGCTAAAACTTTGTTAATCCACAGCAAGAAGGTAACACCGCTCCAGGCCTGCCCAGCTCACCTCCGCAAGTGCTAAACATTCAAAACATTCAAAAATGATCAAATGCTTTGGTGCGTGAAACATGTAAACGTTCCTACTGCTGTGCTCTTGTGCTGTGTTTTTAACTGAATCTTCAATAAAGTATTAATGTTTGCAGTGGAGTGTACAGCCATCCTATTTTGAATGTTTAGCACTTGCTAAAACTTTGTGTGTTAGAAAAAGGGAATACACCCTGAAAGCTTATCCTGAAAATTTGAATGTTACTGCAAATAAAAAAGGATTTGCTTAAAAAGCATTATTACTCAGTTGTTAGTCAGTTGTTTTTTACGCTGGAATTGGAGGAGTCTCTACTATCAACAACTACTGGTAGATTCATAGTGCAGTTAACGAGCACTGGTAGATTCAGGCAGATATGTTAAATCCTAGAAGTCTCTCCAGCAAGCCAGCTTGTATACTGATGTACTCTCTGCAACAGTCCTGCAGTCAGCAGTGACATTCTGGCTGTGTTCTACTGGGATAGGAACCCACTATTCAGGTCAAAGAGTTTTTATTCTAGGGATTCCTTGCTGAGAATCAGGACTAGAGATGTGACCCCATTCCTAAACTCCCCTTTTGGAAGTAAGTGCAGTTACCTATGGCTGTGCCTAGGATTTTACATCTTTCTCATATTAAATGACTACTAGTGTTTTCAAGTAGTGTGGCCATGATGCAAGAACAAATAGTTATTTTCCAGAGCTCTGTATGTTTTCAGTAACAGCTAGTGACAGCTGTTAATCATTGCCTGTAGCACCCTGTTCTCACAGAAGTTTGCCACAATCTCCACTTCATTTTCCTGCCAGCTCCTGTAGTGCATGCTGCCTCCCCTGCCTTAACCCTTGGTGCCACATAGAGTCTGTGAGTATTCCTGGAGGATGAGGTAGCTCCTTTTTTAACACACAAAAGGTATTCCCCTTTTGTGTGTAAGCAACATATCTAAATGGAAGGGCAATTGGCCTATAGCTACATATAACACATCTGCTCCTGACATTCTTATGCATGTGTAGGGCAGAGATTGTCAGCGATGTAGTTTTTACTTGTTATATATCTAAGTCTGAAAAGTTTCTGTCATCAGCTTTTTCTGAACCCGCTTCTTCTTTCTCAGACATTCACCCAGCTCCCTAACTTACTAAGGATCAATTTTCTTCCATTCTTCCCCCTTGGGAGTAAACAACAGAAATTTGTGCTAGTTGAGCGGCCTGATAGTATTTCCATAGGTTGGGAAGAGCGACTCCTCCCTGTGTACGAAGTCTATAAAGTGTACTTTTTGGACATCGGTGTCCTTTGTCCGCCCAAACAAAGCATATAATTTTTGTTTGTAATTTATTTAAATGTGACTTTAAAATCAGTATGGGTAATGAAAGAAAAAGGTACAGTAGTCTGGGTAAAAGGGTCATTTTAATGGAGTTGACTCTGCCCAACCAGGAGATATCACCTCTAGCCCATCGTTCTATGTCTTCTGTTTGTTTTTTTTTTTACATCGGAGCATAGTTAGATATATAGAGACAGTCTACGCTGGAGGCCGGGTTAACCCTCAAAATGGGAATCACAGAGGAGCTCCATGCAAACGGGAAATGTGATTTCATCCTCTCAACCAAATTGGTGTGGGTAGTGATATTCAGAGCTATTGACTTGGATATGTTTACTTGAAGTCCTGGCGCCCTTCCAAAATCCTGTAGGAATTTGATTATATTAGGAGTAGAGATTAATGGAGACATGATGAAAAGGAGGAGATCATCTGCGAAGAGGGCGCACTTGTGAATTTGGGGTCCACAACGTACCCCATGTATGTCTGGGTTGTTTATAATCGCTATAGCTAGAGTCTCAATTGCAATTGCAAAGATAAGGGGGAAGAGAGGGCACCCTTGTCTCGTCCCATTAGTAATGGGGAAAGGGTCCGAGTAGAACCCCTGTAACCCCAACTCCATGCTTAGGTTTGAATATAGCGCTTGTAGAGTCCCCAAGAAGTTGGGGCTGAAGCCCCACCTCTCCAACACTTCAAATAGGTATGGCCCTTCTACTGTGTCAAAAGCTTTCTGTAAATCAACAGATAATAAAAATCCCTCCTGGGGAGCAATCCCATCGCACTGAGAGCATCGATCGCCTCCTGACCTGGTCTGGGCCTTGCCTCCCTGGGATAAACCATACCTGATCTTTGTGCACGTACAAACTAATAAATGAGGAAATTCTATTGGCTAATATTTTTGTTAAGATCTTGAGGTCATTGTTGGTCAAGGAGATGGGTCTATATTAGCTAACTTCTTCAGAATCTTTCCCCAGTTTGGGGATGACTGAGATAAAGGCTAAATTTGACGTGTTATCTATGGGTTTGCCCTTGCAAATTTAATAATAAAAATATTCTCAGATATAGAAATAAGAGATAGGCTTCTCAAGACCAGAACGATGAGATGAGAGAACGAGAGGGATGTTATCCAGGAATTCAGAGAGGAATTGGGGACGAGACTTGTTGTCACCTTTATAAAGATTGGAGTAGAAATTATGAAACTCTGTCATAATGCGGAGGGGATTCTGAATTAGGGAGCCATCAGACATATGGACTATGGGGAAGGAGTAAGAGTACAATTTAGGAGTCAACCTAGCAGCCAGCCTGGGACTTATTTTATCTCTGTGGATATAAAATTGTGCATTGGACCAACAGAGGCTCTTTTCAGCTTTAGTTGTAAGGGCAAGATTCAGCGACAATTTAACCAAATCCAACTGAGCAAGGGAAATTGGCGTAGGGTTCTGTTTATGATGTTGGATAAGCTTATGAAATTTGCCTTTAAGTTTGCTGATTTCTGCCCGTCGTCCTTTTTTTATTGCGCTGAGAGATGATTTGGAGGAGCTTGGCTCTGATCACCACCTTGTGTGCTGCCCAGAGCGTTTCTGGGGAAACCTCTCCGGTATCATTTATCTTAAAGAATTCCCGAAGGTCCTTTTCAACTACAGCACATTGTATTGGGTCACTGAGTAGAGCTTAGTTAATACACCACCTGAAGGGTCCTTTTGGTCCCCCAGAACTAGTACGGGTCATTAGAACCATTGCGTGGTCTGACAATGGGGTGTCACGGATACAGGAGGTTAAGGCCAGAGGAAGAACTCGGGGCGTTCTGAGGATGTGATCAATTCTGGCATATGTTTGATGTGGGGCAGAGAAATGCGTATAGTCTCTAGAGGATGGGTTACATTCCCTCCAAACATCTATCATGCCATAAGAGTTCAGGATTTTAGCTACTGGAAGGCTTTGTTTGGGCGGGCAGAGGAGGCGGGATTTACCCCCCTTGACTTATCTAGGAGTTGATTCAAAGCAATGTTGGAATCTCCTCCCAGGATCACTGTGCCTACCAAATCTGAGGATAGGGTTTTTAATATAGATTCAAAGAATGGAGCTTGGCCCTGGTTCAGGGCATAATAAGAAACAAATGTGTAAAGTGATCCGTTAATTGTGCCTGAAATAAGCAGGAATCTGCCATCTGGGTCTTTTATTCCCCTAGACAAGGAAAAGGAGGTCTGTTTTGCTTAAAAAATTGAGGGATTTCTTGATGAATACATGAGGGGTTGTACTGTCTGGGGAAGTGCGTCTCCTGAAGGAGAGCCACATCAACCTTTTGGGAATGAAATAGTTTGCGAGGCTTTAACGGTGAGTTAATTCCCTGGACGTTATGAGATGAGATGGAACTAGGATTGACATCATGTGAAGTCATGGATCAGAGAGGGATGTAAACGCATTAAGAAGCAGAAACTTACCCCTTGCAGAGCAGAAGGATGTGGGTGGAGCATGAACTGGGTGATTGGATTACCTCGGTCTGGAGGATGTTTAATGGCATTGGAGACTCAGTGTTTGAGGAGAGGAGAAAAAGAAGAGAGAGAGAGAGAGAGAGAGAGAGAGAGAGAGAAGAGAGAGAGTAAATAAATTGATTAAACATCTTTGATACAAACAACTTCTCTCCCAGTGAAGTGGAAATGGACCTGCCAATTCCTACTTCATTGCAAAATAGTAACAATGTCCACCTTATAGGAGGACAAGGATCTTTCTCAGCATCAAGGAATATCCAAAATGCAGAGACAGATGGAGGAGCATGGTGGCCGCTCCAGCCTAATAACCACCCAATTTGCTGAACTCCGGGGAGTATGACCCTCCCCGGAGTCTCTAAGATCCTGAGAACTTAGAAGTCCCATTCCTAGATGGGCCAGATCGTGAAAGGCCAACCTGACTCACGAGGCTAACCCTGATCCGAGTGACACTTCCAGGATGGGATTAAACTAGACAAAAGGAACACAACCATAATATATGAAAATAAAGGCACCCGGGTAGGTCGCCCAAAGCACCTATTAGAGTTCCTAAAGGAAGGGTCCCAAGAGCTTGCTTAGCAAAATTAGTTAATTTACCCACCCTTACTTTCACAAAAGAACTGAAGCAACACTGTAGTGGGGGGGATCTAAAGTTCCTGGGAAACTTGGATGAAGTTTCTCCCTATGTGTAAACACATAGGGAGAAAAGGTTTGACTGTAAAAAAAAAAAAAAAAAATTACAGCCATATCCACAGGGAGTACCTCACGCTCTATACTGATAACAATGAAAAAGAGTTAGATAGTGCCGTTCATTAATTAATTAATCCAGGAATCAGGGAGGATGGGAGTCCCGAGATCTCTTGGGTTGTTGTTTCTGTCATCAATTTTAGAAAATGCTGTTTACAACTGGTCTTGCAGGTGTATGCGTGCAGTGTTCTGGTTGGCCCTGGCCACAATTTGATCCACTTTAACTTCTATTGCTCCAATCCTGGTGCCCATGTTTTTAAGTTGGCCTGGATAATGGATGTGATTTGGGATGGCCAAACCCCTGGATAACATCTTGGAGAAAGTGGCCATCATAGTAGAAAAATCTGGGGGATTAGCAGGGGAAAGTTTGGCCTGTTAACCTGGATTTGCTGGATTAGTTTTCAGATCTCTCAATGGTGTGAGCAGGATGCCGTCTAATGTTCTCTCTATGAGAGATTCAGTTGAGGCTGGAGACAATAGTGTTGTGGGGAGGGTACTCACTGTGGGGTACATAGGTGCTGTGGCTGCTGGAGCTGAGGAGCCCGGGACATGGGGGACATGGGGGAGATCCTGGGTCCCTCTTGGGTACAAGTGCTTATGGATGGGAGCAGGGCCGCTCAAACTAGTAGCCTCGGCAGGTCGGAAACAGCCAGAGCGGGACAGAGCTCTGATATCATGCCACCATCATCGGACCCGCCACACATGCGCCCCCTATGTCTTTCAATGTCCTCCTGCTACTAATTCACTAATTGGTACTTTCATTCAGTAGGTTGCACATGTTGCTCTCACTATTCTGTACTCTCTTGAATGGGGAACTAAAGCCTATATTTTTCTGTGTTACAAAGACCCCTTGTTGAATCTATTAAGGACATATTCTATGTTGTTATCCTACAAGGTAGCCTTCCTTGTGGCTATCTCTTTGACTAGAATGGTCTCCTAGTTGTCAACAATGTCCTTTAGGAAGCCCCATTTTTTCTTACACAAAGATAAGGTTGCTTTGAGAATAAGGACCTCCTTTTTACCAAAGGTGGTCTCTGCCTTTTACCTTAATGAGGATATTGTGTTGCCTCTGCTGTGTTCAGCTCCAGTTCATCCCGAAGAGATTTTTCTTAATTGCCTGGATGTCTTGAGGGCTATCAGAGTTTACCTGTCAGCTATTGCTTCTTTTAAACAGACAAAATCCTTGTTTGTTGTCCTAGAAGGTTCTAAAAGAGGTTCTCTGACTTTCAAAGCCACCGTTTTTAAGAAGATTTGACAGGTTGTTGAGTAGACCTGAGTTGTGAGAAAAAGTGCTTCTTTTTCCTGCTAACCACTTGCCGACTGCCTAACACAGATGTACTGTGACGGGTTGGCTCTATTGTGTGAAACTATGTAACTGTACGTCATTTTGTGCAATAGACACTGGAGGCGCACGCTGATTGGACAGAGGGGGAGCCAATCAATGGGTCTGGCGGATGTGCGCCTGCCACCTACGATCACTCCCCAGAGAGGCGGAACGGTGATCTGCCTATGTAAACAAGGCAGATCGCCATTCTGACAGGGAAGAAGATAGAGATCTTGTGTTCCTGCTAAGCAGGAACACAGATATCTGTCTTCATCCAGTCAGACCATCTGCCCACAGTTAGCAAGCACCAACTAGGGACACACTTAACCCTTTGATTGCCCCTGATGTTAACCCCTTCCCTGCCAGTGTCATTAAGACAGTAACAGTGCATATTTTTAGCTAATTCACTGGTTTTCGAAAAAAATGTTGAAAGTGTCAGTTAGGTGGCAATCACAATGTCGCAGTCCCGCTAAAAATTGCTGATCACCGCCATTACTAGTAAAAAGTTAAATAAAATAAATATGCCAAAAAATATATTATCGTTTTTAGATGTGATTACTTTTGCGCAAACCAATCAATATAGGCTTATTGGGTTATTTTTTACCAAAAATATGTCGCAGAATACATATTGGCCTAAATTGATGAAGAAATTGTTTTTTTTTTCTTTTTTTTATTGGATGTGTTTTAAAGCAGAAAGTAAAAAATATTGTTTTCAAAATTGTCACTCTTTTTTGGTTTCTAGCGCAAAAAATTAAAACCGCAGGAGGGATCCTATACCACCAAAAGAAAGCTCTATTTGTGGGAAGAAAAGCACATAAATTTAATTTGGGTACAGCTTTGCACGACCGCGCAATTGTAAGTTAAAGTAACGCAGTGCCGTATCGCAAAAAATGGCCTGGTCATAAAGGGGATAGAACCTTCCGGGGCTGAAGTGGTTAAAGCTCATTCCAGATCTGTAAGACTGCAACCTGTTTTTTTGTTCAGCCGTTTTCTAAATTTAATATGATCAATACGTTTGCCACTACAGATGCCTTTGTTTTTTCCTTATTATGGCTTTTTTTCTTGCTGGGCTGTTTGGACTGGTTTTGAAAATCCTTACATTGCTTAATACCAAGTCGATAAAATAGAATTTTTATGCTCACCATCCATTGAGGAGACACGGCTCCCTCCCCTCATTTGCTATTCTTTCCTCTTTGGACTACTTGCTACTACTGGTGAGGTATTATAGACTAATATTAAAGGGCCATTTATTGTCTGTATTAGCAAAAAACTCTCTTCTGTGTCACTCTTTCATTTAGTTTCATTTTGTTACTGGATCCAGTGAGTACTGACCACTAAAGCCGTCTCATTGGAAGATGGAAAAGCAGCTGGCAGGGCTTTGCCAGGAATTCAGAAAATGTCAAGTCCCAGTAACAAAGTGAAACCAAGAGAGGGACAGGAAAGAGGGGTTTTCATGCTAATTAACTCTATAGCATGATTTTGTTTGGTTAAGTTTAAAAAGCAATACAGGTTCAATTGGGGATCCAATTTCCATATGGTTGACTATAAATGTAGAATAAGAGTACTGTTTGCACACCCCCACATTATACTTTACAAGTAACCTAATTTAGTTACAATGCTAGTAAACTTAATATGACAGTGAATATACACTATACTGTATGAACAAATGCACCCTCCTAGTTAGACTGCTAGGTAAATTTAGTTTTTGGCTCCACTGTAATGAGTGGAGTGGTTGTTGATTGTTTCGGTCTTATCAGGATTCCTGAGGTGACAGTTTGATTAATTCCCCCTGCCTCTGGAAAAAGTTTCCAGAGCATATGGAGGGAGGTTCACATGATAAGCTAAATATTTATCATACCCTGGCCAATACCTGGGAGGGGGCATCCAGAAGGTGGCTGGGGATCTGATAAATAGACAGGAGGCTTCTTTAGTTGTCAGGGAATGTTCCAGTACTCCTGGGGCTGCTGCCCCTAGAAGAAGAATCACTGAGACAAAAGACTACAGTTTGAACCTCTGTGGTTGCTGGACTGAGGGTCTTACCAGCATTGCTAAGGAGGCATACCTGCTGAAGGATGCTGTCTCAGAACTCTGGTCTGGAGAAAGATTGTGTTATCTCCCTCACAAAAGATCTACCAGTGGAGGCTGAGTGGCAGAAAGCTACTAGAACACTGTAGAGGATCAGTGACTAGAGATTGCCCTTTGGTCTGCACCACCCTTTGCTACCTCCAGAAAGCTGCTATTGAGAGACTAGAGGAAGGTTTGTACTCCTGTGCCATTGCTGAATGTTTTGGAGTATCCTGTGACTCCATCCTCCTGTTAAAGTTAAATTACAATAAGTTCTGAAAAGTCATTTCCTAGACTTAAATTTAATTGTTGGTGTGCTGGTGTGATTGGTGGCCTCTGTATTACTTAGGGAGAACCGGTTTGTGTCCAACGGCCCCTTCGGGGTGAGCACTACACCTTATTGAGCTTGTTGGACATTGCATTCCAGAACCATGGAAACTCCACTCTTTACATCTGTAACAGCCTTCATTCTTGTAGTATTGCTTTCCATATGTATTTGGATTTTTTTTGTGGGAATTAAAAGAACATTTTATGAGTTTAGGTACTGATATTGGGCAGGCTTGGCTCATAGGCAGCACACAGGCAGAAATTCTAAGGGTGGTCAGTAGGGTTGAGGTCAGGGCTCTGTGCAGGCAGCTCAGGTTCCTCCATACAAAACGCATTAAGCCATATCTTTAAATTATTTAATAAGATTATTTTGGAAATAAAAAATATTTTCCTAGGGTATTTGATATACTAGCCCTTTAAAGCTCAAAAATGCATTCACAACTTGATATGAACCTTTTGTTTGTTTTTCATAGAACCTGTAACCTAAGCACTGAGCTGTAGTAAAAAATGTCTCATTATTAAAATAATGATGAAAAGCAGACTTTTTTTAGACTTGTAGGATAATCACAGGAAAACTGTTGTCAGAGTGTTCCTTAGGCAGTACTTGTAAGAGCAGACCTATTTTTACAAATATTTCCTGTTTTTAAAATACAGTAATTTACATTTTGATTACATCACCCCAGTGTAACACGTGAAACCTTTCACCATGCTGGATTTCAGAGTTGATTTTGAGGTATGCACAACTAATTAGTGGGATTCTAAAACAAATAATTATACATAATTGAAAAGGCATGTACAATAATAAGTGAAAAAGGTATTTAACAATGTAAATAAGGCAGAATAAGACAAATGTCAATGAGTCATGTTAGTAACTTTTAATTTTGCAGCTATGTGGATTTTTATATTGTGTTTTTGGCTTATATTTTTATTTATTTAATTTCTTTAATTATCAATAGATAGGGCAGTATGTGACTGCCTATTCACAACTTTTCAGTATCATAAGTGAGAGTAATGTCTGCGCTTAGTAAGAACAGCAAGAAAATAGCAGCTAAGCACTATAATCCAGATATTAGGCACAAAAATAAATATGTAATAAAAAAGTGCAGCCCTATGAAAAATGTATCAAATAATACAAATATGTGTAGACTATAAATACATTGCAAATGTGCACATGTTAACCGTGACTGTTGTACAATATTCATGTGAAATTAGCACAGTGCAGAAACAAGAATAGCTTAAATGCAAATCCAATATTAAATGAAGTGCAAAATAAACACATATGCAAAAGTCCTTTGGTGATTTGAGTTCATTAAGAGAAATCCTTATGAGACATGGATCCAATAAGTGAAGTGTGAAGCATAAAAACTTGACCACGTCAGACCTGTCACCACAGAGAGACAAGAGGCTTACCAGAGAGCCAGCGACCACTTCATGGGGGTCACAAAGTGCTTGTTGGATCTGGGATCCATTGAAGAGATATCCTGATGTCCTGGGCGTCCCCCACCGAAGATCCCCACAGATACCGAGCAATAGTAGCATCCAATACGATAGCCTCAATGCCAGAGTGCAATAATGCCTTTTAAAATTGCTTTAATGGAGGGTGATGCAATACTCCATATAAACGGAATGACCCACAGACGAGTCAACCGATTGAAGTATGTAAAATTGGAAATGTAAAATATGATATTGACCTAAACCATTATCGTTTTACTTAAATTTAGGCCTTTTGTGTGGGTACAAGAATTGTAAGATACATGTGCCCTGACAAGGATAAGGGTGACAAGCATGCCCAAGGTCTTGGAGTCAGGTCAGACTACCTGCTAATGCTATTTTGGTTATGGGTGTGTGTTTAGGTCTCTACTTTGACACTCTGAAAGCCGCACAAAAAAAAAACTGGTTCAGGGACAAATGAGAAAGATAAGAGAATTTAAATAAAGGAAGCATATGAAGTGTGGATGCATGGCATTAGATTTTAAAATTCAATTGTCATTGCTTAGAGCTTTATATTGTGGCTACTTTATCTTCCTCTGTCTCCCTCACTCACTTTCTTTCTGTCCTTTTCTTTTAATATGTGCTCTCTCCCCATTCCTTCCTCTTTACTCCATACCCACTCTCTCTGAAGCTGGCCA
This sequence comes from Aquarana catesbeiana, assembly GCF_042186555.1. NCBI lineage: Eukaryota > Metazoa > Chordata > Amphibia > Anura > Ranidae > Aquarana > Aquarana catesbeiana. The sequence goes on from NC_133327.1 coordinate 188,275,639, forward strand.
TAGATGGGTAGAATTTCGAATGAAAATTCTTGAGGAAAGAAGGTTCTAAGAAAGTTAATTAATTTTTTTAATCATTAGTGGATTTTCGACTGCACTGACAGGAAAATTCGAAGGAGCAGGATAGAAATGTTTTCTCGAACAAACTGCAAACTACAAATTTCTAACAGTGTATGTGGTTTTTGTGAGGTAAAGTCCATTCATTCCAAAGTCAAATGTTAAAGCAAACAAAATATTTTGATTGACAAACAAATGTTCTGAGAATTTTCTTACGATCTTTTCTAATGCTGGGTACACACTGGAAGTTTTCTTCATTCAACCCAGTGGGCTGAACAAAAAACGTACAGATCGCTGTACTAATGCATCCGATGTTTGTGTGGCAATCTCCCCTCTGATCTATTGTGTTCTGACAGGAGGACTGCCATTGGCTGCGAGCGCTGATTGGATGCTGCTTTTCAATCTCACGGCCAGCTTTTGTCAGACAAGGGACTGTACACACGGCCTGAAAGTTGGTTGGTTCCAGCTGAACCAACCCTTTTTGGCCAATTTTCGGCCTGTGTGTACCCAGCTTGTGACTTTTCCTTTTGTTCAAAAATTCTATCCGTACACGGCCAGCTCTACTCTCTTTTTTCACTGGAATTGGGAATGGGGGGGGGGGGTTGCATGGCCTAAAAACAGCCTTTAGACTGCCTCTGTCTAGGTAAAAATCCATACATTTTTGCTAGGATAGAGGAAGGAGTGTCTATAAGCCTAGTCCACACAGGCCAAATGTCTGTATGGTAGCACCGTGTGTATGGTACGACAGAAGCTGGTCTTTCAGCCAGCTACTGTTGAGTGTGCATGCTGGAAAACCAGCATCTGACCGGCTCCCAAACAGCTATCTCAGCCATTGGCTGAGAGCGGTGATTGGAGTGTTCTGGTGGAGGGGCCGTCCCCTCAGCTCAGTGGGGGAAATCGCTGTACTATCATTGGATAGTTAGTACAGCGACTCCGACCGCAGCTGGGTTGATGGAAAAAAAACTCATGGTGTGTACTAGGCTTTATCCTGACCCATTCAGATGTGTGTGTGTAATCTGAATCCCTGCTATTCAGCTCTACTATCTATTTACAACACTAGCTATTCAGGCAATTCACATCATATCTTTAAATTAAACCAAAAACAGGAGTTTCAGTCTCAAGCATACCTTTTGCTGACTGCAAGTGGTAAATTTAAACTATGCCTATGCAATATGTTAAATTTATCCAAAAAAGAAATGAAAAAAAATTAGTCCTGAGCACAAAACAGGAAATATATAAAAACACTATACATTCTAATTTATTCACTTCTGTTTTTACCCCAGCTGTCACTTTGATTTACCGGGTACCGTATGCAGGATACTGAGTGTGAAGAGCATAATGGTCCAGGATATGTTGATAAGCATTCCTCTCAGTGTCATAAGATTAGGGGTTCTCTTATGAAAACTGTAATTAACTTCGAAGACTGAATTGCAAATCTAGGATTGCACTTGAATTTGAAAATCTTTGCATGTCCTTGCTATTCACAGTATCATTATTGAATGGGTTACTTTAGGTCACATTCACTTTGTGACCACAGATCCTTGTGTCTGCACAGTTTTCTACAAATTATACAATATAATTAAGTGCATTTCTAAATGTACATGGATAAAACATGGCATGAGAAGCAAAGGGCAGCCTGCACCCACTTAAAAGCTTTTGACTCTAATTAGACTCTGGTATATATAATCTTAACACAAATTCTATATGTGGAGGCTTCTAGTGGCTGTTAAAACAACTATGCAAATGTGACAGAAAATACCCGGCAGAAAATAGTTTACACTAACATATGCACTGCAGCAGAATCTTCACCAGCATCTACATCGCTATGGACACAATAGTGACATAGGGATCAGTAGATACAACCACAGCAACGGAAACAAGCACCAAACGCTACCAGATGTGTCCACATGGACTCATTCGTGATCTAATGTATTTGTCCCTGCTATGATGGCTTACATTCACAAAGACTCCCCTTTCAATGAACTCCTGATAAGCCCCATCCCTACCTGCCATGAATACCCTTACTGTCCCACCCTACCTATTCTTCCCTCTTATTTCCTCCATGTATAACCTCCCATCCCTGTATTCTGTACCCCCTTACACACATCCTCTCCACTCTTTCCCTCTGGAGGTTGATTTACTAAGCTTTGACAAAAAAAAACCCTGGAAGCTGATTTGTTTTAATGCAGAGCCACAACAGATTTTGCACTCTCCAATTTGAATAAATCAACCCAATTCTTTCTGTTTGTCCAAGGTCACCACATAGACATCAATAGGAGCACTTATAAAAAAAATGTGATATTCAAATTTTTGCACATGTTTTTACACTTGAAAAATTCCTTTCCTCCTATAGAACTGCCCCCCCCCCTTGCCCAACCCAGGAAACAAACACCTGAAGATACAGGTGAAAAAGTTCTTGTAAAATGCCTAGAGAAAATGCTTAAAAATTACAGAAATATGTTGTGCTTACGCTGATGCAGATTTATATGCCTGACTACCCGTTGTGCCTTTGCTGTCAGAGGGAAAAGATAGGTCTTATTATCCCTGTTATCACAGAAAGTTTGTGTAATGCCCCGTACACACGGTCGGACATTGATCGGACATTCCGACAACAAAATCCTAGGATTTTTTCCGACGGATGTTGGCTCAAACTTGTTTTGCATACACACGGTCGCACAAAGTTGTCGGAATTTCCGATTGCCAAGAAGGCGGTGACGTAAACCACGTACGACGAGACTAGAAAAGGCCAGTTCAGAACCAAGCGCGGCACCCTTTGGGCTCCTTTTGCTAATCTCGTGTTAGTAAAAGTTTGGTGAGAGACGATTCGCGCTTTTTCAGACTTGTGGTTTTCAGATCGTTTTCTGCTGTTCAGTTTGTGCTTGTGGGTTCTTCAGTGCGTGCAGCAAGCTACGCGTGACTTTGATTAGTCATTGTGTTCTTGTTCGTTCGTTACTGTTTTTCAGGTCGCTCTTCACAGGCCTTGCTGTTCTTCAGTGCGTTCCGTTACTTCGTTCTGAGCAGCCGACCGTTTTCTAGCCATGTTGCGTATACGTACTCCTCGTAGAGTTCGTGCTGTGCAGGGGCTTGGTGTTGGGGTCCTGACCTTGACACAAGTCCAGTCCAGGAACAGGGTGGGGAGGAGTTCATGGACCAAGAATTGGTTGCTTCAGTGTGACCAGTTCTCTCATATGCCTTTGCTCTGTGAGATCCGTGAGAATAATCCTGATGATTTCAGGAAATTTCTCCGGATGACGGACCCCGTATTTCACGTTTGTTGGCTTTGCTGACCCCCTATATTAGCAGGCAGGATACCTGCATGAGGCAAGCCATCACTGCGGAGCAGAGGCTAGTCGCTACCCTGCGGTACTTGGCGACGGAGAGAAGCCTGCAGGACCTCAAGTTCTTGACAGGCATCTCCCCCCAGGCTCTGGGGATCATTATCCCAGAGACCTGTTCTGCCATCATCCAGGTCCTGCAGAAGGAGTATATTAAGGTAAGATTTTAATCCTTTAATATCACATTTTATTGTATTTAATGTTTGATAATATATTGTATTTCTTTCCTCATTCCCTAATTACCATGATTGTAATATGCTGTGAATGTCCCCTTTGTCCTCATTCATGCTGGATTTTTATGTAATTCATTTTTTTGTCCTTCATACATATTTGCCTTCACTTACCTCCCCAGCATGCGCTCCAGCCCCTATATTCACCTCATGTAGTCACTTAACAATGTATTTTGTCAGCTCCATAGTAGTGCTTTACCCCAAACACCCCCTAAAATGTTTTTAAATGTGATTTGTAATTTAAATTCAGGCAGAGTGCCAGAGGCTTTTTTTAGGGGTCCCCAAATCATTTGGAACCCTCCCTCCCCCCAACTGCTAAGTCAGCTGATAACAATTCTCTATCTATCCTCAATCATCTATCTGCTGACTTTGCCAAACCCATACACACTATACCCACCTCTTTAGTGGTCAGATTTATGGATGAATTCCCCAAAGCATCTAGTGCAAGGGCCTGCCTGTATACTTTAAAATGGTAATGTTGAAAGTTTTTGTGTACTATTATTATCTTGATAGGTAATAGCAGAATGTCCAAATGTGCTCAAATGTGTACAGTGTGTATTTATATCTTTGTATTATGACACTTCTTACCTGTCCAGTGGGCTGCCAATAGTGTAACTAAGGAGGGGCTGTTCAAAGTAATACACATTATTTAGGCATTCATCTCTCAATGAAGTGGAGAGGGTTACCTGTCCAAGAGCTCCCCCCTCCATAATGTTAGAAATGGCTCAGGAGGGGGGGGGGGATATGATAGGTGTACCTTATACTTTGGTGTTTAAAAATTCCCATTAATAAATGTTATCTTGATGTTGGCCAAGAATGTTTGTGTCTAATCTGCTTTCCATGTTTTAATGTGCAAAAAGACTCTTTTTTTTTTGTTTTCCTTAACAGTTTCCTTCCACGCCACAGGAATGGCAGACTGTGGCCTTCCACTTTGCCCAGCAGTGGGACTTTCCTAACTGCGGAGGGGCAATTGATGGGAAACATGTCCACATCATCCCACCACCCAACTCGGGGTCATACTATTATAATTATAAGGGGTTCAATAGTATTGTGATGTTGGCGGTGGTGTCGGCTACTTATGAGTTCCTGTATGTGGACGTGGGGAAGAATGGCCGGATGGTGGAGTCATCGCCAAGACGGAGTTCTACAGGTGTTTCCAGAATGGCAGCTTGGATTTGCCACCTCCAGAAGACAATGTGGAAGGACTCCCATTCGTCTTCGTTGCGTAAGAAGCATTTGCGCTGGGGGACCATCTTATGCAGCCATTCCCGATGAGGATCCTCACCCCGGACCAGAGGGTTTTTAATTACCGGCTGGCCAGAGCCAGAAGAGTAATGGAGAACACGTTTGGAATCATGGCCAGCCGGTTCAGCCTATTTCTTACACCCATACATATGGCGGAGTACAAACTAAATCACATTATCCTGGTGTGCTGTGTTCTACACAACTTTTTACGGCAACATTCTGCCAACTATGCTGGCTCAGTTGGGCCGGAAGCTGGAATTCAAAATGAACCAACCCTGACGGCGCTTGAAAGTGGCCGTCCTGGCTTGCCCTCCCTGAGTGCCCGTGATGTCCGGCTAAGATACCTTGAATTCTTTGCGGGTAGGGGGGCTATCAATATGCCAGACAATGTGTGAAACCTTTATCAAATAAAAATAAAAAATTAAGCAAATCTTTGGTGACATTTACTGCTTGTGTTTGTTTTAGCTGACCCTGACAGAAATGTGGTGAGTCCTGAAAATGGCGTGATTGTGTAACCTTATACAAAGCACTGTTGGGTGTTATTTACTAAAGGCAAAGACACTTTGCACTACAAGTGCAGTTGAAACTGCACTTGTAGTGCAAAGTGGATTTGCCCTTATGAAATAACACCCATTGTCACAGAAAGCAGCAATTAGAGCACCACAAATGTGTTGTAGCGTTGAGACAATTATCCACACATTCTTGATTAACAATCTTTTTAATACCTGCACAATCACATGTGCATTTTGACAAGGTTTTGAAAACAAACCAACATGTTTGTTGTATAACAATTTTTGGGGTGGCATTAGAAAAAGTAGAAATGTCCATTTAAGATAAAACAGGCATGTTTCAAACCAACAAGAAAGACACAAATTTTGAACTTACAAAGTTCACATTTGGTAGAACTTGAAGGCAATATCAGACATGAGTATTTAGGAACTGTGTTTGATATTGCGTTCAGATGGGGTGAAGTCACCCCAGGAAAAGCCAAATTTTGAAGATGCACACAAATAGCCGAATGTCAACATGTGCTAGCTGCCATCACAGGGGATCAAGGGACGTGTTTTGGGGGAGCAACCCCTTCCTCTCAGCTACTTTATTATTAAGGAAGGGGTTGCACCCCCAAAACACATCCATTGATCTCCCGTGATTGGCAGATAGCACATGTTGACACACTGTGTGCCTCTTCAAAATTTGGCTTTTCTACAATTCGACAAAAAATTTTAAATTGTAGCACACCATAAAAGAAAGGGATTTGGAGGGGTTTTAAACTCTCCCCAAAATATCAATGATGTTCTTATTTTTTGAATAACATCACTGATGTTTTTATTAATGTTTTCCAATGCAACATTATACCCCATGATCTCCCCAATCAGGATCTGGGCACTTTCAGAGGTGAAAGGATCTGGATCCACAACATCACAATCACCTAAAAAGATAGAAACCAAAAAAACATGTATTATAAATATGTCAGTATCCATCTCTTACCTGAGCCTGTGGTCGCAGACACTCACCTGTCGTGGTGACAATTTCCACCACGTCTTCCTCCTCCTGCTCTTCTTGTCTTTGTGGGATTTCCCCTTCTTCTAGTCTCCTCAGATGAGGGGTGTCCTCCGAGTCTTTTCTCCCCTATGTGAAAAAAAATGGTATACTTAGCACACAGATATTTGATGGCAGAACTATAAATATGAAACATTGCTTGGAAGTGGGGTAAAATTGTCGATTTTGGCAGAGTTCCAAGATGTAGATTTTTTTGGGTCCTTTGTCAAACTTCAATACTTTACCTGTTTTGTACAAGCTTCACAGATGGAGACCCCCCTATAGTATACACTGGAACACCTGTGTGGACCCCCTAATAAAAAGGGTGTTCTTGTGTCCCACACTAGTGCTCCTGTGTCCAGATGTGTAAACAGCTGCTGAGTGTCCTCTCCTTACACAGAATCTAGTTTGCATTTCATTCTGGTAACAAACCCATCTACACAACCAAATTATTTTCAGACAAGTAGGCCCTAAAAAATGTGGTCAAATGCATATGGCCAAAACAATGGTGTTTTATAGGCCGAAAGAAAAATGTTTGATACAAACGAATAATGTGCCCATGAACATGAAAGTTGCCATTTTAAACTGTACAACAGTTCAGAAAAGAACATGGATCAGCACGAACGTAATAAACACAAAAAGAATAGGAACACAGGACAACTACTTACTTTTTTGCAGCACTCTCCTGATCCTTCTGTACTGCTCATGCTCTCTTAATTTCAGGTCGACCACCGCTTCCTGAGCTGATCTTTCGATCGTCGTACCCTGAAATTCCGGTGCAGACTTTTGACCACTTTCACCATGATCTTGGCTTTCTGACATTGGGGTTGGGGTAAGGTCCATACTTTCCATCATAATCGGCCCTCTTCAGGATGTCCACCATCTCCAACATCACCCCAAAGGACATATTTGATGCCTTAAATCGTCTCCTTCTGGATCCTGACGTTTCCGGCTCCGGGCTTTCCTCCCCCTCCTCCTCGTTGCTATAATTAGCGCGCACCTGCTGTGTCTCTGCCGTGTGCTCTTCCCCCACTGCGCCGAACAAAAATAGACTGGGAATAGACTAGAAAGAACTTCAGGGGCGGGCGGAGTTACACGCATGCGCAGTGTGTATAAAGCGTAACACGTGTGCGTAGTACGTCCGATCTGTGAGCGGAGGAAGGAGTATAGGAGGCGCCGATCGTGATAACGAAGGTAAGATCTAAACTTGGGCCTATACTGCTTCTAGATTCAGGCCTATATTGTAACAAGATTAGGAGAGTTATGCCTGACAATAGGGTTTATCTTGTGTTGTGTCTTGCAGATAAAATGGATGGCTTCAATGACCACAACTTCCTCCCCCTGTTCATAGACAAGTACAGGGAGCTGCCCTGTCTGTGGCAGGTGAAACACCCGCATTATAATCATAAACAAAAGAGGCAGGCAGCGCTGGAGAAATTGCTGGAGTTGGTGACGTCGGTGGTCCCCATGGCAACCATCCCCTATTTAAAAAACAAAATTGGTGGCCTGAGGAGCACTTTTCTAAGAGAGAGCAAGAAGGTCACGGATTCCCAGAGATCCGGAGCTGCAGCAGATGACGTTTATGTCCCCAGACTGTGGTACTGTGAGAGACTGCGATTTCTGTCAGACCACACTGAAGTCAGGCAATCCCTCTCAACCCTTCCTTCCACTCTTCCTTCCACCCCAGCTGAGGCTTCCGATGTCGAACCTGGGCCTTCCAGCCAGGAAGAAGTGGAGGAGCCCAGATGGAGCCAGGTATAGCATTCTTCTACAGATTTCTAGTCAAGAAATAAATGATCTTTACTAGATGTTATTATTGATCACTAATTGCTGATTTAATAAAGTGTTTTACATATCAATAGACAGTAGTGTGCAAAAATATTTGGGACAAGAATGAAAAATGCAGGGCTCAGAATGATCATCAGTTATATTTGTTAACATTCAATTTGCAACAGTCATGAGGTGACAATTGTGTGTGATTGATGAATAAAAAACTATGTCCCTTTTTCATACACAGGAAGACCTCAGCCAGGAGGAGGCTGTGGAATGTGGCAGCCAGGAGGAGGCGGGGCTAAGTTGCAGCCAGGAGGAGGCGGGGCTAAGTTGCAGCCAGGAGAAGCCTGGGACCAGTCGCAGCCTGACAAAATCGCAGGTCCCTCCCCTCCGCCTTCCATACAAAAGAGCGAGGAAGGCGACTCACATGCAGGATTCAGCGCTCAGGCTCATTCAGGAGGCTTCTGCATCCCTCAGAGCCTTACCCACTCCTGAAGAGGCCTTTGCCTGCATGGCTGCCACCAAACTGAAGTGCATGCAGGAGGGTCAACGCCTCATGTGTGAGAAACTTATTTATAAAGTCCTAACTAAGGGGGTGAGTGGCGAAATCACACCCAAGACCGTCATGATTGAGTTGGACCATCCTCCTCCTCCTCCTCCTGCTGCCACAACTCCACCACCAGAGCCACAGCGTGGAAGGAAGTGTGGAAGGAAGACCAGAGAGTGATGACCTGGGTTCAGTCTGGTCTGGCCAAAGATGCAGCCTCTTGTATGACCACAGCCTGGGGACACAGATGTCATCTGCTGCTTTCATGATCTCTGTGACTTCTGGACCAGACTGCATTCCCTTATATATGGACTCCTCAGGCCACCAATTTTGCATTCAATTAATTGATGTCTGCCCTGGGGGTCAAAGGCTTCAACAATTTCTGCTGTTTCTCCAGTGTTGCCTCCCTCTTTGTTTGGTTGTGTGCCCTTAATAAAGGCATTTTTGATTCAATTAGACTCGCCTATGTGTGTTTTCCTTCAAAAAGGACAGTTTGTTTGTGAGGAGGCAGGTACATTTCAAATATACAATGTGAAATTAACAAGAGACACCAACACCAAACTACCTCCTTGAGATTAAATAATACAAGATATCAATGGTGTTGTAGTAACTTGACACACAAAACACACACAAAAATATTCTTTATTAAAAAGAATACAAAATTAAAAAAAAAAACAGCCTTGAAAAAAAATTTTTTACAATTAAAAGCAAACAAAACAAAAATTGGTCAGATGTGACAAATCAAAATATATTGAGGGAATCACAATAAATAATAAAGAAAGAAGTTTGTGAGAATTCTGTGTGAATATAAGCAGAAAAACTACTTCATTATTCTCACATTATGAAGAAGAAGAGAGTGCGCTGTATTAAACCATTTTTTACATTGCAGCGTGACGAAAGTGCTGTATCCATTGCGAACGCTAATTTTACCAGACCGAGCTGTTCCTTCTCGGAATTTCTTCTGAGCATGCGTGGCACTTTGTGCGTCGGAACTGGCCACACACGGTCGAATTGACGCGATCCGATTTTTTTGTCGGAAGATTTTATAGCCTGCTCTCAAACTTTGTGTGTCGGAAAAGCCGATGGAAAATGTCCGATGGAGCCCACACACGGTCGGAATGTCCCACAATATGCTCCGATCGGACATTTTCCATCGGAAAATCCGACTGTGTGTACGGGGCATAAGGGTATATGTGAACAATTCAGTCCCTAATGTTATTTGATTTTTCTTTTTTTTCTTTTGTTTCTGTTTTGTACCGGTCTATGTCTCAAAGTGATTGATGTATCAACATTCTGCTTCACATTCTAATAAAAACGTATTAAACAGAAAAAAGAATAATATCTTTCTGTGAGCAAATATTCTGTGTAACCACAAAGAACATGTTTGTTTATCAGTCTAATTCATATGCATCTGAACTGACAGGGGTTGTCTCTTCACTTTTGTTGTATGTAAAGAGATGTCTCTTCTGATCAACACAGATTAATGGGGCATTTTCGTTTCTCAGTCACATCCCTGTCTGGTGCTTTGCTTCGGGATACAGAAGAGTGTTATATTAACAAAGCTAGTGCCTTTAAATGGTTGTGTCATTTCATCAGTATTTTTCTACCGCAGTGAGACAGAATTTGTACAATACATAACTTATCTCTCTTATTGTTCAACTAGACGTTAAACCGCATTAAGCTAGCAATATTTAGTATCAACATTATAAACAAAGTATTTTTTCTTTCACAAGATATCTTGTATATTCAATATTTTTAAAATTCTTTCCATTGGTGATAAACCCAATGACACAAAATTCTTTATCTGGTCAGATATTGCTGATACGATGATATTTTCCAATTATTAAATGATTTTGCTGGTAAGGGAGTCCTTTAGACCCTTTCTCAGTTACTTACTCCCTGAATGCATTTCCAAGTCTAAAAACTCAGGCTTTCCACAATAAACCAGTGGTCAGCCAATGTGTTATCCAAATAGGATTTTGTTACTTATATGAAAGTAACAGCCAGATTATTACACATTTTCATGAAACAAGTCTGTTTGCCAGGCTGATTTCATACACAGGAAGACCTCAGCCAGGAGGAGATTTCCAACATGCTGGAAACCCCCTGGCATTTACAGATGTTCTTTAAATACAATAATGTCCCAATGTGCTTGATCCTTCTCAGAGCTGCCGGCTTATCCACAACATTCAATTATTAATATTTAAGATACAATCACTTCATAAACTACAAAGCCCTATAAAGAGAAAAAAATATCCTACCCCCTGTTTACAATTGCAAACTTTACTTTAATCAAAAAGATTTTAGATCCCATTCACATACAGAGTATCACCAAATCATTTAAGATGATCAAAGGCATTTTACAGTCTATACAGAGTGTCACCAAACTCCTTCCTCATTAGTTCAAACTAGCTCTTGATCTTTTACATTAAAAATACATCTTCAGTCCAGTATCTTCAAAAGCCCAGACAGCATTTATCTCCTTAAAAACAGTACATACCAAATCGATCCCATTCAGGGCATTATACAAGTCCCACATTCAACTCCTGTCTCATCAGCACATGCCAATCGTTTTGTGTTCTAAGCCTCACTCCCACAATGTTGATTGTATTCCTGCTGTACCTTTTCTGCATGTCCTGTATACAGGTGTCTTCCCAGTGTCTGCTCTCCTCTGAAGTTAAAACCATCCTTGTAGAGTAAAAATATCCAAGTTTTCTTAATTAAAATACAGCTACTCACAAGTATAGTAGTATCACATGCATTTAAAGGGGTAAGCCCCTTTAACATTCTCCGTCTGAGGCTGGCACTCAAAACAGACTTGCAATGGGTATTGCTCTGTAATGTTCAGCTCCCACCACGGATTAAAGGTGCCAAATCCAATTTGATATCAACTACTGACTTAGTTTTATAAATTATTATCCACTGATCCTTTCTATCGCGGCTGAGTTTTGTTAACCCTTTATATGTTCGCATCTATTATGTTACCATTATATATACAATGAATCCTGAATCAAAATTATCAGCATTGCCTTTGTCTTAAAATAACCCAATTACCTTCTAAACACTCAATAAACCATCCTACAACTTACTGTAATTTTAAAAAGCTTACTCAGAACTCCCCTAAAAAATAAATACATTTAAAACTTATTAATGGTTAAATACCCCCTTTAAGTTTCCACAAAAGGATTATTAAAAAAAATACATAATAAAATCAATGTTCAGACCTTAAGGAACCAAAGTTCTCAAACTATGTACCCATTTGCCTTTCTTTTGATCTAGCAGGGTCAAGATATTATCTCCTCTCTATTTTAGGAACCACTTTCTGTATAGTGACAAATTTAAGTTTACTGGGGTCTTGGTTGTGACAGCATTTAAAATGTTGGGGTACAATGTAGTCTGTTTTGCCCTTAAAGTGGTAGTAAACTCTTTTTCGTTTTATTGTTGCCTACAGGTAAGTTTATAGCAAAAGCTTACCTGTTGGTAAAATAAATATCTCCTAAACGTGCACCGTTTAGGAGATATTCCAGCGAGCAGCGGCCAGTGATGTCACCGGCGCATGCGCTCTGAAGGAACAGCATACCTGTGCCGTTTCTTCAGAGCTGTGTGCCGCAGCCGTGACTCCCCAGTGCATGCACAGGAGTGACATCATCATGACTCGGCAAATTAGATGGCAGGAGTCCCCTAACCTGGAAGGAAGACCAGGTGAAGATGGAAGCCTGGTGATAGTGCGCTGCTGGAGGGATTCGTTTTAAGGTATGTGTTTCATAATGTGCAGTATGCGGTGCCTTGCAGGTGAAAACTTTTTTTATTTTCTTAAAGAATTTACTACCACTTTAAGAATAATATGAAATGTTTTTCCACCCTTTTGGCCAAGGTTATCTTTGTTTGGCCCACACACTTTTGTCCAAATATACATTTCAATAAATACATCACATTGATACTATCACAGATCTGGCATTCTTTTATTTCATATTCTCTCCCATTGGGATTAGACATACATTTTGGAATATTCCTGTTATCTTTGGTGTTTTTACACCACCTATACCATACCCTGAAACCCATTTCTATGTCAGAAAAGCTCTTAAAGGCAGTTTATTTTTGTAGAGAACTCCTGCCCAACATGTATTTTAATGTGGGAGCCCTTTTAAATACAATCATCATTTTCAGGGGCAAAATACCCTTTAGAAGAGGGTCTTTCCTAATTATAAGCCAGTATTTCCTGATGGTATCCATAATAATGAAGGAATTATTATGAATACCATTAGAAAACACTGGCCTATGGTTAGGAAAGCCACTTTTTTAAAGAATATTTTGCCCCCAAACCAAAGATTGTATTAGGGAGAAAGTGTATAGAAATCGCAAACACTTGCAATCGATAAATGTCATGTGTGATGTTTGTATGTTTATATTCAGTATCAACCCTGTATTTCCTGGGAGCTGCCATAATGTATCTATTTTGAGATCATCCACCTTGGCGATGAAATTCCACCAAGGAATGATGCCAGTGGGCTGGCATGTATGTATATGCATTTTGCATGTTGCTACGACACCTTTCAAATGTGTTGAGATGTGGAAGAGCTATGAGATCAACAATGTACTGCTTCTCCGTTCACCGGTTAAATCACATGATGGGGCATGTCCATGGTAAGCTGGTCTCAGAGGAAGTGGGTTGAATGATGCTGTTCTTAAGACTGAGGACATCTAGTGGCAGAAAAAAGGACTGTGGGGGAAAAATCCTCATTGAAGATAAATTTAGCAGGTTCTGTTTTATATTATTATTTTTATTACGAGGGCTGCCATTTTACTTATAGTCCAGTATACAAAGAT